>NC_090209.1:8109346-8770283 GCF_033026475.1 Channa argus
ATCAATAAATAGGACACAGTGCCATTCTGCACCAACACTCCAGTTTGCTGTGTCAAGTGAAGTCATTGTTGCTGTGTCACATAAATAATGATGTAGCTGCAGTTGTGTTGGAAGGGGAGAACATAAAGGCCCTATTGCACCTATTAACATTGGTATAACAGCTTAAAAAAACAGGAAGAATTCTGTAAATGAAGCAGGAAGGACAATTACAACCAATTATACACCCACAGGCAAATTCATTAGCTATACCCATACAATCCAATGTTATCAATACAGCAGTACTTCCAGGAATTCTACTTTTACAGTGTGTGCTTTCTTGGTTTTCAAGTGTAAACTGTCAGAGTTGATAATTCTACTATGTGTTTATAATGGGGTCATAGTGCTTGGTGGAGTTGTACTGGAGTGCTGTATAAGAAAAAGTGGTTTTAATGTTTCACCCTATTTGAAATAAATACACACAGTGCCTAATGAAGGGGCCAGGGAGTTTACCTTGGTAACTCCAAATATGAGCTGATTATGCCACGTCAGAGGAAGCAAAACAGTAAAAAAACTAAAATCAACTCTAATTGAGAAACACTAAAGAAATCAAATCACTGCCACCATTTATAGAATCCTACAAGAGCTGAGGAAGCATAATCTGCTAACAGGAACACAGCAATCATTCGCCATTCATCTGCTGCACCTCTCTTTAAAATGATGTAGCAGCAATGTCACGGACTATCAGTCCAACTGCAGCTGAAAGTCTGTATCAATGCACAGCAGAATTTACTGAGACTATTTCAGCTCTACACATCCACTTTCTCTGATGCTGTGACTGAAATCTGCCTTCTACCGTCTCCCAGCATACACAATAGGCCTCTGTGTGCACGGCCTGCGGAATGCTGTGAGATGGCAGGCCAGTGGGATAGCTGCATGGTGAGGATGGGGGTTGGTGGGTGAGGAAGGGTGTGGAAGCTCGCAGGATGAAGGGAGGAGGGGTGTGGTGGTGGGGGTGGTGGTGGGGCTACTTTGAGGAAGGGGAAGGGAAAGTGATGGCAGTGACGGGTGGTGATGTAGGGGCTGATTTTTTCACAAGTGTACGGCTGCACAGAGGCTCCAGGGGTCTAAAGGGTGTTTGGGTTTCGACACACTGACCGCAGTAGAGGGGTCGCTTGGGTCCTCGATACACACAAAAACTGGTGGAGAGTATCAGCACCCACCTGGGGAAGAGGAGAGGAGGGCTGACTGAGTGCTTCACAAGGTGTCTTGGTTCTTAGTGTCCAGGTTGTAATTAGCCAAAAGGGAATCATAAGAGGCCAGATAACGTGCTACTGGCTACAGCGTGTGCTTGCTGTAAGAAGAGAAATAAGAACTGCCTTTAGAATGGGAGCAAAATTTTCATTAAAAAAAAATCAGGACAGGGATTTTATTTCTAATGCAACTTGAGTAAACAGCCACACTAGCAACCCCCCCGAGGCTGCAACGCTCAGAATATGCCTGAGAACAAAACTGGTTGGTGGAAGAAAAAAGGCAACATTGCTTTTTTTGTCTTACTTTTGGGACATCAAATCTAAACTTTGATTTTTGATACATGTATGAGGAAAAGACAGGTTCTTACCTAAATCAAAAGGGTTTATCATTTACACAGTCGGAACTTAAGGGAATTGCAGGCTGAATTATTCAGCCTTATATTTGACTTAGTTTTCATTATTTCAAGCCGTGTGTTAGCCTTCTGTGGACTGCACCTGTGATTAAGTTGGCTGTGCTTTTAGCTGACCTTTAGCATTACCACGCATTATTGATGTCGAACATTCGCACTACACTATAGGTGTACTTTATAAAGGTTGCTCATGATCACTCAATGAATACAACAGTTTGATTTAGACTATTAAATCATTACTAAAGCGCGTGTGAAGCTCAGAAGGTAGAGGAGGATATCCACTAAAGGCAGTGGTTAGTACATTACCATCTTGTAAGATTTCAACTGCACCTCTGTTGGTGAGTTGGAGTTATGAGCCTTAAAGTTAGTCAGTTACTGTAGATCTTGAGTTGATCGCAGCAGTTAATAGGCAAACAGCTGGACAGGTCAGCAACGTATCACTAGAGCAGACATAAAGACACATACACATACTGTACAGACAACATAGAGACAACCATTCACACCCACAGTTACAGCTATGGTCAATTAAGAGTCACAACTTAACTTATGTCTTTGGATTGTGGGAGGAAGCCCACACAAGTTAGAGAGAAGAAGCAGTGAAGGTGAAGGTGAAGCAGGTTTGTGCTGAAGAATGATCCAAAATTCCCCTGAACATTGTGCAGGTCTAAGTCTGCAGCAGCCGGAAGCTTGTTTGAGGTTAAGTACGTTATGTTTGTCAGATGACTGTTACATTATATTTTGAAATTAATGTAGGAAACCAAGTCCTTCCAAATACTCCACATACTTCCTTCTCAGCCTGGCTGGCTGGCTGCATAGATAGATAGACGTGTAAGACTTAAACACTGTGCAATTCATTGAGCATCCACCACTCTGGCTGTCCAATGCGGCCTCTAAGCCAGAGTTTTATCTACGCCTCCAGATTACCGAGCTAGAATCAAAGCAACAGGCCCCGTATGTTTCTTTTCCTGTGTGAGGTGGAGGGGGGAAGAGGTTAAGTTTGTGCAGGCTTGGTGAGTGCAGTGAGGGGGGCTTTCTCACACAAGATGGAGGATGAAGGGACAAAGGTAGCATTCATTGGCTCAGGAATGGAAAACATTTTCTCCTGAAAACAGAGAAGCTACAACTGGCAGAGGTACTGCAAAAAGGCCATGGGTTAGCATGAACCCCTTTTGAGGAAGCACACCCCTAGAAATACAGAGGGGGTCACCAGAACCGAGTTAGGCCTTGTTTGTTTAGCAACGGACATAATATTACGTGGTATTCTAGTGTCACTTTGGAAAGTGATAATACACAGTCTGCAAAGGTTGAATGTGTGTGTAGCATGTGTGCTATTAAACTGAACTTGAGTGGGGTGGGTTATCATAAGGACCCTTGAGTTGTCCTGAAATATGTAAATTGTCTTCATGACATGCTTTGGAAAAGATAAGAAAGTAATGTAAAACAGAACAAACGAAAAAATGTATTTCCTAGTAACTTGTAGCAGCTCCATTACAATCAGCTGTTGTTTCACTGAGGAGTAAAAGGTGCTGTGTGGTGCTCAGCACTGAGCATCTCACACAGCACCTGACGCTGAAGCCAGGAAGCCAGGCTTCAAACAAAATGTGCATTTGAAGCACCGGGAAACCTGCCAAAAATCCCTCTGGAGAGAAAGGATCTCAAACACATGACTGTGATGTGTGTCCTCTCAACTAAACAACACAGACTGACCTGAATACAGGGACCTGGAGTGAGTCTGCCACCTAGAGGAGAACACAGTGAGGTTTTAGTGTGCGAGTGTGGGAAACTCACCATGGGGTGTCGCCATCTCACAACAGTAGAGACAATTTCACCCCAACTGTTATCTGGGTCCCAGATATTCAGTGACTTGGAAATGTACCTATCCCCCGGATTCTGCTTTTCAATTATGTTTTTGCAGGAGTAGCTTGAAGTGTTCCTCTGTCAATACTTCCTGAAGTCACATTATTCATTTGTCTTTTTTCCCCTTATCTTAGCCTGAACTTAACCTTACTCCTAACTCGAACCTTCGGAGATCCCTAACCTGAACCCAAAAAGTAACTGTGTGTACAAGCTCTAATGCCAGCCCCAAAGAGGGTGCAATGAAAAAACTATTCAAATGGGAGAGAAACACTACCTGATAGGGGGATAAGAAATTGATGAGACCTGTTTGATTTGAGTAGCTGTTGGTTTTGACTCCACTGTCTGAACTAACATGCGGCCTCTCCTAAAGTCCCGCCCCCAAGCAAAAGGCCATACTTGATCTGTCTGTAAGATAGCAGTTGCTATAAAAGCTCTGGAGACCAAAGGACACTGGTCATAGAAATCTCTTTAAAGCAGCTACTTGTTTAACATTTTTATTACTAAACATTGAGTCCTAATCATCACAATGCAATGCCTGAAAAATCTGAGGACAGCTAACTTAGGAATTTTGCAGCTATTTAAAAATGCAGGGATCTCTGCCAGGTTTGGAGCTGAAAACATTATTTTGTCCAGGACACAGCAACCTGTTCTTCTCCCCTGCTGGGTTGCAGCATCACCCTATGCCCACAGAGTCTTTCATCAGGAGGGTCTTGATGTGGAACAAGGACACTCCAAGTAGGTCAAATAAGTCTGACTTTAAATGAATAAGTCAACATTAATTAACCAAAGTATTATTATTGTTTTGCATATAATAATAATAATAATAATAATAATAATAATAATAATAATAATAATAATAATGATGATGATGATGATGTTTTTTTTTTTAGGAATAATCAATCAGTACATTGATTATATAGTTCAAATTGTTGGGTGCATTTATCAGTCTTTTAGTGTCTATTTATTTAAATTTTTGGAAAATTAGAAACACCTGAAAAACCTAAAAATTCGATGAATTCCTATGTTTAGAGGATAGAGGATAAAATTGGTGCTGGCTTCTGCTTTACATCACTGCTTTAACTTTTTTAGTTATTGTCACATGAACAGTCAATCTGTTGATGTACTACAATAAGAAACACTAAGGGTAGCTAATACCTACCTGTTGTTTTATCACTGGGACACACCTGTGCCACTCCCTCAGTGGTTCTTTTGAAAACATGTCATATATAAAGCTTTAACAGGCTGAATTTGCCGTAAAGACACATAAGTTCCTGAAATTATAACAACTTGTCTAAATTGTTTTAGCCACTAAAACAAATTAAAGTAAGATTAGCTCTGGTTATCAGGTATAGCAATATCAAAGTTTACATGAAATATAAAGTGAGCTAACTAACTGTTAAGGAAAAGATCACTCTCCATTAGTTTTTGCACACTGTATGAAGGACTGGATGTAAACATTCACTTTGTTTTTCCCATTGCATTCAATTATTTTCATGTCTTGAAGAAATGTGTTTTATTGAAAATAGAAGATAGGATATTTCAAAACATGTTTGTAAATATTTCTAAATATAATGTCTATTTAAGGTGGGCTAGACCCAGGCGGCTAAGTGGCCTGGGAAATCTTCCTGTATATAGAAAGTCTTTTAAAAGCTGACCTTACGTATAGTCACGAGGTGGAGGTCATAGCTGCTCCCATACACAAACACGGTGTGAAGAAATAGGTCAGTAGCTGGACATTTGCCAGTTTTTTTTATTTCTGGCTGTGTTGACAGGTTACAGTAGATGTTTATTCACTGCTTACGTCTTTAACTGATATGTTTGAGCCATATTTAAACATCACACCATACTATGTGTGCTGTTTGTTTTGGCAGAAGCAGGCTGATGTCCAGTATGGAGGACCTACTTTTCTACACCATCACTGAAGGCAAAGAGATGATCCCCCTCTCGCAGTTCATCTCTGTGAGTCAACAGCACAGTCACTCTTCCTCATCTGTCATGCAAGGAACTGTTTTGGCTTTGTACAGTATGTGAACATAAGCGCAAACATTCTTTCCTGCAGCAATATAACATTTCCTAACCTTTGACCTTAGGAAAATTACCAGCAGGATGTCACAACACGAAGAATGTCTCCAGTTGGTGCATGGTCAAGTTTAAAAGGGGCTTTAGGCTTATGTAACTGGACTAAATATAGTTAGTGTGACAAAGTGGATATCTAGTGACCTTGGTATCTATGGAGATTCAGTAATGTAAGACCGAGCATTTAGAAGAAGACATGTGTCAATACAGGTGGCTTTTTGTTAAGCCATGGATGCCTGCATGTGTTTGTCTCCTGGAGCTGGATGTAGATAGTGGTAATTGTCAGTCAGTATACTTGCATGTAAATACAGTCTTGTTGTTAAAAAAGTAGCATTATAAAAGCCATATCAGAAAACTGACACAATATTTAAAAAGTTCCCAAAGCAAACAAGCTGATCCATTAATATACATTTAACAATATGCCCTAAAAATGTGCTTTTTACTTTTTTCTTGATTAATAAATTCAATGAAACATTAATCCCAACTTCACCAAACATGCCTGTAAAAAATGTTTTGTCTCATTGAAAGTGCAGAACCCAAACATATTCTGTTTACTATCACCAAAGACTAAGAAAGCCAACTATTATTCACATTTACAAAGTGATAACCAGTGAATATTAATCAGAATTGTTCATAATGTTAATTTAATCCATGACCAAAATTGTTGATTCATTCTCTGTCCATCAACCAATTTAGTAATTGTTTCAAGCTTTGCATAACAGTGTGTGCTGATCATACACTAAGGTACTTTTTTTTAGATACAGAGTCAGGCATGTGGGCACTTGGTGATTTCAGGGTTGTGCACATGGTTTCCCTAAAATAGATGCACATGGTTCAGACAGTGACAGTCAGATAACATGTCACTTATCAGGGGAATTACACTGAGGTGGTCTAAGACTGTAATTTTCTTCTCAGACACTTCTGAGCAGGTGGAGACCCATAATTATAAATTGCATTTAGACTTGATACACTTGATTGATATCCTGCTGATTTGCATTATATAACTGCTGTCCATGACTCAGCATCATTGATAAAGTAAATTCAAAATCTCTTGTATCGTCATTTACTCAAACTTCTCTCCAGGCTTTAAGAAAAACCGGTTTGTTGACGTCTGACCCTCGGCTGCGTGACTGTGTCCATCAGATGCGACAATCGGCACGTGACTTTACTGGGCCGGTCATGATGGACAAGAAGCTCTTCAGAAGGTGGGAAAGCTTGATTTATTCATGAAGACATATTCACGTGCCCAGTCGCTCAAAAGGGAGTGTATGTCTGCATATGAAAGTTAGACAGAACCCTTTCTTTTTTTCTTTAAAACACAATTGGGAAACCGGTCATTCAGATATTTACGACTTAAGGATGTTTCCACAGAAAAGCATGGTTAAAAAGGAGGAGGGCAATGCACAAGCTTAGCCTATGTTAAGGTTCTTCCATGCTTTTTCTTTGTGGTTATGTAAGACTATCAGAGACAAGCATTTTATGGCCGACAGCTGCACATACTAGCCAAAGCAGGAGAGAGTGCAGGCGACAGAGGGGTCTCTGGGGCTGTTTAGTGAAAGGGCATCATTCTGGTTTTGCTCCAGACTGTGGCAGTTACATTATTACCCTCAGCAGATCTGTTGAGGGTAGAACCAAACCACTGTCCAAACAGTGTGAATTTCCTCATCGACAAGTGACTCGGACTCCTGTGGCCCTGAACAGTACAGGGTTACACAGTTTGGTTGCCTTCCCCAAACTAAATTGGCCATATCCAACTTTCTTTGCTCATTTTCCTGCACGTATGAGTTTTACTGAAGGACATTCAGAAGCTCACTATAAATAAGATACTAGAAACAGAGAGCTATATAAGGTTTTTTGTAGAAAGTGACCCATATGAATAATGCAGACTCTCTCCACTCTCTTTTCCTGGTGTCCTACAACTCATGCTTGCACCGCTTTGGATTACAGAAGGCTGCGGGGCAGATATTTTAGTTCACAGCAGCTGTGATAAAATGTGCATACCTTTCCTTGAGAGTATACAGAACTCCTGACCAATTACAGAAATGGAAACCTCTAATATCAGTCTGCTGATTTAAGCAGGTGTGTTTCCTCACCCTTCAGTGTTTACTGGCCTCAAGCAGGTCACTTTTCTAGGCTAGATCAACGGCCTTTGGCTTGTCCCTTCAGGGGTCCCAACAGCGGAACGTGTTCTGCACATTGATTTGGCATGAGTTTTAGCAAACACGCTAACTGTAAGACACTTTGGTCATTTATGTAAATAATGAGTAAAACTAGTTAATACCATTTACAATATGTACTGTCAGTACACTCTGGCTGCCTCTGACAGTCGTTACTGTCCAGTTGTTTAATCTAATCTAATCACATGAACATATTTTGTTACCCACCACTGGCAATATCCTTGCAGCGCAGATTTTGTTGCATTTACCAAGAATACAGCCTTTGACCAAATCATTTTACGCACAGAAACCGTTTTCAGTGTCATTTAAATAAAACAGAGTTGTTTTTAGAAACAGCTATATTGTCTGTGCTATGGTAAATCTAAATGTCTGTTGTGAAAAAAGTCTGTAATAACCAGATTCAGAGCAGTTTCATGAAAAATTAGACAAACTTTAACATACATAGGTAATTATTTATTTTTTTGGTTTTAATGACAGATGTTTTAACTGTAAATAATAAATCCAACACTAATTGCAGCACCTGTCTTTTATATCTCTCATTCATGTGTCCTGTTGCAGGTGTGTGGGCAACAACATCATGCTGCTCACTAAGGCTTTAAGAAAAAAGTTTATCATCCCAGACTTTGAAGTATTTGCCCAGCAGATTAATGAGATGTATGTCCGTGCACAGCAGCAGGAGGCCGGACAAGTAGGTGACACGCATACTGATTCGTTGTTTGCTTATTCCTTATAACACACTTGCTCACGTTTCCACGTCTTTTTGCAGGTAGCTGATTACATTCCTCAGCTCGCTAAGTTCAGCCCTGATCTCTGGGGTGTATCACTGTGCACGATTGATGGACAAAGGTACAGTAACATGCTAACTTTGTTTATTTCCATTCCGAAACCCTCCATCGTGTGTACTAACAAACCTCCACTCTTTTGTTTTTCCATTTTTTTTTTATTTTTATTTCATCCTCATGCTGATGCAGACACTCTGTGGGTGACACAAAGGTTCCTTTCTGTCTGCAGTCTTGTGTGAAGCCCCTGGAGTATGCCATCGCTGTGCATGAGCTCAGCAGTGAGCGCGTTCACAACTTTGTGGGCAAGGAGCCTAGTGGATTCAAGTTCAACAAATTGTCACTGAATGAGGAGGGTGAGTAATTATAATATTTTCAATAACTGGCAACAAAGTTAGAACAAGGCAAGAAAAAAAAGAGTTCTTTTTATCGCCTCACCTTTGTGGTGTTTGCCCTGACAAACCCTCTGAAGCAAACAGTTATATACTATATGTGTTCAGTTTATCAGCTGATGTTACTCTTAAGTCCTCCTCATGAAATATAGTCTCTAATCTCAGTTTATTGCTCTTGTGGTTTGAAGCAAGTGAATGGTAACATGCTCCTAATTCTGGTGCAGATAAACCACACAACCCGATGGTGAACGCTGGAGCTATCGTCATCAGTTCTTTAATTAAGGTAACATCTTAAGGCTCGTTGGCACTGATGATGAAAGGAGATGACTGACATCACACAGGGAGCTGTTAGTATTTTAGAAGATGCGTGCAAAACATATAACATATAGCTGTTGATTGTCTTTAATGAATGTGTGTCACAAAACATTTTGCATCTGAGTATTAGTAGTAGGCTACCAAGGATTTTAAACACAAACGTTAGTAAATGTTTTTCCCCTTCAATTATTTACCTACACCCTCCCATTAGATCATACCACACAACCTAACACAGGTACATTTCCACCAAGTAATTCTCATAGGAAATGGGAAGTTATGCAAAAAAGGGACCCATGTCCCCAAAACTTATTCATAATCAAAAATGATCAGACACAACATTTTAGGCTATCTGAATTGAGAATCATTGAGCAAACTCACTCCTGAAGTATGACGTCAGGAAACAGTTATTACATATCTAATCACTCATCTATTAGCTGGTCACTTGAGGTTCACTGTAGCTGGACTATGGACATCACCATCTGACTGACCAGCTGTCAAACTTATCTGAGACCTTTGGCCTCAAAAATGCTTGTTTGTTTTCTTTGTGGAGTTTTCCTGAAGTTTCACAACTGACCACAAAGCTACTCAGGGCCTCTTATCATATGATGGTCGAGTTCAGTAGCAAGGTGGGGTCTCTACGTTTGGGCCTACTGGGGTGGAGGGGTGGAGGGCGTGTGTGCTTTTAGCCAATGAGAAAAGAAGGTGTGTCAGCCACTGTCACTGTGTGTAGAGGGGGGCAATAATATGTACACTATCATTGAGAGTTATTTATATATATTTAGGTTTAAGTATACGATGCTGATAAAAGCAGTTTTGGCCTCGTACCAAAATAATGACTTCTACAGTTACAGATTTATATGTTTTAAATCTTTTGTTTAAAAATGAAAAGATTATGTATCTGGAAGAAAATTAAATCAATTCCTTGAGGTTTAACCTTAAGTCATTACCCTTGCTAGGTAGAGGCTCTGGTCCCTGTTTGGTAACTTCACAGATGTGTAATGATCTTTTACTAATGAGTGAAATAGTTCCCATAAACAGCTCCCAGGCCAAAGACAGCACATTGCTACATAGGCTGACAGGCACAAAGACAACATTTACACGTCACACCTCGATGGCCACTTGACACTGGACTCAAAACTATGCGTCAATGTCAAAGTACTCAAACACTGCCATCTGTAGGGACTGACTATCTGTATACTTAAACCTGACAACAGAAAGTAATTTTTCCCCTCTATTGACAGCCTCATTCAAATAAGGCAGAGAGATTCGACTATGTAAGTCATGTTTATTTGTTTTTATTTCATTTTAAGCCTTTTTTTAAAACTCCAACAATTAGTTTGGTCTCCCCACTGAAGCATGTGTAAATATGGTGTTATTTTAGGTAATGGAGTTTTTGAAAAGCATGGCTGGGTCAGAGTATGTGGGGTTCAGCAATGCAACGTGAGTACTGTGCATCAGGAAATGAAACCCAATTGCCACATGAAACGCATCTTTCTCATATATTTTATGTTCTTGCAGTTTCCAGTCAGAGAGGGAGACCGGTGATAGGAATTATGCAATTGGTTATTACCTCAAAGAGAAGAAGGTAATCTTTTTCAGTGATTTTTTTTTTATATACTAATTTCAGGTGGATATTCAGTTCTCAGGATTTCAAAAAACTTGAATAGCCTCAGTTTGCATTCACCCTGATTGTAGGCTGTTGTCCTTGCAGTGCTTTCCTGACAATGCAGATATGATTGCAGCTCTTGACTTCTACTTTCAGGTGAGACCGTTTGCCTTTGGTAATGTGGAGTTCTGTCGGCACATCTTTTGGAAACTTTGGGAATACATACATGCGCACACAATTGAGAGTTGTGTGATAAATCAGAGCCAGTTCATTTAGCTTAGCATGAAGCCCACTGTGGTTGCCCGGCAATCTCATCATGCAAACATGAATCACATCCCACCCACAGCTACATGTTTCACACTTTTTGAACAGATTGAACAAATGTGATTCATCTTGTTAATTACTGAGCTTTCACCAAATGTATCATCCAGATGGAAGTTTTACAAGCACTGATTTCTGTTTACTCAAAAAAAAGGTCATAAGGCTTGAAGGCTTGAGTCTTAAAATTAATGTACAAATTAATTAACAATTTTCTAGCTTACCCTAGTTAGTAGTCTTAGTTTTTAATAATTATTCAATGTAATTATAAAAATCACTGAAAACAGGAAAAATCTTCAATATTGTTGCTACACACCTCTGACCTAAAATTTGTGGATCTTAAATATAATCAAGTAATTTTTAATGTGTTTTTTCTATCCATCAATTTACTACTGATCCAGAACAAGGTTGTACTAAATGTAAAATTATTGATATTGTTAGACATTACTTTTACACACTGCTAGGAGGTGACAGGTGTTTAATTTGTAAATTTCTGCACTCAGAATTAAAATGTAAGCCTTGTCATTTTTGTTGTTTTTATTGATCGCTTTCCAAATTGACATCAATAAAAATGAATCAATAAAAAAAGAAACTATCGGTGTATGCAGACATGCTTCTGTTTAATGCTTCTGAGACACAAGCAGCAGCAGATTGGAGGTGCTGACCAGTCCTGTCAATCGTCTTATCCAAGTCTCTCTTAAGTAAAGTACATTTACAAAAATGTCCTAATATTACTAACCATCACTGAATATTCCTCCGGCACAAGTTCCAGATCGCTTGGCCCTTTCTGCGACAAAAACAAACAAAAACAGACGTAAATGCAGACAAGCAGACATATAAGAGTTGTAGTGACCCTGCTGTCACAAAGAGGAAGACAGCAGAAAACTCATCATTCTCCATTAACGTTTATTTTACCACTGCAGTTGTGCTCCATTGAAGTCACCTGTGAGTCAGGAAGTGTCATGGCTGCCACACTGGCCAATGGTGGTATTTGTCCAATCACAGGTGAACGTGTACTGAGCGCTGAAGCAGTTCGCAACACCCTGAGTCTCATGCATTCTTGTGGGATGTACGACTTCTCTGGACAGTTTGCTTTCCATGTGAGTAAATCAAGCTTACATGATCTGTTTAAATGAATTGCTGGCATTAGGTGTGTGTTATCCAGTCATGAGATGTTGAAGCTAGGCCTCTTGAGTTCCGGTTCCGTACATTTAAATCTGATGTTTTGCTGGCTCTTCTTGTTTAGGTTGGCTTGCCTGCTAAATCTGGCGTTTCAGGAGCTGTACTGCTGGTGGTTCCCAACGTCATGGGTATGATGTGTTGGTCGCCACCATTAGATCGGCTTGGAAACAGTGTTCGTGGCATTCACTTCTGTCAGGTACACAGCCAACATCACGCTTTTAACTGTTTGTCTTCATTCAATTTGTGTCATTTTGCATTGGATCTTATTTAACTTTTGATTCACAAGGAGCTGGTGTCTTACTACAACTTCCATAATTATGACAACCTGAGGCACTTCACAAAGAAACATGACCCGAGAAGAAAATACGATGATGATCCAGTAAGTTTAATGCCAGAAGTGTAAATACTCTGACTTAGGCTACGAAACACAGCCGCATTTTTGGGTGACAATGCAGAAGCATTTTATGTAGAAAGTCCACCATTCAGTAATATCTTTCTTGTGATTCAACAGAACAAGTCAGTGATAAACCTGATGTTTGCAGCTTACAGTGGGGATATCTCCATGTTAAGAAGGTACAACAACAACAACAAAAACACTTTGGAACCTAAGGTTTTTTGCTTTATTGATAAAGTTTAAATGAGCAGATTGGCACAACTCTTATATGGCTGAACTCTTAATATGAGGCTAAAGTGAAAAGGTTAGCTTAGCATTAAGACTGAACTGATGGAGAAAGCTATACACAAGCCAATTTTTGATTAATACAAAATACACATTTCAAGAATGAAAATGAGCTTTTTTACTGGGAGATGTGTATAGGAAGTGGCCTATCACCCAGCCCAGATAAAAAATTTCATGTCTTTACATTTTACTTAAAAAAACAGATATAATGTGTTAATAAATGTAGATTTCATTTAAGGTGCTGTTAGAACTGGAAAGGTCAGCAGTTACCCCCTGCTTCCAGTCTTTATGCAGGAAAGTGCACTGCTCTCAACTAACTTTGCAAGAAAGAAAACGTATATATCTCATAATTTTGGAAGTACTCCTTTAAGAGCTTTTTCACTCTTTTTTAAAACAAATCGGCTTTCACGTTTACTTCCATTTTATGCTGTAATTGTAGGTATAGTATACTCAGATCTGCTCATTTTCTGACAGTTTGCCACCACTTGAATTAACCTTTCCATGCATGCTCCCTCTCCTCTGCTCTGCTCCTTTGTTATCCCTGCAGGTTTGCCCTTTCAGCTGTGAACATGGAGCAGACAGACTACGACTCACGCACAGCTCTCCACATCGCTGCCGCTGAAGGTGACATCTCATTATATGTTTATTCATTCTTCAGTAACCTCAGCTTTGATATTTAAATGAGAACAAACGAAATATGACATTTACATTACAATGTTTTCGGCTGGATTGGACGTACGATCAGCTGGACAGGAAAGACTTGTCCGTTCTTGCTTTAATGTGGGTTTGTTCACTTTTTCCACTTCAGGTCATGAGGAAGCTGTAATCTTTTTGACTGAAATATGTAAAGTGAATCCATTCTTGAAAGACAGGTGGGAATTTTAAATAGAAATCAGTTAATAGTATATTCCTCTAGAAGCATCTATGTCCACACTACTAACCATTATATTGAATCTATCTCCACATTACAATGTGTTTCTCTCAGATGGGGGAACACACCCCTGGATGACGCCATGGAGTTTGGCCATGATGTTGTTGTCACAGTCCTGCAAGAGTATCAGTGTCTGTACACTGATAGCAACTCAACCTGTGAAGTAGAGGAGCAAAATACTGCACTGGATACATTGAAAAGCATTGTTTAAACCACAGGGGTTAGGAGGTTTTGCAGTGGCATGAATTTATTTAACCTGCAACTGAGAGGACTAAAAAGATGTGAATATAAAAACATATAAATGTGTTCATCTTAAATATGTATATGTTAGTGTTGTAACGATAATATGAGGCCCATTTAATTGACTGTAGGATTAAATCGTCATCAGTGCATTTATACATACAGCACTTTTAAAAAATATGTTTTACTAGAAATATGCTCGAAACATATCTGAACTTGAATGTTTAGTTTTAGAGCTTACTCATTTATTTAAATGTTATAAGGAGATCTACCTGAAGCACTGGGCAGAGCATAGCAAAGTGTAGCAGAGCAGGAGGGTGCAGCTGAATTAATTTCTCTCATTCTAGCACCATCTTAGGTTGCATATTGTAGCTTTATGTTTGCTTTCACAATGTATCAAAATAGCGCTAAATCCAAATGGGCAATGTGTTACCCGTGTAAAGAAAATATTACTTACACCATGGCTTAGTTTGTTGCAACATGAACACACTTTTCTGTGCTTGGTTTCTGGCAGAAAATGCCACTAAGATGTAAATAGCTGACATATTTTTGCTTATTTTTTTTTTAATATGGAAATGTTTGTCTTCATCATTTAATTAGGGGTTTTATGCACCCCGAATAATAACTGCATAAATATCCCTAAAGCATTTTTTAATTATTCTACCTCAACCAGAGGTGAATCAGTAGCATCTGTGCCTTTGACTGTTTCATAGCAGTATTGCCATTTTAACATCACTTGACACAATGTGTTGCTGTGCTTAGCGTTTTCCGTTTGGAGGAATTACTCCCTGCTTCATTAGTGGGAATTCTTTTTATTACTGCACTGTGCTTATGTGTCATAGAAATATCTGCAAGTCCTAGGCACTGGGACCAATGCACATTTAGGTTCATGGTAGTTTCATGCTTCATGTTGTTGTATATAGTAGCTCGAATACTTTTAGGTTGTATGTTTAATATTCTACATTTCAATTACCTCAAGTAAATGCTTTTATATCCAGTGTTATATTTAAAACAGCAGTGAAATAATTTCTCCGCATGAATTTTTGAAAGTCTGTCACTGTAAATATGTATCATCCTGCTGTAAATAAAGAAATGTAAAAGCAGTTATAGTAAAGTTATTTTTTTATTAATCAATATACAGTATGACAACAAAATCTTGTTTTCATTTAAGCTTGGTAGCTGTGTTTAATGCCAGAACACAAAGTATAAAGTAACTTGGCATAAATTTCCTCTCAAAAACAACCACACATCCTTTTTACATGGCTTAGTCTCAGAGGTAATACATGAGGTGCACACAAAAACAAATGAGTCGATATGATTGTGTATGTCATCTAGCCTCAGGCCAAATATGATTTGTTAAGAAATGTGATTATGAACCAACTGAACCACAGAAAATAACCATCTGTAGTCAGGCAGTAAATGACTTCCAAGCAAGATATTGCTGTATTTTATGTAGCTATTACAGGATAATTCCTGTTCATTTCTGCCTGATATATTTTCAATAAACACTGCTATTGTGGCCTGTATAGATAGTGTCAAATGATATGCTGTAATTGGTGAGGTGCATGTGCAAGAATGGGTATAGAAAAAGACAAAATGGACAACTACCCCTCAGCTCCAGTTGTCTGCTGTGATGTGGACTGGTTTCACACTGAACCTGCAGGAACAAGTGCTAGTTTCAAGGTCGTTTCTGCTACTGTGTTTGAAATGCAGTTCTGTTGGGGAATTAGTGACAAAAGAGCAGACTGATTACTGGCAATTAGTCACATTATGCTTCTAAATTCAGAAAATAAAAACATCAAGCATTTGTGCAAAGTCTCATCTGATAATAAACACTGATTGAATCTCTATTAACAGTTTGTTGGAGAACCTATGCTTGTTTAAACTGCAGTCAATCCCTAAAATTACAGCTGCAAATATCCAGTGTCTGGTATAATGTGAAGAGGAAGCAGGATTTTTATAAATGTGAAACGGACCGTTAAGTATCCAGCAGATGCTTTGTTTTAGGCGAAGATGTCTGTATAAGTTAATATGATATTGTGAAAACATTTTCTTAACCATTGTTGTGTACGCATCCTGAGTTGTTTATAAACAGAAAACCACAATCTTAGGCCACAATAGCATCATTTATGGGGAAAACTTTATAAAGATACTGCTGTGATACTTGTATTGAGCCCTGTTCGCTGCCTATCATGGCCACCACAATCATCATCATCAACATCATCAGTTTATCCCGTTTCACTTCAGGCCTTCAGGCTCCTCCAGCCCAGAGTGTGTTAGCAGCTCACCATCCCACAGTCCAAACGCAGGGCATAAGGGACCCTTGAACTCAGCCCTGATGGTATGAATAATCCTAGGCTTCTCAACATCCACCAGCCCCAAGAAGCCCGCTTCATAGTCAAGAAGGACACCTACGCGATCCGGCTTGCCCACCAGTGTCACAGGTACAAGCTTATTGCTGGTCATGGCAAACCACTTACGCTGAGCGTAGCCAAATACCCAGGAGGAGCTGTTAGTGCCCACGCAGTCATCTCGGGACATTAAAGCTTCGGCTACACCCACACGAAATTCTTGAGACTTTTTGACTGTCACCTCCCAGTAATGTCGTCCGCTGCTTATCTTCTCGTCGCCAAACACAACAGCCCAGTCTCTGAAACGCTCTGGGTTGTCCAGGACGTGACTTGGGTCCAGACCCAGCATGCGGTAGATGACGCCAGTGTCTTTCTTGAAGAGGTCCAGACTGCTGTGAGCTGTTCGCTCATCCAGCTTGAAGTGCAGGTCTGTAGAGCATTTAAAAAAATAAAAAAACATAAAATAAATAAAAATTATATATATAGTTATACTTCATGGCGATCAATAAATTAAAATACATACATCAAGGCATCATCAGAATTGAACTTAGTAATTAAATCAAGGTTGGCTTGGTTGTGCTTTCAACATTAAAAAAATTATTTAAAGAGCTTTATTGATTTTTTTTTTTTAAATTCCCTCCCATGTTTTTATTTTGGGGACACCAATCCACGAATTGCATTAAACTTCCCTCTGCATTCCCAGTATTAAAATTGTTTTCTAGCTAAAACAGTCCTCCAGATAACCTCACCTGGAGGAGTTTTGCAGTTGAGAAAATGTCAACTGGGCAAGTTTAAATAGTTTAGGCAATAACTAACATGCTTTAGCTATTGTAATTTTTTAGGCTGTTTGCACATAAAAATTTGTAAAACATACAACACCCACTGTCCTTAAACCTTAAACTGGGATAAGACAACACCGACCCAGACTAAAATACATTTAACATAAGTAGATGAAGGTAAGAGCAAGATACACTGTACAGATGATGTTAATGAACTCATAATAGCAAAGTGTGTATTTTGGGAAATATAATCAAACTCAGAAAGTCTTCAAATTTAAAAGAGAAGAAACGTTAGTTTACCCAGGAAGACAATAGGGGTCGTTTGGTGTTGCTCCCCACCCCCACTCAGTGACTCAGTCCAGGAGCCACATGAGAATTTAATGCCAAATACTAGCGACTGTCCTCAAGCCAAATGAGCTCATGTCTGGCTGCAAAGACAGATGAGTTGTCACGTAACGGCTTACGAAAAATATTTTTAAATGGGTTGTTAAGTTGCCAAATGTGCGAGAAAATCCCCGAGTTGGCATCACTGGTTTGTTTGATTGTTTGTTTTGCAGTGGGTAAACAGGTGTATGCAGTTATTTAATGTGGCCACAGCCCAGTTACAGTAAATGATGTGCAGCAAACACTGCTTACACCGGGAAAAGCCCAGAACAACAGCCCACATTAATCATCGTCAGACTCCACGCTGACCTCTGAGCTGCAGACACAGACACCAACACCGTTTTGTTTAAGTTGTTTAAGTACGGATCGGTCACTCACTGTTCCCCGTCGAAGCTGATATGTAGCACCTCCTGGTTGGCAGGCTGACAGCTCGCCTGTGTCTGCCTGACGGGGAGGTGACAGTCCGACCTGCCAAGCGACAGACACGAGCTGCTGTTACGGGCAACGCCATGTTGTCTCGCCTTTTTTCTTCTTCTGCTGCTGCTGCTGCTACTCACGTGTTTTAGCTTCTTCATCTTCCCTTCGTCCAAATGGAGCAGCGCTGCGCTCTGCCGCCCCCTGCAGGACCCGAGAGGCACACTGAGACAGCGCCCTCCCCCTCCCCACCCCACCTCCAGGACACATCAGCACCACGGACAGCAGCCAGCCTGTCAAAACTGTCTGAAACCGCCTGTCCGCGACCTCATTAACATGCTCATGACACCCTCCAAAGCAAAACCTGTCGCCTCCAAGAACATCAAGTCCAATGCAACCCGGCCTCCTGTGCTCAATCCAAGGCTGGAAAACAAAAAGCCTAATAAAAAAAGTTCAACTAATGTGTTCATTTTCATTAGTGTTTTTTAACAAAATATATTGAAAGTTTGCCATTACAGTATCTACAGTGAGCCTACTGAGCCTACCAACAGTCTAAAACCCCCCAAAGATCTAAATTTTAGGTCTTCCTTGACCTAAGAGTAGTCAAATTCCAACACACGGTCTAGAAATGAAGACAAAACAAACACGCATTATTTCTGAGGATGTTTATTTTAATGAAACACATTTGTATAAAAAAGTAATGGAAATCCCAGTTATAACAGTTGATGAATACTGAAAAATTCAACTCATAATAAAACAACACACTTTTGGATCTGCACTTTCAGCACAACAGTTTTTTACTTTACAGCAGCAGTTGTTGACATATTCAGATCATGTACTTAAGTTCTAAATATATAGTAGTGTATATTGAGTACATAACTTGGCTATATACTAATCTATACAGGTAAAATCTTCATTTAAATAGCTATTTGTGAGATATTTGAGATTGGAAGGGCCTCTGGACACAGCGGTGAATGTAATACAACTTTTCTATATCAGTTCTGTTCTTTATTGTGATGGATTAAAGTTGATAATATATATTTCATGACAAGTAATACATA
Organism: Channa argus; assembly: GCF_033026475.1. Classification (NCBI taxonomy): domain Eukaryota; kingdom Metazoa; phylum Chordata; class Actinopteri; order Anabantiformes; family Channidae; genus Channa; species Channa argus. The sequence goes on from NC_090209.1 coordinate 8,128,527, forward strand.
GTTTGTCATATTAACAGAGCTTGACTAAGCCTTGTTCCACAGCCAGATCCATTTTTCATAACAACTTCCAGCAGAGAACTAAATGTCATTGTTTATTTATGGTCTGATATCAACTACAGTATCATGTTCCTTTTTTACTACCTTACAGTGATTTTGTTTTAGACAGTATCTGTTCAAATACCTTTATCATTGTTTGTAGCTATATATAACGTGTAGTTATATACAAAATTTGTGTGGTGATACTTTTCATTCACCTCTTTTTCTCCTTGTCATATTCTAGAAGTTAATTCTGAATGTAAGAACGGATAACAAAAACATCTGTTCTTTGAAGCCAGAAGTGAAAAAGTCAATTCTTCAGCCTTCAGCTTCTCAAATGTGAACATTTTCCACTACAAATATATGACATAGAATCCATCTATTCATCATCTGGAACCACTTACCCTATTCAGTGTCAGGGCTAGAGACGATCCCAGTTTTCATGGAGTAGTTGAGGGGCGGGATACACACAGGTCATCAGTCCATGACTGTGGAGGGAAACTTGAGGACATGAAGGAAACCCACAGGGAACAGGGAGAGCGTACAAACTTCACTCAGAAATGCTGCAGCCAGTTGGTGGATTCAAACAGGGGACATTCTAGCTGTGAGGCAGCAGTGCTAACCACTCTGCCACTGTGCTGCCCATGAAATGAGATGTAGATTCATTATATGGGAACCACAGAAAAAAATGAAATGAGGTTTATGTGGGTTATGAAGTGAAGTCTTGAAGTTCACTTTACATATTAAACATATTAAAATGTTGAAACTGGAAAATTGTATTGTTTTTTTAAAAGGATTTGCTCATTTTGAATTTGATGATGCCAACACGCTTTGATGTATGTTTACCACGGTGTTACATCACAGTCACGACGGAGAACTGAGAAGACCAATTACTGTATGTTTCAAAGTATTTTTTTCTGATTCTCACTTAATAAAGGATTCTAGCCACTCAACAGTTTGAGTTATCCATCCCATAATGCTTTTCAATAGGTGACAGGTCTGGACAGCAGGCAAACCACTTTATAACCTAGAGCCTTTTACTTGGAATCCGTGCTGTTGTGATATGTGCAGAATTAGGTTTGGTTTGATTTATGTGATTTATTTTTTGCTGATATGAGTGAGGAGAGATGAGAAAGATGTCATCTGGGTGGCAGCATGGTGCTTCTGTATATATTGTTCAATATTAAAGGAGCCTTTACAGATGTGCAAGTTCACCACACTGTGTGCATAATTCCATAGATCACAGATGCTGGTTTTGCTGTTAACAAGTCAAATTGTGTCTTTCCTTTAGCACTAAGGATGCAACATCCATAATATCAAAAAAAACGTTTGAATCAGACCACTGCACCTCATGACACTGACCAGTTGCTTATAACCTTTATTTTTAACTGTTTTTTACACAACTTCTCCAGTTTCTTGTGCAATTCCCCAACTTTTTTTGAAACATGTTACTGGGATCAACTTTAATATAAACATTTTGTTTATCAAAAAAGAATGCATGTTCTCAGTTTAAAAATTTGATATGTTGTCTTTGTACTATAGTATTTACAGTAAAAAAAAAATCATCGCATTGTATTTTTATTTAAATTGAACCTGTTTTTGCATACAGGGTTGTACAATACTGAAGTAATGAAATTGTGTCCCGTGACAGATCTTGGCGAATCTTCCCTGACCCTGTCTTTTCTGTGGCTACAATCAAAAAGGACATTTTAGGTCACAACACGAAAATAGTAGTAAATCCTACCACGTGCTACACGAGAAGTCCCTTCAGTCTCTCTCTCTCTCTCTGTCTCTGATCCTACTCGGGCTGCGGTCTCGTGTTGTGAAGCTGTGAAAGTACAGAAACTCTCAGTTGAACAGCAGAGTGTCAGTCACCTCTCCTCTCCTCTCCTCTCCTCTTCCTTCCGCTGCTGCTGCTGCTGCTGCTGCTGCTAGACGGACACAAACAGGCACAAGCGGAAGAAAGCTCACGACTCACCACCGACCAGAACCATCTGATTCCTAAACCTGTTTTCAGATTCCTGGGTACACAAAAAAATCTCCTGATCTGACATAACATTTGCGGATTGAAAGCGACATGCAGGCGGATGAACTCCTAATAAATTAGATGAAGTGTCAAAAGGATTTCTTTCTCTCCCGAGTCTCCGGATTTCATCTTGTTGGCGTGCAGGAATGATGCGTGCTTCACTGGACTTATAATCGACCAGCGTATTCGCAGGCTGATGAAACACTTTGTCAAACCTTGGTTTTTCTTTGCTTTGCTGCAACCCAGTGAGAAACCTGCAAAACATCACTGTAGCGCGGTGGCGATGGACCTTCTGAGTGACATCTGGGTTCTGCACGCTTTTGGTTCAGCCTGCTTTGTGAAATGCGTTACTACTTCTCACAATTCGTGCTTGTCTGAGTTTTTAAAAACGGTTTTCTCTGAGCGTGCATGAGAGATGGCAACAATACCTTACCAAATCCAAGAGTGGTTATCTGCACGTTTGCACCTGTTCGGATGGATAATGACAGTTTACGCCACAGGTGAATGAATATCGGTGCCTCGGTGTAGCTCAACAGCGAGTTTTATCCAGCTGTTTTCTGACTCTGGTAATCAAATCGAGCTTGTTGCACAGTGACAATGGATCTCAAAGTAGAAGCTGAAGAAATTGACTCAAACCAACCTCCACCCATAGAAGTTTTTGCGCACAGCTCTACCCTCCATGGAATCTCCCACATCTTCACGTACGAGCGGTTCTGCATCAAGCGCTGCCTGTGGGTCGTGTTCTTCTTGGGCTCTCTGACCTTCTTGCTGTACGTGTGCGTGGACCGGATCCACTTCTACCTCGAGTATCCGCACGTCACCAAACTGGACGAGGTCACGACCCCGATCTTGACGTTTCCCGCGGTCACTTTTTGCAACCTGAACGCGTTCAGGTTCAGCCGCGTGACGCGCAACGACCTGTACCACGCAGGGGAGCTGCTGGCCCTGCTCAACCAGAGGTAACACAAGGAAAGGTGTAAAATGAAGCCCAGAATGTGAGGTTCAGACCTTTGGCATGTTGCCCTTATATTCTTTATCACTTGCATGTTATAAAGCCTTTAAACATCCAACCCAACGTTTCCTTTCTCACCAGTACTGCGATTGAGGGACTGTATTTCTATTTTATGTCCCTATCACTTTAATTCAGAGGGAAATGTTGCCCTTAATGCCACTAGGTAGTTACTTTACAGATTAAGCTTTCACATTCTAAGCCTGAAACAATTTTATAAAATATTTATGTCGTTGGAGATTGAACTAATTAATAAAATAGTTTAATTTGCCCCCACCTACAACACCCAGGGGCCTCAAAATGATAACACTCACATCTGCCTTTTTTTAGCTATATCATTTAAATACATTTAGCTAATAACGCCTTTAAAGGAGTTTTGTGCGTGACTTTTATTGGTTTTGTTCCACTGTGACCTTGTTACTTGTATTTAAGTGAAGGACATGATAATTATGTCTCAGTCATCCATCAAGCTTTAATAGTTTCTACCTTGTTGAGTCCCTGGGTGCTTGGAGAGCAGGCTTGTCAGGCTTGAATTAATCCAAGTATTATAATCAGAAAACTATAACTGCCTTGTCCATGCAGCTGAAGGCTCTAGATACTGGAGCTGGCAGCAGCTCGTACTTTATTGTTGTGGGTATTTTGTCCATTATAAATTTAAGCTTTCATATCTCTGAAACTTCAGAAGAGCAGTAAAATTCCACTACTTCACATTTAAACTTGTTTGTTTCTGTGCTGTCAAAGATTTGGCTTTTCTGGATTGCCATACTAAAAATCAAAACTTTTGAATAAAAAAAAAACAATTTTTGTTGATAAGAAAATGCATCACAAGGCAGCCTAGAAACACACAAAACAGAGAGAGAAAACAATCTGAGACTTGGAAACTATTTGAAAAACATGTTGCCGTCCCTCTGGTCTTGCATTACTGTTCCAAATGTCACTTGAGGCAACAGTAATGAAACTATCGACAAGACGGCATCATTCTCCACATTTAGAGCTGGGCAGTAATTCAGGAGAGGAGAGTTTGGACCACTGTGTGTCAGCTGAGTGATCAAAACACATTAAAAAGTAAAAGCTTCAAGCTCAAATGATGTGAACGTCTAACACTCTGTCAGTTAAGAGATCGAGAACAGCATACAGTGCCAGAGGACTTTGGTGGTTTAACTTTTATGTCGGTATACAGCCAACTTCTATCCTAAATCTTTAATGAAGATTCCAGGCTGAACACTAAAATTAGCATTTTCTGCCTGTGACAGTGGTGTGACTGATGATCAACACTTTCCATCATTTCTTTTTCACATGAAAACATCTTAATCTTACATATTCAGGCAGCATTTCACAAGGAATACATTTCAACATTGGACAGCCAACCATAAATGGTTCTAAATTTCCATCTCCATGTACTCAACTCAACTCTTACACTCTGAAGTAGGTTTAGTGCTCATTATCCTGTCTCCCTTGGCAAGGTAGTTGGCGATGCAACAGCACACTTAGCTGTTATACCACAGGCCTGAAATGAAAATGCTTGTGGCATGAAATCCATTTAAGGCTGCTCTCCGCCCATTTGCCATGTTTGGACTCACTGGTCTGGGAAATGTCTTGTGGCATGATATTTAAGCAGCACACATGCTGAAGTGTCCGCCTTCACCAATTTCAGCGGCTTGTGCCTATGGGATTTTATCTCATAAGTGCCTTCTTGGCAAGTTTGTCCATATCACAAACAGTGGGGAGCGAATGCCTCGCCTCAATTAGGTTCTATTTCAATAAAAAAAAAACAAAAAAAAACACTCTCTGCCTTTGCCATGATGTGGCTTTGCCTAATCTTAATCTTAATGTCACAAGTAAAAAAATTAATGAACTTATTTTTTTAAAGATAAATTACACTAGTTATTTTTCATGTGATCTTTGGAAGATTTTGTCTAGTGTTAAATGGCATTTTGATCGGATGGAAATAGAATATGAAGTGACTACTGTACCTTGTTTGAAGTTTTCTGAGGCATTTAATAGTAAAATGTAACTTTGATGCCAATAAGATAAAGCCACTGAATCTCATTCTTATTCACGTGATGCATAAAACACATGGGGTGTTTTAACAATACGTCATAGAAGGATCAATAAACATAACAGTGCCTACATTCATATGAGAAAAATTTGAAAGGCTTTTCATTTTCACTTTACTTTTGAGGCAGTGTTCAGGAAAAAAAAAAAACTCAAAGCAATCTGTTCTTTGGTGAGTCCATTAAAATGGTGACATTTTTAATAATAGCACAGTGGGAGATCACAGTGAGGGTAGAGGGCGACCGCATTTACAGCTATTCTGCTCTCTTTTAATATGTGGCAGTGTGGTCAGATTTTTGTGAGCTCCATTAAACGAAAGGATATTTCCCAGTGCCACCAATTGTGGGTTGGCTGGCTGACTCCCCACTCAGTTACTGGCAGTTCTATATTCTCAGTGCTGTGAAAAAAAAAGGTATGGTTACAGACAAAACAGAAATGCCAAGCTATCAAAACTCTGTTGATGCTTTCACAGGATGTCAATGAGAATATATCATCAGTAATGAGGATATTATAAAACACACAGAGAAATTAATTCCCAATAAGTTTTCACTCCAAATTAAGAGCAGGAAAACATTACTACGCATTCGTGCATATAGACAATTTATAAAATATAAACACCAAATATCAAATGCATATACTTGTTCAAAAATACTTGCCAATGATACATAATTTAGACTGCTCAGAGCGATGCTGACAGGGTCAGTGGTTCGATCCCCGGTCTTTGGTATATGTCAAAGTGTCTCTGGGCAAGACACTGAACCTCTAACAGCCCATTCCCCTCCCCAGCTGTGCAGTGCTGGTCCAAGCCCAGTAGAAATTGGGGAGGGTTCCATCAGGAAGGGCATCCGGCGTAAAAACTGTACCAAATCAGCATGGGAACAATGATCCACTGTGGGGATCCTGAACTCATGGGATAAGCGGAAAATGACCAAAAAAAAAAAAAAAAAAGAGGGACTCTTACGTATGATCTACAGAAACATCCTGAATTATTTTTAATTAGCTTGATGCAGCTATAATTTATATTATATGGGAGATGGTCTGCTCTTACATACAGAGTCCTTTTTTATGTTATCAGTACCCAGAACTTTACACTATCACACATTAACTAGGCAGCTAACTAGGGTGTCAGTGTCTGGGCAGGACAGGAGGAGCACGAAATCAAACCACCAACCCCGCAATTGGTGAATGACTTTTCTACCTCCTGGGCGACCTCTATTATCACATAAATTTGTAGCTTCTCCTGACTTATGGAGCTTTAGAGAGTTTCATTGTTCAGCAGTCCAGCTCCTAAATGTACTGCTTTGTTTCACTCCTGTCGCTCTCAAAGTCTTATTTTCAGCTAAGGCTCACTTTACCCTCAACTAAGCACCTGCTGTACACAGTCTGCTCAAACAGCAGCCTTGGAGCATTTAGCAGCTAAAGACCAGATGTTTTTATTTGCAGTTTCTGGAGACCAAAAACAGATCTAAAAGAGACTGAATACTGATCTTTTGTTCACCATGTGGTCAGAAATACGACTCCAAACAAATGATGTTGTTTCACTGAGAGGGTCTTCATAACAGCTTAAAAGGAGATGACTTATTACCTCAGATGTGTTAGGATTTGTACAGGGGAGCATGACAGAAATATACAGGAGCATCTCGATGCAGAGAAAGAAGGCTGACAACCAACCTTGGCAGGAAGTAGTAGATATTAGCTGGAAGTTGTTAATTTTGGCAAAAGATGGACTTTGACGCAGTGATGGGCAGGGTTAGGAAGTACAGTGGAGTTGTTAGGGTCTTATGATCCCTAGTTGTGTCTTATGATGCTAACCTGACCCCAACTTTAGCCACCCTTAAATCTGTTACCTCCACCCACTTCTAAGTCTTAACAACATTCAGTTATTTATACCATAGTTGTTAAGACTTGTAGAACTACAGTTTCATGGTTGAAATGGGGAAAAAGCTGGGGCATCGAGAAAGTCATTAGGAAACATTCATCTGGGAATCATAAAGGTCCATTCAGCACATGTTGAGACATTTCACTGGATAAATGAAATATTTGACCCGCTGGTGATGCCATTAAAAGGAAAAAACTAAAACAGGGCATTACCACTGTCTCAGGGATTCATCCTTGGGACACCATAAATGTCTATGCATAATTTCACAGTTACCCGTCATGTTGAGATATTTCTGTCTGCAGCAAAGCAGGGACAGACTGACATTGCCATCCTTTTACCCACATACAAAAGTGACACATACAAAAACATTAACATAAAAAAGGACGTCAATTCTACAAGTTCTTGTTTACATTGTAATGTGAGGCTCAGTTTAAAACAATGTTTGCCATTAATTTATGGAAATGTTTCATTCTTTTGTTGGAAGAGATAAAAAATTCCTTGAAAATCATGAGCAGAGACACTTTGAGTGAATTCTCTCAAACATGGTACCATGGTTTTGCCTCTGAATGTCTTAGTCAGATGAACTTGTTAAGGAGTCACATCAGTCAGTGAAAGGATTCGAATTTGGGTGATAGTTTAACAAAATGTCCTCACGGCCCAAACAATTCAATCACCAATAACACGTTTTTTTTTTTTCCAAGTTTAACTCCAGATGGATGAGACTCGGGTTGAAGTCTGGTGTAGCCTAAAGCCAAAGTGTCAGCAGTAAATGGACGACTGGCTTTATGGGCCTGTACAGATATCGTCTGAACTTTATGATATACTATACATTAAAGTGTTTGCGTCTGGTGGTGCTATCAGTTCAGAGCCAAAAAATGCCACAGAAAATACACACATCTTACACATGCCACATCTTATACATTTTTACACTCAGTTTTGATTAATTCTAAGCTGTATTATATTTTGCTCTGGTTGAACGGTATAAAAGTTCATTTGAACTCATAAACCCTCCTCAATCTTTTATAAGCATCATAATTATTCACTGTGTAGATGTTCTTATCAAGGAAATTCACCAACTCACATCCATCTACAGGTGATAAAATTAGCATTTCGAAATGTAAGAGGCATTTCTTTGACCTGTCTTTTTCTTTTTTGTTGTCTGTCCAGATATGAAATCAGAGACATTCACTTTGTGGAGGAGACTGTTCTGGAGAGCCTGAAGGTCAAAGCTGACTTCCATAATTTCAAGCCACGACCCTTCAACATGCGTGAATTTTACGAACGCACAGGTCACGACATCAGTGACATGCTCCTCGCCTGCCACTTCCATGGGACTGAGTGCAGAGCGGAAGACTTCAAAGTGGTAAGTTGTCACCAAACAAGAGTGACCAGTGATTAAAAAGCCTTTGTTGAAATTTATGAAAACTGAAGGAGCTTGCCAGATGGCTTCCTGTAATATTTTATATGGTGTCCTACAATAATATGTGTCTAGGCTTATTGGTGTGTTGTTGCAGGAAGATTTGCAACAGGCACACAACTTCTCAAAATCAGAATGTTGAAATAAAATGGAAATATCAGCAATGTTTCTGCTGGCTCCCATTGTTTTTTATGCTAAGTCAGATACCGATCCAAAAAGTTCCTTCTGTTTCAGGAAGGAGTATTTCTTTTTCTTATTGTCAGCCACTTCCATCATACAAGACCCAAACCACTAATGAACTGATTGTTGTCTCATAGCTTGTTTCTATTGTTATTTATTCAAAAACTATTAAGGAAAAATTTCCTCCTCCTTACATTTTGTGTAAGGTTATATAATACTACAGTGCTATATTGCACATTTTTAGATATAGTATGAAACCTTTCTTTGACCTATTTTAAAAAAATAGGTTTCTACAATTTAGATTCTAAGGTGCTAGTTGAGGGATTTTTTTAGAGGGATTTGAGTAGGTGTGTGTGTGTGTTTTCTCTGTTGACAAACTTTATGCTAAGCTAATCTAAGCAATATTTTTATCTAACTCTGCAGAAATGTTGAACTATTTCTTTAGGACATCTATTCTCTTACTGTATATAGAACTGTAGTAAATTTATGTACTACATGAATGTTTGGTAATGTTGGCATAGATCCTTTCCCCCCCCCCTTTTTTACAACAGGGAAAACATATGGCATCACCATTTGGTGTTTGAATAGTAGAGTGCAGACAACACTGTTCAAATCATAGGATTATCTATTTATAGTAGTTTAACTAATGATGAACCACTACAGCAAATAAAGAGCAAACCTCTCAGTGAAAGGGGCCTGTAATTTTTTGACCTAAAGATCCCTGCTGTGTTTTTTTCTGTGGATGCTGTTGGTCTGAATCAAAACTTTCTGTGTTGCGTTGTAGTCGTGTGGGCTTGTATGTCTTTTATTCCCACAAGCAAAGACAGACATTTACATTGCAAAGTAAGATTAATATTAGATTGTTGTTATCAGAGTGTGCATTAAATATGTTCTGAATCTGTGCCTATAACTCGTTGTTAAAATTTATGATCAAACATTGTTGTGAGCCTTTCATTTATTTAGTTGAATTCCTGCAGCTCTGTGTAAATGTTTACTTTGTCATTGCAATAATTCCCTACTTCAAAACAAAGGAGGGGCAGCATGGCACAGCAAGGTCCTTTGAAATTAAATCATTGGGAAGTGGAGATGTGGAATAATCGAATGGAGCTGGTCAAAGAAATGTGTTAAAATTGTCTGCTGGCATTATACATGTGCAGTTGACTGATGCACCAGTACGTTTTCCCTGCAGCATAAAATAGAGCTCCCTTGCTGTAATGTCCCATAAAACCCTGCTGCTGCTGCTGGCACACCCAGACACTGTTGCCAGTAGTCACAGACATTAGACTTGCTTTTTAATTTGGAACTGATCCTTGATCATCACACAGCAGGCTCACTGAATAGATTAGATTAAACTTTATGGCAGCCCCCCAACCCAAACCAGGGTTCCCATTTATCTTAAGTGACCATCTGCAGTGGTGTGGAAGAAGCTGTCTCACAATAGTACGTTGTGTGAAGACTATGACCTTGTTGCATTGTATGGTTTTAACCTGGATTCAACCTGAGGAGTTCAGGGGAAAAAATACTTGCATGTGTTGGCTTAAGAGATTTCTTTTTGACAGGGAACATTAAGACACACATTCATATACAGTGGCACCAAAGATGAGCTCTTCATGTTGCCACTTACTGTAGCAGCTGCACTCAAGTAGCTTTGAAGTGATGTTTTGGCTTATGGGCAATTTTACTATTTTTCTACAATGCCAGTTAACGCCATACTACTGGAAGCCATTTATACATCTCTGCATGCTGTTTGAGACAGTGAAATGAGTCTGGAGTAGATCTGTCTACTCTGCAAGCAGCAACTCTGATATATTTTAAATTTAGAGTTCAAATTACGAATACGAACCTTTTGAAGGATTTTAATAAGCACTTTTTTAAATACTGCCATATAAAGGCAAAATGCAGGAACTAGTCTGTATATTTGGTCAAAAAAGGTTCAACCTGTATCTGTTCTACTATATAAACAATATTATACGGAATGTTTTTTCTCTCTATGCAGTTTATTTTCTCTGTAGGTTTGCAGCTACAAATAAGGCCTAGAAACTATAACACTGTTTCTCTGGCTTTTTATTCATGCCCAAAACATTTAGCTCAACTTAAATGCTTCTGCCTTTGTAGGACAGAGCAGGTTTCTCTGTTTGCTGCACTGTTTTGCAGGTTTTTCTTTCTGTGTAAACACCTTATTTTGGCCATTTTTCTGTTCTTGTCTTTTTTCACTTCTCAAATATACATTGTAGCATCACTAAACCTAGTATACACAGTTTCCTCCCTTCTGTGCAAATGTATGAGTTGACACTACATTTGCCTTGAGTCTACGTTTAGTCTAGTCCTAATTTAGCTGTTATCTATCACAAAAATAAAGACAAACATACAACATTTAGAACACTGTGAAATCCACAGACAGTAGCAGAAGTACAGAGACCTGTCACGTTACGAGGCCACATCATGTACAGGTCTGCTCCACACTGTCTACACGTTTTCCCCAGTAAAATTCTACCAGAAAGCAAATGTTTTCTGCTGGAGTAACAGAACTGAGAGGGTTTGAAGCAGTTGCTTAGTCAACCATAGCCTTTACCCGAAATCATTCATTCCTCCTGTATGGGCACTCAGTGGTTTTGCTCGATAGTGAGCAGTACATTGAGATTTTAGATACTCATCATTTTGCATCATCACTGACAGCTGTTGAAGCATCTTGTCACATGGAAGGTATGCAGCATCAGGGGAAAGGGCCCAAATGCAGACAACCAGGCAGAAACAGTTCAATAACTCTAAATGACAGGCCAGGCAGTACTAAGCATACAAGCATAAAGAAGCAAATCCACAGGTTAATGGGAACAGGGCAAGAAAAAGGTGCAGGTTGAGATTTCAGAGGCAGAGCTGAATGAATCAAATAGACAGGACAGCTGCATTGTGATACACATAAAGTGCAACACATTAGGTTGTGAGATTGTCAGAAAAAAGTAGGGTACAAGGCATGATGCTAACTTGCTTCCATTCCAGTGAACAGCTTTTGAGGGCACTTCTGTACATAGTGGACAGATTTACACACTAAGAGTTCAGACACAATAAATGAAGGACTATACAGCACTATACTAGTATAGTAAATAGAGATAGATTTCTGACTCAGCCACGGTTTTTGAAAAAAAAAAAAAAAAAAGCCTTAATTAGTATTAAATCTACATAAGACAGTAAAAAACTAGACAGATTTTGTATAGCAGCTGAAATTGAGACACCTCTCTGTTTGATATAAAGGCCAGTTTATGGTCTCAGAACTTGTCTTTATACGTGCTGTCCATACACAGCGGAAATCAAATGTCTTTATAGTGGTTCAGCAACAATGGAAAAGAGGGATATCAGTGCACATTTACAAACAATCTCTGCAAAAGGACATTTATGGTGTTGCACTGGAAAATGAGCAATGTGCAGAGAGCTACAGTGTCTGACTCCTCTTACCTTTGAAAGAAACACAGACACCCTTATTCAGTGTATAAATATAAACATAAAGCATAAATCTCTGTTACGCTATAAGTCTGTCTTTGTGAAGCTGGACTCGTGGTTTGTTAGTTCAGGCCTGGTTCCAGACCTCTAAATTGCTGCAGACCTTTACAGTTTGTTCGGTGATTGAAGTGTACTGTAGTTTCATTTATATACCTTCACACAGAAACAGAACAAGGTTTTAAGTTGGAAAGTGGAAAATTGTTGCACTTCATTGATTGCAGCAGTTTTTGGCTGACGAGAGTGCTCTTATCCTAAACCCAAACACAGTATGAGGACGGTTCCCTGATAGGATTTGAGACAGCCTTCTAGTTGTCAGCACATGCTCCCAAACATTATCGCTTCCTCAGTAAATGATTTCACCACTGTAACAGGAAATGCACACACTCAAAGCATGTAGATAGTCTCTGTGTGTGTGTCTGTGTGTGTGTGTGTGTGTGTGCGTGTGTGGGTGTGTGTGGGTGTGGGGGGTGGGTGTGTGTGGGTTAGAGTGGGTGGGTTTCAGCCTCTGCAGTCCTAACACCCACTGAAGCATTATATTGACCTTTCTGTATTTTCTACTAATTTATGTTGGATGGATAATTTATGTTGGAGTTCATTTATGCAGCTCATAAGTCTAAGTCTAACTGCCCCCTATCCTCTGTGCAGCTCTCTACCGTGTCTTCTGTGATGGAGGATTTTCTGTTCTCTTTGAAGAACAGTGCAGTGCTCATGAAATTGTGTCTGACCAGAACATAGTGGCAGCAAAGAGATGTTTCCCCTGGAGAGGTTTAAGATCTTTTTTTTCTTTCTCTCAACTTCCCTTTGTTATCTACATCACCGCACAGCTCCCAAAAAACTGGAAAATGCAGTTCCTTTGAAGACCGTCTTTGATGCATTGCATTGTTAATCTTTTCATTGTTTCATTGCAAAGTGCTTGATGAATAAGGAAAGAGGTAGATCCCAGCTGACTGTTCTTTGTGAAACGAATCAAAAGATCAAAAGAAAAAGGAGCTGATAAGAAACTATTTCAGGTCGTTTGTGATAAGAATACAGATTAAGTATTCAAACTGACAGGAGCACTTCTTTTAACAAAATGATTTTATACGGCCTATTGTGGAAAACAAAAGAATGAATCTACTGTTGTAAGATGCCTTGAGGATAGACTTTTCCATCTGATGGCACATAGAGAAAGTTGTCAATACCTTGTCATGTTCTCAGACTTAAAGGTAGCTGTGCATTTTTTTTTTTTTGGTCTAGTTCAACATGTTGGGAAATAATTTTCTTTCTGGTCAGGTGTTAAATGACAGACATGATCACACTGAAGCTAGCCGCCTGTTAGCTTAGCATAAAGACTGCAAACAGGGGAACCTGCAAACCTCGTGGTATCAGACCATCAGCACCAAGAAACATAAAACATGACACTTTACCATTTTATGGGATGTTATGTGTTGTACTAGTTGTTGATCACAACGTGAAATTTCTTCCCCATTTTTATCGGTAAATGTGAAGTAGTAGTAGGAACTAGAGCTGCAACCATCCAGTCCTTATCTTCCAAGCTCAGGGAGGGAAGTTCATACTGAAGTTTTACTAGCTCGTCTTAGAGTCTGTATTGTTGCATGGCAGCTGCTCAGTGCCAATAAATAATTTGTCAAAAAAAGGAAACTGTCCGTTTTGTAACTCAGCTTTTCTACAATCTAACATAAAAGATCAAACATGTTAATGTGTGAGCTACTGGAGGGCTGGTAGGCAGATTTTGTTATCTTTAAACAGGACAGAAATAACTATTTCCTTGTTTCTTCATGGCTGAGCAAGCAAAACTTCAGAAATCATCTTTCTCAAGTTGTGTTTTTCTGCCATTTTTGGCAAGACACTCCATGGCTAATTGATAATTTTATAAGACAGTGCAAAGCAAGACAAGTCAGACTCATAAGGAAACTTTTTGTATCCCTTCACTCAGGGAAACGCTTTGAGAAATGGATAAATGGGCTCCAGTAGTTATTACAGTGTTATCGAAAGCACCCAGTGCTTCCCCTCTGCTCCTCAACAGTTGAGGAGAATTATTGCTGCTAATTGGACTCTGAGGTATTTCTGTAGTAGACAGCAAGCTCTGCTTATTTAGAAACCCACTCACCAGTGAACTCCAGTAAAGTAGAACAAAGCAGGAGTCCCACTCTGATGCTCACTTCCCTTGGTCTGATGTTTGGCCCTTTTCTGTTTGTCAAAGACTTTGACAGCTCTACCCGGGGAATAGATGTGCGCTTGCGAAGCTCCCAGTGCACTGCTTTCGTGACAGTTGTGTTATAATTTCTGTACTCTGATCGCTGCTGTCATGTCTCAAGAAGGCAACATGCATTTGTAGATTTTGTAGACAAAATGTAAGACATGCTGTGCCTCAGAAAAGAGAAGAGTCAGCTTGGAGGGATGAGACTCACAGTTTTTATCATTTGCGAGCTCTGCTGCTGTAAATGTATTAGAGTCTTTCTAAGAAAGAGTTATATAACCCTTAAAGAAACTGTTCAGTATGAATGCATTGCTAATGACCACTTGCTAAAGCCTCAGAGTTTTTGTTTACAGTTGCATAAGGCAGCAGATTTAAAGTCACTTTGACGAAAACTAAACACCTACAGTAAATGTTTGCAGTGATGGATTACCTTTCTCAAGCAGGTTTCACTGAGTCGATTTTCAGGCTGTGCTGGCATGAAGTGAAACCAATAGCTGTCTGGAAGTTAGGAGATTTAAAATGGGCTGTAAGCTTTAGAAAATGATCAGTTGTGTAAAATATTCTCTCAAGGGATGGATTAAAATATACAACCCCCCCCACTGCATTCCCTTGAAATCCCAACTACAGTTTACTTTCTGCACTGTGATGTTTCCATCGGATTGCACAATTGCAGTTAAGTGTGCTCTTGTGTTTGAGTTCCTGTTTCACTGCTGTAAAGCTCATGTAGTAATGGTCTTTAGCTCCAACCTGAACTCACTACACGAAACCCAAGGGTGATAATGAGCTCAGATTTTTCTGACAACTCCAGGCCGTGCTGGAAGCTGGAAAATAACCAGACTCTTCAGGGGGGAAACAGCCCATCTTTTCGTTGGCAAGAACTTACTTAGGCTTGCATTTCCTCTGGGTTTTGCAGCCTGAAGCAACCAATTTTGAAGCCCAGCCACCACCCACATGTCCCAGCAGCTTGACGGCCAGCACAGCTGCACTCTGCATCTTGGCTCCGGAAATATCACATCACAAAGTTATGTCACCTCTCGGTCACAGATCTTTTACCAAGAAGAAGGAAGTGCAGTTGACTTCACCGACTTCGTCACATTGTTTATCCAGATTTGTTTCTGCCCTATAACTTCCTTCTTTCCTGGTTTCTGCATTTCTCCTTCATCTCAACCTCTGCACACTGCATTCCTCACATCAATCCCCATGGGCTTGACATTCTTCATTATGTTTTCATGTTCTTCTCTCTCCCATTTCCTCTACCTCACGTTCCCTCGCTCACTCTTATGCCCTTTTCTTTGTTCTCTTTGCCCCCAGGACATCTTCCCGCTTTCAATTCCTAATTCTGCAGCCCTGCATTTTAAAAAAGAAAAACAAAACAAAACCAAAAAAACAAGACAGACAAAAACATCTTGATGAAAGAAGAATACATGGAGAAATTAAGAGCACAGAAAATCACTTAAATGTATTCCCTCAACAACACTGCGATAAAACAGGAAAACACTTACAGAGGATTAAATTAATATTCACCCTACACTGCTGAAAGAGGGGCATTTAGTGCTGACCACCTCCAAAGAATGATTGAGGTTCAGGGTAACCACATTACCCAGATCAGCAGGTGAACACTCCGGGCTCTTAATGGAGAGCAATCCTGCACAGGAAAGCCGTCTGTCAGCAGTGAGACTGCCAAACACACCAACATAGCTGAAGTGCAACTTTATCAAGTGTATTTTAAAACAGGAACTGTAATAATTATTCACCTCCCTTACATCCCTCTGGATTAAACTCTCGTTTATCTTAAATTAACAATTTTTAATCAATTTAAATTTCTTTATTTCCAGCAAAATGGCAAAAGAGATCAAAATTAATATTTGTCAGAATTTTCGAGAATGTCATCATTTCCATGGCACCGTTTCACATTGGTTTCAATGCTAAACCTCCACTTCCACATCAGCCATCTGCAAAAATGATAATTTTACATATCTCCACTTAAGTTACTTAATGTGCATCATAACAGGTGGTTAGAAACACATTTATTTTTCTCTATCTTGTCTATCGCTCAGTTTTTGTGTCTTGTTTACTTTGCTTCCCCATGATAGAAAAACTCTTTTGTTTCATGCCATTATAGAGTATAAAAGAGAATGTGACCCTCAAAGAGTAGCAGGACGCTTAGGGTGTCATTAAGTGCAGGTAAAAGAGACTGAAAGATGGGAATAGGAAGGAGATGTGCATAATTGCTACAATAGAGAAAAATGCAAAACTCTGCTAACACAGGGTGATTAAACATCTGCAGGATGTGCATTGTGCATTGTACCGAGCTTTGGAAAAAAAGTAGATGACTAGTTGTTATTTTAATTATGTAAAATATTTATTTATCTTCCTTTAAGGGTAACGACCACTACAGTAACCACAGACTAATTTGCTCATCTTAAAGTCCTGGGATCTTTTATCCCACGTCGTGAAAGGGCGAACAGCCACACAGCTTCTCTATGTCTCCAGCTGGTTTCTAGACGGATCAGTAATGCTGCTCAAGCACGCTCTATTTGCCCAGGCCTAAAATGGGGAAATGCTTTTTATGAAGACATTTCGGACTGGGGAAGAGGGAGAGGGAAAAATAGCACACTGGGGCTGAAAATAGCCCATGTTGGCTGCGCTGCTCTGCACATAGTTTATTTATCCTGAGGATTAGTGCAGGTGATTTGAGGGCTGGGCACTGTGTGGGTTGGAGGCAGGCTGGCAAAGGGCTAGCTGTGACTCAGACTGCTGCATGGAGTTTAAGGAGGAGGAGGCCAAGGAGGAATGATGGTGCAGTTCAGCGTCTGATCTCCTCTGTACTCGCCTGACCCTAAAGCGGGCTAATTGTGTGTTTCCAGAAGTTGCCTTAGACACACAAACATATATATATATACATATATATATATATATATATATATATATATATATTTTTTTTTACAAAAAACCCCAGCTACATTTATTTAATGCCTTTGTTGCAAGCTACTTTTTAGAAATGATAATAAAAACATATCTTTATGAAATATGAAGAACAGGATAATAAGATAGGTCTGTATATATTTATGGTTGCAGGAACATAGCAGTAATTGAAGGGCAGCAGTGTAAATGCCCTGCCAGCACATGTAACACTGTGCAAATTAATAATAATTTAGATAATAATCAGATAAGCTGGTTTGGTTATCAGCTCCAAATACATCAACATATAGGGATCAGGCAAAAGCTTAACAGCCATGTTATCAACATGAACAACATTTTGGCAGTATGATGGGTAATACTGTGTAACTGAGGACATAGAAAAGCAAGTAAGTTTGTGGCTGCTGTGCCACCTATCAGTTCATTCTCTCTGTGACCACTTAATTATCATCACTTGTTCCCAGCAAACTCTGTTAACAGTGTGTTAATGTGAATTTGCACAATGATGTGCAAATTCTACTGTGTCATCAGAATGTACATTAAAACACAGTAGAGTGTCACTAAATGCCACTGTACTGCTAATTAGCCAGGAGCTCTCTTGTGATTGGTAGCCCATATGTCTGATTATATGTTTGGTGTTTTCAAAGGAAATAATGCACTGATAGATTACAAGACTTATTTCTAATTGTTTTGGCCAGTAACTCTTATGGCACCTTCAGAGTTGTTCTCATTTCCAACTTACATTCCTCCTTTGATGTCTACAGTAATTTAAATAAAACCATTTCATTTTAGTTAGTTTAGTCAATCAAATTAAAAGCATTCAAATGTTGAAGAATTAAAACAAAAAACTTTGGACAGTTGTGTCGTGATGTGCAGCCAGTTATTGTTTAGAGTCACTCAGGTTTATTTTAAATTCAATTCAGATATTTCCAAGGTTACAATGTCAGACTAAATCATCATCACAAGACTTTTTCATTTCATGTAACAGTGCAGTCATGATAACATGACATACTGCATTTGAGTATTTTTAACTTAGTATGAATGTAATATTGCTTTAATTAAGGGCACTAACAAGCAGAAGCAGAATAAATAAGATATTGTTCAACAGAGTGGAAAAAAAGCAAACAAATACGGACTATGGGGTATATTGGGGATATGGGCAACAGTTTTGTGGTTAAAATAGGTTTTCCAGTCAGATGCACAGAGATGCACAAACACACACACACACACACACAGCAATTCCCACTAATCCTGTATTGTCAGGGAACGTGCACTGTAAACATGGCTGAATGATAGCAGACATGCACTAAACCTGTAAACAATCAAATAATCCTGCCATAGTACAAACAGCACTGCCAGAGACACAAACACAGAGCTGCTGGGTTTTCTCAGCCTGAACTCCATTTTGGAAGAACCTGCTTAAATGTCTTTTTGTTGTGTAAAAGGCACAAAAACTGTGTGCAGACAGACGGTGGTTTGGTGTGCTTCAAGGTCGGAGAAATGGACAGAGGGCAGGACGAGGTGAGAAAAGACAGATGGGAGCAGTTGTAGTGGCAGGTGAGGATGTAGACTGTAGTCGCTGCAGGTGTGAAACAGGCCAGAAAGGAAGTCAGCCTAAACAAGGCAAGGACAAATGCAAGGAAGAAAAGAGAGAGAAGAAAAGAAAATGAGCTGGAGGCATGTTATTTACAGCAAAAATTAAGGGTATAATGAGAAGGTTGAATGGAGGGAAAAAGCAGCAGGAGCTAGGAGCACTGAGGGGACAAGGAAGGTTCTCTCTGCATGTCTGACACGGCTATAATGAGTCATTTATTCTAATATGCAGGAAGCTCCTGCCCACATTTACTTGTGTTAAAGGGTTTGTCTGGGTGGAAAACTATTGGTAAAGTCGGAGATGTTCATTTCTAGCCAGTAAAATCAGACAAGTACAGACACCTACACAGAGATAAAGTGCTGTCGCAGGAGGCAGTGGCATTCACAACAACAACAACAACAACAGCAGCAGCAGCAGCAGCAGCAGCAGCCCCCCTGGGAGAACAGCCGGGAGACTGATTAGTATTTCCTGGATGTGCTTTTGCACTTTTATATCAACCTGAAAGTGGCATTTCCACTGCAATTACTGGGCTAATCGGTTAACCAGCGTTGTCTCCAGCTTGGCCTGCGGCCGGAGTTTAGGAAGCATTTCTTTCTGTAGTTTTTACTTTTA
This sequence comes from Channa argus, assembly GCF_033026475.1. Classification (NCBI taxonomy): domain Eukaryota; kingdom Metazoa; phylum Chordata; class Actinopteri; order Anabantiformes; family Channidae; genus Channa; species Channa argus. The sequence continues at coordinate 8,147,949 of NC_090209.1, forward strand.
GATGTGTCTGCAGGAAATAACGAAACATCTGCAGAAAAAAGTGGCAGAAGCCACAGTTCACTGGCTGACGTGTGTCCATGTGTGTGTCTGTGTAAGATAGATAGTGATAGAGACAGAGAGAGAGTGTGAAGTATTGGGTTGGATTTGGGTCCTCACGATGCTGCACTTTCTTCAAAGATTATCATTATCACATTTTGTGTTTACCACACAGAATACAATGCAGACTGATGGTACAATTAGGAGATGGATAGTAAGACATTTGCAGACTGACAGAGGGGAGGAAAGGGAAAAGCGAACAAAATTACTAGAGAAACTGTTCAATACCCCCCTAAAAACAACCTGCAGTTCACTTGTTGGCTAATCTCATTCCATTCACGTATGCCACTGAATTTTAGGCCGTTTTTTTGGGGAGGCTTTGTGTACTGTTTTTATTTTACTCATTATCAAACCACAACCGCGAGATTCTTCTACGTTCACTGCTCTGTGACATTCATTAACCCTGTCCAGGTTCATTTTCCTCCCGCTGCGTTTGATCCCCACAGGAGCCGCAGGGGCTCTAGAAGCTCCAGTAAAATTATATTTTTACTTCATTATTCAGCAAATATCAACCAAATATTGTTCAGGTTTTTCTGCTCCACCTAATGTTACATACTTCCAGTTCATAAAATACAGTGTAACAGTGGCAGTGTGCTGATGCTGAGCACTCGTCCGTCTCAAATGATCAAAAAATACCACGTGTACTTTAATGTCACGGATACATGTTTAAACCAGGGGCTTTTGGCTAATGTAACTAAGCTGGCTATCAGAACCCACCAATATGTTTATTAAATCTGACAGATTTTAGGCACTTGGCTGATTGTTTTGCAAAATCAGGATGTAAAAGAAAGAAATGTCAATGATAGTTCTCTTTTCTACCCTGTTCTATTTATCTGGGCCTGTTTATATCATTTGGACGGCATTTATTGCCCTTATGTAATGTTATTATGCAGTCGTCTTGGCTGCGTCTCTGGAAAAAGTAGTTTAATCTCAATGAGACTTTCTTCCTTAAAGCGGCACTAATCAATATTTTATATTAACAATGGATCAAATGTGTGATGCAAAATAAGTCACTTCACCTGAATCACCACCTGACTCTGCAGCCCTCCAAAGCTCTGTGGAACATTTAAGCACATTCTCTTTTTATGGCTCACAACTTTAGTGTTTTGGATCACTCCCAGTCTTTTCCAGGCAAATTTGAACATTTTTATTGTTGAAGAATATTAATTGTAAAAAATGTACATTACATTGTTTTGTTTTTAGCTCAAAAATGTGTATTTTCAACCAAGTGGTCTGTAGGATTTGTTTCAGGCTGCATTTGAACAAGATGGATGGTAAAATTACACAAGGATCATCCTGAAAACGTAAATGTGAGCAGTGTCTTAATATGGTTTTGAGATGCAGAAATTTGTCAGAGCAAACCAGGGCTAATCGAAGAGTAAATAATGCTTAAATAGAAACAAACCCAAATCCAAATGCCTGTATTTATGTTACGGTAAACTGTTAACTCTTAACTAGTTTTGTACTATTAGTTTTCTGATGTGATAACATGTGAGTGTTGTGGTCCTTTTTTGGGGCGTACAAATGTCTGTAAACAACCTAAATAAACACAGAAAGTCACACACAGAAATATCTGTGTGCGTGTGTGTGTGTGACAGGAAGGAGCAGCGTGTTTGAAAAAACTGTGTGTTTCAACATCTTGACATGTAAAACCACAATTCTGTCCACAAGTTGAAGTCCCTCATTGATTTCGTTATCCATAATAAGGATGTCCATTCACTATCGACTGATTTATTTGTTGATGGGCTCAGATATAATTGTTCACTTATATGTTTAAGGTGTGTTACAAACAAACTGAGTGGAGCATAAATGAATTTCTCTCTTCACCTTCCATACATTAACACAATTGTTATGAAATGAAATTAGATCCATCACTCGTGCTGCTATGCATTTACATTAGGCAAAACAGGCATTACAACTTAGTGAGTGATGTTCAGACAACCACCCAGCTTAGGGGACATCAGTCACCGCAGCATGTAACTATGGTTGGGAATGACAGGTATATCTAAAAAAAGGAAATTGGATTTGTGTTTGTTGTTTATCTGTTCATCACAGTTTCTCTGCTGCTCTGATTAGTGTAGCAGAGCTCAAGTTTAAGCCACAGCCGAGTGGGCAGGCGTGCTGTCTGGCCCACCTCTCTCTTTCTCTGTGTCCTCCACTTGACAGGGACACACCTGTTAAAAGAAGCAGCAGCAACTTATTATGCTCCTCCTGTCATCAGTCTCTCTGCCTGCAGATGCTGCTGTCTGCCCCGCAGGACCCGCTGGTCCAGCTACTCTCCCACCTCTCCACCTCAATAACAGTTCAGTGCTCAATTAAGGGAACAGGCAATAGGTTTTCAGTCAGAACAGCAGAAAAACAAGGTTGATGGAGCAGTGTCTCACAGTTCTTAGACACCTTCAGGTTGTGTTCTGGGCTGTAATCCCTCACATAACTCAGAGCTGCTGCATTTAAATATCGAGTGCAGCTATTTACCTCAGAGCCAAGTAAGAGTTTGTCTGCAAAGTGAGAGAAAGTTTACACACTTCCCAAGATGAACAGATTTGAGTAGGTATTATATATTCGTAGATTATAAAGAGTCAAACTCATGCTGTTAGAACCGGACACCACTGTTTGCTTGTTTTTGCAACCCAGTGTACTTTCTCATTCAACATTTCTTTTATCTGTCATCCTGAAAAACATGAGGGATGTCCCTGGAGTTTGCTTTCCATATTTACAAAAAATCAACATTAGCTACAGCATTTGCTGCGAGAAGTTACAAAGTTTGAAAAGTCAGCATGGAAAGATAGAAAGACACAATTTGCATCTCATTCACACACGCATACACACACACAAACAGTGCAAGTTGCCTGTAAGGAAGGAACCTCCATGCTGTTTGTGCATGTAGAGCAGAGCAGCTAGAGATCTGGGAAGGACCTACCATAACCACAAGATTTACAATGATTTCTTGGAAAAAGGAGATAAAGCTACAACTCTACTACAACAAAAACAAATTACTATAACAGGAACAATTACAATTGAAAAGTTTCAATTTTAAATGAGCTAAAATAAAGCATAATGTAAAGTATACTGAGGAGAAATTATGTGCGGTGCAAAAAAAGGTTAATTAAAATAGTAAATAACTAAAGACAATAACCTACTTAAAGAAGGCCACTGAGCAATCAGAGCATTAGTCCTTATACTTGGAAATTAGTTTTGGCATGATGGTCCCTCTCATTATAACTCTATTGTTGCTTGGTAACAAGGGAGTGATTGGGTGCATGCATGTCTATGTGTGCGTCTTTAAAGAGTTATCAGCGCCCTGTGTTATCACCTCTGACACCTTATTAAGGACAGTGTTGTTTTAATTATACACTGATATCAGCCAGTGGAGATAATTTTGAGTGGCATTTGTTATATGTTCTATTAGCATTTGAAGACAGACAAATGAGTTCCACTTTGTGAAATTGGGCTGTGCGGGTTCAGATATGGAAAAGGGAGGAAGGATGCATAATAAACAGCACAGAATGGCTGAGAGAGAGGGACAGGAAAATGGGAGAGACAAGAAAGAGACACGAAAAGAGAAATCAGAGAGGATGCTGTAAAATCCTAGTGAAAGATACTGTCTATACGATTAAAACCCTCACATTTGGGAATTTAAACAAGGACATGAGGGAATGTGAGCTTTCTAAAGCCACAGCAGACATTTTCTTTTGTCAAAATGTCTGCCATGAAACCTGCCAATTATAAAATCATTAATTGTATTATTTGGAAGTGTGAATGAGGTGTACTGTATAGCATTAGTGGGAAATGCCCTAGTGTTACTATGTCAAAATGTCTGCTGTGATAAAATGTCTAAAAGAGCCTGCGCACAACCGAAACTGTTGAAAGATTAAACCTCTTCCCTAAATCTTTTACTTGAATAAAATGTCTTATACCCTCTGTTAAAAACAATCTCCATTAAAAGTCTAGTATAACTGTTACTTAAGTAAATGTATACAATCGAGGAAGCGTTAGTAAAGAAAAAATAAAAGCCTAAAAAGCAAAAAAACTTTGGCCCTGTCACTGTGTTACTTTTAAAAACTGTATAATATTATAAATAATAGATGATTATTGTCCATCCATTAACATCAGTAAAGGCTGCATTTTACTGCCCAATCAGCATCTCACTGTGACATTATAAAAAAAAAAAAGACCAAACAGCAGTTCCTGAATGAGAAATCAGCCCCACCCCATCTCTAATCCTGGCTGAACATTGGGGAGTCCTCTGATTTCTCAAATCAGCACGAAACACAAGAAATGGAGTCAGTTCGCCTAAAATGTAAAGCCGACGCAGGCTGCAGATTTTGAGATAAATTCTCTTTAGGTTTGCAGTCTGGACTGTACACAACATTTTGCTTTTTCTTTTTAATTATGAAGAAAAAGTTTCAATGCAAAAACAAAAAACAAAAAAGTTTACTTTGGTAAATTCCTTAAAAATTGTTTTTATGAAAATTATGCAATACAGATGGTAGATCCCAATTGTTTACAATAATGTATTAAATAATTTTTCTATTAGTTTGGCACAAATTGTTAAACCACAAGCAATTTTAGCTTTTTCCTTGGAGACTGAGCCTTTGGTAAATCTTCCCTTTATATCCAATCATGATATGCTCATCTGTAACCAATTCATCTCTTAATCCAGAACAATCTATTTATATTATATTATAAATGCATACAGTATATTTATAATTTCCATGTATTTTTCGAGGATGTTGTGTTGATCAAACTAAAGGTCAAAACAAATGATCAAATTAAAGATTTAGAAAAAAATCCCAGCTCGTTTGTACACAGAATGAGAGATTTTCAATTGCAGTTGTTGTGATGATTCAGCTTGGAGAGTTAAATACACATCATGCCCGAAATAGCTTCTCCCACTTGGCAACTCCATTAGTACATGAAGTCTGGTGTTCTTATATAATTTTTGACAAGGCTGCACCCATCTTCATCTAGAGCTGAGGTTTAATCAGCCAGAATAAGTGAAAACATCTGTGTGGGCCGTACCCTTAAATACAAATACCTGAAACCAAATTATTCTAATGCAGGGTCACAGAGGGGACAGACCCAGTATATCCCAGCATGCATTACGATATCCTCAGGACATTCCTGTCGAGTATACGCCATGCAGATCATATTATAAAAACTTTACACTAGCTTCAAAGAAACACCTATCAGTAGTAAAAAAAAGAAAAAAGAACGAGAGCTGCATTTATTCTTTTTATAAAGGTTTCTGGTTTCCAAGCAGCCAGACCAGCTACTGACCGTCACGACCACAGGGTTATTCAGTACGGACACGAGGAGGCTGTGCAATGCTGCTTTTGATGCCCTGAGAATTCCAATGTGGTGAAAGTGAACATCAGTTCAGGATGTGTCCGACTCGAGGAGTCCATTACACTGGGAGGAGCAGATCGCAGGCAGCCAAACCTTGAAAATACAAACATTTTTCCAAAATCTCCCTGCTGACTTTCTCCTCTATGTGAAGGAGAGCTCATCCAATCTTGAACAGTTTCCACACTGCTGCCGTTAACAGTTAGAGCCTGCTCTTTTCCCTGAAGGCTAAATTCAGACTTTCCTAATATTTCACCATTTAAATGGAGTCACACTTGCAGTTGGAAAATGTCAAAATGCACGCGCTCCCTCTGGAGAGGGTGCAGTGTGCGTTCTCCTTGATTTGAGCAGCAGCGAGGAGCTCATCAAGTCATCATTTGATTGCATTGTGCATTGCGATAAAAAGACGCCATGGCCTTGAATGATGTATTTCATTAGCTGCTCCTCAGACCTGGGTTGTTCCTCCAAACAAGCACAGTGACTGCAGTATATGTTTTTCTTTTCCTTTGTGCCCTTGTAGGCTACCTTGAAGACAATCTTTTTTTCTGTCAAGTGACCAAAAAAACACATGTGCTCTCACAAGTATGTAAAAGGATTTGTGTTTAGGATTATAGGGAATCTTTGTCTAAACGAGCTGTTGACCTCCCGCTATCCCTTTCTTTAGGTCACCATGGCAACCCCCGCTTGTAAAGAGGTGGTACGGACCTGACCCTCAACTATCACCGACACTACTCACTCGCTGGGTTCTCTAAATTGAACCAGCTCATAGTAAAAAAGAGGAAAAGAAAAGCACCACTGCTGAAAGCGTTTCTTTATCCACCATTTCTAACTGATAAGAAAAGAATTGAAATCCCCTACAGCCATTCAAAAGATCAAACTCTGTAGAAATAATTTATGAGAACCAAATGGTTTACCGATCCAAATCAGTTTCTTATCCGTTTCTCACAAATTGCTGTGTTCATGTTTATAACTTCTCTCCTCCGTAACATACTGCTAGTGTCAACATTTGCTTTTCCCGATTTTCAGAAGCAAGCAATTACTTCTGACAGTCCTGCCATTTTGTTTCGCACCCAGCCTTTCACCCTAGCATCCACATGCTTCAAGAGTATCCAGTCAGTGTGACTTTCACACTGGGGCTGTTTCTAGCTATAAGGCAGCAGCCAATGCAACTGTTTCGACTTTCTTGGTGACTGATTTGACAGTGCAGATGTGATTAGTAGTGCTTCCTACAAATTTAGCTTTTTCTGTCTGCTGCTCCACACATGCTTTAGAATTAAACTCCACAAACCCATATTATTACCTGCTCAAATCTAGTCTCGTTCTTATGTACACTAACTTACAAACATAGACACATCTTTAATTGCACCTCAGTCTGTTGAATGGACGACTAAACAAACACTCTCAGGGGAAATGTGCATTGCTAATGTCATTTTGGAGACTAGACCGTTAATTAGCTGCTCAACTCCAGAACAATAAACAACTTGTAAAGTTACCTGCAAGTGAAGACCCGTTTGACAGAAAAGCTCCAGGGTAGCAGCTGTGTGCTGTGGTTTTTGTTTGTTTGTTTTAAATGAAGATAGGACAGTTAACCAGATGCACGTCTGCAAAACCAACTGGTTAGCACTCTTAGTTGTGTCCCCGATGCTTTCTGTGGGACCTTCTGGGACTGACTCGCATGTAGTGGATGAGACAGTGATAAGACAATCCTGAACAAATCAATATCCTCCTATAATTTGTAAAATAAAGCACAAGTTGTTTTACTCTGTCCCTGGCTCCCCTGCAGTGTCTCAGCTTGCCAGCTGCTGTCAATCAAACACAGCCACAGCCCTCTATCATTTCTGATGTGTCCCCAAAGACCTTTTTCTTCATTTTTTTTGATAGAAAAAATCTATAAATAATACACTTAAAAACGTGTTGACATTACGTTTGACTGCAGTCAGATTTCAGTTGGACTTTTAAAGTGTGTGTATTGTCAGTCGTATGTTTTCTATGGTGCCCGTGTCATATCGCCTGCTGTCCTTTTCTCTCTGACATGACACAGCGGGGTGGTCGACTCCACCACTGAGTGTTTATTTCTCTTGAGTCCTCACAGCAAACACACTTACCCCCCTTGCTCTCCTGACGAGTTCACACACACTCACATCCAACCAACCACAGAAACACACAGCATGAGGGAAATATAAAACAGATTGATTCTTTTAAACAGTCTGCACAACACAAAAAAATAATGGCTAAACAATGGTTCATTCTTCTTGAAATTCCTACAGGGAAACTTATTTTCTTGGAAAGTAGAATTACTAAAAAAATCATTGCTGGCCAGAAAATATGGATGTATAGTCTGCTGATATATCTTTGAAAGAATGTTGCTTCTTCTAAAGACTTTAAAGCGTACGCAGTTTGACTCTGCTTCAGCTCTGTGAAAGCACAAAGATGTCTTTAATTAAACTTGCCATGCCTCTACTATCCAGCTGATGGAGGTCTCAGAGACAGGGCATATCACTTTATGCTGTTTATTATTGCTGCAACTGCAGTAAAGTACGGGTAATAAATTTGCTTTCATTCAATTAAAACCTAGCACTATTGAATTAGTTTACTCAAGCCAACAACAGGGTATTTTTGTTGGACATGTTGACATTTGGGTATGTCCATTATAGTCCGTTATCTCGTCTCCCAGCTTGAATCTTCCCTTGCTGTCACTTTGACATTGAGCAGGTAGTTATGGCGTGAACGCTGCGTGTTTAAGGGGTCAGACTTGCTTACATGCACTATTTGCGAAATGAATTAATCTCTTGGTATTCAGCAACAGCATGTGACAGCCTGGCAAATCTAAAGCCTCAGCGGATTTCTCTCAGCAGAGTGTGAAATTTGTCACATGAAGGAGGTTCACTCCAGGGGAAGAGCTGCAGGGCCTTTTTCTACTCCTGACAGTTTTACCCGCCCTCTAAACTGCACCAAAAAGTGACTGGAGTCCTTGTTATGAATGCATTCATTAACTGAGGTTCGTCCCACCTTCGCCGGGTGGTATTTTGGGAGCAGCAAAATGAAAGACAGTGAAAAAAAGGGGCTTGTTGGCGGCACAGAAGCGGAAAGGTGCTCTTCTCCAGCAGCTCCTGTATCTGTCGCTGATGTTTTCTTATTAATGAGGGTGATGGCTTTCTCCTTCTCCTCTTTCGGGATGCTGTCCCCGGTGATCACATTGGCCAGTAAACAAAAGCTCTGGGTTGGCTGCAATGACTCCTTCTGCTGCCCAACTTCCAGCCTGGGGCAGAGCCACTGTACGAGCTGGTCTAAACTCACCCCTCAGAAGAGCTCAACTGCTTTATTACAGCCACTCAGATGTTGAATCATTGTGCTGTTCCTAAAATAAATCTATGAGTACTCTATTGTGCAACTGGACTGTGTGTGTGTGTGTGTGTGTGTGTTTTACGAGGAGTGCCCAGAGGGAATAGAATTGCCTGTATGTCACACACATCATCTATAAGCAAATCTTGTGAGTATGTTGTTACCCAGTGATATATTACCATATGTACAGAAGCATTTACGGTTTTCATTTCACAATAGAAGATATTGTGTTCGACTTATTTATGTGGCGGTTTTTTTTTTCCTAGGAAGCTGTCTCACTGTTGCACAGCCTCCGCAGCCTTTTTTAATGCAAGGTGTCCATTTTGTCAGGCTTTCACAGCACACATTAAGAGCACGATGGCATGACGGCACCTTAGCAACACCGTGGGAAAAGTGGTTGTGGACTCCGATTAAATCCGATTTGATGTAATTCATTTTGTCTACTTTGGATGACATTGAAAAGTAATTAAAACTAACTTAAGCATGATACACAATTTCATTAAAGGGGCAAAGATGGTATCGATTTAAGTCAGCGTAAATTATGAGAAAGGCCAGGATGGATGTGAAAAGTGAAACATGCAATTTCGAGAAGCTTCTGACGCCATTAGTGAGCTCAAGTCGGGTGTCAAGTGAAATGCTCGGTGACAGCCTTTTGGCTTTCCTAAATGAAATTTCCTCCATCCTGTTGGATGATGATTACAGCTCATTATTATACATAGCATATTATTAGACATGCACCAAAGAGAAAGCCATACAAATTACAACATTGAATAAAACCCACACATACAGACAGTCTGACATATACACATACACTACCTACCAATAAACATCCACCCATTATATGCTATAGAAGTATATCATGACCAACTATTACAGATAATCAAGCTTCATTTGCAGCTTACCTTTTGTCTTGGTCTCTGTAGACAGATGGACACACAATTATCTGACTCCGGAGACTAATTTCAACTCCACTGAAATGACCCATCATTAATGTACAGTTCATACCGAGCCATTATGGGCTGTGGCAGGGAACAGTAAAGTTAGTTTGTTCACACTGCTGCAGTATAGCAACATATACTGCATCATATTATACACTACAGCCACATGTCGAATCATTGAATTGTTGATGATTACTTATATTATAAGTATATTTAGCAGCTTATTATCAAAACCAGAAAAATCATCAGCTTCAATTCACATGTTAGGAAGAAGAAATGTAGGGGTCCTATAATGTGGATATATCCAGTTTTTTTGTTTCTTTAGAATTGAAAAATTCATTTATTATTATTGTGTGAATTTGACAGTGACAGGTCTAATAATTAAAGAATAAATGTATTATACATTTAAATCGTTGCAAAACTTGTCATAGAAACATGAAAATTATTTAATTTCTTTTTTTAACCTACACAATCAGAAACACAACTAAGAAGCTGCTGGTGTGTTTGTTTCCAGTGCAGCTAAGCAATGTCACGCATGAGATAGACACAGTGGAAAAGACGAAAAGCTTTAATTTTGGTTTCTTTCAAACTATTACTTCACAGTAATGGTGCCACAAATGGATTCTTTATTTTGTCAGCAGTAGTTGGTGAAAACTGCAGTGTGTGTTTTGTTATTGTATTCTTACAATTTGGATGCTTAGCAACATCAAGCATAGTAAATTGATGAGGGTAAATCTTTTTTCCTGACAAAGCTTTAGCTTCCTTCCAGCTTTTAGATGGTCTGAAAAGAAGCCTGGTCAATTATAAACACTGGAGCAGACACATAACAGGATGACCCCTGTCGTTTGCTGCAAAAATTGAAAGGTAGTAGGACTAAATGGCCACATTAATGGGAAACACAGCAGATTCAAATCACAAAAATATTATTGAAATATCTGGAGATCATGTTGGACAACACGTGATGTATGGTACACATAGTGAAATTCTGGCTAGGACAGCTCACAGGACCTGTAATTCAGCTGATGCAGTTTATTTCAGGCTATAACAACTCTACCATAGGCTCCGTCAGTTTCTCCTCCACCACATACCCACTGTACATCACATTCCTCTGCTTTTGCACCTTCAGCACCCCCACAGCAGTGAACCACACAGTTCTGTTGTAGCAAACATCTCTGATTTCCTTGTCACGCTGCTTATTTGCTAGCTTTCATTTACATAAATGATTAGTTTTTTTTTTTTTCTTTGCTGTGTGACTGAGAACATTACTTTGGAAACAGCAGCAAGCAGCTCACCAACTTGGCTGCATTACCCAAACTCAAGGACAGCCACTACAAATGCTGCAGGATAAGGCAATGCTCTTCTCTCAGCGGTCGTCTGGAGGCACCACTGCAGCCTCAAGGAAAGCTCAGAGAAGTGAAGAGAAGTTTCTTTCCTCAGGCTGTCAGACGGCATGCACAACCACAGTACCAGCTCTGGTGTGTCAGAATTTCTTTTGAAGCTCCTCAACCAGCAGTAGCTGTTTTGACACTACTGACCTCAGATGCTGTGTAGCCTCCATTTCATGCTCAAATATGTTTATGTTTATGTTCAGACTCAAATGTATGTTGTGTCAAATAAACAAAGGTGGTACTGTAAGGAACTGCAATGTAATTACATCAAGTATTGTAGTTAAGTATAGTTTGTTGGTACTTAACAGAGTATTTACATTTTACAGCACTTTTAGTCCACTAAAATACAGAGGGAAATATTGTAAGTTTCTCCACTACATTACTTGTTGTTGTTAGCAGTTCCTCTAAAATAATTATTTGGGAACCAAAGAGGTTAACTTTATACGTTTATATTTCACAGTAGAGCAGACATTACAGGAAGGTCTTTGGGTGTTTTTTTCTTTCTCCAATTTATTATCTTACAACCAATTTATCTAATGAGCATTTGGAGAGATCCGGCCCCTATGTTAACTATTCAACAGTAAAATGATGGCTGCATGTTGAATTACTCGGCTCTGAATACTTCTTCCACCACTGCACATTTGTACATAAGTCATGTGTATAATTATGTGACAAATATAGGTTGACTATACACTGTAAAACACTGTCACACTTGATGCATAAGGATTTAATCCTAGTTAACCTGCCTGCTATTTAAAATGCCCTGAGCTGTAGTAAGGCCTCTGCCCCTCTGACTGGGCCCGGGGCTGTTTATGCCTCGATGTTTACTCAGCTGTGCGTGACAAGAGGGCAGTGCACACTGGAGTTAGGGCTCGGCCATAGCTGCAGCTGTGACGGCCTCGCTGTCTGCCTGGCATTTTGCTCACAGCAGAGAGCGAGCGTGGGCTCTGCACATGGCTGGCACGAGTGGAGAGCCAGGAGATTTGTAGGCGACGGTGATGATTGAGGCAGGGAAAGGCAGGCAGAGGAGGTTTTAACATCCCATATGGATCTTCAGCATATCAAGGTTAGCATAAAGAGCCAGGGAAGGAAGAAGAGGACAGGGGTGACGTTACAATCAATGTTGCATGTCACAACTTAAAAATGCAAGTGATTTTAAGCTGTTATATACCTATTTCATTGATTAAAACGTCGAGTCAAACTAAATTGTATTACTGCATCTCACAGCTGACTGAGAGTGGATGTCTTAGTCTTTCAACCAGATATTTACCATTTCACTCTCCCTGTTTGCTCAACCTTTGCCTGCTAACTGCAACGGCCTAAATACAAATTTTAAGGACTCTGATTAAATCTGAGCCAGCAACTCCAAGACATTTATGTCCCCTGTCCAAATTCACAAAAATCATTTTTATTATTCAATAAGACATGTCTGCACTGGAGGAATTTGAGAGTATCATTTTGCAGTAGTTTATTTAAAGTAGCCTTTCCAAAAAAGAAATTCCCTCTCTCTTCATTTCTTTGACTAGCAGAAATAGGTTGGAGGAATTACAGGGAACCTTCCCCGAGGGTATTATTTCCTCTCAGTGTGTGGTGCCAATGTGAGCCCATCCGCCATAGTGAGCAGGGACTGCATTGAACAATTAGCTGTCCTCGTACAGTGGCCTGCAGCTCTGCTGCCTCTACTTGATCTGATTTTTATGTTGTTTTGTTGTATATTTCCTCTTCACGAAGGATCTGTCTTTGATTCTCCTCTCATGTACATCCCACTGTCCTACATTTATAAAAGGAGGACAGAGTATAAAGTTATGTATAATTTAGTTTACCTTTCAATGTAAAAAGGTAAACTACTTTATATTATTAGGATATTTTAATTGTCAATCACATATTTTTAATTAATCATTCTGTCTAAAAAATGTCAAGTACAGGGTAAGGCCTTCAGATTTCTTTGTTTTTTGTCCAGTTTAAATATATTCATTTTTATGCCATAGCAGATAGTCATTCATATTTAAAGGGTGAAACTAGACAATTGAACCTAAACCAGTAATCATCAAATTATTTTATTGAGTAATTATCTTAGAATTGATGCATCAGTATTAACAATCTAATAATTTTTTATTAGATATATTTTATATAGATATTAAATCTGTAGTAATAGTATTAATGATGTCTTTACCCTATTCTGATGATAAAATCATAACATAGTATTTCATGTACTTTAAATGCAGATGTCCAACTAGCATTAAAGTATTTTGCACATCAACTGAGAACTTCTTCTACCAAGACAGCATCATAATGCACAATAGTTACAAAGAGCCTCTTTTAACCTGCTGGATGTTGTGGTCTTGTAGCATCTGCCTGGTTTACCTGGGTTTTCCCTCTGTCATGCTGTGATAGTGCAAATGTCAGCACATTACTGCTCTTTAGATAGAGGCAACAACCTGGTGGTTTGCATGTTGAGGCTGATTATTGTGTATTCCCACTTTTCTCCATCTGATATGCTCCCCATTCTCCTCCGGCCTCCTCAAGTGCCCCTTACAATGCTATCATCTCTAAAGGTGATAGGCACCGAGAGCCTGGACAGAGTAGGATGAGAGAAGAGGAGGACGATCTCTACTGGCCTGTAAAATATTCATGAAATGAAGCAGGGATGGGTGGGGATGTGTAGCGGGAGATGGAGAGGAGTCTATGGGGGAAAAACATCACAGCTAAGGAGAGACAAGGGAACAAAGGAAAAGCAATGCAAACCAGGGAGGAATGGAAGGTAGGAGGGACAGAAATGTTTTTAGTGTGTGGGAGCCGGTGGTTAAAATCCCAAAAATGATGGATAAAAATTCCCTTCTCAGCAATGGAGGAGCTTTTATATTTCATCTATAAAACAGCAGGGAAGACAGCAACAAGACTGATGATGGTGTACTGGAAATATCAAATTTAAAATGATGCAGGATAAACACTTTTGTTTGCCTAACATCCCGTCCCCTGTTTTGTCCTCCGTTGTCAATAACGTGAGGAATACTTGTTGTCCAAACCTATTAGGTGATCATTACACAGCCCCGTCCTGCATGGCCCCGAGGTGTCATCCAACAGTCGATGCACTGGACATAATCGTCTTGATTTGCATGATCAATTCTTGCTCTGTATTCTGACTTTGACCCTAGAAAAAATTCAGTGGTTCAGCCTCCTTATAGCTCTGCAGAATTCCGATCAGATACGGCTCATACAGTCCTCATCAAAATTCTTATTTCTCCAGGAAATATCAGGGGATCCTATTGTTTGGGAACAGTGAATGTTTGCATAAAATGTCCTGGCAATCCATGTAATCGTCACTGAGACTTTTAAAGTCTGGATCAAAGTAGCGTTTTGTCAGTGCATGACAGTCTTTGACCTTCACTCTCTAATTAAGAAACAGACTTTCTGTATGAAGCCTTTTTAGTTAGCCATACTCCCTGAGGGGCCCTGCACTTCTCTACCTATTGTTGTTCTCCTCTCATCTTGACTTGTGCCGTTTGGCAATAATGACTCACTCTGATTCAACGTTCTTGGCTTCATTATTACACATTAACACGCACATATACCACTGTGCCTCGTGCTTTCAATCAAAGGGCTATAGTTGATTTTTTTCTATGGAGTACTTCTGTCCCCCCCAACATTACCTGGCGGATGTGCTGATGTTTGGTCATATGCTTTTATCCTTGAATTATTTAAACCTTTGTGCTGCAAATCAGTCAGTCAATCTATGCCGGTATTGTTGGTGCACAGATTTGCAGATTCCCTTTGTTTTAAACACATGGCTATCTAAGTCCCTTTTGCAATCTTTGGTAGTTTTTTAGAACGTGACACTAATGTTGCTCTAGTGGTTCACCACTTTGCTTCAGATTGAGATTTCAAAACAGTATTTGCCTCGAATTATGAGCAAACATTCAAAGGTGAGTATGATTAAACACATGTGTTGTGGTGCACAGCTGTTGATGACACTTCTACTTTAGTTTAGTTTGGTTGACACGGTGAGAGGAAGAGGATTCCATGTCTTATCATGTCATTAATGCAAGAATCCATGTGCCTCAGTGGCCTCGTACTACCATTAAATTTGAAAATACAATATAGATCAGTAGCGATAAAATTAGCAGTACTAATTATACACATAGTGTAAAGTAGAAATTACAAACTTAAAATTTTACAATTTCCATAACCTACATTTTAACTTTTTAAAACTGTGGTGCTTAATCATGTTGATCAGCCACAACAGGGGTCCACATGGGAAACGCTTAATTCTGACCTTGATCCAATGGTGTCAGAACACATAGAGCATCACAGCTTGCTGGGAACCCACAGACCTGCTAACGCCTGCTCACTACAACATTAGAATCATGTATTTACAGTGGTAACCTTTTCCAGTTGTGTGTACCACATAATCCATTTTTGTATTGAAACTTGACAAGCACACATTGGAAACTCAAGAGAATATGAGCTGCTCCAACCCTACAACAGTGGTTATTGTTTATATGAACCACTGAGTTGTAGTTGTTTGGTTCTATCCTACAAAGGTTAACCACCACCCACACTGTTGAAAATGCTGTTTGTGCTCTTGGGTTCAAATGCAACACAATTGTGACTAACTTGTTCTAAAAAATAATCATAATTTTTCCCAGACCTTCACGATGAATAGACTGAGTAATGAAAACAATTCAAAACAAAAGAATTAGCTGCAACTTTAGACATTCTTTGTTAATAAAATGCATTCCCTTGCCAAAAATCATCTTGTTGTGAAATTACGTCAACATTGTTAGATCACAAAAAAGAAGATTAATGTTAAATAACTTTAGGACAAAATCACCAACAAAATTACTGACAAACAAGCTGACAAACAGAAGCATTCTGATATGAGAAATACTCAAATGAAATATTTCATTACATCTTTCGCCTGTAACAGATACATTGAGACTTAAAACAGTATCAATGTCAATATCAGCCACCAATTTGAAATAGTATGTTAAAAGTACAGTAGCCAACTGGAGCAAATGTACTTTCTTAACTTCCACCACTGATCACAAGCCATGACTGCTGACTCTCATTTTCTTATTAATGAAAATTCCCTCTGTTTATTTTCATAAAGTGTATTCATGTATGACGGTGTCCAGCCTTTCAGGTCGGCTGAATCATCGTCGGATTACAGTCCCACATTACACCAGATGCACCATAGGACACAACAAATATGGACATATTTTCATGCTGGTCACAGTGGACTGCTGTCTGCTCGCTGTTGCATTTAATAGCATTTTTCCAGTGATAGCTGTTTAAGCATGCAGCATAACAGCAAAAGTGTTTGCACTTTACCAAGATGGCTTTAAAGACATTTCCATAAAACAACAGAGCACTAATGAATTGAATTTACTCCGCGGAGACATCTTTTAGTGGCTCACAAATTGTGGGAGTTTATTAAGACCTCACAAAGGGAATAGCAAAGCACATAGATTTGTGATTTAGAGAGTCTTTCCAAATCTGATATAGCTCTACAAACAGATATGCATAATTATGTGCATAATCATTTATTATAACGGAGCTCTGTTGAGTGCTTTTCAATACATGGGAAATCGCGCGTGAGTGACAGCTTTATTGATCAGAGAGTTTTGAACAATACTGGGGCAAAGGAGTGTGAAAAGCGACAAGTGTCACAATCACCAACAAAGCTGAACATTCATACATCAGAATTGTATCTTTCCCCGTGTGTAGTATGATACTGCAGAAAACATGTGTGAAATTTTCATAATTACTCACTTTGCTCCTGTGCACTGATGAAGATGCTGGTGAACATCATGTGCATGAATTTAATGTTTATGTAATGACTGACTGATTTATCAAGTACAGTAAGTGAAGCCACCATATGATCTGACACATATGTGCTTTTATTCTTATTTTAGAAAGGGCAGGAGCTTCTTGAGAGCTGGGTTTGCTTTTACAGATGTTCAGAAACCATCTGCGTTCACAGAGCCTGGGAATAATAATAAGCATGAATAAATGTGCAGCATGTTGGTGAAAGTAAAGAGCACGACTTTTGATCTGTAGGACAGATAAAATATCAGCTACCAGGAGCTATCAAATGGATTTTGTGAATCTAACTATGATACCAACATAATGAACTCAACTCAGTGTGGTAAACCCCAGATTTTTTTAAGTAGCACCATTAGGCAGGTGAGAGTTTTTACTTTTTCTGTGAAATACTGGGTAAAATGCCATGCAAGTCAGTATACACAAGTTTAAATTTGCCCAAGAGTTTAGTTTATGATTGCATAACTGCAAACCATATGACACTTAAATCAGCCTCGAAGTCCATGGTTAAGGCAGTTTAATGTTGAAATTACATAGATATATTACTGCATTAAAGAAACACTGTATTAACACGACCATTATGGCAGTAAAACAATAACTCAGGGTTATTACTTTGTTCAGATTACTATCTATTGTAGATATTAGGGTGTTTTCAGACACTTTGTTTGCTTGTTCTTCTGGAGGCAGGGCTCTGTCCTAAAAGGTGTGGCAGGAGGGGGGTTTCTGAAGCTATTTGTCTAACTGACAAGCAGTTCTGATGAAGTTTACTGTCACCTTAGATAGCCTGCAGCATCACAGAGCCACTAGCAGGGCTGTAAACTCTTGTTCCCTCTCAAAGAAGCAGTCCCTTCAAGTCTGTCACTTTGAGTCTAAATGTGTGCACAAATTATTTGTGTCTTGCTGTGCTTTTCATTTCCCTCTCTTGATAGCGCAGAATAATTTTTTCCCACTCAGATTGACGTCTGCTCCTGCGTCCAGCAGCCCCTTGCTGACTTTACGTGATAGATAGCCAGAATGTTTAAACTGCCCTCGGCAGGACCCAAACTCCTTCTCGACAATTACTTGGTTGGTCTGTACTTCTAATGATAGATATGTCATTCTGTGCCATAACACTGAACAATAGCCTGCTCCAAGCATCAGCAGCTAAACTCTCTCTCTCTCTCTCTCTCTCTCTCTCTCTCTCTCTCTCTCTGTCACTGTCTCTTTCACTTTGCGTCCCTGCTCTCTGTTGCTCCCTGCTCTCAGACACTCTCACTCGTTTGTCCTGCGTGGGTTATGCAACTCACACAATAATAACCACTCTAATGCATGATTAACTCTATTGATAACAAATGTGATGACTATTTACCATTATGCACTCATGGCTGTTTAAACATGTCCTGTGGCGCTTTCCTGATGTCCCACAACATCTGTGTCTAGGCTTTCCTCCAAAATTAAAAAGCTACATTCTTCCTGGCTGGGATGCCTGGTCTCCATGGTAACATCAGGTCCATTATAAGTGCCATAAAGAGCTTGCAAGGGAATGGTAAATCACCAGTCTGCCAGTGTTCATCACCTCACTAGGTTGATTGTGTAACCCACAAACCCACGGGAATAAACCTCTTTTCTCTCCTCTCTGTTTCCCACTTCCATCCTTCTTGTCTCTCCTCTTTCTGTCACACATGCTCCTTCTGTCTCATACTCATTCTGATGCACACAAATGCACACCCACGCACACACACACACACACACACACACACACACACACACACACACACACATCAGAAGCTGTAACAAACACTGACCCCCAGTGGAAAAACCTTTGAATTCTAACATGAAGAGAACACTCATAACCTGTCAAATCATCAGAGGTGCAGTAAGTAACTAAATACATTTCCTCAAATACTAGTATTAAGTACAGTTTAAATTTTATATTTACTGCACTTGAGCTTTTATGAGCTAAAATGAATGAATGAATGAAAGCTAATACAACTATTACCATTTTGAACTGTCTTTTAGTTGTTGTCTGTTTGAGAAATCTTCTCAAATCACTTTAAAACCTCTCAAATGGTTTAATTTCAAGTACAGTTTGACACCCAAAGAGGAAGAATTATCAAAAATGTTTAACATTTGTGTATAAGATTTTACTTTTGGTACTTTTGAGCAAAAGGCCTCCCTACATCTTCCACCACTTGGTATGAAAGTAAAACAATTCTCTCTCATGTGTTTCTTAGGTCTTTACTCGCTATGGGAAGTGTTACACCTTTAACGCAGGCGGTGATGGGCGCCCTCCTCTTACCACCTCCAAGGGAGGTATGGGTAATGGACTGGAGCTCATGTTGGATATTCAGCAGGATGAATATCTGCCTGTCTGGGGAGAAACAGGTAAGGGGAACATCATCTTCTCCCCTCAGTGGAGAACTGATCTGTCACACTCTAACAATGTGTGTGTGGGCAGGTGTGTGCTTGGAATCTGTGCTGATGTGTGTGGGCATTAGTAATACCTCAGAGAGTGAAACCCTTCCAAGTGTCTGGATTCATTACTGAAATTAGTTTTCCCATTGTGGTTCCCTGATCTCACGCTAATTATGACCCCTGCAGATGAGACATCGTTTGAAGCTGGGATCAAAGTGCAGATCCACAGCCAGGATGAACCATCCTTTATTGATCAGCTCGGGTTCGGAGTGGCACCTGGGTTCCAGACATTTGTTTCCTGTCAAGAACAAAGGGTACAAACTTTTTAGATGGGATATTTATTTATTTAAGTAAATTCATGTCTATTACAGTACAGCGTCTCATTCTTGTACTTTACCCATCAATTTTGTACTATTTTTAAATAGTGTTTTGAGTAATCAATTTTACATTTGGTTTTTGACCCCAAGCATAAATTCTTAGTACTTAAATTCTTCAGATAGTTCATTTTGGCTGACCCGCCCCAAAAAACAACAAAAAAAACAATTATATTTATTTTCTTATATAAAAAATGCAGCAGGGCACCTGTACCTCAACCATAATTACTTAAGTGGTTAGAAATATAGTTGGAGCTCTAGATGTTCCTTTGTTGCAACAACCACTATTATCCTCCTAAATAATGATAATAATCCCTCATTACACAGGACAACCAAGGGTGTGCTAGAGCTAAAACAAATGGTCTTTTAATGGACTAATTGTTATACAAATAAAAAGCAAAAAATATGACTAATTAATTAATAATGGGATGTTTTAAGCAAAAATGTAAAGACTGTTTCGACTCCAGCTCAGCTGTTTTTTATAAACCGAATATATTTAGGTTTTGGACCATTACTTGGACAAAAAGAACATGTCACGTTTAAGGATGTGAAAGAAAGAAATAATTGCACTAACTAATGTAATGGATGATGTGTTGTTGCTGCAGTTGATATATCTTCCCCCACCCTGGGGGGATTGTAAGGTGACGCCGATGGATTCAGACTTCTTTGATAGTTACAGCATCACAGCCTGTCGCATTGACTGCGAAACACGCTACCTGGTGGACAACTGCAACTGTCGCATGGTGCACATGCCTGGTAGGAAAACACTCTTACTATATGTTGAGTCAGAGTTACATCAATGATGCTTCAGAGCTACATTACTGTACAAATTTCCAAAAGAAGAAAAGCTGAAAAAACAAAAAACACTTTGATGTGAGCGCGTGTTGCTTTGGCTGCAGGAGATGCACCGTACTGCACTCCCGAGCTGTACAAAGAATGTGCTGACCCAGCTCTTGGTAAGGAACAGTCTTCTTCTATGTCTAGTCTGAATTTCTGAGGAACGAATTTACACACCCTTACATACACACACCATCATCGTTATCGTCATCATCGTCATCTTCTTCTTCGTCATCTTCTTCTTCCTTAGCTTTTTCTTCTGACATTTTAACAGCTGCACTGATCTGTTTCAAAGGTCAAGCTGAGCTGGTTTGCTTCTCTCCAGATTTCCTGGTGGAAAGAGACAATGATTTCTGTGTGTGTGAGACACCGTGCAACATGACCCGTTACAGCAAAGAGTTGTCTTTTGTCAAGATCCCCAGCAAGGCTTCAGCTAAATATCTTGCAAAGAAATACAACAAATCTGAGCAGTATATTAAGTGAGTTCTACAGTGTTTTGTTTGCAAAGAACCCTTAATTAATACTTAATTGGTTGTAATTATCTTTAAATCCTCTGTTGACAGTTTGGTTTTATCTACCTAGCTAAAGTTAATGGAGTCTAACATAACAGTCCTGAAATGAATCCTCCTGTTGTGTATCTCTTCTCCACAGGGAGAATATCCTGGTGTTAGACATCTTCTTTGAGGCCCTCAACTATGAAACTATTGAGCAGAAGAAGGCATATGAAGTAGCAGGACTTTTAGGTACTAATGAATTCCACACGGTACACTGGAAGGATTTTCCTAATGTTTTTCTAGTAGATAACTATAATTATGTTTTCCAGGTGACATTGGTGGCCAAATGGGACTTTTTATTGGAGCAAGCATACTAACTATTTTGGAGCTATTTGACTACATTTATGAGGTGAGACTTCTTTAGCTTAAATTTAGGAATAATTCTGTTGAATGTCAATACCTACAATTGTAGTTACCACTAGTAATGCTGAGGTCTTGTTATTATATATTTTTATTATGGGGGTAATTTGGCTAATTTACAAACTGATTATATATTATATTTTAAACAATGAACACTACTATTTTTGACTATTTCAATTTGACTAGATTTAGACAAAAGGATGCAGCAGTTCCTCAAATGCAATTTGGCAACATTTTCTGGACACAAAAGTTATATAAATATAATTGATCCTTGGTGAACAAAGTTGTCTTTTGGGACTCAAGCTAGCATGAGAACTGTCCAGCCCTTCCTCTCCTTACTCTGTTATACTCTGCTATGCTCTGCTCATTGTTTTAGTTTATAAATGAATGTCACAGAAGTCTTTGCCAAACAAAGACAGGCAGGTGGTTGAGTATGGTGACCTCTTCTGTTTTATAATTCTCTCAGGTGATAAAGTATAAACTGTGTCGCTGCTCTGAGAAGAAGCACAAGCACAACAATGACCAGGGAACCGTCCTGAGCTTAGATGACGTGAAGTGTCATGTCAGTAACTTTCACTAGGCTTCTGCAACTGAGAGGAAGAATCTGTTGCACTCTCTTTCCCCTGAGAGCTTTCGTGGACTTTGCGTTGCAGTTTGCCAGATGAGCAGACAAGTGTCAGAACGGTGCCTGGTGAAGGTTTGTGAGCAACGAGGTGAATACAGTAATGTGGCTAAAGTGAGGAGACAGCCACAGTGATAGGAAGACAGCTGATGCCAGTGATTAACGTGTTGTGATGAGTTCAAAAACGTTAGAAAAACTGCATGGTCATCCGTAAACAGCTTTTAGTAACAAATGTAGTGAATGGGGCCATGAAAGTTTCTATTTATTTGGTAAATTTACATTAGAAATTCCAGTTGTGCAGTGGTGTTTGTCAACTGTCAATTTGAAGGAGCTTTTGTAAAGTAACTGATGCGACAGTAATTTTTCACTTCCAAAATTTCATTCGGTTTGTTTAGAAACTTGCATGTCAGCACTGTATATTTGTTTGCATCTGTCCTTCAAGGTTTGTTTGTAATGCTTCAGTTTACAGGTCCACAATGTATTTCAAAATAATTTCCTGAGACGTTCAAAGGAAACAACCAGATTATATGTTATAAGTAAAAGCTAATTATGTTTATACACTTCCAGTTATTTCCAAATGCTAAACTAACACAACCTTTTACTCAGTGGTCTGCAGGTGAGCAACACATGTGTCTACAAACTGACACACAATTTACTACAACAGTCAGCCACAGCACCAACACCACCTGGTGGTTTAATGCGGTGAACAGGAGCTCTGTGGCCTCATACACAGCAAGCTGTGATGCACTACGCTGACCACTGTCAACAACATTAAAACTACCAGGGGGCCTTAAGGTTGTAGCTGATGTATAATAGGTTTAAATATTCATGGGGAGTAATTTCTTTCATAGAAGTCCAAATGAACTCTATATAACTAATATTCTTAGCACGCTGTCTCTATTTTTTCTGTTATTAGTAACAAATTATGTGGTTCTTTCCAGGAAACATTAAATAAATTATTAGGAAATAGTGTACCTGTTTTAATGACTTTTCCTTTTCCACCAAATTTTAATTTTTATCTCCATGTTTAAAGACAGCTTCGTAAACCCTGTGCATTGTGCCAATTGAGCTGCTGTACTACCTCATTTTGTAGGGTTACAGTGCCATGAAAACTTAATGAGCCAATAGCCAAAAATCGAAAAAAAAAATTTTAGGTTTTAAGCTGACTGATCAGCGGCTGCCATGTCCAGCACATGTGTAACTAATACAATGAATCATGGCTGAATCCCATTGTGATGCTTTACTTTCATGGTTCTGTTCCTGTTCATACTGGATCACTGTCACATGATTTACTGCGACATGGTAAAAAAAAAACACTTGTGCTATTCCTATTATGGCTGTGAAGGAAAGACCACAGATAAGTGTCGCACAGGGTAATCGTACATGTTAAAAGGTTTACAGAACCACAAGGT
Organism: Channa argus; assembly: GCF_033026475.1. Lineage (NCBI taxonomy): Eukaryota > Metazoa > Chordata > Actinopteri > Anabantiformes > Channidae > Channa > Channa argus. The sequence goes on from NC_090209.1 coordinate 8,171,435, forward strand.
GCAAAGTCATCATATCAAAGTTTGCCACCATTACTGATCAAACCAGAGCAATAGAAAAATACCTGAATGTAATGAAGTCGACTTTTGAGAAATATGTGTTTAATTTTCTGACCAATTGCCTAATGTGAAAATTGATAAAGTCTTTGTAATATATTTATAAATTATAAAGCTCCACCTGAAAAAGTTTGGGGTTTCCGAAATTCCACAATACAATTAAATAATAAATTATATGTGTAGATTATATGTATATGTGTAGACACATTATTGTTTTCAGTCTTCTCATTTAGTTTTCTGTAACTCAGCAGAAACCACATTTGTCAAACTGCCTTAATTTAGAAAAAAAAAACATACTGTACAGCTACTGTATTTTGTCATGACAAAAAGAAGGATACCCAGCAACAAACTTTAATGTAGACCAACCAGACTATAAACAAAGCTTTTTTTTCATGTCAGTAAGGTGCTTCATCATACTGTATAAATTCCCTTTATATTCCATTTCAATGACAAATGAAAAATAGATTTCCTAGCAAGAGATATTCAAAATATGTTCAATTAAGTTCAGTGTGTATGCAGATGATGTTCACCACATTTAAGGGAATTTACCTTGGACTACATGACAAGAGAAAATTAATCAGGACAAAATATGCTGAATGTGTTTTCTAGGGCTCTAAATTGCATGTAGCACTGTACAGTTGGCCTTTCCTATGTGGTCCATCAGTGACTGCAGTTTGTGTCATCATCTGTCTGCGTGTTTGGTTTCCTGTTGTCAGCATGTATTTCTGTGTGTGCCTGTGTGTGTCCTTACCTGACGTCTGTGCCACATTCAGAAGCTGATAAAGGAAAATTCCAAATGCTGGCCTCATATCCAAAACTCTGTATCAGGCATCAGAGCATCTTAAAATGTGTTTTTTATTTGCAATAGTTCCTATCGTGCCCTATGGTATGTTATTCTCAACAGAAGAGATTTGTGTATTTTGTGTAGCTGTGTAGTGTTATTATCAAGCACAACCATATGATCAACTGTAATTTAATGTAAATATTGTACTGACTGTGGATAATAATCTTAATGTATTAGCACAGTCTGATTGATCTGATGTGGTACTTGTTGAATTTATTTAAAGTATAGAATATAGCTGAGTCTTGATTTGGGTTTTTTTTTTCTGTACATACCTGTATGATCGTATTGATTGATGTTTAATTTCTTGGAAATGATAAGAATATTTAAGTGTGGGGCTATTTCTTTGGTTTGTTTGTTTGTTTGTTTGTTTCTTTGCTAAAATTAAAGTTGCATATACTGTGTTTATTAGTAAATGAAAAGGAGCAGCCAGATTGTCATTTTCCACTGCAAAGGGTCATGCATCTCAAAACATGTGCTTTGACCCAACTTGCTTTCGGGTTTTGTTTTGTTAAATTTTTGCCTTCATTTTCAGTTTTCTATTTTCATTTGGCATATGAAGGAATGATTACTTTAGTCTAGTGAGGTACAGCTAAATTAGGCACTTGTATGACTGATTAAATGCTAACCTTTATGTAACTTTGATCAACTTAGCTGATTTGTGTCATACTTTCACCTGTGGAACTGACTTTTGTGATTCTCTGATTTTACCTCTAGTGCCACCATGAGGCTGACATTTGTAGATTTTAGAGAAATGTACGGACAAGTTTAGAATAGACTGCAAAGAATTTATTTACAGATGTTCCCAACTCCTGATTTTTCTGATCTGGGTCATGCAGAAAATACCAATTACATGCATGGTTGCATGCTTATTGTATTTGATGATGAAATAAGCATAGCAGCACTACCATTGTTAGCCTTTAGCTCAGAGCACTGCTGTGCTACAGACACACAGAGCTGCTGTCTGCACAACCAGTCTTTTTAAATTGTCTTTATTTGAACATCTGTTTATATCCATCAGTGCACTGATTGACTTTCCTCTACCAACAGACTGCAACAAGACAGAACAGTGACAAACTCATTACAGTGGGTTCAATAAATTCACATTTGACAAAAACCTAATATCTTTTTCTTCCATATGGAAAGTGCCGGTTCAGCTATTACAACTTAAGGAAATGAGCAAATGTAGAAGTATGGGATCAAAAGAGGAAGTGTTTGTGGTGGAGACAGAACAACACAAACACTTTTCAACAAAGTAAGCTGGATTTTCTCAGCGTGTGGCTGATCATAAAAGCCAGAGTGCTGAATATGAAAATTGGTTCCTTCCTACGTCCCCTTGCTGTCCAGCTCTTATGCAACAAGGTCCCCTTTTGTTTGGAGTCCTCCAGACCAAATAATTCCTCCAACAGTGATCTTTCTGTGGTTGCTCCTGTGACTTCTAATGTGCTGGTTTTGTTGTGTAAAGGGAAAAACAAACATCCTGGAAGTGCACTGCGAAGAAAACAGGCCAGAGACATTAAATAGACAAGGTTTGTAAAAGACACAAGTCAAGCAAAATCCACAATGATTTATGGTTTTTGGAATGATAAGTACTAAGTTATAGTAAGTTACTGTAGCAATTATAAAATACTTTATTACAAGTAAAGTAAGTATGAGGTATTATTTGCCAATAATTTCTACCTATAATTTGTTACCAATGCCTCATATTTTATGCCAGTTTAAAATGCCACCTTGAGTGGCCTTTCAAATATTTTAGTTTAACCTCACAGCATCTCATTTAAAGTCATTTACAACTCAGAGTGATGCTGAAATTATGTTTTTGCTTATACAGTACATAGTAACCTAAAATGTGTATAATAAACTCCGCCTCTGAATGTTTCTGTGAATTTGTTTGTGAAGTGTAAACTCTGAAAGTGGAATGACTGGTTTTGGTCTTCTCCATTTCGTAGCATACAGCCTGAGTGATTTCTGGATGGTGTTGCTGCAGCTGTTATCTGCCAAACAGTTAAAAACCCTGATATGAATTTACTAATTTTAATAGGAATTTAGGAAAATAGTAATTTAATAGGAACTTTCACAATGCCCAACACCTTTTTGCCCTGGGGTCCCGCGGGAGGCAGTGAGTAGAATTATACCTGAGGAAAGTGAAGAGACACAAAACACATAGAAAAGCGCCATAAATGAGAGACCAAAGACAAAGAGACATTCCCTCAGTTTGCAGCGGTTTAGGCGGGGCCCGTTATCACACCACTAAGCTGACAGCATCTCTGCAAGAGTGACGGGAAGACCTTTGTCCGACTGACTTCCAGCCTACTAACCTCCAGTCTGCTTGATGACTGATTGACCGTGGACTTGGCCCTGTGCTCAGTGGGCGGCTCAGTGTCTCCCTCGCACAGGCCAATAAAACAAGCTGCAGTCCGCTTCGTGCGCGTTGCATAAGCAAACAGTGCAGGTCCGCACTCGGTCAGCGCAGGTCCACCTCTTCACGATGGCAGCTCCAAAGAAAGTGTGCATCGTTGGCTCTGGAAACTGGTAAGTTGACGTCTCAGTGTTTTGATGCCTAAACTGGCGGGTCTGTTAAAACATGGCTAACTTTGCGGTATGCTGTCATGTCTCTGTGGTGCAAACAGCTTGTGAAGCCGGTGTAACGCTGCTAACTTAGCATCACTGGCCAGACTGCGAGCTAACGTTGACGTTAACTAACCGCATTCTCCGAGTAATGAAAAGTTTAACGGCATTAACGATCATAGACCGTTTGGAAGCCGGAACGCGAAGCCGGTTTAGCTTTGGTTACAGTCACATGCTGTAGGACTGGCTGACTATACAAAAACTGAACACCTCAGTCACGATCACTGGGTTTTTGAGGTAATGATGTGTCAGCAGCAGCGACACATGTTAACTCTACAGCACTAACATGTTAATGGTATGTTAGAGTGCTAGTCACCGGTTTACAGCGGGTTTGGCTTTGCAACAGGAACTGAAACCAAACTCCATTCAACAGCCGGACTTTTTACATTTACCGTGTAGATTTTTAAAATCCTAGAGTGAAATAACATGATTTCAGGCAGTTGTTATACTTTATAAATAAATCGGCATACAGCCTGACTTAACAAAACGGTACAATTTATTATTGTTATTTAATAGAATTTATTTAGTTTAAAACCTCTCAGTTTGAGAAGCTAGTTCAAGTCGGTTTCCATGACGAACTGACTGTTCAATGCAGTTTACTAGATGCACGCATCAAATATTATAAGTCATAGTTCCAGGATAGACAAAAATAAAATCACCAGATTTATTAATGCAGTTTGGCGGAGTTATAACTACACTTAGGTTGACTTACAGTATATAGACTTTTTCATATACTTAAAATGTATTTATTTTTTTAATGGGATCATAGTCTAGTTTACAATAGAAACCTAGACCAGATTACCTGTAGTATGCAGCCTAAATATAATCATGTACACAGTAAATTCACACTTATCTAATTGTGTGCTGCTCTCCAGGTCATCCTGCTCAGCAGCTGATGATCAAAGAGCAGAAGAAAACTGCGGAGGTGCCATAAATAGTAATAACTTGGTGATCACGCCAGATGTCATGTCATAGTAATAACCCAGTAAAGTGTTGAACATCAAGACTTACAGTTAAAGGCTAAATTATTGGATATTGAAGCATTTCATACACCCACCCTGGTCTGGAGCCCACGCTAACTGTTTTCTCGCCCTGTTACTTATAAATTGCTCACATTTAAATGCAGTATGTATTTATTATACTTTATTATCTAAACTAAATATTAATCTTGAGCTGTTAACAATGCAGGGGTTCCGCCATTGCCAAGATAGTTGGAGCCAATGCTGCTCAGAATTCAAAATTTGACAACACTGTGAAAATGTGGGTGTTTGAGGAGATGGTGAATGGGCGCAAGCTGACAGAAATAATCAACACTGACCATGAAAATGTGAAGTACCTTCCTGGCCACAAGCTACCAGCAAATGTGGTAAGGAACTGTTGGGTTGTCACTGTTTCTGTCTCAAATTTACATCTGGTAAAGTTCATGAGAATATGTATTTTGTCATTGCTTCATTTCCTGTTCCTTTGTGCAAAATAGGATTTGTACCTGTATTTGTGTTTGTCACTTCAAATATCCTCTTCTATCGCAACAGATTATTAGTCTTTTTGTTAAAATGTAACCACTGTAATGTCAGTTTTATGTGTTATCAAATAGCTGACGTGAATGTTGTAAGATACTTTATGTCATAACTCTCACCATAACTTCCTCACCCTTGTTCACCCTCAGGTGGCCGTCCCAGATCTGGTGGAGGCGTCGTGCGATGCAGACATCTTGGTGTTTGTGATCCCACACCAGTTTATTGGGAAAGCATGTGAAACAATGAAGGGCAAGATAAAGAGCGATGCACTGGGAATATCCCTCATTAAGGTTCAAGTTTGCTTTTTATGCTACATTATGCTTACATTATTATTAGTACCTTTGGGATTTCGCAGCCCTTTTTTGTGACTGTACAGCCTGAAATGCCTGATTTTGTGACAATTTTTTTAACTAAAATGTGATGCAAGGGTCTCACAGAATTCACAGCAAATTGGCTGTGATGGCATCATTACAAATTCCTAGGGGGATTATTACAACAATCTTATCCTGTGGTGTGATAAGAAATTATGTTTATGCAATATAGTGGATTTGAAATTGATCAGTCAAGAAGTGTAGGCTGCTTTAATTTAAGGATTTGAGAAAATATTGTATGAACAGAGTAAGGATTACAACAATAGGCCCCCAGTTTGTCTCAAAGTTTTGGACAAACTTACATAAGCATGTGCTTTAATACTAGATTGCAAATAGTTTGCAGTTAATGTCATTAGATTTTAGGTTTCTTCCCTGATGATTCTCCATCAGGACTTAACCTGCCACAGTAGTGACTTTTTTGCTCTTCACTTTTCCCTTCAGGAAGTGAAATGCATTCTTAGTCGCATTCAGGTCAGATCCAGTTCCTTACATTCTCCTAAGTCATTTCCCACAGTTTTTACAAGATTTGTGACAAACTGTCATCTGGCCTTCGTGTTATTAAGAATTACGAGTGATTAACATCACGTGGTAAATCCTCTGGATTTCTCAAGTTTTCGCCTAATTGTTGACTTTGCCACAGATACACTTACTTTACCTCCTGGAGGTTGTTCTTGATCTGCCCAACTATTGTAAAAGGGTTTTGTTAGTTTTTTTTTCTTCACAATGAAAACAACCCCCCCCCCAATTGTTTTCCTTGGTCTTCTGAACCTTTGATGTTCTTGAGCCCTACATCATGTTTTTGATCTCTTGCAAATGCATTTGTTTAGATTTTTTTTGTGTTTTTTTTGTTGAGCTAATTGTGTAATTATCTTTTGAGTCCCAAACATTGAGGATCTATGTCAAAAATGTTTTCTAGAACCTAGACAGTTCATACAATATTTGTGAAAGAACCTTTACATTAAAGCTGACAGTCACACTTGAAGCACGCTTGACCTCTGAACCAAAGTGATGAGAACGGTTTCACTGACCAATACTTATTGAAGCTGACTGTAAATACGCTATGTGTGTGTGTGTGTCCGCTTTTCTTTCCTCCAGGGTGTTGACGAAGGTCCTGATGGACTCAAACTCATCTCTGATGTAATTCAAGAGACCCTCTGCATCACCATGAGTGTGTTGATGGGGGCCAACATTGCCAATGAGGTTGCAGATGAGAAGTTTTGTGAGACCACTATTGGTTAGATTGATTTCTAGATCACGTTTTTGTTCTCTTTATTTCTAAATTTAAGACATTTTCAAATGAATAGCACATGATTGTTTTTTCTTTTTTGAAAGAAAGTTTTGTGTTTAAAGACCAATTTGAACTTTAAGCTTTCTGCATCTTCAGCATGACAGTCAATGTTTAATCTGATTTGTGCAGTAGCTGCTGTGTAAATGAGAGTACTCCTAAGTACTTGACATTTGCTTTGATTATGTCTTTGCACAAACCACATGGCAACATGCTTTAGGAGATTAAGCAAAAGTAATGGCCTCTAGACCATAATCATTACAAAAATTTGCTCTTATTTGAATAAAGTTACTGGAAAAACAAGTTCTTTATTTATCTTGTAGACATGCTAAACGCATAACCATGTGCTGTTTTTTTTCCTGCTCTCAGGATGTAAAAATAAAAACCACGGTGCTGTCCTGAAGGAACTCATGCAGACCAAAAACTTCCGAGTTACTGTAGTGGAGGAGTATGATGTGGTGGAAATCTGTGGAGCACTGAAGGTGAAATTTTGCATTTCAAAATAAAATTGCAAACAGCAAAGGAGGGGACATACATCTTTACACATTGAATATATTCCTAAATTACTACACATTTACAACCATACAGGTCACATACCAAATTTGTTTGGAAACATTATTATTTTGTGACTGTCTGGCAACAAGAACCTTGAAACTCACCACTCAGTTCATGGGTCTGAATCAAAAGTGACTGACTCATTAAAAAAAAAAAAACTACTATAAAACTTGATAAGGCGACTGTGGTGCAGGAAGGTAGAGCGGTTGTCCACCAATCTTACAGTTGTTGGTTGAGTTCCCGGCTCCTCCAGTCACATGTCGAAGTGTCCTTGAACAAGACACTGAACCCCAACTTAGTTGCTCCCGGTGAGTGTATGAGTGTGTGTGTGATTGAGTGTGAATGGGTGAATAAGAAGCAGTGTAAAGCGCTTTGAGTGCCAATAAGTAGAAAAGCGCTATATAAGTGCAGACCATTTACCATAAGACAGACACAATTAAACTGCCTTAAGACAAATGCTGACGTTGAATATATCTGCTGCTGGGATGAATATCCAGCTTTATAAACACCATTATAGGCCACAATTTGTTTTGTCTTATACTGCTGGGAAAGTGTCCATTTTGGATCTGTGTCAGCCTTCAAAGTGCTTCCAAATTTATTAGAATGTTAGGCATAGTTGCTCATTGATTTGTTCATTGATTAGATTGATTAGATTAGCAACTGTGGCACAGGAAGGAAGAGCGGTTGTCTACCAATCTCGAAGTTGTTGGTTTGATCCCTGGCTCCTCCAGTCACATGTCAAAGTGTCCTTGAACAATACACTGAACCCCAACTTAGTTGCTCCTGATCAGCGTTGGCCAGCTGCATAGCAGCTCCCCCATCAGTGTGTGAGATTGTGAGTGTGAATAAGAAGCAGTGTAAAGTGCAGACCATTTACTATTACTGGTGTGTCTACAGCTCTTTTTGTATTTTTTTCCTTCTTATCAGAACATTGTTGCAGTTGGGGCAGGTTTCTGTGACGGACTGGGCTTTGGTGACAACACAAAAGCAGCAGTGATCAGGTTGGGGCTGATGGAGATGATTGCCTTTGCTCGCATTTTCTGTACGGCCGGGCCCGTGTCCTCTGCAACTTTCCTGGAAAGCTGTGGCGTGGCCGACCTCATTACAACCTGCTACGGTGGCCGAAACCGGAGAGTAGCTGAGGCCTTCGTGAAGACTGGCAAGGTTGGAGTTTAGTGTTTTCTTAGAGGCAGATACTTTTACGCTCTCTTTGTGCACAGGGTACAGGAAACTATCTGTAAAGTTGTTTAAGAACAGGTAGTGTTAAGTGTAACACTGCGCTAATTAAATGATTTAATGCTTCCATTACTGCTTAACAAAACGCTTTGCTGAAGAAAATACAATATAAAAACATCATACTCTTGAAATCTGTGTTACAGTGTCACTTTGCCTGGCATTGTAGCTATAATTGCCACAGCATGGTTTTTGCCTCCTAACACCACTCACCACTGAATAAAAATGTAATCAGTCATCCAGGAGATGGTCTAAAATCTACTGTTTAGTTGACATGAATGAAAACCATCAAATATAGTATGCTTCGCTATACTAAACTCGATTTAGACCCCACCACATGTATTCATCCCGAAGATTTGACAATTCTGCATTTCACATTTCTTCTACTGTACTTGTGTACTCAGTCTATCGAGGAGTTGGAAAAGGAGATGCTGAACGGTCAGAAGCTGCAGGGTCCAGCAACAGCAGCTGAGGTTTATCTCATCCTCAAGCACAAACAACTTATTGACAAGTAAGTCACAACGCAGCATACACAGTGTTTTGATTCGCAGTGTTTGAAAAAGACACTAGTGTGGCATTAACTCTGCAAAACCTCCTCTTTTCTTCAGGTTCCCTCTGTTCAATGCAGTGTATCAGATCTGCTACCAGGGTCATCCAGTCACAGAGTTTATAAGTTGTTTGCAGAACCACCCTGAGCACATGTAAATCAAATAATAAACTAACAAACTGACTAAGTGCCTTCTACATGGAGAAGATTACCACTTTTGTAACCTGAGATAAATTGAGGACCAGTCACTCTACAAGAGCAGAATACTCTTGTTCACCTGTTCAAGACACTGTATAACATTTGTTTGACACGTTTGTCCTTTAAAAAGATTATTCTACTCCCCCCCCCTCCCCTACATGTGTCTTTGGCTTTTTCCAAATTCACATATTAAGCCATGCTACAGTAATTTTGCACTTTAGAGATTCAGGTGAATGAGGACTCAGCAGCAAGTGTTTAAAGATATCCATCTTGTTTAATGCAGTGCTAAAGGAGGCTCACACAGATTGCAGGAATCGTTTCACTGAATCTCTAGGAGGGAGTTGGCCAGTGCATGTTCGCACACCAAAATTTGCCAAAGTAAAACAAAACAGAACTATCCTTTAAGTTTTTTTGTTTTTTTTTTTGCTTTTGTTCTTCTCCTCCTGACATCTACTGAAACTTAAAGGATAATTGTTGGGAGATTAAATTCCCCATTTGAAAGTTTATTACAACCAATTGAAATCAAAATGAGGGGGGTCAGTTTTTAAGACAGCAGCCAAATCTCACTGCCAATATGGAAATCCAGATTTAAGAACAATCAATATAAAATAAAATAAAAACACAAGTTAACTTGCTTTTTTGACTGCTATTCACCTACTACCACATGTAACTGTCAAAGTCTGAATACATATTGGTGCATTACAAGGCCAGACACTAACAGCAAATAACTACTGACAGCCTGCTGTAGAAGGCTTTATTAACACTTATGTGTAAATGAATGTCCATCACAAGTTAACTATAGATCTTAACTTGTGTCTTACATAATTCACTGTTTATCGTACATTGTAGTATTACTATTGTCAATTGCACAGCAACTGTTTTAACAAAAAAAATGCAAGTGCCTTAGAATGCACTGTTGGCAAGTCTTGGTCGGTTTGGGGGGGTAAACCAAAGACTTGTCATCCGTCCACTACGTCATTTGTTACCATGACCAATCCTGATATTGTTTCCATTGTTGTCGTCAACATTTGTCTGAATAAACAAGTTCATCAAATCTACGCTAGAATCCTTTTCCATAGTTTTGCCTGCTATCATGACATACATTTTAACATTTGATCTTGAAATGACCAAGGTACAATATGCATCCCTGCCAGGGGTGTCACTATTTCCCTGACCAACAGGCAGAAGTAACAGCAGGATGATACTAAAATGTAATAAATGCAGAGGAGTAAACACGAATGCATGCAAGGCTGCATTCCAATACTTGGTTTTCCAAATGTTTTGGCATCCTGATTGCCCAACTCTAACTTACCATCTTCTATGGAGATGGGCAACTTCCAAAAATATCAGCAACTTCTGGCAGTCCACCACCTTTGCAACTAGTGTCTTCTCTTACCATGTCTAGCTTCTTACCAGTTTTTATTAGCATATAGATACTGTAGTAATTTCATATTGTCATCTATATATTGCTCAACCCTCTTAACATTGTGTTAAGACACACATTTAAATTTTCATTTAAATGTGTGTTTAAAAATCTTAAGTGTACACCCATCAACATGTCACTGAGTAGCTTCAGTGCTGTGTAAATATCACCAGCCAACAAAAAAATTAAAGCCATCAACAGAAGCAAGACTGGTTTATTACAAGTTGTGGGAATGTAACAAGTGCTACATGTGCATGTAGTTAGCAGCAGTATACAGTACGTTGTTACAAAGACCAAGACATTCACTGATGACCTGTTGTAAACACCACTGCTTTCTGGATAATTTGGAAAATAATGAACATAAATCAGCAAATTAAATAACCCACAAATGTAAACAAAAATGGAATAAAGCTCAGAGGGAGGCTATCAAACAATACAAGAAAGTTCTTTGCTTGTCCACAAGGACAGTTAAGACTATTCCAGTTTAAATGCTTAGAAAAGAAACTGCCTGCACTGCCGTTTATAAACCAGAGTAGGCAAGAAAGCGTGCAAGATGCAAAGCAGTTGTGCCAAGTGTGATTAACAAATGCCGCCAAGCATAAAGATATTACAATTGTAGCGTATGACAGCTGGTGGAAAAAAATCGGTTGTTTTATAGGTGAACTCAACTCTAATTATGGTGCTGGTCTATTTTGAATACTAACGTAACTCTTATTTACAATCAATTAAGACCAAGGTCATGAAGCCAGTCCACTTATCTTATTCGCAAAATTATTTTGGTTAAGACTTTTTGTTCCTTCTATTAATAACATGGTCCCACTTTTAACTAAAGTAGAAAGCTCCTGTGAATGTTCTGTGGGGAAAAACAAAATATAAAATAAAAATACTACTATACCTGAAAATACCCTTTAAATATCTTTATCGTTTTTGCAACTGTGATGAATCCACATAGTGGACACTCCAGTGTAGGAACATGCGTCGCTCAAAACCCTACTGCACTCCTTTTACCATCCTACGGCTACTCGTCCTCCCTCATCGATTCACAGAGGGTTGACCCATTTGTAAGTGCCTTCATAGCGAAATCCAACTCTCTTCACAAGGTCATCTGCTTCTGTTGGGCCCCGACTAAGAAAGAAGGAAAGAAATGATCTCACTCAATGCACAGCTTTAAATTCTTGGTCCAGTTAAAAACCCATCAAACCACATTTCCTACCTTCCATATTTATAAGGAATAGGTTTGGGCTTCTCCTTGTCTATGTAGTGAAGGAGAGGTGTGAAGATCCTCCATGCTTCCCTTAGTTCATCACTGCAGAGAAACAATTCAACATGTGACACAAGACATGAAAACAGCTGTTATTTGTAAGATTTTCCACTTGTGTTTTTTTCAGGGTGAGGGAGAAAACTGCACTACGGTGACATCTAGTGTGCCTTTGGCCTACAAGACAAGTTCAGTTTTGAAAATGTATTGAATAAAAAAAAAAAACAAAGACAGACCTGCGTACAAAGTGCATCTGACTCCCACAGAAGACATCCAAGATGAGACGCTCGTAAGCATCCGGAAGCTTCACATCCTGAAAACAGAGTTTTATTTTAGTAGGCAAACGTACAAATAGCTTTATTGAGATACCCTGAGACAGACTGGCAAGTTGTCCAGGTGGACTGTGCCTCTCATCCAATAACAGCTGGGATAGGCTCCAGCCACTGAGGCCCACTGGTTCCCTCGTCCAGCAAAAATGCTCCCAGGCCCATGCAAAATGATGACGCCTGTACCTGGGGTTGTGGTCAGGTACTCTTACAGGTCATCTAGCCACACGATCATGCTGAGGCAATGGTCTGACGTAACCCTTGGGTCTCTCTCTCACCTCCCCTAAACGTGCCTGGAGTTAAGTGGCATTCATCATCCAGTTCTGCGACGCACTGCTAACAATGAAGCAGTCATCAGCATGGGATGTGGCCAAAGGATGTCCACTTATGCCTTTCTGTGACTCTTCCAGACTCTATTTCTCTGTTGTAACCTGCTGATGACACTCTAAGCTCAGTGGCAACTTCCCAGAATTTCTTGTTTGACGGCTCGCAATGGCCAGATACTGTTGCTCAATTGTTAGGTTTCATTTTGGTCTCAGGATGAAGATAACTGTTTAAATACAAATTGTCATGGAACCAGAACATTTAGTGGTCGATTTGTGAATTAGACACTTGTTGTGATTTTCACCTTGGAAAAAGCATGATATGCAAAAAGTACTGAAACACTGAACAGGTAAACATGTGCTTTCAAAGGTTTAAACAAGTTTGAATGTTGAACCTGCCTTGTATCTACTCTTGTAGGTGAGGTCTAGCTCAGTTTCTTCAGGGCTGAAGTAAACACCGGGTTTCTTGCTCATCATCTTGGCGTACACTGCCTCGTTAGGCTGCACACGCACCACCAGCTCATTCCTGCGACACTGATTTCCAAAAATGTCTCCTGGGACATCTGTGAACTGCAGCCGCACCTCAGCTTTTCTTTCATTTAGAGCTTTTCCACAGCGAAGGATGAAAGGAACACCTGAGGAGGAGAAATTTCATGAATTATAAAAATAACATGAAAGAATTTGTTTATGAAGCACTTTGTAAATGTAAAAATGCTTTTACCATCCCAGCGTTCATTTTGCACATAGAGCACAGCAGTGGCAAAGGTGGCCTGAGTTGATCCTTTAGGAACTGTGGGATCATCAAGGTAACCCAGTTTGGCGTCTCCCTCACCTTCTGGATCCCCGGCATACTGACCCAGAACCACATCAGACATGGTCACTGGAGCAATGCACTTAAGGACCTTCACCTACAAGGGAGAGAACATGGCAAGAGAACTGTGTTTTTTTTTTTTTTTTTTAGGTTTATTCACACATCTATAAAAGCTAGTCAGCCATCCCTCAACTCCAGTCGTCTCTTTTTTTTTTAAATATATAAACTGTACTTGAGCAATGGACATTACTAAAGTCATACAGACAAAAGGAAAACATTAAGTATTAACTGAGGATCATAGGAAATTAGAAATAAAAAGACCAGTCTGCAGTATATGCATTTCAAGAAAATTATTTGGTTCTCACTGGCACTGAGGTTTAAACAAAGAAAACACTCTGATTTGAGACTATAGAGTAAACCCTAATATGCTACATGTGTCCATATCTGGCATGCTGGAGGAGGTGTTGAGTCTTTTTGATCTCTGCCAGATGATAATGTACCTTTTCATCCCTGACATCATCAGAACTGGTGGAAGCTGGTTTCTCCATGGCAACCAGGCAAAGCATCTGGAGCAAATGGTTCTGCATAACATCTCTGATCACCACAAATGAGCAGGTGGTCACACAAAAGACAGAAAGGACAATTTGATAACTTTGATTATATGAACTATAACTTATGCGTTGTATGTATGTATGTATGTATGTATGTATATATATATATATATATTAGTAGAGAACAATTAATAGAAACTTCTCTAATTAAACACTACATTTTTTTTGTTGTTGTAAACAGTATTGTAATCAGTACACTCATCTGTATCTCTTGGATACAGCATTTAAATGTTTATACATATATATATATATATATATATATATATATATATATATATATATATATATATATATATATATATATATATATATATATATATATATATATATATATATACATATACATATACATATACATACATATATATATATATATATATATATATATATATATATATATATATAAAAAACATTTAAATGCTGTATCCAAGAGATACAGATGAGTGTACTGATTACAATACTGTTTACAACAACAAAAAAAATGTAGTGTTTAATTAGAGAAGTTTCTATTAATTGTTCTCTACTAATTTAAATGTAACCTCACATTAAACCTGAGTTCAGAACTATTAATATAACAGTGCAAAAAAATAAATAATCTTTTACCGGATGATGCCAAAATCATCAAAGTAGCCCCCACGTCCCTGAGTGCCAAATGGTTCTTTAAAGGTGAGGACAACACAGGCCACGCTGTCCCTGTTCCAAATTGGTCCAAAGATTCGGTTTCCAAACCTGCAATAAGAATCACATTATTTGTTCAGCAGCACATGATAGACAGCAGTTTATGACAACACGCATAAACATTTGTCTTCAGTTTAATATTTGATTAAAGGCCAGTTTCTACTCAGACTGCATGATATCCACTGTGCTTTTCAGAAACAAAACAGCTGAAAGTGATGCGCTGCATATGTGAAATTACTTTAAATTTAACTGAAGGTCATTGTTTTAGTTTGCAATTTATACTAGTGTATACTTGTTCACATTTCAGGTGGTTCAGTCAATTTTAGCTCCTGATCACACTGGGTAATTGTTATATCCTCACTACTAGATTCAGCTATCACAGTTGGACTGTATATTTTTTGTATTGAATGTTATTACACAAGCTGCGTGACCTGTTTTAGTTATAATTGATTTTCGCTTTGCCGTCTATGCAATGAAATTATGCAATTATTCCTCTGTAAATATTATTTCACTTACAAAATTTTACTATGAAAACATTTACATGGCATCATATAATAGATTAACCCTCCCCCCCCCCAAAATAAAGGTAAAGATGCCCTTTACCTGAGAACCATGAGGTTCTGCACCATTTCTTTGCCCAGATAGTGATCTATACGGTAGATCTGCTCTTCAGTGAACAGGGAGGAGAGGTGAGTGGACAGCTCTTCGGAGCTCTGAAGGTCATGTCCAAATGGCTTCTCCACAATCACCCTATTCCAGCCTCTACACAATACACACAGAAGAGAAAAAAAAAAAAAAAAAAAAAAAAAAAACACATCAACTTCAGTCCGCTGTGCTTAAGACTTTGCTCTTGTTTTTCAAATGTTACCAATGACTCAAGTGGTTCTCTGCTTATTTTAATTATGATGCACTGTGTATAGGTGTATAAACTAAGTATAGGCTTTTTTGCATCCCTTGAAATTCAACAGTAAGTGAAGCAACAGATACTGCTGTTGAAGAGTATTGATTAAGTGTATGTACTGTATAGAGGAAACTGTGGAAAACAAAGACAAGGAAAAGTTTCTTTCACACTGGCATAGTGAAACTTTTGGAAGCACAAAAGGCTTTGAAATATATAGCTGGTACTGTTGTAGATTCTAAAAAAAACTGCTAAAACATGGCACCAGTGCTGCTGCTGCTAGACCCTCTTTCTGTACGGGATTGTAAAAGAAGAATTTCTAAAATACAATATAACGCAGAAAGAAAATCTAGTACACCATATAACTAAAAACAATGAAAGGAGTACAACCAGGAACAACAGTTAACCGTACATTGGAAATTATTGGAAATTTTCACTGAAGTTTCTTTGAGAAGGATCTTTTCAGGTCCAGTATGAACAAGAGAAGTTAATACAGCTAGAACCCACTGGATAAATTGGTTATGCTAAAAATCAAACCCATGTTAGCTCACTGCAAAAATATTGGTATCATACTTATGCAAATGAATGACAAGAAACTGAAGCACAGAAATGCTCTCAACTAATGTCACTGTCCACAGAAAGTACTGAAAAGCTTAATATTCAGCTTTTAATGTTGTGCCCAGATTATGATAATCCAATAATTCTTTGTCAAGATTCAGTTTTACATGTTTACACACATGGGTGTGGTTAGCACTCCTTCCTCACAACTAGAAGCTCCCCGCTTTGAATCCACTAGCTACAGTGGAGTTTGCATATCTTCCTGTGCTTGAGTGGGTTTCCGTCCCACACAAGCCCTTGTTTACAGACTTACTAAGCGAAACACACTCCTGCTGATGAACAGAGTGAGACAACAATAGTTAGTCAAAAGAGGGGTGTGTACTGACTTTGTGCTCATGCAGTGGTGCTTAATGTTCTTTGTAACATCGTGGTAGACTGTGGGTGGCAGGGCAAGGTAGAACAGACGGTTGCCCTCAGCTCCTCTGGGCAGAGACAGGATATGGGTGTTGAGTTTCAAGAAGGAGCCCCCATCTCCATATTTCCCACTGATATAAGAGTTTCTGCTAAAGAAGGCAGACAGCCGATCGGCTTCTGTATCAGCCACCTGGAATGGAGGGTAAACATTTAGGCACACTTAGAATATACTCTAGATAATACTAATAATGTTTAAAATATTTACAGATTGTCTAAATTGATTATATTACACCATTACAAATGGACCTTTTTGAACATGGACAGAAACAGATTTACTGGCCACTTGGGGGCAGCAGAAACTGGCTTAGAACCTCATTAATACACTGTCTCTGAACAACATGCAGCGCCATAACAGCCACTTGTGTTGTTATAGACAAATAATGACAAGTTATTAGACATTTAGAAAATTACATTTGACCCCCAATTTTAATTTAGAGCTGAAAAGGTTTGCAATGGAAATTCTAAGTGAATATATAATTTTTTGTTATGCATTTGTGCATCTATTCATTGGCTTATTTAATAAAATTGAGATTTTTTATTTAATCACAATAGAAATTTTTTTATTCACATTATTTATATAGCTGTAAATTCAACTACAGGTAACTCTCAAAAAATATACAAACAGTAGTTTTACCTTCAGATATGGCATGCAAGAAGTGCGGATGGCATCAACTGTCAAGTCAGAGCGAGCAAAGCCCACAAAATAGGTCTCCTCAGGGAGGAGGCCATCTCTGAACAACCACCTGAGAGAGAAAGGAAGAACAGGAGACACACAATATGGTTACACCACCCAACTTCAAAAGATCCAAATTCAGAATAGAGTTTAACCATGTCTTTAATATTAATAATATAAGTGGGGTCAGAGGTATGCTCACCATAGAGTTGGATAGATTTTCTTCTTAGCCAGATCCCCCTGCACATGCCAAAACACAAGCAGTAATTTCAGCATAAAAATAAACTTGAACAAAACTCCTATGTACACAATTATAATAATAAAATATGCCATCAGAGATGCCCATTTAAACTGTAAGTGGATTTACAGAGTGGACCCCCCCAGTACTATATTTCACATCGTGGGGTGACAAGTAGGATAGCTGCTTTGTCTTATTTGAGGATGGTGCATCGTTAGTAATTCCAGTAGAAGCATGTTAACAGCAGAACTGCCTGAAGACAATACTGTCCTGTTGCTCAAAAAAAAAAAAAAAAAAAGCTAACAGGAAGAACCTGTTGCTTTAGTGGCTTAACCAAAACAATGTCACAATCTTTTACTACTGTCAAGCCGTTTGAACTTGTAAGAACGTTAAAAAAAAAAAAAACTACAAACTAGCTGAACTCACATCTCTTATTGAAAGGGCTATTGAAACTAGCTTTCAGCACATCCCTTTAAAACAAAACAAGTGCCATCAGAGTGAGACTGTCCACAAGCCCAACCCTTCCCCAGACCTGCCCATGTATCACAGTCAAAGAAAAATGCTGACAGTCCATGACATGGCAGAAAAGAAAAAAAAAAAAAAAGAAAACAAAAAAATCACCTGATGGTGGTGCCACACCATCAGGAGCTAACTGCGAGAAAAAATATATTTAAATTTAGAGAATACCAATTTTCATAGCTGTAGGACAGATTAGAGACTTGGTTCAGAGCAACTGAACAGTGAGAAAATAGTGAACAAGGCATTTTAATTATTCTTGGCATGGTCAAATTATTTCTTTTAGCACTATGATAATTTAACACAGAGTATTACAACTAAAGAACGTACTGTTTTATGCTTGAGATTCATGGGTCTGTTCATACTGTATGACAATAAGACTAGTTTTAAAATCTTTTAAGGATACCTTGTCCCACGACTGTAGCAGTATGCATAATGACATTGTACTGATAAGTAAAGGGGAACCCTGAGATAATGTTCAGGCTTCTGAAAGCTTGAAGGACTCAGCAGTGTTAATTTGCAGAAGCTTAGTGAAATCACTTTCAACATTTCCCTAATCAAATGTGCAATTGTTGCAGTGTTTTTAAAGATTTCAACACTTTGCTTTGAATCTCTGTCCTAAATTCTTTGCCCAAGTCAATTTTAATGTGCAAAAAAAAAGGAGCACAAAGAAAAGGAACTTTGGGTTTCAACTTATTACTCCAGACCATTAGCCCTGTATTTACTTTGGCAGACATGCATTACCTCATCAATTCCCATTTTCACTCACCGATGCTCCCATGATGATGAAAAAGTGAACGTCTGACTGATGGAACTCTTCATCTTCATGCAGCTCCTTCCTCAGCTCCCCAAACACCTCGGAGCGAGAAAGGGGAATGTTGCTCATTTTCTCTAAAAATAAAGCACAAAATCCAGTTAACAGCTAAAAAAATATAAGAGAAAAGTTATTAAGAACCACTAAAAATCCAATTAAACACCATTACCAAACTTGCACAGCAGATAGATTCTAAACATAACAGCTAAAAGAGAAGTGTTGTCATGTCTTTGGGTCCGTGGTTTAAATGACACACACACCACACACGTCAAAAACAAACCAAATCGGGAGGAGGATAATGGCAAATACAGATTCTATTAATATAAAGCAATTACACCTGAGGCGGGTGTATGCTTTTCAAGCAGGAGTGCCTGTGATGCTCCTCTTCTGCCTGATGTGTGGTCAAGTGACTTAGTGACTATGAGGAGATAAAGAAAAAAGATGCAGGAAGAAAATATGCAAGTGCTGTAATATAAATTTAGTCAAGTTTTTACTCTGAGCTGGCAGTAGGGCTTAAAGAAAGAACCTATACCAAAGGCACCAAGAGGAGCCTGTTCTATTTGTTTTCACAAGCTGCCGACTGAGGGTTGCATAAGTTTAATAATCCATCTTACAGTAGTAAACATAGTTTGCATTTATATGTCAACATAATATTGTATTAGATAAAAATACGTACTGTTTTAATGCTGACTTTAGTTGCTGTCAAGACTGCATGCTGCCATGATGATGCTTTTGTAAGGCTAGCGATAAGCAGTGCCTGGCATTTACTAGACACAGTAACTGGAGTTCAAGCCCATAAGCTCAGCATTTATCCTAGTCAAGAAGTTGTCTTCATGCCCTCAGAGTCCCTTAAATGTGTTTTTTCAAACTATAAATGGACTTTCATGCCTTATACTCACTGTCTTCTGGGTGTTGTATACAGTATACACAAGCGTGTCCCTTTCTAAACTATGTGAAAAAATATTTAACGTGGTACGTGGAATACTTTCAAGTAGATATAAAGGCTAACTAGAATATTAATATTAATATTGATGAGCAGTGTATATGATTGGTAAATGAACTAAGAAAATTAAGTTACAACCTGCATGTTTCCTTCACTTCCTCTTTAAGTATATACACCATTCAAAGAAAAGGATTTGAACATTTGAGAGAAAGGACAAGCTTAGAATTTCCTTCAGTAATTTCAATTGGGACAATTCAGGAAGTGCATGCACTTTTCCAGTAACCGTCTTCTTTATGTTCCTTGTTAACTGAGCTGCACAGAAAAACAATCTCAGCATCCCATCTTGGAAGAACTCTATGACAAGTGACAGACGTCATACATTGTTATGAAGCTTCTATACAAATATAACGCTGCAACTCGCAATAATTTGCTTTATCAATTAGTAAGCAAATCCTGTTTTTAACAATTTAACTGAAGGTAATGTATTCATTTCATACAATCATATAATTTAAAAAAAATAAAAACATACTGCACGTAGAAGTATGTCACAAAATTTACAGCTTCCAGAAATAACCTGACACAAATACACACAGACACAACAAACTAATGATATTAACCTTGGTCAAATCTTCCACCAAATCCCGAGTTTGGAGAGCTAAACCCTTCCTGTTAATACCGTAACAAAGCTGGATGCGCTTCTGTTAACATAACGTTATAGAGATAACACTTGCTGACATTACGATGGCCATGAACGGTTGTTTCCGCAGATAGTTAGCCAACATTGCTTACATTAAGAAGGTAAGATTAAGGTCCTATAAAACTAAGCGCTCACGCATATTAATCACTGGCTGTATCGCTGGACAGCTGAGCCCTGAGCCTCACATACGGTTATGACAACATAACTTATCATGTAACAAATACAAACCGCAAAAGTTTGCAATCACTCCTGGTTGCTTACTGTCTGGTTAGCTAGCGTTAGCTACATCGTGCACAGAAAACGGTTAACAATGAGTAAAGCGAAGACTACTGCTACTTACAGGTCCGTTAAAGAGATGAGAACCCAGCAGCAAAACCTTGACTAAACCTGAGAACAGGATTAACACTTTCCAACTCACTCAGGCACAGCGACACAGGTCGGGGCTGGTACGGAGAGCTTTTGAGACCTGCCTACTTCCTTATTGAAGTGACAAAGCAGAAATGAGAGATATTATTGGTTTAGGAGAAACTCACCAAGGCTGGCTCGAGTCCCCATCGCTGTGGAATCCAGTGACGTCATAGACTATGGAGGTGGGCGCGGCCTCATTGTCGCGGGATTTGCCCGCCCATGCCAAACCCTCATAAGAACATGGTACACAATCGGTACACAATCTAATGCAATCCAATGCAGCAGCTCTGCTATGAAATATACCTTTATATTTTTATACCTGTTATGTTTTTTAAGTTGAAACTATTAGAAACGTGATAATTCTACTATGTATATATTATTGAGATGGTGAATATGTGCTGGAGTGCATTACATTGTAGGTGGTTCTACTGTTTAGGCCACGCCTTTTAAAATGAATTATGGGACCAAAATATTAGATTTTACAAATGTACCTAACATTCGAAGTGGCCACGGAGTGTAGTTTCTTAGAGATATGCCTAGAGGACTAAAGCTAAAAGACACTCAAAATGACTATAATACAGAATGAATTATTGTGCATGTGGTTGACCTCTGCTTGTTTTGTCTTTGATGCCATTTTGTATCTTTTGTTTGATCTCTATTTAGAAATTGTGTCTCTAGTGTTTTTGTGAGTCAAATTTGTTTTGATATAATTTTGTTTTATATTTTTTCTTTCTTTCTCTTGGTACTTTGGGATTTGGTACTCTCTCTCTCTCTCTCTCGCTCTCTCTTTCTGTCATTTTGTCATTTCTTTTAAGTTATTTTGTTTAGCTTTGTGGTCACTTTTATCTTTCTAGTCAGTTTGTCTTCAACCATTTTGCAACTCCTTTTGAGTCTATTCGCAGTGTTTTGCATCTCCTTTTTGTGGATGTTTAACAGTACATTCCAATGCATCTGTGCTTCGAAAGCTCATTCAGTAATTATTCCATGCAATACATAGAATACAATCCATTTTCGTATCCAGAAACCTTAACTTAACCTTTACCTAAACCTAACTTTTCCCTATCTTGAAACTGATCTTTTCTCCACAATTCTATGATTTACAATATAAAGACTTGCTTGCAATGTTACTTTGTAAATATATTTACAAAGGCGCCCCCACAGTTGAGCAAATCAGATCAAGTGATTTTTAATATGCCCCCAACCGAGCAAATGAAGATAATACAATGGCTAGAGATTCAAAAGAGCTAAAGAGTCAAAAAAGGAAGTTGAAGCTAGGAACAACGAAACCAGGAACAGCGTTGTAACAGGAGTTGCTGCAGAATTTAAGCTGATGAAGAAATACAAGTCATAATTGTGTGAAGAGCCACACTTGTTTAGCTGCTGCTGTTGTTGTTGCTTTTCACTTTAAATGACTGCATTCAATAGACACCTGAGCTCTTCCAGGGGTTTCATGTAAATACGACTTCTTGCAAAAACTGAGGTGTACCTCCTGCTACAAGCTCAAAATACCAGAAGTACAGAAGAATAGAATTTTCAAGATTGGTAAAAATAATTAATTGCCAATCAAAACATTCATCCTCTATGATATAACAAAGTGGTTCCCAACCTTTTTAGCTTGTGACGCCTTAAAGTCAAACAAAAGTTCACTTGTTAGCCCCGAAGTGTTGATGAATTGTTCAGATCATCAGATCAAAATTTCACTTTGTACAATTTGTTTAAAGACTAAACTACACAAGTAACTGATATCCATCACCTCTAGCTGAACAGATTGGCAAACATTGAAAAATTAAGTCCAATTAGTCTATCTCTTTTTCATTCACAACAGCTGTAAACACACAATTAAAGCTGTAAAAGTGAAATAGAACAATAATGTTGTGGTCTGAAAAAAGATTAGCGGAAAGACAATTTAAAGCACCAGTGACGTGATACAAACTGCATTGTCGTGGTGTAGGGATTGTAACCATAACACATTTCACATACAAATCATGTGATCTGTTGTTAAAATAAAAACATTGATTACAAGAACTTTAGTGATTAAAAATATTACTGATTACAATGTTAGCATTCATGAAATTATGTTTTTCACAAATTAACATCAATCATGGAATGTAAGCTACTCAAATACAATTACCTACTTGAAAAAATATGATGCCTAAATGTTAACGTGTTGGCATTAGTATAACAATTTTTTGAAATACATAATTAAACCTACAAATACCACTGACAGGAACCATTTTTATTCTTTGAATGCTTTCAAGTGGGCTACATTTTGCTAAAGATATTTACTAAGTAATAGGATGCTGGTATTTTTATTTAAGTAAAGTATGTGAGCATTTCCTCCACCACTGACATACAAGTATTTGTATATATGTATTTGTAATTCACATACTACATCTTTTTAAGGGTGCTTTATATATAGTCTATACACTTATGGCCTTGACATTGCATGTTGCATTTGCATTCTCACCATCTTTATTGGCATCATCCACGAGTAGGACCTCTGTGACCAGGGCAGCTGGAGCAGTTTCAGCAGACCAGGCCTCACAATTGGAGACTATAATCACACTGGTTGTAGGGAAGCTGGAACATCCCAGAGCTTTTGTTCCAAGCAACTGTCAGAACCCAACTGAAGTGTCATATTTGACAATTTTACATTTTTTCAAGAATCATAAGTGCTTATTGAAACTCTGCCGAAATATTTAATGGTACACTCACTCTGGGTATTGTGTATGTGCTGTGCACATCTGGAATGGATGTGATCACTGACAAACCTGTCATTTGGTGTGACACAAAATGTTTGCCATTTGCACCTGGGGTCTCGAGGAGGTCTCAGAAAATGAGGCTTAACCTAAAGTTAGGTAAAAATCAGGTAAAAGCCAAGTGAACAATTGTGACGTGACAACACAATAAAAAGCCAACCCAGATAAGAGAAATGACAACCTTTACTAAAAAGGGTGAAACATAACCAAATCGTTAGTACACATTAATGATCAGATTCCCACCATTATTATTTTTGAAAACAATAAGAAATAGCTGAGTGTGATTTACATAGACTATAAAATCTGTAGGCCTACTTACGAATATGAAACTGGCCTGATAAACGAATGGTTTCGCAGTCCGTTGTGTTTTCGATTCTTTTATGATAAATACATCTGGATTCCCATACGGTTCGTTTGATTGACGGTTTATTTGACAGAGACGGTGTACATTAATATTTGCTTTAAATGCACCGATAGGGTGGTTTCATCAAAACAGACATTGTATCTCTGTTTATATAATATTACCCTATATTTTTCGGTTCTTCTTTCATTAAAAAATATATTTGTGGATGCTAACTCTTAGAATTCAGGTGTGTGGGGTCTGTTTGGGGTGTTTTAGAATTATCTTCTAAATTAGAAATAGATAAATACACAGGTTATTTTAATTTTGTAGCTTAGTTTTCAGATCACCGTTGTTTCAAAGCGTCAACACGAGACACCACGAGTAGGCGGAGAATCTGTTGCCATGGTTACGTCTAAACCCAAAGTTGTGTATTTATCGTTACAGTCTGTCTGTCTCTCCGTGAGTGTCTTGGTCTCAACAGTCGCGTTTATCGGGTAAAGACAAACTGTGCTTCACCATGGCCTTCTTCGGTTTAACCCACCTTGGTTATCAAAACCCTATAGGCGATAAAATGTTAATGAATCCCAGAGGAGCGTCGCATTCCCAGGGTAAGACAAACTGTAGCCAGTGTTAGCGACACTGCAAACCCCGAAGTCTCCACTTTCAGAAATAGCAAGCTACACGTAGCACCAATGTTAACACGTTACATGAGCTAGAGAGCAAGGTGGCTAATGTTTGCCAATGTAGGCTAATTAAGTTGCTCTTTATAGTTTTGGAAGACTTTTAGAACATAGATGGGTTGGTTAGCGTAAGAGACGGGGGCCTGGGTACAGACGTGCTTTCAATGAGAAAACCTTTTACCCATAATATCGAATACTAATAGTTAGCATTATTAACTACTAATGCACCACTACTGTCTATTTTGTAGTCCTTTTTTTTGATGAACAGATTTGTTAATAAAATAGCATAATCGGCTAAATATTATCAGAGTCTAGCTGACCAGCAGTCCGCAAGCTTGAACTTACTAGTGAATGCTTGGCATAAAGATTATAACTTTTCTATTTAATAAACCACCAGGGCTTTGTCTAGAATTGCTTTCGATTTAGGTCCATTCAAACTTGTTATATTTTAGTATTTATTTAACTCCCAGATCCCATTTACTTTTAATTGTTACCCATATAATGAATGTAAATATTAAATACATTTAAATACATGTGACCTAACATATATGATGAAATAATCTCCAATCACATTATCACACATAATATCTGGAGCAAATCTTATCTTGACATGATTAAAATCATTATCAAGATATTTTGTTAATTTCTTCTGTACACAGTGACTTTGTGTGATCCAATAAATGTCAGGTTAATGCTGAATCTAAAATATCACAGTGTTGTATTCATTCTCTCCCTGCTGATATGGAACAGACTGGATGATATAATAGTCAACATACTGAATATTTCGATTTTTTTGTTGAGGTCATGTTTTGATTTCCAGAGATAAACACTTGATGTACCTAAACAATTTTTTTTTTCACTATGCAGCGAATAAACACAGTGCACAACAGTACTAAAGAGTTACACTACACTACTTGATATGCGCTTTAATTAATTAATTAATTAATATGAATTTATATGCTGTTGATTTAACATATACTGTGTTTATGCAGAGGTTCCTATTAACGTCAGAGCAGGGCTGCCTACATTGGTTCAAGACCAACAGGGTCCCCTGAGGTGTACAGACATATGCAGCATTACCGACCAGCCACTTCCCTACAGCACGGATATACACCATGGCAGCCATGAGCAATATAAAGAGATGGTAAAACGGGTAGAAACACCCAGATGTGAGTAAGCATAGAGGAATGGGACATAATTCAAGCTGTATTTCTGTTAAAGTTAAGTAGCCTACATAAAGTGAAATTGTTATCTTCAGCCCCTAACCAGCTTTACCTAATGCCTCTAACGGACAGCCAGCAGTATGGATGGATGATATCCAAAAATCCTGAACCATGGACCCAAGTGAAACGTTTCCCCCGAATAAACAGTGAGATGACAAAGTAGGTGAAATTTCTCAATCTATTATTGATTTTTTTTACAAATTATCTTGACCTATGTGAATGTAATCCACTCGTTGCTTTTACAGGTTTGTTAAAGAAATGTCACAGACAAACCGAGAGTTCAGCCTTTTCTGATAGTCCTTTTCATTTACATCGTCTTTACATGCATGCAAAGATTTTTAAATAAACTGAACAAATCCACGTTTTGAGAATTGTTTTCATGATTTATTTTGTTGACTCTCAATGATTAATGATGAATCTACTTCGATCAGCCACAACATTAGCACTGGTCTTAATAATGTCATGGAGGACTAGGGTCAGCATGGCCACTCTGAGCAGTCTGCCACTTTACAGCCCTACACACAGCAAAATATAACTGTGTGCAGACGTAGTAGATGTAAATTAATTACTCAAGCAAAAGTGCAAGTATTAGCCTACATTCTCCTCTTAAGTACCACTTTAAATCTTTCCCTAAAGTAAACGTCCTAAGCACATTATCTATATTTTGCTTGTTTACTGCTGAATATGGTAATTGTGGCAAAACCTTATTTAATAAAAAATAAGTCAAGGATTACTGTTTTTTGTGTGTTGTAATGTGCCCCATCCATAATGATTCATTAACATCTATTTAATTTTTTAAAAATAAAACACATATATTTACATTAAAACTACTAGGTGATTAATGTTGTGGCTAATCAGAGTCTTTTGTTCAAAAAAGACATTTTTACTTTGAGGTGATTAATTGAGCTGTAGTAACTGTTTACAAATGAACGTTTTGAAAATCAGGAAGTGTGAATACTCTGAATTGTGATGGGTACAAAAATTTACAGATGGCTTATTATGAGAAAAATAAAAAGTTTAAACAAATTACCAAAACCCTTAAAAACAAAAGAATGCATTTGTACACAAGTGAATCTGACATCTTGTGACAATACATCACAAGATAAATCATCATACCATCTTTTACAATTGTTGGTTAATCTATTCAGAAACTCTAGGCTGATCAAGGAAATTGTACTGTTTAGCATCATGAAAATATGTTAAAGTATTGGTGCTGGATACTCATTATAGCAGAAGTTCTGTAATGGATCAGAGAATTACCATCAATGTAAAATTACTAACAACACACTCATTATACAAAAACAACACGATTACCTATACAGATGATGTGCAGCAATACAGGCAACTCAAAATCTTTGAGTTGACTGTCTGTGCATTTCACAGATCAAATGGGGAGTAGCGAAAAATAAAGCATTTCCTTTTTATACATGTGATATTGGTGCTAATAAAGTTTGATTTTAGTTCAGAGTAGGTAATTATTTCAGTACACCAGTCAGCTCATAAATCTTTTTTCGAAAAAGTTAAAACAAATTTATACATTAAACTACTTTCTATTTCTGCAAATTACATAGTGTTACATAGTGTTTGTCATTTGCATTATGAGAGGCACCATTTTTATATGCTAGAGGTAATCTATATCAGTATGTTTAACAACATTAATAAATATATGAAGACACAAAACAGCCATTGATTTAATTTTTTTATTTTTTCTTCAAGGGGAAATGTTATTTTTCTCTTTGTCATAGTCCTCAACTCTTCTTGTCCTTCAACATTGTGAAACACACCCCTTTAACTCATCCAACCAAGGGAAAATACAAATAAAACAAAAACAAATATCGAAGAATTCATCAGGCCTGAGCAAAACACTGTTTCAGTAGTATGGGGACAACCTTCCTCCCCTCTGCCGTTCCCCCCAAAACATCCCGTAGGCTAACAATCAACACAAGTCTATGGACAACCAATAGAAATAGAATACATACAATCCACATTTTTATGAACTCATGTCCATTCTATAAACTCTTTGCTTAAATGAATCATTCTTCGTGGTCACAGTTCACGTTATAGTTGGTGATCTCCCTCACATTGCTGTTCAGGTGCTCTCACCACGCCTGAGTCCACATTATCATTACACAGGAGGAACCAATAGCACAAGGCTGCTTGAGCTGGCTTTGATACAAACATGATCAACTGTTGGATGCCATTATAAATGTGGTGGAAGAGCTAAATCAGGGCTGATTCTTCCAGTTGAACCTGGAGAAATCAAGATCACTGCAATAATGAGTGTACTGGAAATGATTCTCGACAAGCCCTTATCCCTTTCTTCAGACAGGGCAAGCAGGCACAGTCCCAGTTTAGTGTTATTCTGAGATTTGTTGTATATTAACTTAAGGCAATCAAACTCAGCTATTAGTATTGTGAGTTTTCGCTTAACACTGAGTGGGAGATAATACAAGAAATACATGTGTAGGCCTACTAATTACTGTCATCTTTACATAGTGTTTTAACAAGGATGCCATTTCTTTCTATTTAAATGTTTAACGCGTGGAAGGGAGAGGTCACTTTAAAGTCCGACTGAGATTTACAATACTGCAGTAGTGGCATAAATTAAAAAAAGCACAGTGAATCATTTGTATATTGTTTTATGCTATACTTTTGTTAGCATACATCACCCAGGTTCAGCTGCAAAGGCAGCTAATGGTTATTACTTACTGTACATGATCAGACCTATTGCCAGGTGACTGTATCTTACATTAGGATTGGACAGCAGAATTCATTGGCTGCAGTTGATCAGTTGGTACCAGTGAGCTTGAGCTTTACAACTGGCACTTTACAACAAAGCGTGCTGGTCTTTGATCCTTATCATTGGAACGGAATCATCATAATAAGCATAATATAATTCATTAGAATCTTTGTAATAATAACAACATTAAGAATATACAAATGATGAATACAGAAGTGATATAAAATACCCTACGTTAAAACAAACAAATGAAAACAAGATGCCACAATCAGACATGCTTCAAAGCGATAATGTTTGGCAAGAAAGCAGTTTTGTTGTATCATAAAAACCTCACAGTGAAAACAGTTATGCCCCTTCAGGATTAAAAAGCACAGTATTCAGTCAAAAATCAATATACGGTACATCTCTCCTTCATCTAGTTCTTCTTCATAGAAGAAGCAGGCCAAGTGGTACTGCTGTTTTGAAATCTGAGGTTTCCCCTGATGACTCTGGAACAACTTAAAGATTTAAATGTTTTAATTTCCATTTGCACCCAAAAATAGTTTTGAAAGGGAAGGAGCAGTCGATGACAAAATACTGTTACTGCTAAAACCAGCCGCACACTGGCTGCTCAAGCTCTGAGGAACCAATCTGACATCAAATGAGAATGAAGAGGATCCTAATCCTTGCTGGAGCTACTTCTACTCCTCACAATGCAGATAAAAAATAAAGATTTTAGATATGACCTTCATTAACATCCTTTGTCCTCTTTAGTATATATGTTTAGAAATTGATGGCAATATTATAATTAAAATTTATTGTTATCAGCTCTTTGCCTCCTGAATGACAGAAACAATAAATTAATTGTACATATTTTATGAAAATAATATAGCAGCCTGGACTGCCAGCGAATGGGCAAAAAGACAATAGATTCAGGCCTTCTGCCTAAAAAAAAAAAAAAAAAAAAAAAGTGGTGGTGATCATTGCTAACTTTAGCAAGAACATATCAAACTTTTCTTGCAGTGTTTTATTAAATACTTTAGTCTTTGGTCAATATATTCCTCCTCAGTTTATACATATATTAATACAGACACAAATATGCATGTATATACACCCTTATAAATGTGTAATAAACTGGATATTTGTGTTCGTATTTGTTCACACTTTTTCATAAAGGACCTTTTGCACAGTACATCAAGACTGAAATAAATAATTAACCTAGAAACAAAATATGAGTACCTGTTCATAACTCCCATGAAATCAAAATTACCAGGAAAAACAAACAAACAAAAAACACAAAGTAAAATAATAAAAAGTAGCCATATGTACAGCATAATTCTTCTTTTGACACAGGCTAAAAGGCGTTTTAAATAAACAGACTTTGCATCTTTCAAGAAGCCTGAGAGAGAGGCTAGACATGAGAAAAACACTTGTCCTTTAATGTGTATGTGGCCCAAAATGGCTGTCAAACAAGAACATGTTTTTCTCATCAAGAACACTTTCTTTATAAAGTCCTAAAAGTTAGTTTTTCCTCCTTGCTTGGGATCCAAGTGATGCCGTTTCTGGTTTTTAGCCATTCGCTCACACTGTGAGTCCTTGCTCAATGGTGCTGCAGTGGGGATCATCCCAGCTTCTGCTGTTGCCATGGCTGCTAACTGTTGGGTGGTCCATCATTCAGGAAATAGGTGGTCATTTCGCCTTTACCTTTGACCTTGACAACCCCACGACACTCCAGCACGTACCCTTTGCTTGCAAGCACCTGGTGGAGATCTGTGGTCACCTGTGAAAAGAAAATACAGCAGATTGGCTGATGAAAATATTTTATTTTTAAAAGATATTTTTTTGCCAGCCCCATCTTGATTTTAAATGTACAGGTGGACTTAACATATATGAGGCTACAGGCCCTGTGTTGTAACTTTCCTTTTAGTGTTGACAGAAATAGTATTAACATACATTTTCATTTAAAGCTCCAGTAAGTTGAGTTAAAGGATAAGTGTGTTTTATAACAGTTTAAATATGCTCCAAAACGTAATGTTAAAAGGTCATGTCAAAAGCTTGACCAGATCTGCAGAGATGTTGACTTTTTAAAGTTTTTGATTAAGGCTAACCCTTTTCTATTGGAGTTTAGAGCTGTCAATCAACATTTGAAACAAACTCCACAAAGCCACTGAACCTCTGTTACCACCTTTTAGCTCAATGTTTCCCTTCTTTGCTCTTAGACAGGTACACAAACACATCACAATTCATGCCGAAGCCAAAACTGACAAGACTATCAAGTTCTGCAAATAGCTGGCGAAATCCTGGAGTGTCTAGCAGCTACCATATAATGCACTGCTTTAGTTTCTTTAACATAAAGAGCATAATAATCTTTCTTCATAATGGTCTTGCTAACAAACACATTTTGCTTTCAAATTCTGACCTCTGGTGGCATTTCAGAAAACTATCAGCATGTGCTTAGTTGCTCAAGGTTTTTAGAGTGAGCTGGCTGCAAAAGCTGAAGTGAAATTTCTCAGCTCTAAAGTTAAGAAATCAAAACGGATGCTATGTTACACACACGCTTTAACAATAACCATTCACACTCAGTGGTCACTTTATTACAATCTAATTAAATCCACTACAACTGATCTGCCATAATTTCAACTTTTAAAAAGCCTATAACTTTTAGTTTTTTTACAATGTCATGGTGTTGGACTGGACTGCATTTTATTGAGAGGTGTTTTTGACCTTTTGTCCTTTCACAATAATAAAATCTTTATCACTGATGGACATGCTGAGCGTGTTTTACTAATAGCAACTGGTTTGGCCAGTTTAAAAATGTGAATATTTGATATTTTCAGTCTTCTACACATACAGACTTTAACTGTCTTACACCATTTTGGGTGGTTGTCACCAAAGATTACCTATAGACAGCTACTTTTTCTTTTTCTTGTATATTGTGTTCAGGGACATTTAGAGTTTGTTAAATTGACAAAATGAAAAGTCTGACTTTGAGCAAGCAAAAAGGACAGCATATATGTAGGGTAGGATAATGTATTATAGTCAAAAATAAACTTCATTATAATCCCAACAGACTTGTATTTGAACTTGCATATGCATGGCAATCAACAGAAACTCAATATTGAAATATGGCAGACCTGTATTGAACTGTATTAGAGTCTAAACTAATGGCTACTAAATGTAATATTATTTACAACAACAAATTTTTAATGTGTTCATTTCATCGTATATAACATTCTATTAATAGCAGGATTTCCAAAAACCCTTAAACACTGAAATTTAACAGTGGTACCATGACAGTCTTACCTGTATGCGATCAGGTACACCTGTGCTGTCCATTCGACTAGCCACATTGACAGTGTTTCCCCAAATATCATACTGAGGCTTCCGTGCCCCAATAACTCCTGCTACCACTGGTCCAATGTTGAGACCTGGGAATAAAAGACAAAAACACATCACAATTCATCAACAAAGCTGCTGTGTTACAGTGTTTTTTCGGAATTCTGTTCTCTTTCTTAGGGGATAACACAGTAACTTTAGCTTACCTATCTTCATCTGGAAGTTGTTAAAGGAATGCTCATTGATGTATTTCATCTGCTCTCTCAGTCTCATGGCATAGTCAGCCAGTGCAGTAATATGGGTACGGCCCTCTTTGTCATAAGTGGAGTCATTAAGACCGGAGGCTGCCATGTAGGTGGAACCAATGGTCTTGATCTTTTCTAGCTGCCTGTACTTCTCTTCACTGATGATCTGATGAATGACAACCACAGACAATGATTTCGAATTGTTACAAATTACAAATAATCACATTGTTTTTAAATTGTGCAATACGCATGAGTCAAATCTCAACAAACTTTACCTCATCAAAGTCAGCAATGATCTCGTTGAGTAACCGGAGGCACTCCACTCCTTCATTGTTGGCCTCCAGCTCCACATAGAACTCAGAGAAGTTGCTGATGGAGGCAAACATGACAGCCACACACTCACAGGACTGGTAGTACAGCTCATCATTACGTCGTTCACGTGCCAAGAAGTGAGCAGCTACGTCTTTAGGCAGAATATTGTGGAGGAGGCGACGATTGTAGGCTTGCAGCTCTTCCATCTCCTCCTTCTCCTCTGTGGCCTGGGAGTGAATATTCCTCGTTAGATACATTCAGCTTTTATGACCACCATTAACTTAATATGTAGCAGGTGTGACGTGAACAGAAATTTGTAGCTATTTAATTATGATGTTAACAAAGTCAGATAGCACCCTCTAGTGGAAACTCTACATACCTGTAGTTTCCACAGGAAGTCGAGGCGTGCTGTAGATTCAACCTGCTGGGCGTGCAGGTACAGTGCCAGGACAAAAACTGTGAGGATGACTGGAGTCATAACCCTCAGAGACACTTTGGTCACAACAAATGGGCTGCAGGGAGACAGATGGAGGTCGGAGCAGACAGCTGAGTGTTCATTTATGTGAGTAAAAGTAGCTTTACCACAAGGTAAAATAGCTGCGCATTCAAAATTGTATTTATGTATTAGTATAAAACAGCATATTTTCCAAGCCAATTGCAAAATAATAAATACTATACTATTGCATACAGTAGTAGTAGTAGTATCCCCTCCAGGACTATGTCTTAACTCAACTTAACCTAAGACAATATATCCTAATTTATTGTTCAAAAGCCCATTTTTGCCCCTAAATATTACTAGCATGAAAATTAGGAAATTACCTCAAGTAAATGTACTGTTCATACCTTCTATCGTTGACATAAAAATCGATCACTACAGACATTGAAATAATAGAGTAACACTAAATGTAGTCTTACCACTGGTTTGTAGTTTCATTGAAACTGGACCTATATGGAAAAATGGAAATATTCAATATTGTCAATACAAATAAAGGAAATAATTGATTGTTTCGTTTATAACTTAAATGTAAGTTTAAATTCTTACCATGGAGCACTAGTTTCATTTATATCACTGAAAAGAGAATATTCAAATTAGAATATATAGTAAAATTAACACAAATGTGAGATTTAACATTAACAACATAGTTGCTTAATTTTATGGCACAGAATTTATGCATAAATATGACCAAGTCACCATATGTGATATTTAACATAATATCAAAGCATACTTTTTATATTAAATTCATGGTCTATTAACGTTTGACAAAACTAACAAAACTAGCAAAATTGCTCAGTGCATCAGAGTAAAACAAAGCTAATATGATTCTTATTTAGAATCTAACCTATAATGTTATGTTTCGATAAAGTTTGATGAATAAAGCTGAAGAAATATTTTCAAATATGTGGTTCCGTGCTCTACAGCTCAGACATGTAAAACCAATATGTGTAAACTGAGAAGGCGCTGCCTGCCATCTTATTTTATACAAAGAATTTAAAATCTGTTTCTTGCTCTCCTGTCAAGCATCCAGCATATGGCACTTACATGGCATTGGAGGTGACAAAGAGGTCAGCGTTGTCAAATAGTGCTACTTGTGGCCACTCCACCAGCAGCAGGAAGGTGAGCTGGATGAGCAGCATTAGGGCCAGCTTCCCTATGCTGCTGATCTGCAGGAATACTGAGCAGGCCAGCAGCGTCAGCAGCACACTGTAGCTGAAATACTGGCACAAATAGGAGACAGTAGCATCATAAAGAGGTGTTATCAACAATAGATTGTAGAAAAAACAGAAATGCAAATGGGACGTTTTCTTTTTTAAATGGTTCCACTGTCGGTGCTTCGGAAACACAAACAGTGAAGGGGTGAGAGGCAATCCACTCACCTCGGGAAAGGGGCAGGAGGGGCCTTGGCTAGGACAGCTCTCTAGACCCCCCTCAACAGACACATTCAAGCTGCGGATCAGACAGGGTGTCACCAGGGCTGCAGAGGTGTTCAGCTTCTCTGCTACGCATGCCTTTAAGCTTGTAGTGTCACAAGCAAACTGCAGTGAAGCCAAACACACACATGAGCATTCAGAATGATTTCCAACACACAGGTTTTATCTCCAGGAGGGGACAGGCATGTATTATGGGATAGATGCGTGGCATGGTATAGCTCTTAAGATAACTTTCACTGTGATTATTCATCATTTAATGCCAATACAGCTGAACACTCAACAGAAGAGTAGTTGTTAACCTGGATTATATTGGTTTTGTTCGTTTACATCCTAACCATGAAATAATGACTTGTTCAGCCAGCTGTTTGTCTGACTCCTAACTTGCTGACTGTGATGCAGCTTTGTTGGTCCCCATTTTTATGTTGCATCCATGAAATGCTGATCATTTCATCAATTAAACTGCTTATGC
This sequence comes from Channa argus, assembly GCF_033026475.1. Classification (NCBI taxonomy): domain Eukaryota; kingdom Metazoa; phylum Chordata; class Actinopteri; order Anabantiformes; family Channidae; genus Channa; species Channa argus. The sequence continues at coordinate 8,206,328 of NC_090209.1, forward strand.
ATTTGGGGAGCAATTACTTTGATCTTACCATATTAACAAAGGCGGAGATGAAGACAAGGATAATGGTAAATACTCCAACCAGGGTGCTGTTGGTGCGAGACTGGACAATCTTCTTTGAAACAGTCTGCATTGCAGCTGGAAAGAGCTGCAAGTGGGAGCACAGCAAAGATAAATGAGGCACATACAAAATATACAGAGACAGCACAAAAATATGGGCAAAGTTGTGAAGGTGTCTAGATAAGCTCCACTACCTTGATGCAAGAGTATATGGCACAGATGAAAAGGATGTTGGCGAGTATGATGAAGATACTGATGTAGATTCCCAGCATGACTGGGGTGCTGTGAGAAAATAATACAAAAAATACAGTTGGACAGACATTTTTAAATTAGTGTTGTTTCACAATTAACCCGTTTGATTTGGCTTTAACAAACTGGTGTGTTACTCTGGTTCATTTGAGCTGGTGTGAAAGCTGTCAGACAAACTCCAGTGCAATCCAAACCACCACACTCTGGTGTATTTTTTGTGATGTCAAAATAAAATGAACAACCAATAGATATGTTAAAAACCAACTCCCGTGTGATTGAACATTATATTATTAATTTATATACACACCTATTTGGTATGTATTTCATTGTACTATTTTAAGTTTTCCACACAGCTCAACAGCCGAGCAAACTGTATGTACAAGTGTAAATGTTCATACTGTTCATGGATTTTACGGTAACACTTTAGATTACGGCCCGTAACTTACAGGGTAAGTACAGTGAACTTACTGTGAACGTATTAGTATTAACAGTGTACCGCTGCAGTACCTATGGATACATACTTGTTGTTACCTAATAACAATAAGCAAACTTTGGGGAATAATGACACAAGATGAGAATAAGAAAAATACCTACAGTGTAAGTATTTTGTAGTTATGCGGTACTTATTAAATATATGATAGGTGCGAATACTTACAGTGTAACTACATATAAAAAGAGGGTAAGAGGCTCCACTTTAAACCTATCACACCTATCATGTAATATTTAATTATTTATCAATAAGTTCTTTATAATACAGTTACAGTTAGAGTTCAACTGATTTGTGCTCCATGCTTTGAGGCAATAACAATAAAAGCATAATTGCTATTTTTTTCCTCATATATCTAATATATCTAAACCCCTTTGTTAGCAGGGCGGCTGTAGCTCAGTTGGTAAAGCAGTTGTCCACAGACCACAGGGTCAGTGGTTTTATCCCCGGTCCCGGCTATATGTCTAAGTGTATCTGGGCGAGACACTGAACCCCCAACAGCCCATTCCCATCCCCAGCTGTGCAGTGCCGGTCCAAGCCCAGCAGAAATTGGGAAGGGTTGCGTCAGGAAGGGCCAAATCAACAGGCGGACAATGATCTGCTGTGGCGACGCTGAACTCAAGGGATAACCCGAAAGGACAAAAAAAAAAAAGAAACCCCTTTGTTACCTGTTTTTATACAGTAGGTTTGACAAATGACGTAATTTAAAGTGGAACCTCTTACCCCTTTGTTTTTTGTAGTTACACAGTACCTCATAAGTACCCCTTACCTACAAAGTACCTACACACAAATATGTATCCATAGGTACTGTGGAGGCACACCGTTGTTACTAATAAGTAACCAGTATGTTTACTGTAATCTAAAAAGTTACGGATTTTACTTACAGGGCTAGTATCCCTTCACAGTTTTCAATTTATAATAACAGCAAATGACTGAAGCTGCCACAGAGAAAGAACCAAAGAATAAACACTGAAGTATAATGTTTTGTGGTTGTTTGAAGTACTCACTGTGGAAAGATAACGATCTGTATGAAGGATATGAAGCAGAATACTAGTAGAGTACAGGCAACATAGCCTCCAAACCGATCATCCACCTTTTTGGAATACTGCAATAGGAAAAATAAGAAAATGAGAACTATGAGCAGCAGCCTGTTATATGTGCATTACAAACCCTATTTCCAGAAAGGTTTCAAACTGGGAGAATAGAAAGAGAGAAAGCAGTGATTTGGAGGAAGTGGCATCAATGATTTCCAAAAAGAATTTCAAAGTTTGACTCATCAGACCCCAAGACAATTCTTTGACTTTGCCACTTTTCCATTTTAAGCTCAGGCTCAGAAATGGATCTAGTTTATACAACATTGTTTCCCTGCATGGTGGATGCAGTGATGAACTGTGTTCACTGAAAATGTCCTGAGCCCATGCAGTCATTTCAATATTAGAACTGTGTCTGTTTTCAATGCAGTGTCAATGTGACAATATGACAATAGCTTGAACCTTTTTCTCCAGGCTGGAGGTCTGGAAGGTGAGTAGAAACTTCTTGACATGGTCTTTTCTTAGCTGGTCAATGCTGCGCGCGTCAATGGCTCGCCCCAGAAATTCATCCACCTCATCCTCTGGGTTCATTGCCTCCTGAACACCACGGCTACAAAAACAAGAAACAAATCAGGTAAGAGACAAAGTAGCACAGCCGTTTTCAGACATGTTAGCATAAAGAATCACTACTCACTTGTCTTTACTGGAGGTCTCATCAATCCCCTGAAATGCAAAGCAAAGAGACAAAAAATATGTCTGTCACAAAAAAGCTGCAGCCTGGCTTTATCCCAGTGAAGGGGTTTGTTGATTTTAAGCCTCACCATTTGTCTGAAGACTTTAGAGTCTTTGGTCCTGGAGAAAGTTCTGTCGGGGACCCAGCGTGGCATCAGCCCCTCATTAGAATTGGCTCTCGTCCTCTGCATCTTAGCCATCATCGCCTTCTCATCCTTCTGCTCAGAGGGAACAACATAAAGGCGTGACCAACTGTTCGCACAGAGTACACAGTGAATGCTGATATAAGTGCTGAAATACAGCAGAAAAGTCTCATTCAGGCTTTTATTGCATCAGCGAAAAACTGCACAGGCCTGTGGTTGTTTTCGTACACTGACCCGTTTCTGGCTGCAGCCGAGGACCAGGAAGGTCTCGATGCTGTTCTCCTTCAAATACGCGTTCCTCTCACCTCCAAATCCTGGCTCCACCTCATAGTCTCCATTAAGATACTGCAATGTGGCCTTCGTGATGTGGATTCGCCTAGGTAAGAAAAATATGACTCAGATTCTCTTAAAAAAACTACTTATGTATGTGTATTTTTTGGTATATGCAGAACATACACAGCAGCTTCAGAATGTATACATAGCTTACGTGAGGAGCATTTATCCCAAAAAGTAAATGAATTTGCTTAAGTCAGAATATTGTCAATCCAATTCAAATGTCAAATGTCTGGGTCAGTGTTTCAAATGGGGATTGAAACACTGACCCAGGAAGTGGTGCACAACCCCCCTCCCAACATCCTTATCTAAAGTAGTGGCTTATTGATAATAAAACTGCTGCAATCCCTGCAACAAATGTGTGTGACTGTATTTCTCTCACCCTGCTTTGCCTCCAGCTTCCATGTGATTGGCGAGTGTGACATCGTTTGACCACACGTCAAACTGCCACTTCCTGAGTCCCAGCACGCCACAGTGCACACGGCCACTGTGAATGCCAACGCGCATGTTAACGTTGACTCCCGTCACCTCGCGCACTAGTCTGCAGACAAACAACCCAGAAGATCAGTGTCTCCTCTCCAAAAGAAGGAGAAAGCTTTGCTAAGTCCAGCAAACTAAAAGGCTTTAAAGAAAACACACACACACACACAATTTGTACTCACGAGATGGCCTCGATCATGTCAACACCCATCTCCACACAGCAGTGGGCATGATCAGCCCGGGGTTCAGGCAGCCCGGATACACAATAGTAACAATCACCCAAAATTTTAATACGTAGACAGTGGTTCTCCTTAGAAAGAGACAGAGAGAGAAAACGGAGAATAAAACCAGAAATATGTTTGACAAGACAGAGCAAATGGAGACAAGTTAAAGGGTACGAGTTTTTTTTCCTTCAAATTTTAAAGTCGGCCTTAAAACATCATTCAGGTGCCCGGGTAAACATTGACACAGTTTGTGCTTGCTGTAAATATTCATCCTTCTATACTCCCATTAAAGGATTCTTTTTGATGATCTTTCAGTGTGAGAGATGGGGAACAAAACCCAGAGTCCTCCCTGTGTGTAAAAACACATTCCACAGTTTCTCTGAAGCTTGTATGAGGCTTCCGCTACTGTCTGTTTAGTACTAAACCCCCTCTTTTTGTTTCCTGTACCACACACACACGATGTAGAATTAGTAACACAAGGGGGGATTTTTCAATTGTATTGTTTACCGCAGATAAACTTTGAAATTCATTTTCACGTGAACGAGAGGAATGATTTCAGCCTGCTGCAAAGTTCAAAACTTCAAAAACTGTGAATCTACACTTTAAGTTTTTAAGGAAAGCTGAGGCCCGGAGTCTCTGAGCTTTGATTAGAACAAGACAAAATGCAGAGTGATACAGCTAATCTGTCTCTGTCCAGGTTAAGCTATTTTCTAAAATGCTTTTCCTACAACACAGAAAACAGCTCCTTACCGATGCCAACTTGTCAAAACGGGCAAAGAGTTCATTAAGGGTCATGACCAGCTCCTGAGCTGTGCACTGAGAGGCCAGGCTGGTAAAACCCTCAATGTCTGCAAACAGAATACTGAGGACGAGACCAAGACAAGGAAAGACAAGGTAACAGGGAGACAGAGAGAAACAGAAAATAAAATTAATCCCTGGCTATAACTCCACACAGGCAAGATTTGATTTAAATACAACAATGGGTGGCTGATAAAATAATCCTGGTCGCTCACTGTGGTAAAAGCCAGTGGTCTGGGTGGCATTTTATCAGGGGTTTAGTATAATTTTTTATCAGTTTCTGTTGATGCTGGCCAGGCTAACAGTTAGCTTTTGTTAAACTTTTGCATTTTCAGTAAAACAAAAGCCCCCACGGGTATTTGTCTAGTGGAGTGTGGGGTTAGTTTACAGAGAATGTGGCTCTACATGATGTCATATTACCATATTACCTGTAGAAATTAATTTTAAAATCAGGACAAAAAGTCACAGACTCCAACTCATCCATAGAAAGGACGAGGGCATCCTCCCAACATGGCACATGAAAACAAAACTCCTCTCCTATAGTGCAATATTTGCCCATTGTTTTTCCTCAAACTGCTAGGTGCCCTGGAGCTATATCCTGGTATTATAAAGTAGATCTTAAGACCAAAAAGGTCTTAAAGGAGAGAGTTTTTATAGGAGAAGTTTCCCATGTGAAGAGCTGTCTGTCTTCATAAATTGTTTTGAAGTTATGAAGTTGAGCTCAGTGCCAAATGTGTCTTCTACGTTAAAATGAGTCAAACATTTTTCAACATACAAATCAGGCTTTCATCTTTCTCCTTAATCTTGCACAATGTCCATGTCTATTAGAGCTACATCTGGTAACCCTGACATGGTTAAACTGCTCTCCAGAACAAACAGCTGAATTCCCTACCTCCCACTGAAATGTTAATGCCGTCCAAATGGGCGGCATTAAATAACTGATTACTGCAAATGTCAGACACTGCCAACACATTAGGTTATACATTCACCTATAGCCAATACCACCTCAGAGATTATTACTGTTTCTTTTTATTTGTTTGTTTATTTTTTGCTGCAGAGAAATAATTCATAATTGTTTTGGTTGGTGGGTGGCACTAATTACATTACATGCAGCTCCTCCCCAGCGTGGCCCTGCCTTAACTTCTAGCTCTCAATGTGTGCATGTGTGTGTGTGTGTGTGTGAGGGAGAGAGTGACCATGCAGTATGTTTGCTCAGTGCTAGAACTAAATGTGTGCTGAAGCTCTCCATCTTTGGGGATTATCTTATCTTGGCTGCTGGTGATTAAGTATTCCCTCACTAGTGTTAATTAGCCTCCACTTTGCCAAACCACTCTAGCCTCTTCGGACTCTGTCAGCCTTTTTTTGAGTGTGTGTATTGTATGTGTATATCTTCCTATGGCTGTGTGGACAGGACTTTGCTTTAAATCACTGATTCTATACTACAGAATGCATTCATGCCCCTGACTGTGGCTTTTCTGATTGGTTAGAAGGGTGAGGCTCAGTCCAACATGTTAAAAGTAGATATCTGTTCAATAAGCCTGGGTTGCAACAGCCTTTGACAGCTGCTCTCCACGTTAAAGAACAGGTTCACATGTTTTAATATATAAAAACAACAGTTGGGGACTTGTTCTCGTATGAAAACTAAAAGAGGTCTTACTTGCTGTAACAACTGCTTCTATTCATACTGCTACTTGACAGATCTCGTTTAAATGCCCTTATAATAAAAGTGATGGGGGCCAAAATGTGCAGTCCTTGTCCTATGCAAAAATGTATTCTAATGTGTGTCTAAAGCTAAAATGATGCTTAAATCAGTGGCATCGCTTCCAAAGTAAAATCCCTCTTCGTGTTTCTCTGCTGTAATGAGAGTATTTTAAATAAAAATGGTACAATGTTTGAAAAATCCCTGCTTTATTTTTTGAGTTTATAATTTGGACAGTTGAAGCCTTTTGAAGTCGACTGATAAACTTTTTAATATGTTTTTGCACAGAGTGGGGGCTGTGGATTTTGGCCTCCCATCAATTACTGTACACAGGAAGTATATTTTGTGGGAATCTCAAAGGTCGGTATTAACAGGATAAACAGTTACAGCAAGTAAAATCTCTTTCAGTGGACATATTGACTGATAACCCTTTGTTCATATGATACGTTTTGTGGAATATTTCAAATGGATTACACCCTGAGGCTCTGATTAATGGGTAAAACATGACAAGAAGCACTGAAGCCAAGTGTCCCCACTGACCTGACATTGTCATGTTTCTGGATATAGATCTTATGAAACATCATGTTTTCCTTCTTGGCATTGATGTCAGCCTTCATCTCCATGGCAACATGCCTTGGCAATACTGACAGCAATAAACGTTCCTGGAAAACACACAAAAAAGGGAGAAAATGCAGATTGTGTCACTCTCAATAACAAGTAAAACCTACCTAGTGTGGATGTAATTGTTTGTGCTCTTGTGAGCTCTACACTTTAAGTGTATGCACATTAAGCTTATTAATCTTGTAAACCCATCTTTTTCTCACAGTTTCAGCCCAGTCCAGGCCCTTCCGGAGTGCGTTGATCTGGTGTTTCTTAGTGTGGGCGCTATAAACGTGTGGTGTATAGTGCTCTCAATTATATCTCTGTTTCATACATTTGTCTGGCAACAACATCAGGAAAAATATGCAAATGAGAATGATCATGAACTGGGCTGCAATAAAACACAGCACAAGTGACCAAAGAGAACAGGAGGATACAAAACGAAGGTGTAATGGACTTTCACTTGTCAGAGAAACCAACTTTGTGTTTGCAATATACTGTAACAAGCTGGTACTTTTATAAATGTAGGAATTAACACTTTCAGCATTTCCCTTATACTATAATTAGTACCAACCTCCATAGACATTTCAGTGATTTACAGCTTAATATCTGCTAATTTGAATATACACTATAAAATATACACTATGTGTTCAACAGTTGGTAATATATGTGTGTGTGTATGTGTGCGTGTGTGTGTGTGTAGGCCCACCTGTTGCTGATTCTCCCTCTGCAGATGTAGTCTGGCTTGGATGTATCCTCTGGTCTCCTGGAAGGCTTGTCTCTGAGAAACCTCAGCGGGATAGTGGGTGCAGATTCCAATGATGTTAGTGCACAGGAAGATCAGGACATTAGCACTCACCTTGTGATAAGAGACAAGAAAAAGAAAGATTCAAGCATTAGTTGAGAGGAGAATACAGCTAAGTCTGAGGAACAACTAAGGGAGAAACTCATAAAAAATAATACTGTTGCTTGTGCTTGTTCATTAACTATACAAATAATTAACTTCTTATTTACGTATGTTTGCTTCTGAAAAAAAAAGTAAATTCTAATTCTCAGTCCTACACAAAGCATATGGGAAAACGATTACAAGTTTAAATACTGTAAATAAGACTGTCATAGCTAAACTGTCCAATGGTGAACTGGTTTCACTGGTCGAGAGAAACAGAGGATGGAGGGAGGCCTGCAGCACATCTCAAGAGCTTAACTTTACTGAGAACTCCTTGCATAAAAAGACATAAAACATGAACTAATGACAGGTTTTATTGCATTGTTGCTAAGAATTAATTTATGATACCAGAGGCTTGAATTTCTTTCCTCTGTTTATCTCTTTTGTCAAACACTTCTGTTCCTTATCTTTCCCCAGAGACTGATGTCGGTGCATTAAAGTGACAGTACAGAAGTTAGAGAGTCTTTTTTAGAGGCTTCTTTACTGTGAGGTATTTCTGAAGGAACGAGATTTAGATACAAAAGTGGTTTAAATTAAGTCTTTTAGGTACAGTGTGATACAGTGTTGCTTCCTTGAAAGTGTGTGTGCTTTATGGCAACCGGGAGCCGAATTCATTCACTACCATCAAAGACTGAAGCTAACAATCAAGAAAATGTTCTTTTGTTGTCAATCCAGGTATGGACTTTGCGATTTGTCCACCAATGCCTAATTTTGAGATTTAGCAACCAAAAACACTTGCAAAAAGCACAAGCAAAAAGTATTAAAGCTCTGCAACATCCCCCCATTATTCTGTTCAGGGTCATGGGGGGCTGGAGCCTATCCCAGCTGTCACTGGGCGAGAGGCAGGGTACAATCTGGACAGGTTAACAGTCTATCTCAAGGCCAACTCAGAAAGAGGATTTGAACGAGGGACCTTCAAGCTGTGCTGTGGTAGCGCTAACCACTCCACCACCGAACTCCCTGCTGCAACATTAGTCAGCAATTAAAGATTAATTTTTTTGTCACGAAAAGACCGAAACCCCCCCCAGCACGAAGTGATGTCGACAAATGTCTTGTTTTATCTGTCCAACAATATGGTATGTTGTAACATAGACAAACTAAAAATTTATTTTAAAATGATTTATTTATCAAAATATTTGCTGATTAATTTTCTGTCAATAAACTAACTTATTCTTTCAACTTTTTTTTGTTTCAAGACCAAGATTTTAGCAAAGGCAAGTTACACACTTTAAAAAAGGCTAAACATACATAAAGGTGCCTTCACACAGAGAAGAGATCAAAAGACATATATTCAGTTGTAAAACAGCTCATCAACATCTACAAGCTACATGTTTGTTCTAATTCCATATATTTGTGTCAATGCAAACACTTTTAAATACACTGTCTTGTCATTCACTAATTTCTTAGCTTCGTAATTAATCTATTATTTGTCACACTATTCTATTGTTAGATGGACATGTACAACTGAGTTTACTTGCAGCTGCTGAGTGTTTGTGGCTGATATAGGCTTTCAAATGCCACACACACACACACACACACACACACACACACACACACACATACATGTACATACACATTTCCTTAGACAGGAAATGGTCCTGTTTTTGTGGATGAACTAGTCATTCCCAGTGCTCCTCACAATCCATCGGCCACCTCATAATTTTCACAGCGTGCTTGTCTGCTGCTATCTGTTGCGATGCATCACTAGTTTAATGCATTGCCCAACTAGGATGACCTCCAGCGTTAGAAAACTGTCCCCCAATGAATTGTGGGAATTGCTGTTGACCCGTCATAAGGCCACTTCCTTGTTGTGCTGTTGTTTAGTGCCTCAACATAACAATCTTCTTTCCAGAGACTACATTTGGACACTAACAAAGGTTTGGTATGCACAAGAAGGAAGCCCATACATGATACATCCTGTATTATACATCAAGAAGAGAAAAGTCTTAACTCAAACAGGGCTTTACAATGCAGTAATTGGGATTAGAAAATCTATTACACACTGAGATCCTCTGGTTGGAAATAAAAATATGTGAAGACCAAAAGGTTCTGTTTATGTGTATTAAAATATTGTGCCTTCACTTCACATTTTAAATACACACCACAAACAGAAATAAAACGCACACCTAAAGGAAAAGGACAGTTCAAATTACTGTACATGTTTGGTAGTATTATTTTTTGCTTCTTTAACAAAAAAAACAGACAGCACTAACCACCCCACCACTGCGCTGCCTTTAATCATTTCATGACATTATATTTGAATGTACAATGCATGTTTAGCAGAATTATTTTAAAAAAAACTTTATAAGAGGGATGGTTGTAGCTCAGGCAGTCGTCCAAGGACCACAGGGTCAGTGTTTACTAAATACATTTTAAAACTTTATAAATAAGTCAACAGATGAGAACTTAATGGCAAATCCAGATGGTAAGGAAATTATGTGGACTTAGTCATGAACTCTGCCTGTTTGGAAAATTATTCTTTTAACAAATGAAAAGTTACCTCATGTTGAAAATTAACTTGGTTTCCAGAACTCTAAAAACCTTCTGCAGTACAATACAGGCTTAGTGGTTGTTATGGTTATTAATGAAGCACTTCCCACTTTTAAAATCCACTAATGTTCCTGAAAAGTCCATCTCTGTTAACCCTCAAGTGTTACAGATCACTTCCTTTACTTTTGAAGCTTCACTGAAAAGGTCATCTAAACTTGTGTAAAAATAGTCTAAATGTTGTGTTTCAGAAGAGGGAAGCAGCAGCTAGGAAATAATCGGAGCCACTTAAAACTCTGTTTGTAGCTCAACGTTGAGCCTGTGGATTTCCTGCACTTTATCGTGCCATATTTACTTTCTCTGCATTCTCAAAATGGGACCCAAGTTGGCAAAGTATGAAAAGTATGAGTGGAGGATAAATGAGTTTGAAAAGAAGGCAAACAAGCAGTGGGCTAAAAAAAAACACAGAAGCTGAGCAGGGGACAAAACAGATAAAACAGAATAATGACAGTTAGGTGGTAGGAAGGAAATTAGTGTTAAGGAGCAAGATTAGGAAAGGAAAAGACAATGAGAGGGAAACAAGAGGAAGAAATGTATGACTGCAGAGAGAGAGAGCTGGACAGATATGGGCCACAGTGACATTAGGCAGATGGCTCAGAGCGCTCAGCTCTGTTTACATTACTCTATCTGTACAAGCAAAAACAGCCGAGAGACGAAAGTGAAACCTGCAACTCAAAGTGTATTTGCAGGTGCATACCTGCTGCCAGTTCATATGAGGGTGCAGCTAATACTCTCATGTGTGGAAATCTGTTTTCTGCAGCAACTGACCATATACACGAGATTTACCCAACATGTGTATCACACTCCGTGTGTCTGAGCTCACAGTCTCAAACTAATTGCTTGCTTTTCTCAAGAGGGCAAGGGCTAGTGGGTTTACTGAGTACACATTATGGTCCTGTGTTTACGCAACAGCACTCCACCTTTTTAGGAGCTCTCCTTGGCAGCGTTTACCTGCTGCTTGTACACGCTGCCACGCTCCCCGTGCGAGGCCACTGCACCTGCTCACGTCCTCTGTGCTCAACAACAGACTCATTTATCTAAACTCTTCACTTATTACCTTATCCTGCCGGCCTCTCCCCTGCTGGTTTGGTCCAGCACCATTACAACCGTACCACTACACATTATGATCTTCATTGCTCACTCCCAGGTAGGGTTCATGACTGAGTTACCAATATGATTATGGCCTTCTTAAAAGGGTTATGTTCAGTTTGTGAAGACTAAAATAAACCAGTAATTGAACATCACGTCACTGGAACATCACATAGTTGTTGTATTGTTTAGTTTTTTTCCCCTGAGGGCGACATGATGGAAGCAGCCAGCCAGCCAGTCTGTGGACAGGACCACAGGCTAATCCCCGGATATCAAAATGGCATTATGCAAGAGCTGCTCTGATCTAGACAGAACAGGCAAAACAGCAGTAATACAGGCTATTCAGCACACCATAGATTAAACTGCATTTTGTCAAGGAAAAGCCACAACCTCTTAGAGAGGATATGCAGGCTTAATCAATAAGAGAGTTCTGCTAAATAAATGCCCACCTCTATGCTTAACAAGTAACTGTGTTCCACACCTAAAACACGTCCACAGTAAACTGTAGCCTGTGTAGATTTAACTGATTCCTAAAGTTCCTACTCTCAGCCAGAGAAGCTGAGCTAAGATAAATGTCTTAGAGCTTCAATGAGGAGATGTAAGAAGCAGAGACAGAAATGTATGTGATAATTAACTCAACACTTCCTGAAAATCCAAACAGTAGTTGAAACATTTGAGTTGGGACCAAAGTGGTGGACCAAGTGACACAACACCGGCATGAACATGAATGACAAAAACACACTGGAAGACAAAAAGAATGAGGAGGTTTGCTTCGCATGTTTGTATGTGGTACAGGAAGGGAATGCAGATGTTTAAATAAACAAGTGACAAATGCAACAATGATATCCACCCACCCGCCTATCAATAGTAATGCCTTGGCTGCTCACTGTCCCTTCCCTCCACATCCAAACACTCATCACCACTCTACATCTAATGAGGCTACTGTCTCTGCATTGGATGAGCAGGCGGGGATGAGAGCGGGGCTAATGGAATATTCCGAATCTTTATTTATAATTTTTGTTCTGCTTTATGATGGATTTAGCACAGCAGCCATTTACTTTAGCGGGAAGTCTGTGGTCCTGACAGTGAGTCTATAAACATTGACTTTTAGGGCCATCAGCCCCCTTTTCAGTCGAGGAAAGACAGTTCGTTGAAGAGTGAGAGAGCATGTGGGAGAAATGTGGACAAATGGGCCACTAAACAGTACCTTACTAAGATAGAGAGAAGTTAATTGTAACAGAAGAAAATTATTTAAAGCAGATTTGATCAATACTTTTGTTCTGGGGACAAATCCAGAGTATTATTACTTTCCTATTTCACTACCTTTGTGCTTTACAGGGCATTGTAGTGCCTTTTAGCTCATTGTTTTGGTTCAGTCTCACCACTCTCAGATCCATTATTGGTCACAAGAGGCAGCAGCTGTCAGCTTGAAACACTCACTATTTTCCCACGCTTAGCACCGAACAAAATATAGGCAATGTTAGCAATTAGCTGGTATACACAGTGGAGCTCTGAGCTGCTAAAAAAACCTAATATTTCCCTCGGGAGCTTGTGAACAAAAACAGAACTAAGAGGAGCGGAATGCTCGACTTAAACGTATGATGATATTGCTTGGATGCTACACATCCAGCTTGCTGCCAGGTTTGACAGATCCACATAACAGGTGATTAAATGTATTGCTGCAGCCCCCAAGTGGCAAAAGAATATGTTTTTGCTCATTTAAAGGTCAACATAGGCTACATTGTGTGTAAGCCACATCTATCCAACTCTAGTGTAAACAATGCTCAATCTAACTGAAATGCGAGCCATGTGCTTACAACCTCATTTGTGTGACAGGTATAATGTTTTCCTTCCAGAAGCAAATCTAAAACTTCCTCATGTTTCTATTAACCTCCATCTCTGTTGTCGATGTTCTCCATGTTTATTTTAATTGGACAGTGAGATGCCGACACCTATTGATGATGGCACAACCAACAGAGGTGAGACGCTAAAAAAAAAGGGTACGAATCCGATTGTCACATTTCGAGATATCTGATATGACTTGGACATAGGACCACATATGAAAGTGCCCCAGATCTGATTTGTAAAAAAATCTAATTTGGTTTGTTCAGACTTCCTTAAAATAAATCTGATCTGAGTCAGATGGAAAAAAAGACTGGACCACAGCATGTGACATGAACGCACCCATATAGACATTTAGACTGTCTATGCAATAATATAACAATGCTCTGCAAGACAGACCAGAAATGTCCAAGGTTCCAAATCCATTTCAAACTTCACAATCTTAATCAGACTCGTGCAAAATCTCACTATCTCTTTTTATTTTTCTCAGCTTGTTCACATAACACAGCAGTGGGCAGCCTGATCCCTCCTTTATTCCACCCATTTTACTCTCTGGCCCAATACATTTTTGAGCTATACGTTTCCACCCGACACCTGGAATTGCTTTTGCATCACTTTATTTATTTAGATGCTATCTGACTGGGTCAGCTGACAGAAAACAAAAGTTCTGTGAAATAAAATGCCCCACAACTTGCATACACAGACTGCAAAGCTTCATGTAATTTAAACTTTAAATCCCTTTAGTTACACCTGTAAGCACAGAAAGCACAGAAAATACATTTCCCCATGTTTTGTCTCTTAAGCCCAACCAGTCTGTATAGAGCTTATTGATATGCAAAAACAAGGCTTTGCTATAATGTGTTTGCAGGTATGATGTTCACTTTCCTGACTTAATGTTCCTGTTAGAAAGCTCATTTTGAAACCAGCAGTCATGATGCACGGAAGATGGAGATGTGATGATGATGATGGCTATTTTATATATAACTCAGTCGCTCTGTCTTTCTCTGTGCCTCTACTTCTTTCTCAGTCTTGTGAAAGGTTCTGCTTAGTGTTGGCCTGAGACTCACACCCACGGAGACTGTGAATTATCAGAGATGGCAGCACAGATTTCACTTAGCAACTATCACCCACATTCCACAGGCTCCCTCCAAAGGCCTGCAGTCTCCCACCCAGGTTCAGACAGGGTGCAATTTGGGGACCAGCTGAGGAGGGGGGAATAGTGGGGGTCGCTGCACTGATGTACCACAGTTGCAACATATAGTATTGTCAATATGTTCAATAAATCAAACATCATGAGTAAAGCATGTTTTTGTACAGGTCTGTGCAATGTTATGTGCTTTAGAGGTAACTGACAAGCTGATGTGAACAGAAACACACACACACACACACACACACACACACACACACACACACACACACACACACACACACACACACACACACACACACACACACACACACACACACACACACACACACACACACACACACACACACACACACACACACACACACAGCTGAATAGCTCAGTTGAGGCCACTGACTTTAGTACAGTAGGTCGCCGGTTCAATTCCAGGTGAGGGTGTGGTCAATATCCAGTGTGGGCTCTAAGTACAACATCAATAGAGGCTGGGGTCTACCATACCAAGCAGGACTCGAGGTGCAGATTGTGCGAAGATGCCCCTGCAACAATTGATGATTTTCTATGTGGTAAATTATAAAATTGATTTCTATTTCTATTTTCTGGCACTCAAAACACTAATCTGTTGCTAAGCTATTATTGGACAGGGTGTGTCTTTTAATTCACTGATCCACTCATTACTGCTTGATTTTAAACTACTTTAGCTGCCATAGACTGGAGAGGTCACTATCTCACATTGACATGGAAAAATCATTTAGTTGGACAGTACTGTCCAGAAAACCAGATACAGAACAAGATGTTCAATTTAGTATAAGACCTTTTCCCAGGGGGAGCGATGACTGATGGGATATAACTGCTGAAACTGGGCCAGCGAGAGTGCAAGTCAGAGCTCATCAGCCTTTAAGGAACATCTGGAACTGCTTAGTACATCTGTGTTAGATCAGGAACTGTAAAACACACTCTCACCCCCCCACCCAAAAACAATGACAGTGCTTTTCTGTTGAGAAAACACAAGAGTCTCTCCTGTAGGTTGCCTCTTATCTTTCCTTGAGAGCGTTGGTTATTTATTTCCATATTCTTTCATTTATTTTCTTCCTGCCTCCTCACACTCTGACTCATGCTCACTGTCACTTTTAGCCTTTGTCTGTGAGTCTGTGTATGTGTGTGGTGCCAGGCAGCTGCTGGGTTTGTGTACTCAGCCTGAGCCTCATGTCTACACACAGCTCGCACTGTCCTTATCTAAAATGACCAGAACCACATCAATAGATAAAGAATCAAGCCCCGCCTGCTCATTCTGCTCCCGCATTTGGTCGGGTGGTCTACACAACACACTCTGTGGAAGGGAGTCGCACTACAAGCACAAGAGAACAAAATCACTTGTGCAGCCTTGTCACTCGGTGAATTTGTGATTAACAGCAGGGTAGAGTTTTGTCCTTACCCAGAACATCATTTTCCAGGAGATTTCCAGAACAGCATCAATCAAACACTTTTAAGATTGTGTCGGTTTGTAAAATCTGTCAGCACTGCGACTGTCATTTAAACTTGCACCACTGTGATGTGCGGGCACAAAATTTATTTTCATTTATTATTTCTTCAGTTCTTTTTTTTCAAAGCTGTTTCTATTGCAGAGAATAATTAGTCTCTTTTGGTTTTGTTACTCTGCCACAGAGCCATAAAACAGCATGATTTATATACTGTTTACTCCTGTCTGTAGATTCCCATCATATACCCAGGGAGAAAACTGTCTTAAGCTGTTTCCAAAATTAATTCACTCATTCACAATAATAAAAACTTGAGATTTGTGTGAATCATTTTGCATTATTACGTTTCTATTTTGACATCCAAACACTGTGAAAGTTCGTATTCAGGCATTTTTTTTCGCAGAAAACAGGGATGTTTATAACAGCACTGTGTGAAGCAAAGATATCCCACTCAGACATATAGCAAATATGGCACACATCACAGTAAAGAGAAACACAGCCTGACATTTCAGTCACTGTACACCCACGCTTAATTTACAGTCGGTTTGTTCCAACAGTGGACAATAAAACAACTGGATTAATATTTATCATATAATACAGTATATTTAGTTTAGTATGGACTTTATTAGTCAGTGGGTTTTTGCTAACAGTGGAGGAAGTGTGTGTGTGTGTGTGTGTGTGTGTGTGTGTGTGTGTGTGTGTGTGTGTGTGTGTTTAAAATATATAAGTCAAAACAAATGATTAACATTTGTATCAGATGTTCTTTTCTAATGCAGGGAGTCTGTAGCAATAGTTTGTGATTCCTAAAGTGTAATTTGTTCAAAAAGCCAGTCACAACACTTCTTATTAGAAAAACGAAAACAACTCTTTTCTTCTGTCATCACTGATATTTGTTTTGGGATGAGTGAGAAAACTTTTTTCTTTTCTATAAACATAAAAGTAAATAATAATAAAAAAAAAATCAACTTTTCTGCATTCCCTCCAGCACCTGTGGAGATCTTTGGACGTTTCAGAGACTGTGCAATGAAACATGAGCCTATGCATATACTACATCAATAATGTCAACATTACATGTAATGTAAAGCCAGTTATCCTCAATGTGCTGCTCATATTCCTTAGCCATGTTTCTGTAAACATGGAGGGGGGCATGCTGGGGGCCCTAACACTGATAAACTACACACCACACACACACTTCTGTTGGCAACCAGGCGAGTGTGACTTCTGTGGAGAGAGTGTGACTATTAAAGCATTCTGGCATTGGAGCTGCAAAAGTGTTTTATTTAAAGAACAACAATATCTGCATAAAATGGAGAAAAAGTATTTTCACAATGTTATCAAGTTTTTTCTGGAACGCACTGGACCCCTGTGGATCGGCAACAGATTCAGGCATAACTGCTGTGATTAAACAAAAAGCCTTAGAGGAGTTATGTCAGTGACATTAGACGGTTTGTAATTAGCAATAAAACTCATCTAACTAACAAAACCGGACCCTCTACGATAAGAGGCCCAAAAACCAGGTCCAGCGCTGGTTCCACAGCACTGGGGCTCCGATCACACACAGACATAGCGGGCTGAGCACAGATAAGCTTCACTGAACCAATCGATCTCTCCTCTGTCATCTCCATGCTTAATTATGGACTGTTTCATTTCCACAGCATATCAAAGCAGCAATGCACATGTGTGGAAAGCTCAGATTCCTCAGGCTTTCAGCATCTCTGAAGAAGTGAGACGTCAATTTTGACCTGATTTATTTATTTCTTTTAATCTTCACTTGAAGCAACGGTTACCAAACTGTACGCTAACAGGCTGAACTGGGTCTCGACTACTGGAGTTGTAGTTTCCATGGCAACCGCTGGGCCAGCCAAACACAGGCACTGAGGGAGACACTTAACATTGCTGTTTATTACCCGGCATTCTCAAAAGTGATGCTAAACTAATAACGGCGTTGTCCATGCTCTCACTGGTCCACAGATTGGTCAGCAGTGTTACTATGTGTGCGTACATGTGCTCGTTTCCATGCTATTGTTAAATATGTAAAAAAGGTTTAAATGTAGAAATGAGCTGAAATAGAAACAAGGACAGATTTTTTCCTGTTTACTTGAGCGTAATTCATTTTTTCTGTAGTTAATGCTCTGACATTGGGAGGAAGATTACTGCTAAATGCTGTGTACTCTGTATAGGGTATTAGTATATTTTAAATTATGTTTTCTATTCTATATTTTATCATCCTATACTATCCTATGCTATGTTAATATGTTGCACTGCATCAAATAATATACCTTTTTACTTTTACATGATGCTCCTCAGCACATAACTGCAATATGTCACTTCACTTACAGTATTGCACTTTAATTTTACTACATTGGTTGTGGGTACTATTTGAATATTGCTTGCCTTGTGATTAAATTGCATTTATATTGTTCCTATTTGTATTCTAGTTATTTATTATTTTATATTATTAAGTATTTGTTACTTCTCTATCTATCCGTTCTTATTTCTGTCCTACGGTAAAGCGATACCCGAATTTCTCCTCTGGGATCAATAAAGACTTTAAATGATTATTTAATGTGAGACCATATTACGTTGAGCTACATCAGTACATACACATTGATACACCGCGACCTGTCTGGATCCTTTGACTAAAGCTGAGGTGTGCTTTACATTTAGTCATTTGACTTTTATCCAAATTGACTTACAAGTGAACATACACACAGCAGCTTGAGTTTAAGAGTCTTGCCCAAGGACACCTCTATATGTGGTTCAGAGGAGACAGAGACTGAACCTCACAGCTGCCCCCCTGCTTTCTGTGTCTGTGTGTGTGGGGGGGGGGGATCCATCAGTCAGCACCACATCCTGTTGAAGAGCAAAGAGTACATGTGATAGGTATCCCTGTTAAAATGCTGCTGCCGTGTTAAACACACAAATTATTTATCGAGAAGGTTGTGGAAGGGCTGTGTGCCGAGAATATCAGATTCTCCCCTGATCACACCATCTCCACCTACTCCTTCTCTTATACTGGGTGTCTCCTACTAAAGCTGCAGCTTTGCACAAGTGAGCATCACAGGCTGACATTAACTCCACCAGGATCTGAGTCTCCCATCTTGATGCAGGATGCACACAAAGTTATTTCACTGCTGTGAAACTATGAACAGCTGATGCCGTTGCTACGGTGTGTATTTTTCTCAGATTAAAATACATTCATTCTCTGTATAATATTCTGGATATTTAATAACTGAGTAAACAGTCTTTTGGAAAGTTTGACGTGGGATCACAGTGGTCTTGCGTATTACCTAAGTGCACTACTACATAAGCAGCACATTCTTATTTAAAGTCTGTTCTCTTATCTTATCTACTGAAAACAAAACACACTTTAAACACTTAGTGGGAGCTTGACAAAGAGACCAGTGAAACATATTGACTGTACACTAATCCAGAGTCCACACACAGGCCTGATTTGTCCTCTGTTTGCTGTTTAATGGGCTTTTAGGGGCTTAACCCCCCATCTCTGCTGTGGTCAAAGATGAGAGATCCATCGCAAAATGCATTAGGTTGCGCTTCATTAACATACAAGAGGAAAATAAATCACTGTGGTATCTGCAAATATAGAGTATTAGCAGCCTCTACACCTGTGTGTGTGTTTCACAAACACAGGCCCATGTGAATGCAGAGAAAAGGGGGATAGAGTGACCTGCCTGTTGCTCTGACGCAGGCTCTGATAAGACTGTTCCATGTGATGCAACAGTTAGCAGAAACGCCAAGGGCTGGGTATTTTTAGGAACTAGTCTTTGACCTCTCACAGCACTTGTGTCAACAACATCCACACAACAATGCTAGCTATTGTCGGGGGCCCATAAAGCAAATAACGGCGGGGTGAAGAATGTACAAATACGAGACGTCTTAGTGACACAACCCAAAACTGTTCATATCAGAAACATTTCGGCCATTTTTGGTGCACGATTAAAACATACTTTTTTCTGATTTTCTTCTGTATAGAAGCACATACAGTACATGCCAGTATTCACGCTCGAACAGACACCCACATGTAAGAGGTAGGACAATGGCTTTCTGATGTTATTTCCCAAAGAAAAACAAACAGCAGCAAATCAGAGACCAATCGAAGACGACAGCTATAACAAAGCATCAGATGGTGTGTGCTTGTGTGGATTGCCGGGTGGCTGAGTGGGACATGCACACGTATACTTACTGCACTGTACCCCTATGGCACATGTGACAGGACGTTGCCATTGTTACACACGATAACATGTTGCAGCTATAATAGACTAGTGTTTATTTTGAAAGCAGTCTCGCAAATAACAAAGCGGTCTTAACTCATAGCTGCAGTAAAATCAGCCACTCAGAGTAAAGGTAGGAACAGACACTCGATTCTGTTGTATGTGGCAATAAAATCACACATACCTGCCAGCACCATGCGGAATACACCTTACGAAACAACCAGATGGACGGCGTGTGTTTCAAAATCTTTGAAGGGAGTAAGGGCCATAAATTCAAGAGGCATTTTATTTTTACTATTGTCTGTGACTTAGAACAGGTGTTTTTGATTTTGGGCTATATGCTACAAGTCACCAAAACTTTAGTATTTTACCTGTAACAGGCCAATAAGCTATGGATCCATTTTTAATGAGGCAAAATATACAAAGAATTGCACATATATTAACCTGTTGGTCAGACACAACAAAGAAAACTTAACGCACAAAGCACAAACATCGTTTACTCTACAAGGATCGAGATTAATCAGCTTCTCCTCTTTCATAGAAATCAAGCATTTACAGATCTATTTACTGTCCCACTCAACAGTGACCTCTAAACTGTGCTCAGACAACCTTCACAAATCCCTGTTTGAACCTGTAATGCCAGAAAACAGATGATGGCAGTGCGAACACAGAGAAAAGAGGATCCACATTTATCTATCATACCTTAAACCTGTCTTGGACCCATCAACATCAACCGAAACCCAGCAAGGTTAATGAGTCATTGGAGAAAGAGGAAATAATTGTATATGGGAGTGTTTTACAACTTTCGGCTTGTCCCTTCAGGGGTCACCACAGCGGAAGCTTTTCCGCACCTTAATTTGGCATGATTTTTTAAGCAGGATGCTCGGGACCGGCACCCATGTTGCTCTTGGTGGCTGGGCGGGACCACAGCTGGTAGGATGGGATTCAAACCGCAGCATTCTACATCCCAACCAAATGCACTACCACAGATCCACAAGGGCCCCCTTATTGATGACACTATATTACTGTGTCATATATACACAGATGACCTGAGGAATAGAGCTGCACCTATCTCATGACATTCATTCACTTAACGATGGCAAACAATGTTGGAGCCTGTGATGGATTGTACTATAGTATATCATGATGTTTGTGAGTTCCCATGAATCACTGACCTAGCACAGTAATTATTTGATAATAAATAATCACACTATTGCAACAATTCCGGCGTACGCATGATATTTCTGTGTTACACTTACAACAGTGGCAGATGTTTTGGTGACGGTCAATGATTTATCATTAAGTCCCACATCCCACAATTGTTTTCATCTAACGGCCTTCCCATTCTAACTCGTCCCCAAGGAGAAAACAGCTATGGCAGTACAGAAAGCTACCCCCCCCCCAATAAACACTCCTCTCCACACTGGCTCATCCCTTTCACCCCACCCTTGGAGAAAAGTACAAAGCGTTCCTTGTCTAAGAGCACTGAGACCTGAGTGGTTCTGCTTTATATCATGCAATTCTCGCAGTGTCACACAACAACACACACACACACACACACACACAGCCCTCGAGTCGAGGCGGTTCTTTCAGCCCGCTGGCCTTCAGTGAGGCTCTAGGTCCTTGGCATGACACACAAACAAGACACTGTACAAAAAGTGCATGTATCAGAAATACAGATACAACATGCTGACAAAACACAGAAGAGCAATTTACAGACGGTGATAACCTATCACCACACATAACCATTTTATTTCTCAACTTTCTGATGTATTTAAGTACTTATCAACAACTGTATATGAATCTCAGTGTGCTCTGCTTATTTCCTTAAAGTTTAATCAGCAGGGAATTTTCACAATTAATCAACGGGTTTTCTGAAATTATAGTGAAAAACAGCAAGTTTTCTCTTGTTCTCTCCAATGAAATCCTCAAAATTTCGAGGCTTACACTAATTATGGTATTTTGTCTTGAAATGTTGCTAAAACAAATAACTGATTATCCAAAAAGCTGATAAATAAATTGCTGCCTTTAAACAAATCAATTTAATCAATTGACTGAGATTTTTATATTTTCAATTTTTATCCTAAACACAATCAGAATATTTTGTAAGTATTTGTTTGGAGAGCTTATCGCAATTATTGAGTTAAATATTTATACAGAGGGTGTCGTTTTTTATGTTGACTTTTTATTATGTTAAAATTTGTATCAGACATATTTGGTTCCACAAGGTGCTTTCAAACCAAACGCTCCATGAACTTCAATTTTCCCAATACCCAAAAGCTGGACAATGAGTTTGTAGTCATGGCCGTGAAATCAGCGATGTTCAGTGCTCCAGTTGCCTGAAGGCATCTGAAACTTCAGAAAGTTTCAGAATAGCTGATTGTTGGGGTCATTTAGATCCTCGCTCCTCTGGTGGAGATGCAAAGCAGGGCAACTGACATTACAATTACAATGATAATTAGTCATTTAGCAGACGCTTTAATCCAAAGTGACTTGCACGTAAATAGCACCTCGGGGTTCACTTTCTTGCACAGGCACACTTTGACATGTAGCCAGGAGGAACTGGGAGTCAAACCACTCACCCCTTGGTTCATGGACAACTGCTCATCCAACTGAGCTACAGCCGCCCCTTGTCAAAGGTTCGCTGCTGTACTCCAGAGAAAGTTCCTGTGGTAGCAATGTGCCTTTAGAAAACCTTGGGATCTTGTTAGGCAGCAATTCAAAGATGCACTGCTCCATATTTTTGCGAACAATAGAAAAAAGCGTGTAAGTAAAGGTGTTGCTTGTAGTGACTCATGGAGAACTTTCACCTGACTCAGAAGTTCAGCTCACAGCAGTGCGTTTAGCATCCTTCAGCCCATTGTCTCGTCGCTGTGATGGTTTTATTTCACAGTTCACATCGACCCCTGATTACTATTGGACTTACATTTATGAGGCGACTGAAAAAACAGCTCCGAGTGAATGATAATGCTGCTCTGTGCCTGCTGGATGTGTAAATATGCAGCTGTTTGCTAACACATTCCACACATCACATTTTTAAAGCAATAAGGTTTTAGTATGTAGTGTCTCCAACAAAACAAAAACAGAATATGCAGATTTAACAAATAGCTACCATATGAACTAGATGAGTGTAAATATGATGTATATTCATAATGGGGCATCAGCTAGAACTAAGCAACACTTATTCTACAAGAAATGACGATCAGCTAGACACAGGTTTTCTTAACTTGATGTCAGCTCCTACAAAATAAAGCTTTACGTTTAACGGCTTTACAGACATCCTGCTCCAGACCTTATTTGGATTTGAACAACGCTTTGCTGCACAACATGCATTAGACCTGACGAACTCACCAAACAGTCTGGGAGTTATATATAAACACCATGATCAGGGTGTACTGAACTTCATTCTTGAACTTAATCAATCAGAAAAGCTGCAGGATACAGTGATTATATGCTGAAATAACTTGACACAAGGGGAAAACAACTGCCATAAGTGTTTCCACTCTGTTCGCTGTCAGTGTCTCAGTTGAGGTCAACCATGACAAACAAAGAGAACAAGTCAAACAAAGACACATTAAACCTCCCTCACCTGTTTCCAGAGGAACTTGTCTTCCTGGTTGATCTGCCAGGTGGTTACCACATGTATGATGGACAACACTGCTCCACTCAGCACGGCTGCTCTCATCCTCACAGGCAGCAGAGTGTAGATGATGTAGATGAAGAACACGGACCACCAGATGCCTTCTGAGGCGCTCCTGGGTGCCACCATGAGCACCCCGAACACCTGTACCGACACCAGCACTCCGATCACCAGGTAACTGACCATCCACATGTAGTCCTGGTGGAAGCCGTTGCGGTTGCACACTATCATGAGAGCCATGAAGAGCGCCATTGCCACAGACAGTGCTGACAAGTAGGCGACATGCGGGGCGGCATGGACACAGTGGAAGGTCAGCATGATGGCGCACACGATCACCAGTACCCCCATGAGCATGGTCAGGGAGCTCTGGTTCAGCCTAAAGAAGTAACGCTGGTACAAGCGCTCCAGTTTGCGGGACTGGAATTTTTTTGACTGGAACACCCGCACCACCCTGAGCCAGCAGTCCGCAGCCGTCACTACCCCTGCTGTCCCGTTGGGACCCTCGTCTCCTATGTCCCCGCTTCCTCCATTACATCCCCCTTTTCGCCCTTTCAGCTCTCCATCAAAGCCCAGGTCGACAGATTTTAGCCCCACCCCTTCACTGGGGGCCCCTCCCCGTTTTCCATAATGGTCCTCCTGCCATCCACAGCGAACACCAAAGTTGCCCCCGCCTCCTACAGCTCCCGCCGCCCCTCCTCGGTGGTGCTGATGGAGGGGAGCTCCGGAGGGGGGCTCCATAGCATCTGGGTCCCTCAGACAGCTCATGTAACGCGGGTTGCAGAGAGATGAGCCTCCCTTCCGTTTGGACTTCTTCCCATTGCGCTCCCCCCACGCAGTCTTGCGGTCGTCCACTCTGGCGACTAGGAAACCACTAAACCAGGACATTCTGTGTGAGAGAAGAGTTCAGTACAGGGACAGGTAAGAGACAGATAAAAACTGCAACACCGATACCATGTGAGAAGACCACACACCACTTTCTCGTGTGTCCACCTGTAGGTGTTGGTGATTTACCTGTTCTGGTACATGTCCCAGCCCTTTCCCTTGCAGCCGGTTCACTCATTTATCCCCCTTGGACGATATTTTGAATAAGCAACAAAGGCTCTGTGGAGGCCAAACTGGAGGGCTGCAGGGTGGGAGTGAGGGATTGGATCAAAAGGTTCAGCACCACCAGATGTTTGTGCCAGAGCCACTTATCAGCGACCAAGGTTAATGAGAAGACTGGTCTGTGCTGCCAGGCCTATCTCCAAAGCTTCTGCTGAGTCTAGAGGGAAAATCAAACACACACAGTAGATTGAGTGAAACAGAGGATCCATAGATAGATCTGTGATGATGTTATGGCCATTTAGATTAGTCAAGACACTTCAAATTTTGATAGTAGTGTAGCAATAATCTTGTGCAGTCTGCCGTTGATGCGAATACTCATATTAATAAACAGCACTGACTCGTTTTAGCTCGATAACTTGTTAGCAAAGTGCTCCTTGATCCCAAATCTGACAGGAAGTGAAATTCCTCACATTTTCTGCTAAACAAATGCAAATCTAATTGCCTGGATAACCAGATGCACTTGACATTTTGTCTCATGTCTATGAACTGAGGCAGATTCAGAAGACAACTTACTTCTAAAAATATGGGAGAGAAAGGAAAGGATAGGATCAAGCGCAAGTTTGGCTGAAGATAAATAAGAGCTTCTGTGTAGCTCAGTTTAATATCAAACAGTGGAAAAAGACAAGCAACAAATACATATAAATGCTGCTGGACAACAGGACACTCTCGAGACAAGTATCAAGGGATTAATTGTTTACTGTATACAGCATGACAGGATGTGTGGGCCCTGCAGCACAAACCAAACCGTGTTTACAAATGGCTAGAAAATCAAGCTGCCAATATTTCCCTTTTAGCATAATAAAAGATATATAACAGTCATACATGTCTCATCTTTGCTAGATGAAAATTCATATGTAAAGACGTAAAATGAACGTAGTTGTATACAGTCTGTCAGGTGGAGCTCAGCTGCTTTGTTACAGTCTCACCATCATTCGTAAACTGCATGTTTATATCTGCTTTGCTACTGTGTGTTTGTACACATGGGGGTGTGACTTGCTTGTCTCTGCTGTAACTCAATGTGGTGTATGACAATCATATTTCCGGTCATGGGTCGGGGATACATTGGGGCTTGTGTCATTATTAAGCAAATTACCTATAGATTATACAGATTTGTGCAGATTTCACACTTGGGAGCATAGTATTTTGAGATATTAGCATGCGCATCACATTTATGAGTTTGCACTGTTGTTTTTTGTCCTAGAAGAAAATATCTCTTTGGGCATCTGTCAGATTCAGTTGTGGTCTGGTTGAATTCCATTCTCTTTCCCTGAAATAGCCCTAAAGCACTTTTATAAGAGCATACTTTGCCTAATAATAGCAAGGTAGTAATAATTCATTGTAAGCGCACTCTATTTTCGTCCTGACTAAATTATAAAACGTCCACATATGCCTCTGCAACTGCTACCAGCTGATCTTACCAGGCCTCCAGACGCCCTGAGCTCTAGCCAAACGCAACGCAGTCGCCGCCGCTGCAGCCACTTCTACTGCTGCCGCGTCCTCGACCGGCATTTCCACCGCAGAGCCGTGCTGTGTTGCTGAAGCAAAAATAGCATTTCTTTGCTGTAGCCTGCCTGCATGCATGCTCCTTCTCTGGCACGTATCCATCCAAGCCGTATCCCTATATACCTCCTCCCAGCTGGCAGCAGCTCGACAAGATTCAAGGAGATCCAGCCCCCCACCCCCCCACGCTCATACACACACCTCGCTTCTCCTCTCCCTTCCAGCTCTCCCACCACTGCCGCCTCTTCGTATCCACCTCCCCGGATGCGTCCCTCACTCCCCTGCACAAGGTCGGACCAGCTTGTGCCAATTTCAAAGCGTCGCGGTGCTGCCAGGCGCTTCGGTGTGTGTTTGCAGGGTGCTCGGCTCTAGGGGCTCTCCGGTTTCCCTCACTAGCGCTAGGAGAGGGGAGGGGAAGCGGGGAAAGGAAGGCGGGCGGGGGTGACTGACAATTCCTGGGGGACATTTTCAACCGGACAACCACTACACTGGCGTTAGAGCCAAAAGCAGCAGGCATAAAGTCATTCTTTGCGGGCTTGTTCCACTTAAAGGCTCCCTCTCTGTCTGTGGTTCAGTTGTCATCCAGATGATACAGATGCAAAAATAGATTAAGCATCCAGAGGAAATCAAACGCATGCAACGCCTTCAATTGGCATCTTTTGCATTTTCTGCGGCTCTGCTTTGGTTATGCGGAGATATGTTTGCTATCCGGTGTAAAAAAAAAAGAAAAAAAAAAGCCATGCACAGGCAGGCCGTGTGTGAGGGCCCGCATTCAAACAACGTAGGCTTCTTGTTACATAACAACATGGCCTATGTGACAACCATAGCGGGGATCATCAAACCATTCGTCCGGTAACTCAAGGCAAGACACAAACACGCCTCAGTCAGCGCCTCATTTTATTTATTTGTTCGCAATTGTCCTTCAGGCTGCAGCAGAGCAACAGCGCGCAGGATCGGTGTATTGACAAACACGGGTAAATAAACAGAAACGGGCACGTTACTGCTGCTGCACATTCCTCAGCATCAGTCAGTGGATGGAGAACTGGCGACGAATAATCCTCCATATACCATCATATATAACCGCATGTGTGCATGTAATGACACATGGGATAGAAACGGGGGGGGGGCGGACGTCATTTAAAGCCATTAAAATCACATGTATATAAGAAACACTAAGGCTGTTGTGTGTAGAACACCTACTGACCGTGGATCCTGTCCTATCACCAGCTCCCCCAGTGTGAAGTGGAGGCCCCTACAGCCACTGTCACCAGCTGTGTCATTCACTCCTGTTGACTGAGAGGCGGCTGGGCGCAACAGCGTTTGAGACGCTGCTGTGACATGAGTGCATGTATAATATATAAATATATATATATCGGCCTGCAGTGTGTTACAGCACCGGCAAAAAGACGGACTTACCGTGATCATCTTCTGCTTCTGCTCTCCGACAGCACCCCAGCAGACGATCCGTGATCCGGGAAGGAGCGGCCCGGGTGGAGGACCATTTGTAGCCTGGCTGTCCGAGGATGGTCCCGTTAAATTGGTCACCCTGTGGCGGATCTCCTCCTGTCGTCTTCTCGCTCCACTCCCTTGCCTCTCCTCCCCCTGACCCTCTCGGATCCAAGCTCCGCCGTCAAGAACGAGAAAAGCCAAACACTATGCTTCCGCTGCCCTTTTTTTCAAATTAAAGCTTTTAAATCCAGCGGTGGGAAAGTTTTTACAGGAGTAAAAGTCCTGGGTTGTTTAATGCATATTTTTATGATGGATTATTCGACCTATAATCCTATAATCTGAATAAGTAAATATTATAATTAAAAATATTTCAAATTAATACAGGACTTAATTGGTTTCATTCAACTTCTGACACCACCGTCATTTTCAATTTGCTAAACAAATTTATTTACAAAATAAAGTTTGTCAATAAAAGATTTATTGACATTGATTGGAGGTGGGGGGTTTACATTCTCTGGTGTAGGTGGGTGGATGTGTAATAGGTAAATGTTGGAGTAAAAGACACAGTCTCTTAAAGAGAAGTGAGGCTCAGGTGCTCCCACTTAGCACAAATGGACAGCCCGGCCCACCAAAGACCTGCCCTGTAAGACAGAACCAGACACAACAGACCTAGAACCTGGACACAGTGAAATTTGTGATGAGCTAATGGACAAAATCGATGTTCTTTTGGAGGCTGCTATTCTGTCAGCTGTTACGCAAGCATCTACTGTTAAACTTTCTGCATCATGTTATTTCTATGTGCTGAAAGTGATTGTATAAAGTCATCAGATTTTAAGGAAATCAGATTTAGAGCACTGCCACAGTCCACCTGTGTTAGTGCTACAGTAAATCCAGTGGGATAGAGGATTCAGGATGAGTAGATAGATTTTCAACATGCAACCATTTACAGCAGTTTATCGGGGATTAAAAAAGATTTTGTAGGCATTCAATTTTCAGATTCCAATGTTTTATAAATGGAAATAAAAATGCTGAAACGATCTACAAATTGCTTTTGTACGATCAATAAGCTCGATAAATTAATGTTTCATAATGATAATATTTAAAAAGTTTATTGGTTATACTGCATATCTGTCTACATTTATTGACATGTTTAGAAGGTATGGTTCCTGTAGAAAAAACATACTTTTTCTTTTATTTTGAATGATTTGTGTATTTAGAGACAGGTTATGTGCAGCCAGTGACTGCAATCATAAACCAAGATCATTGTCTTTAAAGACGAGGCAAAGTTTACTGACATATTTCATTTTCACTGAATTTATTGTTGTGGTTCTGTTGACCCCAATTTATTTTGATTTTTATTTTATTTTGAAATTAGATTTCTCCCAGTTCCGCTTTTACGTTGTCTAACTTTGGCTGGTTTGGCGCAGCTCTCCTCACCCCACTCTCCAGTTCCCACTTTTAGTAACTCGGCACTCCCTCTAGAGGTGAAGTTGTGTCTGTGGTAAGTTCGGACGGTCAAACAGCTCCAGCTGCGGACCTCAGCTTGAGCCCCAGAAGGAAAAACAGCGACGCAGAGCAAAGAGAAGCAAACACGGACCTTAAAATAACTTATCCTCACTTTAATTATGACTGCATTAACCTGCTGAGTGACCTCCTGAAATGTTGCTGAGCCCCTGTTGACTCTGCCTGTAGGCTTTTTCCAGACATTGAGAAACCATCTTAAAGCTGAGCTGTAAGTTGAATCACTTAGTTGATTGTAAAAAAAATATTTTGCAATGATTTTGGTTAACTGATTATTCGGCTTAATCCATTTTTTCCCCTCACAAACCCTCAAACACCCTTAGATGCAAACATTTTTAACACAACAATGCCATGCAAGGTGCTCACCTGACCAATGAGCATCTTGGGGCTCCGTGTCTTGCCCAAGGACACTTTGACGCATAGCCAGGAGGGTCCGGTAATTGAACCACTGGCCCTGTGGTCTGTGGTTCGTGGACAACTGCTTCACCAACTGAGCTACAGCCATGTGATTTGTAGGTCACGCATGTGTTTGTGTGTGTGTGTGAGTGTGTGTGTGTGTGTGTGTGTAACTCTCTTCTCTTGCCTTCTTGTCTCATCACTGTATGCAGTTGTGACAAACTGTTTCTGGCTGTGATCATTGCACAGAGGTACATTGCATCTCAGTAACAAAGATCAACAGTCGGTGTGACTGTTGATCTTTGTTACTTGAATGTTTTGAATGACAAGCAAACCATTTATCAGTATGCAGATATACAAATAAATGCACACAGATATGCATGCACACACAAACACACACACACAGTAATGTTAGCTAGCTAGTTTTGCAAACTGTAAAATAGGCAAATTTGATGATAGAT
This sequence comes from Channa argus, assembly GCF_033026475.1. NCBI lineage: Eukaryota > Metazoa > Chordata > Actinopteri > Anabantiformes > Channidae > Channa > Channa argus. The sequence goes on from NC_090209.1 coordinate 8,236,510, forward strand.
GATAAGAAACACATACTCTTTCACACTGTAGTCATGAATGACACGCACACACAGCACATACGCTAATGTTAGCTTAATTTTTTTACCTCAGAAATGCTTTTCTTTATGAAGGTATTGTCACCCATGTGACATCACACGGGTAATTTTTGACCCACTTATGCATCTCAGGGTTAAAGGATTGATTGTACTAAGCAGCAGTGATCATTTTAATGCAGCATATAGTACTTCTCATACAAACCCTATTTCCACAAGGGTTGGGACACTCTGTAAAAGATAAGTTAAAATTTAAATGTTACGATTTGCAAAATATTTAAAATGACAGTACAAAGACAGCATAAATATATATATATAATTTTGAATTTGATGCCAGCAACATGTGAAAAACCTGGGACAGGGACATGTTGATCACCGTGTTGAATCACTTCTTCCTTTAACAACACTTTATGAGCATTTGGAAACTGAAGAGAGCAATTGCTTTAATTGTGAAAGAAAGTTTTGTTTCCAGTCTTGCCTGATATAGGATTACAGCTGCACAAAGTTCTGGGCCTCCTCTGACATATTTTTAACTTCAAAATGCTCCAAATGTTTTGGTGGGTGGGTGACAGCATCTGCCAGTTTCATCTGGATGCCAAATGGATCCAGTTTGCAGAAACTTGATCAGGAAGGGTCTTTGTGGAAGGATAAAAGCCAGGTGAACAGGTTAGGGGAACAGTCCATCGAGTCAAGACTTCAAAAATATAGAAGCAGACAATTACTTAAGAAAATAACAGTCTTCCCAAAAGGATTTAAGATGTGCCACATGCAAAGATAAGTCACACTAAATACTGACTTTTAAATACCTAATACTGAATTAAGAAGTATTTTAAGTATTTTTTTATTTTTTTTTTATATTAAAAAGTGAGCACAACACTTCTATAATGATGACAGAAGAAGAAGATGACTTAGCTGTTTAACAAATTAATAAAAAATTTGCCAGGAACACATATGATGCCTGTGAGTGGGTGTGTGACCTTTGACTCTCCTTCCATTGCTGCTTTCCACTGCTTTCGTCAGATTGATTTTACAATAATTCCTCGGTATCTTGGTGTGACAGTTTCAACCGGTCCAGTTTTGTGGTTCTTACTTTCAGACAATTTGGTTCAAAATGAGCATGTTTGGTGTCTTAAGTGGCATTTTAAGTGCACATCATTGCACAGCAAGCTTTGAAGCTGACATTTACAACATGTGCTCCTCCCCCTGACAACATGCTTGGTAAATGCAGCTACTAGCCTCTGAATGATTACAAAAGAGAGGACAAGATGTGTCACATGCAAATGGAGGATCAGGTTGCATTGAAATTTTGTCAAGGGATTAAAATAGATTTTAGCACAAGCACTTTGACCAGTCTGCAGCTACACAGCCCCTATGATCCCCTGTGTGTTCTGACACCAGGTAGCATACCATTTTTCAAGTGCTGACCCAGAACCAGATATCAGGCTGCACTCATTTCTTTTAACATAGTCTTTTCGTGATCCTCTCTGAAGAGGAAAAGGGGATGGGAATGGTGCACAGTCCAGTTAATATTAAATCTACATACAGGAACAGGCTCTACCGCTGCAGCCATTACAGTTTATTCCATTACCAGCACATCCATAGGCAGCATGACAAGTCTTAACCAACCAATCAAAACTATATAAATTGGTTGTTTGGTTAATTAAATTATTTCCTAAAGTATATGTTTAAATATTAAAATTTCATATTCACACCCACTTCATATAAAATGGACAGTAACAACTAAGTTTAAATCTAGGAAAATGATCCTGTTTGCATAAAATTAACCCAACAAATCTATATTGTTAGTGGCTCCTCCATGTGTAAATCCTTTAATACTTCACAAATTCCCCTATTTCATCTTTATCTGTTGGAATGTTTAACATTCCTTAACGTGTCCTTAAGTTAAACTGTCAGATTAAGTTTTGGTTGTTGGTGGGATTTTTTTTTTTTTTTTTGTAAATGTATAAGATTTCGGTGCCCAAATATTTTGTTACTATTACTGACACATCTCCTGTCAGGGGGCTATCTGAAGCTGCCACACTGGTGCCAGTCTGGCTCAGTCAGTGTTGACTGTCTGCAGAAAAAGTCCCTGTGTGCCGTGTAAATATTCCAGTCTTTAGTTTTTTCTTTTTTGCAATCCCTTGTATATGCAACTCAGTGCAATCTTGTTATCTAACCTATTCTTGCAAAATGTTGCCAAATGTTGCCATTGACTTATTATTATAATCCGTCTTTTTGCAGGAGATAAAAAAGGGGGCCCAAACGATTTGCCCTAGGCCTCCTCAGAAGTTAGTCCGTCCATAGCCATCAGAAGCTGGAAAACGCAACGTATTTCACTGTGCAGGTCGAAAGTGTTTGAATCCTCCTTTCACACACAGAAAAGAACGAGCGTAGTGTTTGAGTTAAATATTTCGCCTCTAAAAAAAAAAAAGATGCAAATTGTATCCCTGTCTGCCACGGTGAATTGTGGCAGCTAAGCCAGCCTTGACACCCCCGGGAGGGACGGACACTTAGTACGGACCTGCACTGCCGCTCGTGCAATGACGCCTCAGTCTTAACGCGTTATTTTGGCTCCGGGATTTTTTCCTGCTCGCATACCATCTGTAACTAACACACACACACACGCGCGCGCGCGCGCGCGTTTCGTTTATTAGCTACTGTCTTCCTCTCTGCTGAGTGTGGATATCAATCGCCTTCTCTGCGGCTTTTTGCGTCCTCATGCCGCTTGTTCCGCTCTTTTCAGCTGCACATAGATGTATTTCGCATCCCTTGTTTCCTCCAGTAACCAATGTCTGTGCGCATCCCGCCTCCCTGCGCTCTCAATAGATGGTGCAAGTCAAAATGTCCAAATCGCCCGTAGACCCTCTGTCTGCCGTGGAGACCGGCTCCCAGTCGCACTATTTTCAGGTAAATGCAAAGACTTTAAGACATTTATTCCCGTGTCTGCATCTATCATCAGCAAATGGTGCGTTAGTGTCTTGCTACTTGTTGTTGAAAATGAGGCGTCGCGTTTTTGGCAGGGAGCTACTTTTTTTTTCCGCCGCCTGCACTAAAATTGCAGATTGATGATTGCTCGTTGAAAAGCCAGTTGGTTCCATTAACAAGTGGCCATTATACCTGTAACACATGGGAGATACAGGTTAAAATCAGCATAGATGCTGGTACAACTGCAGTTTTAGATCGGGCCCTTTTGGATTCTGTACTGATGTTGTATTAGTTTCTGATGCATTTTTTTCATGATCTAATCCACACAAATGTAGGGTCACCAACATACCTTCTCATGGGACTTGGATGCTGGTGATTATTGGTGCACGGGTGCAGATAGACCATGACTCTGACTCACCTGTAGCCTGAATCTACAGGGCCTGCCAGCTCCACTCTGCAATATCTTGGGTACAGGAGGCCTGAGGAGAAGTGTTTCCTGCATTTGAGAGTGGGCTGTGTGCAGCTAGATTAATTTAGTGGTGAAACACCACAGAATTTCATTTTGATTCAAATATATTTGAATTAGCACCAATATACTTTTTAGTTAATACTAGCTAATGTGTTATCATGCAAGGTACTGTACTAATGGTTTTTAAAATGCCAGCAAATTATTTACTACACATGATGCATCAAACACGTGTTTAAACACATCAAACAAGATCCGTCTTGCCAAGTGAACTGTCTAAACTAAAGATCTTATTACTGCAGCCATGCACACGACAGTTGTACAGATGCATCAAGACTGAGTGTTCAGGTGCCCAAGGTGGTATCTAACTTCTTTTCTTTATAACGATCCTACTGTCGAAGCTGAAAAGAAGGTTTATATATTTTTGGGAGGCATTTTTTTCATTTGTTTGATAAGAGAAACTAGAGGAGCAGACAGAAAAAACGAGGGGAGAGACAGGAAACATGACAGCATGATATGCAGCAAAGGTCCAGTGCTGGACCCAAACCTGGGACACTGCAGCCTTGCGTCACATGCACTAACTATTGGGGTATCAAGCCGGTCCATTATAGTACTGTATGTTTTACTTTCGGGTTCAATTTACACACCCATTTGTTCTGAAATACATTTGGTGTTGGTTTAATAATGCTGATTATATTTGATGCTCTAGTGTGCAGCACCCTCTCCCGTTTTTCTCTCACCTGCTTATTCTCCTTCATCACAGCTGCCCAGGAAGTTGCCTAAACGGAAGAGCCGCTTCAAACGCTCTGATGGCAGCACGTCTTCTGAAACAACATCCAGCTTCATCAAGCGGCAGGTAAAAGCCGCTCGAACATCTTCCTTATTTATCCATGCATTTTAAGCTACATTAAGATCTGGTAACTCTGTTACATTCCAGTTGCAGGCAGGTTGCCTCAAAGTTTTTTTTTTTTTTTTTTATTAAGATGAAAATGTCGGCCACACTGTGCTTCAAAGTCTAAATGGACCTGTGGAGTTCTAAAGTTGCTTTTATTCAGAAGAGGCATTTACATTTTTTTATTCAGTTCATTTCTGACATAGTCTGTTGGTGGTGAATCCAGGTTTGTAATTGTTAGAAAACAGTTTTAAACAATATCTGTAAATCTATTATCCTGATATTAAATTCATGAAAATTTCTGCTCTGTGTCCTGAAGCACAGAGCTCTCTCTTCACGCGCAGTTGTTGATTTTCCCAGCAGAGGGCAGAAAATGCTTAGAAATTAAAATCTGCTGGGGCAAAATCCCAGGACAGCTGAGTTTTTTTAATTAGATGTTTTCAGGTCAAACACATACAGAGAACTTGGTTTTATTTAAGACTGTGTATGTGAATCTGATTTGGCTTGTCTCATGACATATAATAACCAGGACCTTTTACATTTTTCCATGTGTTGTTTCGAAAATGTGATTGATTTTGATTCAGTGTCACTGTAAAAGCAGAGCTGGTTGTTGTTTCACAGAAGAAGAAAACCTGATCCCTGCAAAGGTCTGATTGTGACGAGTCAAGAGTTTAACCACGCTTATCCCAAACTGCTAGATCCTCAAGGTTCATCAGCCTTACCATGCCAAAGTAGGAAATTTAATTGAGTTAACTTAATTGTTGGATAATTTATTTTATGGCTTTCTGTGGTCACATTGATGAAAACTGCAGCATAAAGTCAGATTTAGGTAGTTACAGTATCTGAGGCTCAAAGCCAAACACCCGTCATAAACAGAAGCAGCTGCTCAGTTACAACAGGCTGGGAGCTGAGTACCAAATGTTGGAGAACAACGCTGTAGCTGTGGTGTAACAGACTGAGGCTGCAAGAATTGGATCTGTTCAGAAATTCCATGAGCATCATCAGGTTTTTAGGATATTTTTACAGTAATTTGGTTTAGTACAATGCAAAACAGAGCGTTAACATCTAATTTGAAAAACGTAGTTCTCTAAATTGTAAACAAATGTAGGTTAAAAAACAGGGGTTAATTATGAGCCTACTGTGTCCTCTGTTATCAGTACACTTAGGCAGGAAATTTTACACTTCTGAATTTCAGGTTCATCAAGTAATTCAGTGAAAGTTATCTGTACGTCCAAAGGCACAAAGAACTGTTAACTGTTACAGAACATAAACGCCAAATAAAAAAGTGAAACGCACATTGCACAGCAGTTTCACTCACTCCTGTATCCATGGAAGCCTTCATACTTCCTGTTTTTTTATATCTGTTCATATGTTTACTTGTTGGAACATTGAGTACACCGAATTAGCTATTAACATTTCCTTTTTGCTTTGTACTATGTGATGAAATGACAACTGTTAATAAATTACTATAGTAATGACGTCACAAAAACCTGGTAATTACAAATTACTCAAATCATTAATTATCAGAACCTTCTCTTAATTGACTTGTTCCAGCTGGTATGTGCTGTATATGTCACACCTTATTTTGTTAGACACTATTTGGTCCAAATGATGGTTATAGGCTTAAAAATTGGTATGACATGAGTGAAAAAATATCTGGGAGGACCCAAATTCTGAAACTGACACCATGTGATCTAGAGAGAAGATGTATCACTCTACTGGATGCTCTCAAGCTACAAAACCACTGATTTCACTCGTACATCAGTGGTGGAACGGAGTGGAGCATCTTCTCTCTCTCTCTCTCTCTCACACACTCACACACACACACACACACACACACACACACACACACACACACACACACACACACACACACTAATCTATGCATTTACCACTCACTGCTGTGCCAGAATTATTTTCACGTTTACACACACTGTTTGCAGGAGGCTTCACTTGAAGGAGAGCAACGCTGCAACATTAGCAGGATGAGATGGATAAAAGACATCAGAGTTTAGTGAAGAAGGCTTGAATTTTGATTGGCTGTATTTTCACTTTGGTGATCCATAAAAAAATATTGCACATTTTAAAATAAAGGAGTCATGATGCTCATTTCGAAGGACTTGGGTAATGTAATTTGTTGGTTAGCTGTACACACATGCTTTTCAATCATCACTCCCCCTACCCCCATAGGTGACACGACAGAGTGTTTCATGCAGAAGGAGTCAATTTCACAAACAGAGCAGATAGTTTCTTGTCTGAGATAGGGGTGGGGTGTCTGTGGAGGAGCAGTGGAGTATGACTCATTTCTGCAGCAGTATACAATAAGCAGTATGCTGCCATAAGTGTGGATGTATGTGAATGTGGGACATGAGGCTGTGGAACAGGAGGAGAAAGCTTTATTTTTTTTTATTTTTACTTTTTTAATGAAATAAAACAGCAGTTTGCACTGTGCCAGGATTTGATGTATATTTTGGAGAGGAGGCTCTGTGGAGTGATGCAAAAGCTGCGTTGCTTGTTTATTTGTGTGTGTGTGTTATGATAGGATGAGGTGGGGTAAGAATAGAAAAGAAGGTGTTGCCAGCGTGTGCTCCAGTGCTGGTCGTCCCTGGTTAGGGGCTGGGACACAGTACAGTGTGTCTGCATTTTACAGCATGTAGTGTAGAAAGAGGGAGGGACTGGCAGCAGCGGCATCAACACATTAAATGAGTAAGTACTAATGACTCCCAACTCATTTTAGTTTCTCCTTCTCCACCATCTGAGACTCCTTTCTTTCTCTTTAGCTTTGTTCCACTTTCCATTGCCACCTGTCAATATTTTGCTTTGTCTTCCTGCCTTATCTCAGCTGCTCTCCTTCTATCACCTGCTTTACTTTTTGATTGCAGTCCTCCAGTGTGTACTCTAAACACCTCCTTGCCGGGTCTCGTGATTGATCAGTTTGACATACTGTATACCGTGATTAATTGTGTTGTGTATCAGAGATTTCTGTGGATGTGTAACTCCTTCGCAATGAGTTATGACCGCGCACTTAATCGAACACATGTTGAAATTGGATATTTGGCTAGACCACTGGATTTTCAAATCGCTGGAGCTTGCAGGTTTTTTGTGGTCTCTTGCTCCCAGGGAAAAGTGTTTCAGTCGCCTGAATTAAATATTCTGCTATTGTGCAGAATGTGTTTCCTGCAAGTAAAGCCAGTGAAACCTTCCCCTAGCATGGACCCCCTGTGTTGTGTTTTATATAATTTCAAATTAATATACTGGTTTTGTGTTTTTATTACATATCATGTATTTTCTACCAACCACTTTTAAAGCATGCAGTGTAGATTTCAGTTTTTCTTGCTGTCCAGGTACTCACTGTTTTGGCCATGCTAGGTGCGTGGCTCAAGGTGTGGGAAAGACATTGCGTCCAACATTGACATCCAAACTTAAATCTCTCAACACCTACTGGGTGGACAGAACACAATTTGTTTTAGGTTGTAATTTGTAATTAGTCCAAGGCTTTGGGTTATGACGAGATATCTAAAGTACTAATTCCCACCAGCCTCAGCTTTACTTCGTGTTTTATGCTCTTAAACCCATCTTCAATAGTGGGGAGGTGATGGTGTTACATACTAGTGGCATAAGCTAAAGGGGATACTGATTTTTATCTGTAGTTGATGAGCTACCGAACAACATGGTCATGTTAAACTTTTTCTGTCAAATGACACCTGACTTTCTTTATTTTCCATCCAAAGTCACACTGAGCTCGTAAGAGCGGGAGAAAAATGGATCTTGTGGGAAAAACAAACTCCACTTTAAAATATTATAACATATCTCCAGGATTTAAGTTACAGGAGGACCAGTGAACACTAGGTAAGTGTGGCTGCAATATCACCGTGCCTAGTGTTCACTGGTCCTCCTGTACATACTGATTAAAATCACTGACAAGCACAGGTAAAGTTAAAATCCCCCCATTAGCCTAAAGAAATAAGCACCTTGGAATCTTTACTGTAAAAAGCAGAACATTTGTACTTTTGTACCCATTTTAAAACTGAAATGACTTTAACAGTTATATAATCATCAGAACAGTTGATTTTCTGTGACACAGTTAATTGACAAATTCTTGCAGCTTTATGTTAAAGCTATAAGATTGAACTTATACTCCACCATAGGATATAAAATCAATCCACTCTGCTCCACCCAGGCTCCCCCTCTCCCTGCTCTGCTCTGCTGCCGTCTTCTGTGCTCCAACAATCTCTGCACAGCCCTTCAGGGATTAGACATTATTTAATTTGAGTAAATTGGGATTTTGCAACACTTACTAATCGGGGAGAAATAGATGAAATTCTCTAATTGGTCAGAAGGGTGAGCCTCACTTAAAGGCTTTTAGAAGCACCTCTCCACAATATGATAAGTTTGGGAACATATTTCTACTACAACAATATGCAAAGTGAAAGTTACTGTACATACTGAAGTAAGGCTATCCATTCCATCACATGTCAGTAAAATCATGATAAAACTAATGTAGTAGTCCCATCCTATCCTGTCCCTAGACTGTAGGATGGCTTGGTCCTCTCGAGGACTCGACTAGCTGGATGACACACTTCCCTGGCGGCCCCTCCCTGTGGATTTGAGGCCATCAGTGTTGCAGTGTGTGAAGAATAATCACAGAAGCAAAATAAGAAGGAGCAGCGTTAAATTTAGCCTGCAGACGAGGACATTAGCAGTAAAAATACAAGACATCTTCAGACCAGACAATAAAAATGAACTCCCTCATTGCTGCACTCTGCATTGCAGCTTAGCTTCACCTGCAAAACACTCTATTTTCTAGTGTCACTGCTGCTTTTGTAAAGAATTTGACAGGTATCCAGAGTGTTTCCAGCAGAGGTCCACAGCCTCATGTCCAAACGTTAATAATGAACAGCAATCACAGCAGAGGAAGCTCTCTGTGTTCTAACATCATTAGAAAGCTCGCTGACATGACACCTTTCCCCTGCGCCCACCAACATAGTTATTCCACTTTTATGTCTGTGTGTGTTTGAGAGTGTTCCCAGTGAAGACAGAGCAGTGAGAAAATTCAGATTCATGTCTTTGTTAGGTCTTGTGCCGTCCTCCTAGTCAGCCAGGTACGCCTCTCTCTCCGCTGTCTTTGCGTCTGTCTTTGGTGGTCATGGTCCTTCCTGCCAGCCTGCTGTGTTTTCCTTGGTTTTCTGTCTCACTCCAGTCCTTCATCACACTTTATTATGTTTTAATCTCATCTTCCCCTTGAGATAGCCTCGCTTTAGCTCATCGTATAAATCGTTTATACCTCTCTCATCTCTCCAACCATCCATCAGTCACTTTCCGTCCTCGTAAACATCCTTCTCTTTTCAGGATATCTTGTCAACAGTATTCCCCCCCCTTCTCTCGCCCTCTTTCTTTCTGTCTTTCCTCAGCCTCCTTTTCTCTCTCTGGCACTGGTGCAGTGTTGCCTTGCAGAGCTGCTAAAAATCAGATCTAGTGATCTAACATGCACACAGACATGCAGACAAACACACACATTAAAGAACCGAGAGGTGTTCGCTTGCTGTTTCTCTGGGGTTTGAAGTGGTGCTGTAGATAAAAATTGGATTATATGTATGTATTCTGATGTGCAAAGAAAGCAATAGTGGTGGTTGTTTTTCATGCCTGGGAACTTTTTTGTATTTTGAGCCTGAATTTGCTTTTGTTGTGCTGCTACTAATTGGTCCTCCAGAGGATCCGTTTGTATATGTTGGCAAGATGGATGACCAGGAGAGTTACTGCAGTCTGGAGGAGAGAAAAACTGTATCATGGGCTGTTTTCTTCTTGTTTCGAAATATCTTGGTTCATTTGCAAGAATACACTTGGTATATCTCAGTATATATATTCTTGTAATTCTTAATACTGCAGTTACCTGTGAGAGGTTTATCCCAGTGTTTTCTTCTCTGCATCATTTGTTACTTCTTTTATTTAATTTTTTTCGTCTTGTTTGTTTCCTGTCTCCACTTTTTCTCTTGCCCAACTTGGATTTGTTTTTGGTGCAGCGGTTCTCTTTATTGACAGATTCAGGACTGAGTTCCTCTACTGAAGCCAAGTAAATGCCAAAAACAGGAGCACGCGCTCACACAGAGAGTACAACAATCTGAACATATGAAACATCACTTCATATTTGTCTCTATTTTAAATGTTTCTCTTTGGAAATCAGTGATAAGGTCTGGATGTCCATAAAATACTGTGTGTAAAAGCATTTTTTTCCCCTTTGTTAGTTTTGGCCATAAGATGCCAGAAATAATGTCAAATGCCCTTTAAAATTTGCCATATGGTGTGTGTGTGTGTGTGCGTGTGTGTGTGTCTGAGTCTCTTTCTGTGCAGAAGTCTTTTTTTTCCACCATAGTAAAAAAACTCAATATGTAGTTGCTGTCAAATAAGATAAACACAGGTGCAACAAAGCTTAACATTATCCCTAATGTTAAGCTTTGTTGCACCTGTGTTGGGGTTGGGGCTGTAATGAAGCTGGGGTTCATTTTTGGCATTTTTGCTTTAGGTAAAAATTTAATGTTTCCTTATAGATTCTAAATAAAGACCCACAGCAGCACCTATTAACTGATTTTCACCCTTTTACTTTCGGTAAAAGAGTAAAATGTCTCGCTTTGTTTACCTTGTGTGTCGGTTTCAGCACAATGGGCTAGCCATCCCTGGGATGTGTTCTCAAACTACTTACAATGAAAAATGATAGCGAGCATATATTTTGCTAATGAGGAGCTGTCCTTAGTGAATAACCCAGGGAATAAAGGATGTACTGTATATGTGCTGCACTGTGGGGGATGATGGAATGGATTGGGGCCAAGCAGAGGAGAAGAGGAAGCAGTTGCCTTCTTTGTGCTATATTTGGTCTACCAGAAGATGGCTGGTGTGGAAGAGCAGCGCACTGTGCTGCTCACACATGAATGTTTTCATCAGCACACACACATATTTGCATGCACACAATCAGACTGCAGAGTAGAAAGCACATATAATAGTATAAATGCAAACCGCAGATATGTGTATCTAACCCCTGTGATCCAATAGATGATTGTCATGTAATCATTTCTATAGCCCAAATAATAATCCAATCTTGTCCACTTCTGTCTCTTTCCTGACAGGGGTCGGCTGATTCCTATACCAGTAGGCCGTCGGATTCAGACCTGTCAGCAGAGGAGGACCGCGAGGCGTATCGGCGTGAAGCCGAGCGCCAGGCACAGCAGCAGCTCGACAGAGCTAAGGTACGTGATACACTGATTCACACTGCTGCATACTGTAGTTTTCTAACAGTTTGATCAGTCAAAGTGTGTAGCAGTAAAGCGAAGCGAAAAATGTGTCCCTTTACTTTCACATATGCTGTTGTGGAAAGTAACTAAGTGCATTTACTCGTTAGACATTGTGCACTGTATTTCCATACAGTGCCTTGCAAAAGTATTCATCACCTTGAACACACCATCCCCACTGTGAAACGTTGTGGTGGCAGCATCATGTTGTGGCGATGCTTTTCTTCAGCTGGGACAGGGAAGCTGGTCAGAGTTGGAGTGGTTTAGATCAAAGCATATTCATGTGTTAGAATGGCCCAGTCAGAGCCCACATCTAAATCCAATTGAGAATCTGCGGCAAGACTTGAAAATGGCTGTTCACAGATGCTCTCCATCCAGTCAGACTGAGCTTGAGCTATTTTGCAAAGATAAATGGGCAAAAATTTCACTCTCTAGATGTGCAAAGCTGGTAGCGACATACCCCAAAAGCATTGATTCAGGGGGGCTCAATACGTCACACTTTTAAAATGTTTATTTGTGAAATATTTGAAAAACCATGTATTGTTTTTCTTCCACTTCACATTTATGTACCACTTCGTGTTGTGTCTACCACATAAAATACTTTTTCAAGGCACTGAACATAGTGGTATTTTACTCCACAACAGTTACTTGGCAGCTGTAGGTGCTTCAGATTATTGATAAGAAACATAATCAACATAAACGTTAGGTGAATAAATTAGCTGTGTCGACTAACTAACTTTTTGGTAGGAGCTGTATGATGGCACACAGAGGATCACAAGCATATTAAGCTCATCAGTGTATAAAGTAATTACAATTAGCACATTATTAGCAGTAATATACACAATAATCAGTAATAATCAAGTACAACTCATCATTCTGTAATAGTGCCTTCTGTATAGGGAGTAGTTTTATTTGAGGTGCTTGTAATTTGTGTGTGACTTAGTTTGAAATGTTTTGTTCTTCAACTTAAGTATAGTTTTGATATAATGATTTGGTTTTCATAAACTGTGGTAATGTCACTTCTGCTAAAAGATCTGAGTACTTCTGGACCATAGCATATAGGTCTATATTTCCCAGTGGCAATACCAGTACAATGTATCTGTTCCAATACTGCCCTTGTGTACTTGCACTCTTATTTGTGAGACTTAGATACTGCACCCCGTGCCACTTTATGTTAACCTCATGTTGGTTGAGCGGGTGGAGAAATGTCGACTGTCCTGCTCCACCAAAGTCTTAAAATATGGTTGCTGCCAGTCGTTTTCAAAGATTATTTTACACATTTAAGTTTTACAAGTGAGCTTGGCGACAACTTTCTCTATATTCGGGATCTCACTCTTTTTCTTTTTTCTTTTTATTTATTCAACACAAATTGTTCAGTTTAGTAAAAGTTCAAGCTGCTGCTCGATTGTCTTGGCACAAAAACGTGAGGATTTTGAACTTGTTTCTGACCAGTTGTCTGCTGTGTTTGTCTGTTAATTTGCACTGCACTGCCAAACACATCTTTCCTTCTAGCTTGTGCTACATGACAGTCTGAGTAAATCTAGTACATGAAATAGTCATGAATGTGTTGTCAGGAAAAAATCCTTTTAAGTGCAAAATAACTCTTGGGACAGAGGTGTCAAAATCAAGATTAGTCACCAGATTCACAAGCAAAGTGCAAAACTGTTTCTTATGTTTGTACTGTTGCATCACAGACCAGTGTTTGTTTCTTGCTGTCACTACTACAGTCCAAACCTGTAGCATTTGCAGTGAAGACAAATGTGAGTTACTGTGGAGCTCTGGATGAGGACTGTCCTGTCCAAGGAGCTGCAGTCAACTTTGATGCCAAAGACTTTCTGCACATCAAAGAAGTGAGTCGCTGTCTGTCGCTAATGAAAATGAACACTTTCCTTACAGTAAAAACAAACAGTTATATGTAACACAGTGCTCTTGTTGCACTAAACTCAACAGAAATACAATAATGACTGGTGGATCGGGCGGCTAGTAAAAGAGGGAGCAGACATCACCTTCATCCCCAGCCCTCTACGTCTGGAGGCAATGAGACTCAAACAGGAGCAGAAACAAAGGTTATTAAATGCAGTTAACCACATGGCTCCCAAGGTTCTTATGGGATTGGTTGCAGAGTACACGACTAATACATCTGTGTTCTGCTGTTGCAGGAAAACAGGGGGTAACTCCTCTAGTTTAGGGGACATGGTGACTGGGAGCTGGAGGACCACACCACCATCTGCAGGTGAATGTGAGTACTTCAGACCGGCCTCACTGCTTTAAGAGAAACCAGCTTCTGCTCTGTTCTGTCTTTTTCCCTTTTCTGATTGTTGCTTTTTCTTGTTGTCACAAGCCAAACAGAAGCAAAAGCAGGTAAGTTTGGGCTCCTATAAGCCAGTGCTGCTTGGCTTGTAATGCATAACCTTATGAGCGATGTCTTTTGGACATAACATTACAGAACTTTACATGGCAGCAAGTAAACTAACTGGTTGTTAATGTGCTTCTCAGTTTTATAGAAAAATTACAATAATCTAAGTCATACATTGTATTTCATTGCATTAATACCCTCTTCTTTTTTTAAACTACATATATTGGCACATCATTATCCAGTTTCCACTATATTGTGTTTAAGAAGGTCCTAATGGGCTTATTTTAATTTAGTGAGCTCTGCAGAAACTCAACAAACAAACCTAACACCCTTGTTTTGTTTATTTAATCCCTAGTCCCTCTGTTATTCATCCCTCTCCCTTTGTCCTCCCCTATTTCTGGCAGGAACATGTCCCTCCCTACGACGTGGTGCCCTCTATGAGGCCGGTGGTCCTCGTGGGACCCTCACTAAAGGGCTACGAGGTCAGCCTCTCCCCATTTCACCTCCAGTCCAGATCAATATAGTTTAGTTAGTCCAAGGACCTGACACATAACATGTAACATCATAGTCAGGTAACAAGTGAGTGAGTGGTGGGACAACAAAACTCAAATAATAAAGGAATTCCTCATTATAAATTAATTCACCCGTATAAAGCTAAGGGCCATAAACCAGAAGTGAAAACACTGCAGAGCTGCTCCACCAACTTCAAACCAACAAAAACAGATAAATAGTAGTTTGTGTCCAGTTCTGCTAGTAGGTCTCACTGCATAAATATTGCAGTGAGCAAATCCTTCAGATGGACATTTTATCTGTCATTGTCCTTGACTTTCTAATACTTCCTAAAATCACCTCCTCTAAATGCTACTTAGAACCTAAACTGTCCATCACAACATGTGGATTCGCGTTTACGTGTTGGAACAAACAAACAATCTGACTTTTTTATGTCATATTGTCAAATCACCACCAGCCGAATCAGAAATATTCTGCCCACATCATGTCTAAACTAAAGAAAGACAGAAAATTATATATAAAATAATATAATGTAGTCAACATCACCATCTGTCTGTTTTTAACTAATACTATGATTATAACTACGATTGTAATGTTTCTTTAAATGTTTTGGACTTTGTGTTCTGTTTAAGCAACTAGTTTCTTATCTTCTTGCAAAGGTGACAGATATGATGCAGAAAGCTCTTTTCGACTTTCTGAAACACAGATTTGAAGGAAGGTAAGTAAAATAGAGAAGTCACAGACTAACTCATATTTTTTTGAATCAGATTTTTTAATTTAAACATTTTCTTTGAACTTTTTTGCAGAATCTCAATCACCCGTGTAACTGCCGACCTGTCCTTAGCCAAGAGATCTGTCCTCAACAAAAGACCCATAATGGAGAGATCCAACACTCGCTCCAGCCTAGGTAACTGTCCTAATGTTGCTCATCCTATCTTAACACTTACCCACATTTTGAGGTATTTCAAAATTTATAAAGGCATTTGTTGTAAAAGAAAAGTAGTCTATTGCCTCTATACGCTGCCTCAGTGGATTTGAAATATAGCAGATTAGGATGTGCTTGTAATAAAAAGTGAAAAATTTTTTACCTGGACGAATGCATCTGCATTAACGCTGTCAGCTTTAGTTCAGTGGTTTAATGAAAAATATTGGATGAACTGTAGCATTTACATCCATTATTATTCATATACCTAACCCTTAGTTTTACCTGCTTAAAAATATTTGGACAATAGAGAATGTGAAATTTCCTTACAGCCGAATAACTCTTGGGGATTGGGGGGCCATCTTGTGAGGTATGTGCTCAGCCTGCTATGGTGGTTACATTGGGTTATCTGCATATCTTTGTTTTGTTTTACTAAAAAATTGTTTATATCTTTAACAGTTATGTATAATCCTATTCAAGCTGTCAACCGGGCAAGAGACGGGGTACACCCTGTACACATCCCCAGTCTATCTCAGGGACATACACAGAAAGACAGGACTCAGATTCACACCTATGGACAATGGAGTCACCATTTAACCAAACATGCTTGTCTGTAGAATGGGGGAGGAAACACACTCCACTACTGTGTTACCCCGCAAAAACATTAGGTTTAATATGTTTATTCATACGGCCAAATCAGCTATTTCAAACATTGTTACATTGAAACAATGTACTGACCCAGAATATCACTGAAAAAAACTGTGATGGATGATAGAACAGGTATTTACCTGGTGAAGAAACATAAGTTCAGCAGTTGGCTAGATGAAGAATAACCTCATGGAGGTGCATCTGTGGTGAAATCAACTTTACCAGTTCAAAAGAGTCATAAGAAGTCATAAAACATGTAACATCTTAGTGACAGATCATCAAAGAATCTCAATCTTGTTGAATTGGCAACAAAAGTATTAAAACTGTCATTTCATTTATAGTAGATTGTCCAAATAATTTTGAGCCACTACGATTGGAGGTTGGAGTTCAAACTGTGCTTTCAAACCCTTAAAATTAAAACTCTACACTTTGGGCCCATTCTGACTGTTTCAAATCCACTGTGGTGCAATACAAAGCACAAATTGTGAAAATTGTGTCAGTGTCTCATTGTATATAAAGCTGATCATTAGAGGCTTCTTTATCTAACTGTAAAAGGTACATTGGCTAATTGCTTACCACCTTCCCTCGTAAGCAATAAGTGCAAAGAGCAAATCAAACAGAAATCATTTAAGCTCGGACTACTAAGGGCAGTGTTTGTTATACAGTGTAGAAATATATGCTTATATGAATTAAACAAAGGCTGGATCATTATTTAGCTTATTGGTTTGCAGAATAAAGGACATAAAAAGTAAGGAATGTGCAGACGTAACAGCAAATATTCAACAGAGCTTCTAGCCTCCATAATCTGATCTGAATATGTTTCCCCACATTAATAGTGTCTCTTAATGAGATGTTCATAACTTTGGGATATCGTAATAAGCTGAAATGACCTTATTACTCTGTTAGTGCCAACATCAGCTTGAAAACCAAACACAGGCCTCTCGTCTTGCGACGAAATCAACTTGAACCTGTAATGTGTTTTGTCTGTGCAGCAGAGGTTCAGAGTGAGATTGAGAGGATATTTGAGCTCGCCAAAACACTGCAGCTCGTGGTCCTGGACGCAGACACCATCAACCACCCTGCACAGCTCACCAAAACCTCCCTCGCACCCATCATTGTTTACGTTAAAGTTTCCTCACCAAAGGTACAGTGAGTTACATGTGTTGGAACGTTGATTTGGGCTCTTCCTTAATGTTTAATATCCTTTTTACCTTTCTGTCAGGTGCTCCAGAGGCTCATCAAATCCAGGGGGAAGTCTCAGAGCAAGCACCTGAATGTTCAGATGATGGCTGCAGACAAACTCTCTCAGTGTCCCCCTGTGAGTAGAGGGCACAGCGCCGTTTCTTTTCACTGCTTGGTTTTTCTAATCAACCTGTCTGAACATTTTATATGAACAAGTC
This sequence comes from Channa argus, assembly GCF_033026475.1. Classification (NCBI taxonomy): domain Eukaryota; kingdom Metazoa; phylum Chordata; class Actinopteri; order Anabantiformes; family Channidae; genus Channa; species Channa argus. Next base: position 8,253,942 of record NC_090209.1, read on the forward strand.
ACTTTTACAAGGTGAAAACAGGAAGTAAATCCTTCATAATAAACTTTAATGGTTAAAGATAAGGTACGTGTCTCCCCAGTGATTTTATTGGGAGAGCTGCATGTATTGCACAATATTTCCACTCACAGGCCACATACTGAACCACATTGTAACACTAGCTCACATGTTCCTGGCCGTCAAGATGTGTCATGTACTTTATTTTTTAGTCAGTCCCACGTTCACTGCTGCTGTGAATACTGAAATTCGACTTGTGTGCTGCTAATGTACAATTTTGTCAGCTGCTGGTAAGAAACTCTGGCAATAGCAACTCAGTGATGTAACTTCCCCAAGAGCTGTGATTTTTAAATGCCAGTGCAAGACCAGATTATCAACTGAGGAAATCCAAACTTCTTGTTTTTTAATTGTGTTAATCTGTCACCAGCAGCAGTCAGATGTCATTCACAACAAAAAAGTCATCAATGGCACCATGTGTGTGTCTCATTATAAATCATCTCCACCATAAGAATAACAAACAGGCACCAGTTTGCAGAATATTTGAAACTTTATTTTTACTTGTTCACAGGTCCTCATAGGGCGTATTTGCTCTGAATCTAATGCACAGATTAAACGAAGATCGATGGACATAAAATCATGGTGATAGGACAGATTTATGTTTAGTTAGTGAGACACTGGTTGTCTCTGTCTTTCAGCATTTTCGCAGCATCTTTAAATTCTTCATAGACACTCTAAAATTGGGCTTTCACTCTGTTTCTCCTCCCCACTTGCTCTCTTTATATTCTCTCTCTCTTTCTGTCTTTCATCATTATAGCACATAGCCAGTGGGAGACAGTGTTGATATATGTGGTCCATAAAAATGATGATAAAAATCCAGTTTCTACAATCTAGTTTTCAAGTGGGTTTGAAGAAGCGACACACCCGATTACCTGATCGTGGATTGGAACATCCAGTATCACTCATTGATCTTGTATCTGTTAGGGCCCTGGTGTTTACATACAAGAAGCCAGAAACAGACACTAGATGTGTGCATGGACCAACAGACTGACCTGCTCAGAGAGAATTTCTAATCTGACTGAGAGGGATGGTGATAGATAAATAAATGACAGGCTGTGATGTGACAAGTTTTCATCCTTAATGAGCCACAAAGGTCCTCTTGTGCTCTGCTCCTGTTTAAAAACTGCGTAATGAGTGAGAGCAATGACACACATCTTGTTCCGATCACGTTTGGGTCGACTCCTCTGTTTTTGTACTTGTTCACATGTAGGATATGTTTGATGTCATCTTGGATGAGAATCAGCTGGAAGATGCCTGTGAGCACTTGGCTGAATACCTGGAGATTTACTGGCGTGCCACTCACCTTCCAGGCAACACTCCTCTTAATCCCTTATTAGAACAGAGTCTGATGTCCCCACCTTCTGCCATCTCTAGCCTACAGGTGAGTTTGTCTTTACCTCTTTCAGAAGCAGTGATGTATATTTTAATATGTTTATATACCATTTAAGACTTAATTAGGAATCTTGTTGCAAACATGTGTTTTCACTGTCCTTACCCGCTGTTCCCATCTCAGACTTTCACTCCTGTGTTTTTATTCAACTGTGTCCAGTTGTCTTGTCTGTCCTCTCACTCATCCATGCTTAACATTTTTGCAGTTTTCTGAAACACAGGAATTAATTGAATGATCGCTTGCAAAATTGGGTGAGTAGTAGGGTTTATATATTAACTATTATGTTTGTATTTGCACTGTTAAACCCAACACACACCCTCTGATACGCCTCCTTACACCAGAGCAACAACACGGTGACTGAGACAGTGAATGAACAGATTTGTATTCATTCAGATCTCATCACTCATTTTGTTTTGATTTTTTTGCATTCTGCCATGTTTCTGTTCCTGGTTGATGGTCTCAGGTGAATCCGCACTGCTCCACAAGCTTTCTGGGAGAACATTTACACAGCAGTTTTAGCTCATGCTTTAGTTTAATGCCATAATCAAATATATGATGTTTGAAATTCTAAAATGTCTGTGTCAAATGTCAAATCATTGTCACCATTGTTTTCCATTAATTTGATCCTTTTCTAAGTCTGCTTAGTGAATGGTTCCCCCACAAACAGTGGCATACAAAACAAATAAATATCAGAACAAAATGCAAATTTAAACCATAAACTGAGACCATAACATCCGTTCGATAACATTTCACGTCCAATGCAACCCCCTCACCGTCCATTCGGCTGTTCACTTGCATCTCTTTTGTTCAGTGTCTGTAGTACTGTATCTTATAAATCCTACCAACACTACAAACACTGCTGCACTACTGCATGTCAACTATTAACATTATGAAACCTCTATATACTGTACAGTTATTATAATGGACCCGATTTGCAAGAGTAGGCACCACACTCGAAGGCGGAGTAAAAACATTCTCTGTGCTGTTTCCCTAGAATGTTCACATTAGAAGTGACACAAATATTTGCATAACAACTTAGAGAGAGTTAGAGAGAAGTTCAAACCCAGTGGATGTTAATCTGAGTCATCGCTTTAGAGGATCAGTTGGGTAAAATACCCTCCACTCCATTCCAACCTTTCTGGGGAGTTCTGGCCATTTCTGTACATTTACTGAACTGACAATCTGACATTCACACCTACTTCAGACTGTTACTGACCAGCTGTGTGGAGGTGGAAAAGGAGCAGAGTTTGGACTTTTCTCCAACAGTTATTTTTTATTTGTTACTCAATTATTTGTCGCACTTTTTATTTATTTGGTAAATAAACACTTTATTAACTTGGTACAACTCTTCCAGAACAGACTGTCAGAAAATGTTCACAATAATTCCTGTATATTATCACATTACCACATCCCGGCAACTGTGAAGACTTATCTTCCCCGTGGTCAGTAAACATGCTGTATAAACCTGCTTTTTAATATAAATCCACTCCTCACTGATATTGTCAAACACAGACTCCTCCTTGATCACTTAAAATGAATTTAACAACAACCCATAGTTAAACACAGATCATGTTCCTAAACCTTCAGAATCACTGGACTTTCCTCTCTTAAACTATGAACTGTAACAGATCAGTGGGACAGCTGGTTCGAACATTATTGGCGTCACATTTATTATTTGTGCTCTGATCTGATTTTTATTTATATTTGTTGTAGTGCTTGTAATTAATACAGCTATTTAAGAGGTCAAATATATTTACATCTGTATGATATTTTGTTGTTCTTTTATTTTTGACATGCTCTTTTCCAGGTAAGGCGTTTGAGACAGTTACAGGTTTCTATAATTGCTCTTCCTCAGAGATTCTTTCTAAAGGTATTCCTGTGTCACATTGGCAACAAATTCCAGTGTTTGGAAACACAAAAAGGAAATTCTTAGCAAGGCGTCTCTAAGCTGCCCATGTGATTTTTCAACCTCTTGTGCCGTTATAAACTTTAGAATCTACTTTAGTGCAAAATGAGGAACGTGGATTTTGTTTCTCATAATGCAAACGTGTTAGGAAAGGATCTCTTTGCAGCCAATGTTTACAGGAGAACAAATGTAGAAACCAGAACTTTTATAAAACACAATCAGGCATGTAAATGTTGTTTCAAGGTAGATTTGAACCTTCCCTTCAAAGTCCTTCAGGGTGTGACATTAGCATTATTTTCTCTGACCTGAGAGTTTGCTCTGTATGAAAAGTAGCTGTGGCAGAGAAACTGTACTATTACAACGTACAAAGTTACTTTGGGATGTCTGGGGTTGAGAACTGTCTTCTGACTTTTTTTTTTTTTTGACTTTTTCCCCTTCATGACTACTTGAATCCTCCAGAACCAGCCACAGCCTCATGAAGCGGGGGGCTTGGAGGGTGAAGAGGAGGAAGAGGCAGGCGAGGAGGCCCACTCCCCCTTGGAGCAGGACAGTCTCATGCCATCTGACGAGGCCAGTGACTCCCTGTCTCATGGCCGGAGGGGGAGCCCATGCCATAGGGGAGGTGAGGAGGAGGAAGAGGAGGAGGAAGAAGAGGATGAGGAGGAAGAAGAGGAGGACGAGTATGCTTCTCCGTGCCATGCTCGCACATACCGAGACAGGTACCCCCCTCACCGTGGGCACACAGGCAGTTCCCACAGTGCTAACGGGCACGAGTCACAGGACAGGTTGCTCCAACGCGAAGCTCTGCAAGGTCACAACCAGAGAAACAACCGCCAGCGCAGCCGCCCATGGCCCCGAGACACCTACTGAAGAACAAGGGTCGTCCCGCGTCCCGCCTCCATGTCAACAACAAGATTACCCCAAGCCCCCTGACTGCCAAACATTCCCAAATACACGAGTAGGAAATTAAAAATGTTCCCAAACAATCAATTAGAAACAACTTTAGGTGTTTAGTCTTCACAATCTCTCTCTTCCAGACTCCCAGTTTTAATTTATCTGAGATGCACTGACCCCTTCGGGGTTGAGTCAGTCAGATAAAAGTCAACAGGGCTACTCACCTCTGCAGTGGAAAGGTTTCAGCCTACCAGCTGTACGCATACTCAAACTTTAGCTGCTTTGCCTAAGGTTTCTCTATTATAGGATGTCTTGTATACTGGCCTTAAAATTCCTAAGACTTTTAACTATCTTTACTATTGCATGTATGAGTATAATTATTTTAAGACAATTTGCACATTAATGTCAGAACAGGAAGTGAATGATCTTTAGGGAAAAAGTAACGTAGGAATGTCTACTCTTGAATCCATTTATGAGGAAAAGAATGCATTTGATTACAATGTACTGTATATACTGAATGGGCACCTGGTTTTGTTTCATTGCTACTTTGTTTGATTTTAATACGAACTACGGTTTGAGAGATGTTGCCATCCATGCATTGAGTCAGCTTATTCTCTGAAGATGGAGAATAACATTTGGGAGACACACGCAGTTTATCGGTCACAGTGTAGGTAAGCGGTATGAAGCTGCAGTACAGCGTCAGTGTCACCCACGGAACAGTGTGTTCCGGGCATCGCCTGTCTTTGCTGTTGCACAATCACCTCTAAAACTATTAAACAGGCACAGAAAATGTAAACACAGCTACAAAGGGGAATGTTGTCTTTTTAAAGGAGGAATTATTTGCCAAACTGCTTGTTCACATATGTCAAGCAAATGCTGCACAGCCGCAGCTACTATTCACATCCAGGCTTCAGAGAATGTAAGCTTGCATGCCTTTTGCACCTCCAGCACCCCACCGGTGTCTCCAACCCAACCGATCGCCCTGAAATTCGATTGTAGCACGTTATTGATTGTAGCAGCCACAGTTTCTACACTTTATTTCATCCCCTTGTACATCTTCTCCAAATCTTGCATTAAAGTTTACAATGTACTGCAGTTTTACAGTTGGTTTTAAGGTAGATCCTCAGGTGTATGTCCTGCACACTAGTCGCTCAACTCTGTGTAAGGAACGTGTCATGCTCCTGAAGGACTCGTAGCACCTGTGACACGATGTCATTCTGTTCCTGCACCATTTTTAGTCCATGAGCCGATGAAGAGTATGACATGATGCTTACGAGCCGCGACCTGCTTCGCATACAGGGTTGATACTGTCGCAGGCGGCTTTTGGGATTTACTGGTTTACTGCTTCCATGTCTCACTGGTATCTCTTATCTAGTGTTCTGTATATTTTGAAGAGGAAAAAAAAATCAGCATGATTGGAAAAAAAAAAATCTATGCAAGTGTTGCATGAAACCTGAACCTTCTTTTTACAGTTAAGTATTTTAGTAATGCATTGATTCTGATTCTCCTTGTTGTCTTGTAGTGATAGTCTTGTCTTTGGGGCTACTCACTCCTAACACCACTATTAATAAAAATCAGAATGCACATCCGTTAATTTATTCACAAACCTTGATATTGGGGACATTGTTTTCCACAGTATTGGATGGACACTGCTTGATGCACTGCTTTTAAAAATCACTCACTAAACACTGTCCCAGATTGAGGCTGCATTTTTTTATTTGTGATAAAAGGAATGAGTGAATTGCTAAAGCCCTGCATGTCTTAGTTCACCAATTAGCTATTTTCACTATATTTTGGCAAGTATGTTTTTCAAAGTGGACCAATTTAGCAACTGAAAGCAGTTGAGGTTTTTCAATTTATGAAGCACAATTTTTACAAGGGTTATAATTTAGTTTCCTGTCTTATTCTGTATGCAATACTAAGCCTAACATTGAAAAACTTTAAACGCCTTAGACCATCTGGACTTTCTCTTTTGTGTGAGTAGAAAAAAATTGCACTACTTTTTTTTTTTTTTTTTTTGGGTTTTGTCTTTTTGGGATGGTTGCTTTGTAATGCAATAACTGCACTAAATATAACCATGTATCCACCAGACTACCAGTGCGTGCTAGCGTGACCCAACACGCCTCTTCCCTCTATTTATCAAAAGACACAGCAAATGTGTAAAAAGTGAGACATTTCCTGCCTGATGCTGTATAGAATGCTTTCTATTGGAAAACAGATTTACAATGCAAAGTAAAATATAACAAAATAAACATGACATTTTATGTACTTTTAACTGTTTGTTTCTGTGTTTAACTATTATACACACTATGACACACTTACAGATATTCATATCTGCATGAAAATCAAACCTTTTAGACCTTAATTATAATTTATATTTTATGTATAAGTAAGGGGAAGCGCCAATCAACATTGGATGAAATGCCTAGAAATTGTGGAAAAAGTTTCATGCCATTGACTGTTGGTCAAAAACCCTCGGATGTTCACTTTAATAAGAAAATTTTTTGGAAATTAGTAAATATTTACATTTGAGAAGTTAGTAAAGTGTTTTCTCTAAAAAATATTTAAATGCTTAATCACTGCCTTTTAGTCTCATTTCAGATATAAAGCACTGGTTGGTTTCTGAGTTACATATGTGAGGAATAATGTTATTTGTGTTTAGTATGTTTGACATTAACTACATAAAGGATTATTTTCTGTGTATGATAATGCTCATAGGAGAGTTTTGTTATTCTTTAGGGAAGTACTTTCTGAATGGCACTCATCATCCATTAGCCAAATATCTAATCAGGATGCATGGACATATTATTACAGGTTAGACTCAGGTGATTGTTTTTTAACTGTATCTTATTTTAAATGACTCCTATGTATGAGTGTTTTTTGTTTTACATGTCTGAAGATTTCAACTCTTTTCTGCACATCACGCTCATTTCTACTAAAACATGATACAAATAAGTGTTTCAGGTATTTAAATAATGACAGATAACGCTCAAATCTGCTGCTTTTACTTCATACAAATGTTTATCTTCAAACTGACAAATTGAAATTGGCCTCAAACTATGGGTCAGAAACTGAATAAAAAATGCACAACAGCACTGCCTAGTCATCAATACTCACATCCTTTGTCTACAGTTGAATTGCATATATACAGTGCACTGTTTATAGATGCAAAACATAACTGAAGGCCATCTTTTACACACCTTTGATACGAGGAAAAATGTTACAATATGCACATTGATCTACCCACATTTGAGCTTTACAATCATGTCACCAGTTATAATGTCCATTTCTCTCAGCAGACTGGACACAAATTGACAGAAAGAATGGAAGGTGAGTTGAAAAATGAAAAGAGGTCAGTGGCATTAATCTGGAGAGGAAATCCTAAAATGTATATTGTGTACACATACAACGTGATAAAAAAAGAGTCTGAACCCGTCATAATAAATCAGGCAAAGATGGTCTCTTCGCGCCTTTTTTTGGTCAGGATGGTTCCAGGTTTGTGCTGAGCATCCGGGTGATTGGCCAGCTCTGGGGGGCAGTTGGAGACTGGGCTTTCGAGGATAGCCTGCTTCAAGTCGTAGAACACAGCAGAGTCCTCTTTAGTAAGGAAAGTCATGGCCACACCACTCTTACCGGCACGACCCGTACGGCCAATACGATGAATGTAGTCTACAGGAGGAAAAGGAAAAGGTTGTGACAAGATAATACAATTAAACGAAAGGAATATGTTAAGTTTTGTATTTACATGCACATGTTTTTAACAACAAGATCTATTTACACAAAATAATATTAAATATTGGAGCTGAAGGAAAAAAAAAAGAATTGGAGAAACTGCAACATAAAATGAGGTCATTTACCTTCAATGTTTTTAGCCATGTCGTAGTTAAGAACCATTGAAACGTCATGGATATCAATACCTCGACCAGCCACATCAGTGGCCACCAATATATCTTTGGCTCCTGCCTTGAGGTTGGAAAGTGCAAACTCTCTTTGCTCTTGGCCTTTGCCACCGTGCAGTGTGCAAGCATTGTACTGCGAGAAGAAAGCGGACAGTTGCGGTTATATTTCCCTGCATATTTCCAGTATTTGGGGAAGATTATTTCATTGATAGACTTTGAGTTGCTGGTGGATTATCCCCCCCGATTCTGTGGCATTTCAGACTGATTAAATTTAAGGTGTCAACGTGTATATGAAATACAATTTTACATTAGGTTAAATGCTTTGCACTATAATACTGTGGATTGGGAAAGTTGTGGTCCAGACCAAAGTAACTTACCCCCATTTTCTCCAGAGACTTGGCCAGCACATCGCAACCCTTCTTCTGGTTGACAAAGATGATGATCGGAGGCTCGAAGCCATGCGACAACACTTCCAGTAGCTTCTTCCTGCACCACACAAAACACACAAACATCTAATATGATACAAGGACTGAAACAAATGGGGGATTTGGTGTTTCACAGTAAAGTGTCTGTCTGACCTCTTTTCTCCCTCTGACATAAGAAGGACCTTCTGTTCGACTCTCTCGTGAGGTTTACCAGCAGAGCCAATGTACACCACAGCAGGACGTCTCAAGTAGCTCCTGGCCAGCCTCTCCACAGCTGGAGGCATGGTGGCTGTGAACATGACAGTCTGCAGGATGCAAACACACAGTTAGAAAGAAAATGTGACAGCAGCTGCCAATTACAGAACAGTCTGTAATCTGAAGACATATGCAAACATTTGACAGAAAAACACACCTGTCTGTATTTATGTTTTCCAGATTCAAAGTTCATTTTCATTTTATCAGGATCCTCTGCTTCCTCTGTGTCAGGTTTCTGATTGGTTACTGGGATGTACTCTAGAATCTTCTGAACATCGGGCTCAAAGCCCATGTCAATCATACGATCAGCTTCATCAAGGACCACGTAGGTGCAACGGCCCAGGACCAGGTAGCGGTTCTCCAGTACATCGATGAGACGTCCAGGGGTGGCAATCACAATCTGTTAGAAGGGGGAAACAAACTGTTGTTCATGCAGAATTGTTACCATATAAATGTAAAGATCAGATGGGCCCTTATGCAAACAGATGCCACAGAAATAAATGTGTGTGTTTATACGATGTTTAAAGTTTAAATTGCAGTCTATAGGCACATATGCCAAAAATCACTTTTGGCAATAATTTATTATTGAATTGAGCAATGTTACTGAATAAAAGAGGTGCAGAGTTTGGCACTGTAACCTCTGTGTAGACTTACAGGTGAGGTTCACTTGAGACTTTAAATTTCCTTTATGTGTAAATGGTTGTCTGTCTTTATGTGTCCCCTGACTAGGGACAGTCAGGAGACTAGATGCCTGGGCCTATATCTAAGCTCTATTTAAGCCGACAATTAGCTTTTTTGTTTTTGCAGTTCAGAAATAAATTCATTAAGTTGATAATGGACAGTAATCTTTGAACTGTTTTGGAAAGAGGCTGATTCTACTGTATGATCATTATAGAACCTTTTTTTTTTTAAAAAAAGATGTACATGTGTTATATCAATTAGGATGGGCAGTCACTTCCATAAACCAGGCACTGAGCAGGTATAGCATTAGTCCCTCCTTCCATGGAGCCGTACGCAGTAATTTTACTCTGTTGGTGACTCAACACTTCTCATAGGGTGCCAATGTTGTGTTAAATGCAGACTACCTGCCAAGATTTGTATTCATAGAGCTGCCTGATCTAATGATCATTTTTCATAAATAATTCATGGTAAAATGTAGCTTTAAATGGGGATCATTGAATGTGGAGTCAAGTTCACTCTACCATGTCAAAGTTGATCAAACAGTACTATCGACTAGATCTGCAAACATCTACTAAACTGGAAATTCTCTTTTCCTACCTCTCCTTCTCTTGTTGCCACCTTTGCAGACAGAAGGAGATGATACAAAGCAGTGCAAAGTGAACTATTGGTGTTACTGCACTCCAGCAGAGTGGCCCCTGTAGATTTATAAATTGATATGATTGATTGACACGATTTTTTGTTCTCCTTCCCTTCTGAAGGCAGCAGGGTATATGCACTAGTGCCCAGTGGGGTACATGCGACTACACACTGTTTGTCGTGGTTTAATAAGGTGCAAATAAAACAACCTGCATACCTTTACAATTGCAGTTTCATCAGTGGTTTGTTTTCTGTTATTTTCTCTACCTACCCACGATAAGTATTTTAAGTAGAAGGGTTTATAATTCTTTCATCCAACAGTATTAACAGTGTGCTAAATGTTTAACCTTGATTTTAAACATTAGTTTGTTTATATTTTGTCAAATTTACACCAATGTGCAGTTAGCTATTAGCACTTTCAGTGTGTTGTTTGTACAACTATTGATGCATTAATCACTACATTACTTTGATACTGAAGATTAGTTCGAAATGTAATTTTTACTAGACAAGATCGGGGATTATGTCTAATAAAATGCTTAGTGTCATATATGATTTATGACACTAACCACGTGTATGTTGTATAGGCAATTTCATGCTTGCTGTATGCTACATATATACTTTAGTAAATGCTGCATGTTTTACCTCACAGCCCATTCTCAGACGGAAGCCCTGGTCCTCTCTGGAGATTCCTCCAATCACAGCCACTGTACGGATGCCGAGCGGTTTACCAAACTTTATGGTCTCCTCTTCAATCTGCTGTGCCAATTCACGAGTTGGGGCCAGAATCACAGCATAAGGGCCCTGATCTGAGTCCTCAATCCTGCAGAAACAGGTTAAAAGAGAAGGAATGTAACAGCTTGTAATAAAATAAAATAAAATAGGGTCAAAAACAGCCATTAAATGAAAATACTTAAATAATATGGAGAGTCTTTGTTAATGGCTCTGATTTTGACAACTGGAGCTTTGGCTGTTTTACCTGTCAATTTTTGGCAAGGTGGTAATCCAGACCAGGAGGGGAATCAAGAAAGCTGCAGTTTTACCGCTACCCGTCTCAGCGACACCAATGATGTCACGGTTCTGTAAACCAATAGGAATGGCCTGCCTCTGAATAGGCGTTGGATCCTGGGATAAAGTAGAAAAGATGATGATTAGGTATTGCATTCACAGACATTTCTGCATTTTCCCAGTTTAAAATGTTATAGGTGATTCAGTGATCTGACCTTGTAGCCACATTTGTCAATGACCTCCAGGATATGTGCAGGCAGCGAGTACTCCTTCCAGTTTCTGATGGGGTTGGGGATCTTTCCTCCCTTCGTGGTGATGCTGTAGTCCTCTCGGAAGATTCGCCAGTCTCTGTCTGTCATCTCATCCAGCTTCTTCTGGGACCAGTGTCTGTCATCCCAGCGCTGCTTGGCCTCCTTCTTACGAACCTTTTTCAATCTCGTCCTAAAAGGAATGCAGAATAAAATTTGGAGAGTGGGTGGGGTTGGAGGTAAGCAAAGAATGACGCTGTGTGTGTATGTGTGTGTGTGTCTCTGTGTGTAAGTGTACTTATACATGTCTGATATAAAAGCCTCAAATTTATTTTATAAATTCAGTTTTTTTTTTAAAACTTGCTTTTGAAAACCACCAATATGGACCTTTAAACTAAACACAGAGCTCATCACTTGCATGTTTTACTCACTCTTCCTGCTCCTTCTCCTCCAGCGTGCGCCTTTTCTCCATGAGGTCACCATAGAAACGTGACTGCTCTCTTTTCTGCTGCTTCAAGTCAATGCCCGCAATGAAACCTCGCCCATACAGCTGCACCTGATGCTTTTCTTTGTAACTGAGAGACAGATCATAACATTCAGACTAATACATATTGTACGTAAACCAAAAACCTGCTTTGATTTAAAAGAAACGGGTTCAGTGTTTTCATGGTGACTCACATTGGATTGTAGTCAACTGAGGTGTCTTCAGAAGCATCCCACTCAAACACAAATTTTCTGTCATTCAGATGACGGGTTCTCCGACGTTTCTTCATTCCACCCAGGTAACGTTCCTGTAAAGATTATATATTTGGTTTAGTAAATTATTTATTGATTTCCTGCTGCCTGTCTTGGGGCCAAGTCACAGTGGCAACAGGCCACAAGCCAATCCCAACATCTTTTCCCTAGCAATATTTCCCAGCTTCCCAGATGAAAGTCCTGTGTTTTCTAGCCAGGGGCTCTACGTGCTGGAATATGGTACAATGGAAGGAACCCAGGTTTCCAGATCAGATGTCCAAATAACATCAATTAGCTCCTTTCGACACAAAGGAGCAGCAGCTCTACGACGAGCTCCACCTGAATGTCTGAGCTCCTTTCCCCAGTGTTACAGTTTGGATTGGGCCTCCTACTTCAGTCCATATCAACCCGAGTCTGAGAATGTGCTGTCTGAACCTGACTCGAACATAAAAGGCATAACGGAATTGAAAAAACAAACTCTTGACAACTGTCAGGTGTGTTATTATTCTAGTATGGCTCCACTTTGAAGAAGACCTCCAGCTCAATCTGTCCATCTTTCCTGACCATTAAAGGCATCTGAGAGCTCTAGCTACCCATTTATTTAGTGTAGTCATGTTTTGAAGTGACCAAACTGTTTAACACATTACAATATACCATCAGCCTAAATTTCTAAGAAGTGGGACAGAGGATACCCACATTTCCCTATCCCATCTCTAATGAAGAGCCCAGTCACTTTATTGATCACCATGGATAATTTTAGTTGGACAGCGGCACACAGATAAAGGCACTCCTTCTGGGGTTTCAGTGCCTTGTACAAGGACACTTTTACAAGAAGAACGGGGGACTACCCTACCAGCTGTGCCACTGCCACAAACCATTATTTTAGTGATTGTGTTGGGACATAGAAGGTCTGGTATATTGAAAGCGTTGTCTTCGTTCTGGCTCAGCTCACTCTATACCACAGTGGTCCCATCTGCTTGTCATTCACAGATATAATATTACTTTCTCTTATTCACTTCAACCCAAAAGGAACAACAAACCATTTACCAGCATAGAACTATGGCCTCAGAGTTATCAGGTATTTTGATCAAATACTGTATTTATATGCATGATTTGATCATGTTTACATTATTTTCACTGTTAACATTTTAAATTGCTATTTCATCTGCTCCATACAACTGAAAATGAAAATGAATTTCCTTGGACTAACCTTGATGGCCTGGAGTTCTTTGCCTTTATCCTTCTCTTCTCTGAGCTTTTGCCTTCCATCATCTTCTTCATTACCATTGTTCTCTCGTTCCATCCGCTCTCTTCGCTCTCGTCTCTCTCTTTCTTGGGGGTCCTCTGTAAGAAACAGTCTTGGTTACTATTACATACTTTAGCAAAAAATGCAAACTGTCTACAGTTAAACCAAAGGCGGATACACACCCAGCATTTTTCTTCCTATGTCCTGAAACATTCGTCTCTTCTTTCTTTCCTCATCAATCAACCTTCTCCTCTCCTCTGTCTCTTGCTCCCTCCTTTTCAGAGCCTCTGCTTCTCGCTCTGCTTTGGTCAGGAACTTGGGCTGAGAAAGACAAAATTGAACAATTATACATAAAAAAATTCTTTAATGTAAAAAAAAGCTTAAATAGTAACTGTATACCACAAGAAACATCTTACTTTTGCCTCTGCTTCCTCTGCTGCCTTCTTCTTGGCCAGAAGCTCTTCCAAAGATAGTGGCTGAACCTGAAAAGGAGCAAAACAAGTCAAAAACTGAAAATAACTAAATGCGAAACACTGCAGCACTACAATGTAAACCAGATAAGTACCTTTTCTTTCTTCTTCTTTTCATCTTCATCCTCTTCTGTTTTTATATCCTTCTCTCTCTTTAGCTTTGCATCCTTTGACTTAGGTGAGAGACTCCTTTAAGATAGCGTGACAGTTAAAACTAGAGATAAAAAGAACTTGGCAATACTGGTTGACAAATCGAAGAATTGTATTTATTATACAAATGTGTTTTAGCACGGTGCCTTCTTCAGGGCTGCCCTGGACTCACACTACCTGAGCACCTTGTTGACTGGTGAAGTAGTGACAGCACACTTCTCCTATAGGGTCATCTAACAAATGATTTAACGTTGTGTCTGACTTGTGTAGGTTGTAAAAAAAAAAAAAAAGTATTTATTTTTCAGGACCCCCCACATCAACTACAAAGCTAGATGCTTTCAGAAAAGTCCCAGTCATTCTCCCAGTAATTACAACATGGATGCTGACGTAAATGTCTGGTAATTGCATTACGTAAAAAACAATACAGTTGTTTGTTTTGTGGGGAAAACATGGAGTTATTATATTATGACAAACAAATTATTTTGTTTGGTTTTGATTAAATATATGATTCAGTATTTGCTGCACTGTGCCAACTGATGCGCCATCTCATAGGGCTTTTTATTTTTAGTATTTACAAACCTGGACCTCTTGCTGCGATCTTTATCGCGTCGATGGCTCTCTCGGTCCTTACGGCTCCTCTCTCTATCTTTATCTCTGCCGCGTTCCTTGTCTCTGTCCTTGTCTTTCATGTGCCGTTCTCTGTAAATATATGACAAATCAGATACAAAGTTTATTTTGTAATTCACCAACAGAAGAACTGAAGCTTCCTCCAACAAAAGAGGAAGAAGTATGAAAACTTGTGTCTTTGTGTTTTAGTTACCTTTCTGCTGATTTGGATCGATTACGTTCACGAGACCGATGGCGTTTGCGTGAAGGTGAGACTTTACGATCCCTTTCTCTTGAGCGGCTGCGTTTCCGCTCTCTGTCTTTGGTCCCTGAGGATTCAGCATCTTTCTTATCTGTAGTGTCCGCTGCCATCTAAAAAGATAAAGATTTTTATTGGCGTGAAATATGTATATTATATTCAATAGAGTATTGTACTTTGTTTTGAATAAAAATGTTATTGTGCCAAAGGGAGACATGCCATTTGCAATGAGCAGTTTTCCCCCTCATAATGCTCCAATGAGAAGTATGCGATAAGTCTGTAGAACGATGGTTTTGATGTCATGTATGATGACAACTTTTACTTTTTGGTCATTCTATTTATCATATTGATTACAATGTTCAATCTCAACATTACCAATTGCGAAATTCAAAATGAAGAATGCCTTTCATATTCAATATAGCTACATAAACAGCCAAAAATAAAAATAAACATACATTCAATTATTTACATTTATTTTTATTTAAAATTATCTTTGTAGCATATTTAATACCAATAAGATAAAAAACTTGCATGTATGATGCATATTTATTTTATTTCCATAACTTCTATAGAAATGGAAAAAGACTAAACTTATTAAAATAATTAAAATACTTTGCCAAAACCAAAAGATCATAAAGAAATGTCCTTAAACTTATTGATACATTTTACTAAAATACTAATCAGATGAATACCAGCAAGACAAAAAGTAATACAAACTGTTGTCATTTACAAAGCATTAACTACGTCACTAACAAAACATTAACTACATTATGCTTTTGCAAGATTTCACTTCGTAATGATGGGCTTTAGCATACAGTATAGCGCATGTGTAGTTTTAAAGTAATTTTAATGAGGTTAAAGAAACAACCTGACCTCAAGGATGATAAAGTTACAGTTTAAGCTGAATATTATCCCATGCTGATTTTGAAAACTCTAGAAATTGTAACGTTAGTGGATGGGATTATAAATAGTGACATGGCGAGCGTCTTCGTGGATATATTGTATTGTTAACATGTGAAAACTGTAACTCTACTAGAGTCACGCTTTAACGTTAGGGTAACGTGAAGAAGTGCAAACAAGCTAGCTACAGTCGTTAGCTAGCAATTTAGCAAAAATCTTCCATGAACAACCCAAACTACAACACTAAAATCTCCTTCAGGACCGACGTTAAGAATGTATAAAATGCATGTACTCAAGAAGTAGATGTAAAACCTTTCAACCCTACCTTATTCACTTGTCAACAAAACACTTGCGATTTCTCTTCGCTTCATAAAGACTCCATAGTACGGCTCGATGCGTGCCAAGGCTGTTAAAGACTTGTGGTAATTGTAGTACAGAGCAGTGCGCACAAAGTAACAACAGAGGCTTTAAAAACTACATTTCCCGTTAAAAGAGGAGGGAAAAACGCCAGGACCCCGAATGTTTGGGAAACGAACAGCTAGTGCCTGTTCAAAAATAACTTTCTGACTCTGTCAGGTTCCAAGCGCAAGGTGGCAACCGTGTTACATGATAGAAATGTTTGTAAATGTGGTATTTACAAATCAGATCAGACCATTTCAGATTAGGTCTAGCTGATTTAGATTATATTAGACTTAGTTAAAAAAATTGAAAAATTTGAAACGGTCTTTTGAGTTCTGGATAGATCTTTAAATCTATTAACTAATTAATAAGGTGACTGGGTGTTTTCAGCTTAAACATCAATAGCTGGGGTCATATCGGTGATTATACATGATATTTTCATTATTTCCTCAGACATCCTGAAACCAATCACTACTCTTGAAGGTAACTGGCAACAATTTTCATTATTTTGCTGTAATCTAAATCATCCTATGCCGTGTATGTGTGTTTTTTTGTATTTTAGTTGTTGCTATGCTTGACTACAGTTTGGATTGGCTCAATGCTGATTCATATTCTGGACCTACCTTGTCATCCATAGGGAGATCAAGAGAGATTTAAGGAGCCCTTCTGAAGGTGAAGCAGCTTCAGTAGAAACAGATCAAAGTTGATGATACTTAAAAAAAGATAAGAAGAAAAACCTCAAAGTGGAAACAATCCTAGGGAAGACAATAACGACCTGGTTAGACACTAAAAGAAAAGCATTTGGTGTTCGAGTAAGTATTGACAGTGAGCCATCCTGCACAATAACATGGTCTTGAAACTTTAACATGAAAATATCATACAATCGTGACAAACATTATTTCACAAATGCGACAATGTCTACAGTGGTAAAGTTATTTTATGTGAATTCTTCCCAAGGATTCAAATTATATATTGTTTTCCCTTTGTCTAAAGGACTGACACATTTAAAAATATTTTTAGTGGCTAATAACCAGTCACCTGCTGGTGCAATTACAAGAGGCAGGGAGATTTTTGTTATAATTCTTCAGGTCAGGAAGCTGCACTGTTTTAATTGTGTAATGTTGAATATTATTGTATCTAACACCGCCTTTAAGATAAGATCTGGAAATTACTCCACTTATCAGCAAATATTTATTAGTTTGAAGCCCAAGAAACAGTCTTTTACTGAAGTCACATGATTTGATGACAAAGATGAGACTATTTCACTGTTCACACATTATAGCAGTAACACTCTCCCCCAACTCCTAACTACATCCACCCGACATCCCTAGTACCACATGTGCCCCTGCCTCTGCTCCCCTTCCCCCATATTTTCTGATGCAAGGCATGGCTGTCTGATTAAACAGCTAGAAGTGCATTCATTCTTGAAATGCCCCCAGGGGGTGTCAAACAGGGCATAAAGTGGGGGTTGATCCTGAGAAGTTGAACAGTGTGCATATAGGTGGGTTTCTTGTGTCATAATATGAAAGATAAGTAAAGAGGGCTAGGATGGTTGTACCAGAGGAGCATATTTACATCTTGCAGTGACACCAGCATTATTATCATTCTATCAAACCAGAGCTAAGCACCAGCATATGTAAACCTGGCTCATCCTAGTGTACTAGGGAACAAGAAAATATGTGGACACACAAAACAAACGGCTTAGTATGCACAACATACACTGACATACATTCATACACCAATTCACATGTACTTTATCACACATGAATGCCATTAGCTTTAAATAGAGTACTCAAACACACACATGATGGAGCTGCGCTAGCACAGTGGGGTGGCTCTAGCTCAGGACGTGCAGGTATACAACTGGCTACTTATGGTAATACAATATTTAATTTAATTTTCAGCACATGGTGTACAGTATTCTAATACAGCAAAACTCCATGGGTGATGACAAATAAGAAAAGTAGAGCCTACCTAGCACCAAACAAGTGGTCTTATATGCAACTGGGTTCGGTGATCAACTCAAAACAGGAGACACAGGAATGAGAACAAAAGAGCAGAGTGAAGCTGAGTGAGAGTGAATGTGTATGTATGAAACTATGATCAGAGGCAGAGAAGACCAGGAATCAAAACAAAAGCATAGACCAAGATGTGACTGTGGTGAATGTTTTTTGAAATACCTCACCAGACATAGACAAAATGAGAAACTTTCACATCAGTCCAGCTTTGGACTGAGCAATCAGACAGAGTGAGATGGATTGATTAAACAAAACATCAATAAAGACACAAATGTGGAACATTGAGATCTATTTGGCTTAGTCTTTTCCCTTTTATGCCAAATTTGGCTTTGTCTTCCTTAAATACTACACTACAAAAGTGAAACATGGTAACAAGCATTGTTTTATAGAAATCTGTAATTTCTATGAAAACAGCTTTACAAACTTGTAGTAAAAGCAAAATGGAGCTAAGAACTCAAACACAATAACTGATATGTAATGTGGCTGTAGTTACTGCCCTGTGAATTGTGTACTGTACGACCCAGCACTGTACTTACAGTATTTTAAAGGAAGAAAGTAAGAAGATAATACATTGTCACTTGTCCAGAGTGTGTCCCACCTCTCACCCCATGACAGCTAGGATATGCTCCAGCCCCCCAACAACCCTACACAGGATACGCAGTTACAGATAATGGATTGATGGATGGAAATACATTTTCATTTCAGTAATTGTCTGTAATTTTACATGCATGTTGATTACATTATTTGATATCCTGCATAATCAAATAAACAGCAGCTAAATAAATTCATGATCAAATTTGGATTGTGATCAGTTTTTGCATTTTGAGATATGTGGCTTCTAAATCAGATCAGAACCTGGCTATCAGTGATATAGATTTTCATCCATTCTGCTGTCACTGGTTTTGTGGTTACACCCTGTTTTCCTTCCCAGGACAGCAAATATTAATATATTTTGTAAGGCATTAGAAATGATATGAGAGATTTATTCAAATGCATGCACACAAGTCATTTATAAAAACATCATGGACTGTAATGTGACTATAGACTGAGAGCTAGTATAGCTTTGTGATGTGATGGGTGGTAGTTTTGCCGGCTTTGTTTTTAGCATTTTTGCTAAGTTAAGATAACTGGCTGTTGGCTTTATAGTCTTTGTAAAAGTGTCACAAAGTGAGTAGGTATATTTGTATAAGTGTATTTATCAAAATTCACACTATTGCTTTAAACCACATTGATTGTAGAGAGACATCAAAGTGGCTATGTCTTCCGGACTGAGCCAGATAACAGCTGATGTCCATATGGGACTCTCCTTGTCACCTCACCAAGCTGAGGCTTTGACATATACAGTACAACTCCCAATTTATGAGTTTTGATGCTGTCACAGGAGCTGTGCCAAAGCTCACTGTTACTGTTATAGCATGTGATTGTGTGCATGTGTGTGTGTGTGTGTGTGTGTGTGTGTGTGTGTGTGTGTGTGTGTGTGTGTGTGTGTGTGTGTGTGTGTGTGTGTGTGTGTGTGTGTGTGTGGTATATGTATGAGGGATCCTTACCTACATGTCCCCCTGCAGAAAGCTCATCGGTAACCAGGCAGCATAGCATTGCCAAACCCCCTCCTCTCATCAGCCCCACATGGTTCCCTGCTGCTGCAGCACTGAAGAAGTCTGATGGGTTGATTGCGCAAATGTGTGTGAGACAGCATCATATGTGTGTTATTTCTGCCGTGTCAAATAGGTAATGTGCTTATGTGGTAATGAATCACGCTACACTGCAGACATTTTCTCTCACTCCCTGGGAGGGTTTCAGATAGCAGGACTCGACCCTAAATTATCCTCCTTCTGGTTCCTGATGCTGATCCTGTGTCTCTGCTGCGGGCACCTATCCATCCAGGGAGACAAGTGTCTAAAATGCACAGGTCACTTGCTACAGACCTGTTTGTTTGTTTACATGTGTCATTGTTTGCCTTTGCAAACCTTTTTCCAAACTTCTATTCATTATAAAAACCTGAAGTGAACATGTCAGCAGTATACAGTAGCTCCGGATTCTTTTCTACTATTTCTTTTCTTAATTTTCATTCAAACAGGCTTCTGGCTGTAGCTGCATACTAACTGTAATAGGAGGAGGAGTGTTGTATAAGTGAAAGTAGTGTTGATCTTATCTTGCTCTCACCTACAAATCCACCTTCTTGAATTGGTCTTTAGTGTGACCCAAACTAATTAGTTAGAAAATTGAGGAGCTTTGTTGAGTTTAGACTAACTTAAGATAAAGACTAGAAACAAGGGAAACTTTAGCCCAGCTCTGCTTCCAAACTGGAGTTTTTCCTTTATACTCTACTGTAGCTCTAAAGCAAGTACTGTACCACCATAATGTACAGACATGGTATCAACCATCTAATTTAAATCACTTCAAAATGCCAACACATGTATTTTGATTAAAAAAAAGAAGGTTTAACTATCCCTTCAAACATATTCAATTCAGTTCTATTCTACATTTCTTGGCTGGAGTGAATGGGGGGCAAAAAAGAGCAACAAGATGCAATAACCAAAACTATAAATAGGGAGGTGATGAACAACTTTAGGGTGTCCCCATCATGTTGCCTAAAAACACAATCTACTCTCGATAATACATGGAAAAAGATAGAGAGAAAGAGAGAGAAGGAGAGAGAGAGAGAGATGAGATGTTTTTGTGCTTGGAAGTAAAAAACAGATGGTTAGAAATTTAGTTATTCTCAATAATCTTGTCTGCAGGACTACATGGACTTTGTATGCTTTTCTGCCGCAAAAAGCTAAATACCATCATTTAATGGGGCGCATTCTTCCTAAATGACAGTATTGCCACATTTACATAGAGTATAATCCTGCCTTGGAGCAACCGGCTACGGATGACAGGCTCAGTAGCCTTTTGGCAGAGGTTTATCTGATTTACAGAGACACATAATGTAAATTTTTGATAAATGTCTGTGTTGCATCTATCTTGTGTGAGAGAGACAGAGAAACAGAGAGACAGCAGGAAAAGATAAGACAGAGGAGCATCTAGACAGACAGGCTGGCAGCTCCGTTTATCCGAAAGATGATCAAACCACTATTCCATTTCCAAATCAATGTCAGAGCAGACAACAGATGAAACGTATCTGAGACGTGCTTTGTTATCAGCTATTGTACAAAGGTAATGAGTAAGAAGGTCTGGAGTCAGTGATAGTTCAGGAATGGCAAACATGCAATTACTACATCCATGTCTTATCATCAGCGGATAGAGTGTGACAGCAGTACGTAGGCAAGGATATTGTGTAAGGGCCAATATCAGTGAAGACTAAGCAAATATAGTAATGGAGGTCAGGAAGGATGGTAGGTTACATAAGATACAAACTGTAAAAAGCAACTGCAAATAACTTTTGGGAAAAAACTTCTGAATATTCATGATTGGAAGATTTTTATTCTTTGTGAAATCAATGAATCTGTTACTGCCTATCCACAAACTGTTTACCAACGTGCATAATGTAAGGCAGGTCAGTTCTTCAAAAAATAATGATCCACTATGAAGTTATATTTTGATCTTTAATTTTAATGTCAGAGCCAATACCAAGAACTGTATCCTACACATTTGATCTCATGCTTAGCACATGAACAGTAAATATACACAAAAACACAAAGTTGCACACTCCTTTATTTTGTCTTATCCCATTAGCTTTGTTTATGTATGTGTTCACAGTGGTATCATTTTGGTGAGCTTATTCAAGGCCAACACATTTACTTCCCAAGTTGCTCAAGTTAAACTCCTTTTTAATGGCCCCGGGGTTAATCAGTCAGGCTTCCAGGCAGACTTTAGTTATCTGTATCCTGGCTTTATTAGTAGAAGCATGAAGTGAAGTGCTGTACCCTTGGCCTGGGAACAAGTATTTTATGAATTATTATTTTTTCATTAGACAAAATAAAATGCTTCTATGTGCTGCAAAGCTACCTTTATTTCTCATGTGGAACCTTGAATTTGATCAAAATTACCCAAATAATCACTTGCTCTCATTTGATAAAACCCTGACACTGAGAGGAGCAATCGGCTGTCCTCTAACAAGCATGAAGATAAAGAAAGAAAAAAAAATACTAAACAGACTCAAAGAGACAAAGTTGTTAAGTTAGTGATGCACAGTATATATTTATACATTTTATCTTAAAAACGAACTTCTTTCCAATCAAATAAATCCATATAAATGTAGGTTTACCACAAAAATAAACAATGACTTGTAAATTAATTTCAGACATATTTATTTAAATAAAGGCTTAAAGATGAAAATAACGTTAACAAATAAAGAATTTAGTCATAATAATTGGCAACTTAAGACAAACTTATTTTTTTGCTTCAGTAACATTCTTTTAAACAGTTTAAAGGGGGAAAGTATGTACAACAAAACAACTCTGTTTGTTATATATAAGCAAGAAAGAAATGGGAAATGAAAGTGGATCAGCAGGTCTTAAAAAAACACAGAATTAGATTTCTCCAAAAAAAGAAGAAGGAATTTAAAGTCTTAAATGTAATGAACAAAAGTCATAAATCTAGTCTCTTGTTTGCTGTGGATGGTAATGTTTGTTCCAAAACCTTAGAACAAACATTTCATCTTGTCGTGACAGTGGACTGTGCTGCAGAAGTTTGTTCAGTCAGCACTAGCAAAGTCTAGTCACTACTGCTCTATACAGTAGCTAAGACTATCACCTCAGGATAGAAAAGTGGAGGTAAGGCAAAGATTTTAAACCTTAATTGAGTTAATTGAGTAAATAAATGAATAATTATTCATCAATGAATCCACCCAATCTCTATGTGTGTCAATGACCAAGCTGCATTCAATTTTTTAACTCTATCATTTGAGGTTAATAAACTAATAAATTTAATATATTAAAAAATGATTCTCTTTTTCTGTTTATTCATCACATCTTTGTATTTGGGCAGTGTGGAAAATGCACTGAATTAATTTTTTATGATATTTCTGTCTTTAAAACGATCCCAAATTTGTGAACGCTTCACAAACCCTGACAAGTGCAATGTATGTTGAACAAAATTGAGTTTGTTGAAAGTAGCGTGGTGCTCCAGACAGGATGGAGAATTGAAATAATGACTGCAGTACAACTACGATGACATGCTGTTTCCAACAACCTGTCCATGGCCACAAGGATAGGGAGTATTTAAAAGCCATATGACAGTCCACTGCTCCCTAAATTCTCCAGCTATCACCTTGGTTGTTTCTTAGGTCTAATGCTACAAATAAAAGGTGAGGCGCCCTCTCTGAGAGCCGTCCCTCAGAGACAGGAGCCCTGCTCACACTGTTGCTAGGCAACACATTAAATTCTACTAGTGTTACAGTGCATCCAGAGAAGGCCGGGCTTCTCGGTGCCATAGACCTACAAATCATCAAGTCCTCCATTAGCCGAGCTGTCAACAGCCGCTAATGCAGGAAGACTCAAGTGGATACAAGAACAATATCAACAGCTACAAAAACAGCAAAGACAGCCACAAACAAGTAGAAACTCACAGACTTAAAGCTATTTTATAGGTGGAAAAGCAGCCTACTTTGTAGGGAAATTAATAAGTAAAATCATTAATTTCAACCATATAAAGAAAAACTGAAGAGAAATGTAAGAGGACTGGGTTAAGATTAAAGTTTGGTTCAGATTTAGCTGAACAGGGAAGGGAAACTGGAAAAACAGTCTTGACATAACACCATCAAGACTTAGGCATTTGGCAAAGTGGGAGAACTAATTAAATAAATTACTAAAACAAATCAATGAAAGGGGAGTAACTAAAGCAAAACGTATTTTAATTGGAAAATGTTATAAGGTGCAACAAGTGATGTCATTTAAATCAGTCTTGGTTGAAATTAAGACCAAGTTTGAAAAGGAAGATATCCAAAGATGTGGAGAGAAATGAGCTCATATCAGACCTTTGTAGCATAATCATCATCACTGTTTGAGGCTGACTCCTCACATCTACATTATTACATACAATTCTATATAATCCATACATGTGGTGCATTGTAGGCATGCAGATGCCAGGTTTTAACGAGAAAGAAGACAGACGGCATTTCTTTTTGTGCAGATTTGGCTCTTTTTTCAAACTATACATCATGAGTCAAATGTTGTGTCTTCTTGTGGTACATTAAAATAAATCCATCCAGATTGTCCTGTCTGTAAAGGAAACATTTGTTTTTGTTTTTTTGTTGTTTTTGACAAACACGTGCGGAATCTTTTCATGACCTAGGTTTTTGAGTTTGTTTTCGTCTGTTCACCCTGGACTGTTTTGTGGCTTATGTGAGTGTTGAGTCACTGTGTTCCTTTAGATGTGCCCTCGACTCATCCTCCTACTTGTCTTTGCAAATGAACAGTCTGGTTGCCAAATCCCTCCCTTTTCTCCCTCTTTCCTTTTCTCCACTGTCAGCTTTAATTTCCAAACAAAAAAATACTGAAAGCTGGCTCTATCACAGCAACGTTTATGTGAGTGTCTGTTATGCTGTCTTTGTACGGTATTATTTTAATTGATCAGAAATACTGTATGTTTAATGTCAAACATTTTGTACGATGTCTCTCTTCACTCTGTGTGCTGGTGATGTGATCAAAAGTTTAGATTCTGGGGTTAAATAGTAGCTATCGTTTTTGACAGGGAGTTTGGGGAGGGTGCTGCAAAGGAGAGAGAGTGGCTTTGTCAATTGTGCTCTCTTTCCCTTGTGCACCCTGCAGCTTTGCTGAACCAGCTACAGTACAGTTCACATGTCCTTGCTTTCACTTTTGCAGAGTGTTCCCAGCAAGCTTCACATGATGGAGCAGCTTCTGGACTTTTCCTTACTGAAGCTGGAGGAGAGGAGCTCTGTCTTGCTGGGCAGATGAAGGAGTCTCTTGGAGAGGCGGCGGACAGGGCTGGGTTTATTGGCCGTTTGGATTTTGTTCATGCAGGCCAGAGCCGTAGTACGGAAAACACTGTGGATGCTCTTCTCTGATGTGAAAGCTGAGCACTCCAGGTAAGACTCTGCCCCAAGTTGCTTGGCCAAAGACAAACCCTAAAATGCCAGGATGAGCAAGAAGAGCTTTAAACAAAGAAGCTGATGTAAAAAAATCCAGTCTAGACAGGAAAAAAAAATAACACAAAAAGGAGAATACAATACTCATGGAACAAACCTGTTCGTGGGAGATGGGAGCCTGTTTCTGATTGGACAGCTCAATGCGTGTACAAACATCTGTGCGCAGGTCTGTCTTGCAGCCTATTAGCAGGATTCGTGTGCTGGGGCAGAAATCCAGAATCTCTGCTTTCCACTGCAAAGACAAACAAAACAGAGGTGTCACCAGGCTGTTTAACATCAACTATAAGAAATTGTGCTTCTCCCTCTCAGTCTCCTTCACCCTGTGAATCACCCAGTGATTAAATCAATTTTCACTTGTCACCGCAAAAGCTGAAAATGCATAAATGCATAAATAGATTGAGTACAACATGAATTTGGGCTGAGGTGAAAAGTGAAAGCAGGCGCATATAGAACAGACGTGTCATGGCTGACATTGAACTGAATAACTAGCAGCAAATACAACTTCTGTGGTCAAACACTTCCTGTAATCACACATTTGATAAACTAAATCGAAGCCATAATGCTGCAGTTTTGTCATCCAGTCATGTTCACGTTACAAATATCTATACCTTCTTCAGTGCGCTGTCTACTGTGTCTGGTCGGCTGATGTCAAAGCATAAGAGCACTGCATCCGAGTCGCTGTAGCAGAGTGGCCTGACGTTATCATAGTATGGAGAACCTAAATGAACAGAATAGAGAAAAAGTAAATTTATGATTTATGAACACGTAGTTTGTGAGGCTGGACACTCAACTTGAAGCATCATCATCAAATTGTTTTCAAGCAGAAATAGAAACAAAGCATCTTTTTCTGTGGTCTGACACTGTTACAATGTTCTATCGCCCTCCTCACTTTCACACAGTACAAACACACATACACCCCTGCCAAACCGATAAGAGAGCAAATAACTTCGCTCCATTGGACGCCTTCCTACTGATGAATTTGGCCAGAAAAGTACACTAACTCACTGAGTCACAGGCGCTGAAACTGTTCCAATCAAATCCTTCCATTATTAGCTAATAGCAAATTTACCCAACTTTGGTATGAGCAAAAACCTACCAGATGTCCTGTGAAGCCAAATTACAGTGAGCAAATCTAGGAGTACTTGTCTTAAAGTTAAACTCTGGATCTTTATAGAATAAACGTTCAACTTTACACAAAATATAGTGTTCTTTCCTAAAATTTCAACATTTTAGGAAATATGCAGGGAAAACACCAAACCTGACTGTCCAAATACAACAAAAGTACTCCTGACTATCATTCCCCCCTATTCTCAGGTATTCTGTTAAGTTAAACTAACATGCTACCGGCTGTAGCTTTAAATCAAATCAAACTTTAAACTTCTTATAAGGTCTTAGAAAGTCTTTAGCACTTTTAACCATTCACAATGATGCTCAGGAGGTAAGTGCAAAGACCACAGAGATACAAAGCCACATTAGCCCATCAGATTTTACAGCATTGTTGGATTTTCATGTCACCATAGTTGGTTTTGGAATTGCTATTAATGTTGCTTTTTATCTAAATTGTAGGTGAATCTTCCTTCTTCTCAGACCTTAATGATACGCTGACCTAGTGTCTACATTTCTAATAAAACAGTTTTCTTTCCCAAATAACTAAACCGCCAATTTAGACTTCAGAGGTGTGACTACGTATTCAGTACCTCAATCACACAGTCTACCCGGATTGTTCTCACATAAATGCAATATCTCTGTTATATTGAGAATTATGGTTCGAAGGAAACATATCTTACTTTTTTCCCTAAACAGCAAAGTTAGAACTTTTTTAAGCCTTCAGGAAGGTTTCAGTGCTAAAAAAAGACTAAGAGGATGTCCGCTTTCTATTGTCTTACCTCTGCCACTTAATACCTCTGCACACAGAAACACTAAGATTTCATTTCCTACTCCTGTCCTTGGGGTCCAAATATGCACCAGAAGCATTCCTTTCAAATATAGGAGCATAAAATTATAACAGGAACAGATACTTCTAATAAGCTTCTACTGGAGCAAACTTTGTCATGTTGTCTTCAATAATTTGTCTCCTCAGAACTAAAAGTCAGTTTGAATCTTTGACTTAAATCTGCAAAGTAGGACGACTTATACAACGACTGTCTATCAATAACACTTCTTTTAGTGGGAATCAGAGCACTCGTCACATAACTATCCAGGTTGATGTAAGGCTTGAGAAAGAGGAGGCAGAGAGATCTCAAAGAGGACACAACTTCTCGCACCTACCACCTCCCACACACTAGCAGGCCCCTGCCTAGACACACAAACCAAACACACACATGCACACAAATCCTTTCAGCAGACAAACATTAGTCTATTAAAACTATTAAAACTGCCTTTTCTGCTGTCAAAGAAAGAAAACAACACAAAGTCTCATCTTCAACTGACACTGGTCAGAATGGAGGCTCAGGCAACTAAAAAATAATTTGTAGACTTTTTTCTACATGAGTTTATTTATTGCTTGATAGATAAAAGGGCAGAAATATATAATGTGTACATCTTTTCCTATGAGCCACTTTGTTTGCAAAAGATCATTTTAGTGGATTAATCCATTTGTTAATAGGGACTTTTTTAGTGTGAAGTCAAAAGACTTTTGAACTTTTATGCACGAAATAATCTATTGAAAACAAAAGAAATAAATTTAAAAAATAATGAGAAAAGAATTTTGTTGCAGCCAATTTCAGAGTAAGACACTGTGAGCCTGAAAAGTATTAGAAAATTATTATTTGAATAAATATTTTAAGTTATTTTCAAGCAAAACTGTCAATCATCCTCGTAAATTGTGACAATTTGCTGTTTTCCAATCTTAAAATGTTTGGACTTCAAACAGTTGAAGATGACAATGGCTTTTGGCTTGTCCCTTCAGGGGTCTCCACAGCAGATCGTGTTCTGTAAATCGATTTGGCACAAATCTTTACACCGGATACCCTTCCTGCCGCAACCCTCCCATTTTATCCAGGATCGTGACCAGCACCTAGGTGGCCCCTGGTGGCTGGGTGGGGCCACACCTGGTCTGGTAGGATGCTAACCCACGGCCTTCTGAATACCAACTCAATGCTCTGCAGCTGAGCCAGCAGGCCCACAAAACAATTGAAGAAATATAATTTTTTTGCATTCCGAGAAAAAAGCTCTTGATGCTAAAACCCATCGAAGATGGAGAATAGCAAAGTAATCAGGAGTGGCTGCTACTGCATGTTTGTGTGTTGCAAATGAAACTTATGCAATGTTTCCTCTGGAAAGGGTGACTGTCCAGAAAGTTTTTACTCCGTGGGAGATAAATAGACAAACCTACATTAGTTCAGTGCTGGTTTCAGTTACATAAGACCTTTTTGTAGGCAGCACACACCATAAGGCAGTGGGGAGGTCAGGCATCTATTTTTTCTCAGTATCCCTCACTTGTGCCTTCTGTTCACAGTGGCTGTCCACAAACACAGTTGCACACAGAGTAAGGCAGGAGACAAACAAACACACAAGCCTGCCCACTCTCTGGAGTGACTTCCACCCCCTGCATGGACCAGGCATCCCCTCTCTCCCCTGTGAAACAACCCCTTTTGCAGGCCAAATGGCCCTGTTCAACTTCCCCTGAGGACAAAACCACAGCCAACACTGTTATTATAGGAATCTACATAGCATACCTTTCCTTTTTGATCCTGTTTATATAATGTCTGTTTAAGGTTATTACATCACTAGGTTGCTGTTTTAACCCATTTTCACAGTTCATACTTTTAAGACGAAGTTTGAAAATATTGAGTACTTTTGTTTTGACATTGTTTAGCAAAGATTTGTTAGAAAACAGCAAATGACTCACTTATCCATCCATTCACTATATGTAACAGCTTATCCTATTATAAGGTGAGAGGCGGGGTACCCTGGACAGATTGCCAGTATATCTCCAGGCCAACACAGCAAGACATGTATAGACTGACAACGATTCACACTCTCATTCAGACCTAGGGGCAATTTAGAGTCACTGATTAACCTAACATGCATGTCTTTGAACTGTGGGAAGAGACCTATGCAGGCATGGAGAGAACGTGCAAACTCCACACCGAAAGGCCACAGCTGGAAAGTGGATTCAAACCAGGGAACTTCTAGCTGTGAGGTAGTAGCACTAACTACTCCACCACTGTGCTTCCTGCTCTGTTTTGTAATCTTTGATAATTTGATCTCATTCTCAGATGAATATCATCTCTGTATCTGGTAAGTTGAATACAGGTGGACTCACACTGAGTGTAAAAAACCATTCAATAGTTTAGCTCCCTCATCTGTCTGCACCAAAGTGTACAAGATACTGTACCTGTCAAATCACATATCTGTTAAAATTATCACACGTGTCCTATCTTTTACAGACTATAAGTTAATTAAGTCATTTTTGCAAAAAAAAATAATAAATAAGATTAATAACAAAAGTAGATGGTTGAAATGATCAAAGCTCCAATAATACATTAATAACAACAGTATTCCTACAGACCAGACTCAATCACACAATTTTGGGGTTAACATTATTTTAATAATACATCTCAGGGTCCCCTTTTAATATATGGGGACTAAACTTGGTATTCTATGTTTTTCACTTTTGTTGTGTGTTCTTTTATTAACCTAGATTTGGCTCAATGCAAAACTGAATTTCAGGCAACAGCTTTCACACTACAGTGAAAAGATACTTAACTCCATTAAAAGAGGATTGACATACAGTGATGTCTGGGTAAACAACCCAAAACTAGCAAAACAATGGCTTAGAGGGGGCTGCTCTTACAATTGTCACCCGACTCCAAGCTGGCTGTGTTTGTTTGAAGAGTAAACAAGTTCCACAACTCAACCAATTAACACACCACTGTTACCAAGTACTTAACTCATTGTTAAAGCACAAAAGCATTTAGAGTTTGGCTGGACCTTAGAATTGGGATTTAGAAAGATAGAGTTGAGAAGAAAGCTTTGTCCTTGTCCTTAAAATAAACTGTCAGAATAAAAAAGAAAAGAAAAAAAGTTGAGTACTTACCGGATGTGTCCCAAAGGCTGAGCTCAACTCGCTGGTCTTCAAGCTCCAGACAGGCTGTGTAGTTCTCAAATACAGTAGGGACATAAGTCTAGAAAATGACAAGGACAGACTTATTTTGCTGCATGACTTGTCTTTTTAAATTAAAAATCCATGTGAAAAAATATTATACATTATTGCCAGTTGGAAAGTTGGAATCATTGTGTATTCACACACATTCTCTCTTTTGCAAAGGTTAATTGTGGTTTAATTGTCACTGTGATATGTGTGGAAGAGATTGATCAATAAAGTTTTGAGAAGATATTAACTTTATCAAGAATAAATCACACTGTCTCAATAATTTCATGAGAACACGTAAAAAAATATGTATTATATTATCATTAAGGCCACAAAACAAATAACCATTAATAGTAGTAGCAATATAATTACACAAAAGACAATATGACTTTTACATTTCTAAATCATTGTTAGATTTAAGTAAACTCATCGATCATTAAAACGAATGAATCTATATGTTCATCAGTCCGCTGAAGCTACATTCCTTAATTTACACATTATTACAAGTCTGGAAGTAGAAACGCTTAAAGCATCACCTATTGCTACACATTGTGGTTGCACTAAAGTACCACATGAGTTATTACAAAGCTTATAAAAATATGTTACAAAATACGACAATGAGATCTCAATAAAGTTTAATTAAGTAACACTGACACTCAGGTAAACCCCCTAAATATTACACAGATTATCGAGAAACCTCTTTAGCTTCTAAAACAGTATTAAATTACTGTTTCTTTTTACTCGTTGGACGAATGTACATGTAAAATATTTTGCCGCAACACTTCATCCTAAAGTAGCAGCAGACACTGAAGACACAGATACGTGTCGTACCTCCGGGTAGCAGTCCTTGGCAAAGACTTGTAACATCGCTGTTTTACCGCATTGGACATCACCGACCAGCACCAGTTTACACCTCGCTACAAAAGGCTGCGTAAGTCTTCTTTCTTTCATGATGGAGATAAATAACACGAGTAGACAATCAAAGGAGAGAGAGCAGTGGACAAAATAACGATAAAGTTTATGAAATCCACCTGGTTCCCGGTAGCGTCCTGCGTCCTACTGCGCAGCAGTCAGTGAGGGGCTCACTGCGGAGCTTTATGCTGTGGCGCCAACCAATGAGCGCAGCCCAGTGCAGCGGAGGAGGAGGAGGGGGAGGGGAGGGGAAGGGGGAGGCCAGTGCACGGAACAAGGATGGTGAACTGCAGGGCCACGTCTTATTCATACATGTTCACTAAATCATCCTCATAGCTCAATTCTCATAATTTGAGCAGAAACCACAAAGGAGATCCGAAATCATTCCCTGCCCTGCAAACCTGTGTATCCACAGGAAACTTCAAGACTGGAGAGAATTCACAGGCTGTTTTGTGTGAGTCAACATGAGCACAAATAAACATGGGGGGACATTTCAGTCCAAAAGACCCTGTGTAAAAACCTCCAGGCCGGTCCACTAAATAGATTGCTGTCAGATTGTTGTTGTTGTTGTGGTTGTTGTTGTTGTTATTATTATTATTATTATTATTATTATTATTATTATTATTATTATTATTATTATTATTATTATTATTATTATTGTTGTTGTTGTTGTTGTTGTTGTTGTTGTTGTTTTAATTTATTTGGTTTTTTTACTTACATACAGTGCTATAAGGTCCACATTATAAGTTGTTGTTTACAAACCTAACAATTGTTAGCATGTAGTTTTATCTGTGTCCCTCTGTCCAACAGAAATAAAATGTGCTCATCAGCACCTTTAAAGGATAAGAGTGAAAATATTCATCTCATCAATAATTATATCTAACTCTCTGCAACAAAGCAAACAAGTGGTTTCCCATATTGCCAAACTACCCCCTTAAATAAATACTAAAAACTCAATGACTGTGTGAGTGAAGGGGAAGGGGGTGAAGGGCGATCTTTGTCCTCTAATGGAAAACTTAA
Source organism: Channa argus (assembly GCF_033026475.1). NCBI lineage: Eukaryota > Metazoa > Chordata > Actinopteri > Anabantiformes > Channidae > Channa > Channa argus. The sequence continues at coordinate 8,286,193 of NC_090209.1, forward strand.
TGTGTCTCTGGCTATATGGGGCCAACAGACAGTCACAAAACCTCACAGGAAAATCTCGTTGTTTTAGTAGAATTGTTTTTTTCGACTTTGACAGTTTGTTTGTATGTGTAGTTTGTATTTGTGGATCATGCAGTAAAACCAGGAGGCATAAAGCATCACATGTGTCATGAAGCATCACAACACTTGTGTCAAGATACTGAGGGAAGTGCTCATGTCCCATGACCTCAGAAATTTTGAACTGGTCATTTTGGTCAAATGCTCTAATGAAATGCATGAGTGTCTGTGTGTACATATGTTTAGCTAACATAAGGGGCTGCCTGCCAACAAAATACATGGCAGATGGCTTTGTCTGTGAATTAGAGAGTGTAATGAATTTGAAGAGGAAATGGAGCATGGCGTGTTGTGCAGAACATAATTGGAAATAACTGCTCCAATGTCACAGAGGCTCTTTGATGTCATTAATGTATAGCGTGAAACTCAGAAGCAGAACATCAATTGCACCTGCCTCCTGGTCTGCTTCATAGATAAAAGATCTATCTTTTATCTTTATGTTCTCGCTCCTTGCATGCACAAATAACATGCTAACAATTACACTCACCTTCTGGCAATTTTTGATTAACTCCCTTTTTCCTTGCTTATGTATATTTCTGGATTGTAACACTTATACTACTATGTTTGTCTGTGTGCGGGGTAAGTAGATGTGGATATGTAGGTATGTTTTGTTTCTATTTATGTATTTTTTCAATTCTACTTTAACATAAATTTTGTGCCAAATAATTGGTTTTGGAATTTGGATTACCTGCTGTTGTATTTTTTTATATCGCTGATTCTTAGGTGTGTTCAGGGACCTTGAGTTGCCATTTTAAATGAAAGGAGCTGTATAACCTTAACAAAGCTGACTTGATTGAATTGTTGAATAAAGACCAGCTCCTAATTTTAGCCATTATTTATGTCAGACAAATTGAAAAAAGGGAGTTTAAAATGCCCTTATGGAACTAAACAATAGTCAAGATTCAAGTAGCTTCAATTAGCACCAAGACTGTACAGGATCTGGAAACTCTACGATTTAAAAAATACTTGTCACAAGCCCCAAAGCGCACTGATTAACACACAGCATGGTATCATAGGTGTTATCAATCTACTTACCTAGTTGTCAGAAAGAAGGCAGATCAGCATATAAGCATGTAAACTATCCTTTAAGGATACATTCACATTGCTTGGATAAGTAAAGATTAAAAAGTGGCCATGTTTTGGAGCTTTTTTTATCAATATCAACACCATCAAACACAATGATATTTTTTTATAATGTTAGCGTTGTTGCTAAATGAGTTTTTCTGCTGCCCAAAGAGTCACCGGGGTTTTCCTGATAAAAGTTGACATCACTCTGACTTAATGGCATCTGAGAAAGCAATGACTTTTAAAGGATTCATAAACCATGTCTCTTAAATGCTTAGCTTTCGATGCTGGCCACCGTGGTCCATAGGCTCCTGCTGACCATCTAAACCTAGAGTTTTCATATGATGCCTGACAGTTATGTGTTCACCCTGTGCTTTACCCTACCTAACTTGCCACGCTGACATTTGCTTTTGTGGGAGTGTGTGTTTGCATGTTTGTGTGTGGATGTCTGTAAGAAGAATAGGTACAATATGTGATGTCACAGGAAAGTCCAAAGTACAGTTCAGAAAGTGAAAGACAACAGACAGTAAACTCTTCAAGTAACAAGAGAAAAAACAAAAAACTTCCCCTGTGCCTTAAAGGTAAATATTTGCATAATTCAAATATGATGGGGCTGACAGCTTTTAAATTATGTAAAATGAAAGTTAATAATTTAAGTGTATTATTACCTAATTATAATTGTCTTGGGGATTGAACCAACAACTGTGGAATTGGTGGATGACTGCTCTACCTCTTGTGCCACAGTCACCCCTCACAAATGAGTGTATATTTAAATATCTCTTTTAGTTGGACAAAAATACAGTATTGAAATTCTGGCATTATTATCTTCTTTTAAAACTCACATCTACAGTTCACAAAGGTGAAGATTGAGCTTTCAATCAGTGAGGGTATGAGCAGCGCTGTAGTTACAAAGGTTTCGATGCAAAATGTCTTGACATATAGATTCTATCAGAAATTTCTTTTTGTGTGAAATAAAGGGAGAGTGACAGTGGCAGACAGGGTTTAATGACACCATGAGACAGGATGAACAAAAGCTAGTATTTAATGCACAGTACAACACTGCGAATGGTGAGTGTTATTTTATATCATAGGTACTATAACTGATAAGAGCTCTTATCGCTGCACAGCTCTCAACCTCAAGTGTGAACAGCATCACTTCAGTTCGATGCTGTATGAGACTGCCTGAAAATATGAAAGCAAAGCCAAACTAGTGGTGCCACTAGACTGTCTGAACTACCCAGAAGCATATACCTGCAGACACAATGCAGACTGGGAAGTTGGACAAATTTGACCTGAAAAGACACATGTCCAACCCTATTTGACATAGAATCCTGTGCTATTATTTCCACTTTATCTCTGAAACTGATGAATGTTTTCGTAGCCAGTAGGTTCAAGAAAAATAATTAGGTATTTCCATAACTATTGACATCATGTTTTCTAGAGCTCCTTTCAAAAATTTGTGTGACAAACTGCTAAATACCATTCTAAAACTGCACTGCCCTCTGAAGGCGTAGTAAAGAAAGTACAGTCCGAAAGCAAGGGGATATTGTAATGCTAAGACAAGGTCTTTCTGAAGCTGTTAAAATATAATTATTGGTAGTACAACAGATGTGCCTTTATTTAAACAAAATGTTAACAAAGACTGGTCGTTTTATTGTTTCATCAACTTTGACATGAGGAGGGAATTTGAGAGAACCGCCTTTAAGGGGAGGCAGCCTTTGGCACTTATCATTTGCAAAACATCATCAATGAGCAATTTGTATCGCAGGATACAGAGATGCAGCCGAGGGCGAACAAAAAGAAGATGAAGTATAAAATTAACATGTAAGATTTAGAAAAACAAGTTGATGTTTCTCTTTAGTAAATGGAGAGAGATATTAAGCGTGAAAACTAAGGTCTAAAGTGAAACATTTTTAATTTTTTGGCAGATGCTTTAATCCAAAGCAATTTACAAGTGAGGTAGGAAGATCCAATTGAGACAGAGCTGTTATTTTTTTAGTTTAGTTTAGTTTTGTTTTTTGCCATGTGAAAACCGATCAAGCAACATAACGACCAGTGTTCTAAACGTTTCCATCTTTCTCTGATATAAAGCAGTAAGATACAGTGACAGAGCGCTCCCTGCTGATTCATACATTAATACGATCGATTGACCAATGATTTCTCAGTTCCCCTCTCTTCTGAAGGAGCCCGACTATCCACTTCTCTTGCAATAATACTTTATTACACAGTAAAGAGTTTTTGAGTACTTCATCCACAGTTTTTACGCCGGATGCCCTTCCTGACGCAACCCTCCCCAATTTCTACTGGGCTTAGACCGGCACTGCACACCTGGGGAGGGGAAAGGGCTGTTGTGTGTTCAGTGTCTTGCCCAGACACTTCGACATATATCTCACATGTATGTAACTCTTAATAAAAGCATGTGCAAAATCACTATAAATGTAATTTACAATAGAAGACCTTAAATGATGTCAAATTAAAAGTAATGTTTACTTCTGAAATATAAGCTCTCCAGTGTATTTCCATACCTTGACTGCACTTTGACTGACACTTTCTGTGTCAGTCCCTGTGCTTGTGTGGGTTTTCTCTGGGTCCTCCGATTTCCTCCCACACTTAAGACATGCATTTTAGGTTATGTTTTGACTTTTTGGCCCACTCACTGCTCCATAAAAACTGCCAAAAAAGATGCTCTGTGCACCAGTTAGAAAAGGGCCATGATGTGATTTGTTCACAGTCATGAGATAGAGGTGATACAAAAATTAACAAAGGCCGCTGCCTCGCAATTTTCTACGCAGGTAAAAGCCTGGAAATATTAAAATAGCACAATAATAACAGAACAATGACAGATCTGCATATCATTGCATTCCCAACAATTTTCATTTTAAAACTCAATGACAGGAACTACTGTGTGTACAAACTGTTATTACTTCCATAGTGATGCAAATGCCCTACAGCCTGTCGACAGCATGGGAAATATCAATGTCACTGTTCTCAGTCTGAACAAGCTTGGTCGCTGGCCTGTGGACATTGCTGAGAAAGTACAGAGCAACAACACTGTGAAATATGACATTTATTTATATTCATTTATTTAATTTATTCTACTCAGAACCACAGTAAAATTTTCTGTATGTTTTGTTCATGTTCCTGATTCATTCATCTATGTTTCTCCTGAATCTTATCTTACAAAATGTCACTGTGCTGGACAGAGCCCAGTGTTTGTTCTGTTAAACCCAAATACAGTCTTGTGCCATCTTTTATACCTATCAGTGTCATATCTACAGGTATCAGGGTTCTGCACTGCTTCCAACTCCACACATCCGAAGGTTGCACCTGGCATCTTCTGTATGTGGGACCCATCAAGCTGCACATTTATCATGTTTATCACACTTAGTATTCTGTTTGTAACTAATTTTATGTGCATGTGCCTAACTCAACCTCTATGCCCCAAACCGTAAAGTAAATGACATTTCAATAAACCAGTGTAAAACTTCTACTGTAATTGTCGGGTCAAATGAGGAAAGTTATTAACCAAAGACAGTTTTCAGATGAAAAAAATAGATGACCACAGTGATGTTTTGTTTACAGGTCTGTGTTTCAATGTTTAAAGATTTATACTACACAAAGTTTTAGCAGTGCAGAAGCTCAAAGTCTGAACAGAGAGGACTCAATGATCACAAACTGTCTCATTAGAACAAATCAAGAGAACCGATTTTTATGTTATGCCAATAAAAACTAAAAACCTTCTCTGAGGGGATACAGAAATGACCAGCTGCTGGCCTGTAAAGAGCCACACATTTATCTATGCATTTTACCAAAAAATCCACATGCATTAGTTACAGTGGTGTTGATCAATGTACATCTCGGACAAAATATCTTGAATTCTATTCAACTATGATAACAAAACTGATAACAAAGAACATATAGAAAGTTTAGTGTGTATGGGATATGGTGCATTGTGAGGTACAGACAGTGGCAGAGAGACAGCAGGTGATTATAAAACAGTTTGTAGTTATTTGGTTGTTATTTGATTTTGTTGGGAGCAGTGATGGTGAAGAGGCTGCTCAGGATGCCCTGTAGGGGAAGAGAGATCCTGTGTCACAGCCCCAGGTGTATTGTATTTAAGTTTTTCCTAATTTCTAGTTCTGTTTGGGTGAGTGTGTGCTCTGTTCCCGTATAAATCTCCCACATATATCTTTGACTGAGATATATGTGCTGAAGTCTGATTGCTTGGATTCAGGGGCAGTGTGTCTTCTGATTGGTCCATATATAACATCCTGACAGCAGTGTCTCTTTCTGTCCTCAGCCATGAACCTGTGGAATGAACTTTATATAGGGGGCCACTGGGACTTGCCCAGCGTTGGGTGTTTCCTCTCATTGGATATGAAACTGTTAATTGAATATCATGGCAAAAGGCAGGAATCAACGGGCAGGAACCTATGTGACAACCAAACTAAACAATTCTTGACTTCTAATCAGCTTCTAATGAAATACAACTGATAACTTACGTCAACACAGCAGCTGCAGAGCTGGCAGGACCTATTGAAAGGGTTTGTTATAAATTAGTAAGAAGGTAAAATCAGCTATAATAAAATCTAAGAGCGCATTTAATTTTATTTTCATTTTCTGTCATACTATGTGCACATTTGCTGTGTTACTCTGGCATTACATTAATAATCAAGCTGCTCTCAATAAAACCCATCCTGCACAGATGTTTTACAATTAAGGCTTTTTTGAGACGCTTTTACAGTGAGACGTCTGTAGGAAGTATTGAGTTTGAAGTGGTTTGTCTGACCCATCATTTGAAGTTAAAGTTGCACCTCAAAATGTGAGTTGGTATTTAATGTAGACTGTTTGGAGAGTGCACAAAAAGACCTGTCGCCTGAGCTTCAACTGTGTATGGGTTGTTTGAAAAACCTGTGTTCAGAATTTATACTGTGAACACATCCATCCGTATAATTGTTGCTGCAATGTTGCCGCTCATACACTAACAAGATCTCCAGGTCAGCTGATGAGGAGACAGGAAGATTTATAATGGAAAAGCAGGCAATCAATAGGATGAATCTCAATTTTCTCCTGTAAAATATTAGTGAACACTTTCCAGTATTTGTGTCAGAAAAAAATGTAAGCCTAAGCAATAGAATGTGAAACATTTTAATGTTTATCATTTCCCTTTTGATTTACAGTATCACCCAGAAACTGGATTACCTGTTTCATTCCAGATCTAGACTCAGCTCTATATTAACATCTTGCCTGAACTGCTGATAGTTGTGGGGCAGACTCATCGTTGCATCCTTGTGGGCAAAGTAGACAACTGCCTAAAGCAACACTTCAGCAAGAGTACCAAAATATGACTGCAAATATTGCAAAACTGTAGAAATTGCTGATGAATGTGTTAATCAGGTTGCTGCTATTATTTATTTATTAATTTAATAAAAGTGAAAATAGCCTCAAAGTGCTGTGAGGTTAAAAGTGGAACACTACTGGGGAGGACCCATTGTTGTTTCTTATAATAATAAATTATGTTTTCTCCGCTCTTAAGCTCCTTTATTGAAAACAGGGAAGAACAAAAAGTTCATGCTACAGTGATAATAGAATAATGAAAGGAGTGCATTTAATGGTTATCGAGCATTTTAGGTGCATTCGGAAATTTCACCCGAAAATTGAAGATCCTTAACTTTTTGTTAGTAGTGTATACAAGGTTTTAATTTACCTGTTAAAAAAGATGGTTTAGTCTTCATTAAGAGAAATATTACAGAAGTCTCAAACATGTTTGGAGAAGCACTAAGTCTCTATGATATGTGGGCGTGTTTTGAGGAATTGCTTACATGAAAGGTAAAATTAAAAGAATGCCACGTTTAGCAGGTACTGATGAGGGAACTAGCCGCAAAACACCAAAGAGATCAAGGCGTGACTGTTGCGGGGGGGAAGGAAATTACTACACGTCCCGTGATCCTCTCTACGCCCGACGACCCTTCCGCCATTTACTTCGTTGTAGGACGAACATTACAAGGTTAAGTAAATACCGTCAACATATTTCTAGGGCGCGGGAGTTGATCAGAATTTTCTCAAAAGAGATAATTTTGTTTTGTTTTTTCTGGTCCACGTAAGAGAAAAATATATTTCAGAAAACACATTGTACTTGTGACGAAGGCTCCTCGCTTCGGTGACGTCACTGGGTGACCCTTGTCTTATTGGTCCTATCTTTTCTTGAGAGTTTTCCCGCGCGGTAAAACAACACAGATCTATCAGTCTGCAGTTGTGACAAGCTAGCATCTTGTCGATATTTTAACATTATTTTACACCGTTAGCTTAGTTGTTCTGGATTTCCAGGTGATGCTGGCTTTAGAATATGAATCGGCTTGTCTGCCGGACTTATTACCGCTTTACTACCGACGTCTCTTTCCCTTTTCCCAGTACTATCGCTGGCTAAATTATGGAGGATGTGAGTATCATTGATTACACGGGCCTGTAAAGAAGTAAACATTAAGAGCAGTAACAAATAGCTCATGTTAACAATCTAAATGTTTGGAGGATTTTGTGCGACTTTAACCCCAGCGTTATGCTTAGTAAAGGTACAATTCAGTGAACACCTATAAAATCAGCAACGTTACCTTCAAACTGGGAGGTTTAACTTAGAGAGGCCTTGTTGTGTTAGACTAGGTGTACCTTTATAAAGTAGCATCTTGGCGTAGTCTCTAGTCTATGATTAAGACAGTAAACACCATAGCAGACTTGTATTGTTTCTTTTACACCATCAGTGCAGAAGAACTACTTTAAGAATCGGGAGTTCTCCTTCACACTGAAAGATGACATCTATGTTCGCTACCAGTCATTCACCACCCAGAATGAGCTGGAGAAGGAAATGCAGAAGATGAACCCTTACAAAATTGATATTGGAGCAATATACAGCCACAGGGTAAGACTGCATGTTTCTGTTATCTCTTGTTTACAGGACCTTGTGTTACTGCAGCTACCTTGTTGTTTGAGCAGGGACACAGGGAAAGTCTAGTATGTTTTGTCACCCACAGCCAAATCAACACAACACTGTGAAGTCAGGAACCTTCCAGGCCCTGGAGAAGGAGCTGGTGTTTGATATCGATATGACAGATTATGATGATGTCAGAAGTTGTTGTAGGTAAATGGTTTATGTTATTGTTTACTTACGTTTTGAAAGGATTGTCAGTGAACATTACAATGTAGAATAAGAGTAAACAACTATTGAGCAATCATTGAGCTAGTAATTCAGCATAGTCTGAAATAACACAAACTCTGATTTTAGTGCTGCTGACATTTGCACTAAGTGCTGGACCCTGATGACCATCGCCATTCGTATCTTGGATAGAGCTCTTCGAGGTTTGTTTTCTCAATTATTTTTTTTCCCTGGTCAGTAATTTGCTTATGTTGCTTTGAATTTTTTTATAACCATTTATTTTGGTTTATGTTATTCCAGATGACTTTGGTTTCCAGCACCTGCTATGGGTTTATTCTGGTAGAAGAGGAGTGCATTGCTGGGTGTGTGATGAGGCTGCCAGGAAACTGTCTGTAGCTGCCCGCTCTGCTGTGGCAGAATACCTGAGCCTGGTAAAGGTATGAGTGTTTTAGCTTTTCTAGGATGATTCAGATTTTTTGATAGGGGGCAGAAGTAGCGCAGTTGGTAGAGTGGCTGCCCACCGTCCATACGGTCAGAACTGGATTATGTGATTCCAATTAATCAAGCATTTTACCACACATAAAGTATACATACATGCAAAAATTACCCCCATTCAAAAATTTGATAAGCATAACCATATGATGGGCTTATGACTGGTGTTTTTACAGGGAGGTGAAGAGACGGTGAAGAAAGTCGTGCTGACAGATCCAATTCATCCTTTTATCAAGTAAGAATCTCACTGATGTTTCTTTTTCTTTGAGGTTTGTGTGCAACTACACTGTTGCAGAGTTTGTTTCCTCAGTTTGATGTTGCAGCTTCAGCTGTACCTCTCATCTCCACAGAGAGTCTTTGGTAGTGGTGGATCAATACTTTTCCCAGTATGCATTAAAGGACCAGGACATACTGGGCCCCAAGGAATCTGTCGACAAGGTGTTGGCTCTTGTGCCTGAAGATATCCTTTTCACATTTTGCTGCATGTTCATCACATGGACACACTGTAAAAATGAAAGTGGCAAAATCTGCATGTTCTTCGTGTCAGATGTGAATGTGAATGCAATGGAATTGTCTGTATACATATGTTTTTACTATGCAGAAATGTGAAAAATGTAGACCTGACCTTAACTCATGTTACATGTAAGAAAGACACTGCAGCAGGATTTCCAAAATGAGAAGAAACCAGAGGCTCGTTGGAAATTGCTTGTGGATCAGGCCAGTAGGAAACAGGTCAGTAATGCAGTTCATACTACATGAGAGGTGTTCTACACATTACAGCACAGGGTCTAATAACAAATGTCACTTTTTACCACGATAACATCTTTTTCCTTTAGGGTACTGCCAAGAAGGGCCAGTACTTTGAGAAAGAAATCATGCTGCAGTATTGTTACCCACGGCTCGATGTAAATGTCAGTAAAGGTGTGAACCATTTGCTGAAGAGCCCCTTCAGTGTACACCCCAAAACAGGTGATTATACAGTAGATCTATTGAGATTAAATCAACATTGCATATTGAATATATCGTTGACAGTCTTTTTTATTTTTTTACCTCTGTTTTTTAACTCTGGCCAGGACGCATTTCCGTTCCCATTGACCTCAAAGAATTGGATAGGTTTGATCCCTTTGCTGTGCCTACAATCAGGTAAGCAATAATTTAATCTGTCATGATCCATTGTGTGCGGTGTTAGATACTTGGTATGGTAAATTGTCTGCACTTATATAGCGATTTTCTACCTATTGGCACTCAAAGCTCCTTACACTGCTTCTTATTCACCCATTCACACTCACAATCACACACACACTCACACACCCATGGGGAAGCTGCTATGCAGCTGGCCAATGCTAACCAGGAGCAAATAAGTTGGGGACACTTTGACATGTGGCTGGAAGAGCCAGGGATCGAACCACCAAGTGGGAGATTAGTGGATGATTGCACTACATTCCTGCACCACAGTCTTCCCCAGTTAGAGTTGAAGTAACTTTTATTTTTCATTTTTAAAGCATCATCTGTGAGGAGTTGGATCGACCTGTTGCAGAAGAGGACATCAAGCCAGAAGACGTTAAGGACAATGAGCAGGATGCAGCAGAGAGGCGAAAGATAAGAGGTGACGGCTTTTTGGATTACAAGCAATTTACCATTATTTTTTGTTTCCAAATTACAAGTTGGTCAACACACAAGAATTTGGAAGGATTTAGATTTTTAAAAAATAAAGTAAACATGCAGAGGGGTACAGAGCACATAGAGAGGTCCTCATTGGCCTAATCTTGCTATAAGACATGAGTATAGTTTTTATCAAACCTATGATCGAACCATATAAATGTTTGTGCTAACCTTTCATCACAGATTACAAAAGAACAAGCCTGGCAAAGTATGTGAGATACTTCGATCAGTTTTTGGATGGTATGGCTCAGTCTTGGAAAGGAGAACTTCTCAAAAAGAGCGGTACATTTTAGTTTTGGTGGATTAAATAAATTTAAAAACAATGTTTTAGCTTTTTATGTTTGGTAATCAATTACCTTTTTATCTCTTTGCTTTAGATCTTCAGAAAGAATTTTGAATTGATCGATCAAAGTGACTCTTCTGAAGGGGCCCACTCAACAGGTCTTTACTGCAAAATGTGGTTAGAGAAGTAAAGTCTTGTGTTTTTGTGGGCTTTGTGTTAGGAGGATCTGGAATTTTTTAAATGAACAATGAAATAATGCAAATCTGTTTTCAATTTGTTCATAAACTAAAAATAAGTAAACCACCCCTTATTGTACAATTCTTCTAATAAAATGCACAGTTTATATTGTTTATCTACTTGTTACCTGTATTTTCCTACTGTACAGTCATTTGTCAAAATAAATTTGGTATTGCTCTTTCAAAGTGTTTTTTTTTTAATAAAATTGTTGTGAGCAAGCAGTTGGCTGTGGTTGTGAACAATTATAAATTAAAAACGCCTCTTTTTGAAGGAATTAATAATTTTGTAAGAACTGTACTTATTTTGTTTTGGGTAAATATGTACAACTTTGAAGCAACTATTGTAGTTTAAAAAAAACTACCTTTTGCATGGTTAGCTTCCCTACTATAGCTTTTCATGACGGTTTTAGAAATAATATTGGTAAATCTCCAATATTTGTAATTATAGCTGAGTATATGATATGTAGTGCCCCCTAAAGCTGTAGCTGTGACTTTAAATAACCCGGAAGCAGAAAGTCTGCCTGTAAAGCGGATATTACCTTGAAGCGAGGGGTCAGAAGTTCTCTCTCACAGCCATCTTGGATATAGCGTCCCGAGTTGGTGAGTGTCTCTGTTGATAATCCAACATCATCCAGCTGTTTTCACCCTTTCTGCTCTGTATAAAATGTTTTGTCTGTTGAAATAAAACATTGTTAAGGGGCTAGTACAGTTATTATCCCGCTGTCATCTGTAGGTTTAATGTTACATGCGCTGGGGTATCACCGATTACCGGCTCAAAATGGGGGAACATGGTTACTCCCAGTTAATACCAGCACCCTGTCAGGGCCGCAGTGAACGGTGTGATTAAAAGAAATGTGCAGCTTAGGTATATGACAGCTAGGAAACTTCCTTAAAGAGGTCAGATTGGAGTCTAAGGATGTAGCAGACTTTAAGTGTAGTTATTTTACCCCCTGTTACTGTCTAACGTTACAGTGCTTGTTAGCCTAAGCAGGGGCTAACGTGAGCTAGCTTTTAGTAGAAAGCAACAGGCTGAAGCATGGGCTCTGTCACCTGTTTGCCCACTTAGCGCAAGTTTTCTCGGTGTATACGTTTGGTATAAAGTCCCTGCTAACACTTGTGATCCGTTGTGTGTAAAACAGGATGACCAAAATACTTGTCTAACGCTACAATGGTGTCGATAACATTGGCTCAATGTGAAAACATTTTTGGAGTTTCTAGCTTCTAGGGGATAATGTAGTCTAGGTTAGAAAAGTGTACGGGTGTGTGCTCTTTAGATCTAATCTAACGTGGTTGTAGTTTAAAAAAAAAAAAAAGTCCCTTGCGTTGAATATGTTGGAAGGATTTTAAAAACTCCTAAAACTGTTTTACACATGCTTGTTATGTGTCACCCATGATTGGCAAATGTAGTGGTTTTTAATCTAGATTAGGTCAATTGGCGAACATGCATTAAATAATTATTTTTATTCTATAAGAGGGTTTTACAATTGCTATAAGTTAATATAACTTGGCATGAACTAAAAGTATGTATTTTGTCACGTTTCTTAACAGCAACCATGCCAGGTGAAGCCACAGAAACTGTCCCAGTTACCGAGCAGGAGTTGCAGCAGCCTCAAATGGAGACAGGTTCGTATATTTTAGCTCCACATAAAAACGCATGAAATGTTGCATTTAAAATAGGGTCCTGGAACTCAAAAGACCATGAAAATGGATGCACAGTTTATAATAACTTGTTATTGGATGACTATTTTGTTCATGGAGCTGCCTCAGCTGGCTCGACATTTACTTGATATAACAGCTGGCAGTTTTTTTTGACTGTCACCAGCCATGTGTTGGGACATTTGTAACAGTTGTTGCCTCTCAGAGGTATTTACTGTGGTGATCTTGGTTTGGCTTGGTAAGAGTAATCCAGGACCCATCTTTTAATTTACACACGATGGCATGTGGTGACTTTAACTGACAACTGGATTAAACATAAAATGCATGGTGTTCAATGTTTTCAGTGTTGCCAACTAGTTTAGGTGGAAAGTAGCTAAAAACAAATGCTTTGAAAACCCACTTTGCCTACATTGAAAGTAGCCATACTAGTGATAGATGGTATAGGACTTCAAATTTTTATTTTGACGTGATGTTTAAAGTCTTGAAGAAATTGCGACAACAACGAACCTAAAAAAACTAGTCTCAATAATTGCTTTCTTTTTGTTTTTGTCTGATTTAGAAAAGTGTTGTTATGTAAGTATCAAAATAGTTTCATAATAGGGCACATATTTTGAAGTTCATCTGTGTGCATATTGGTGCATTTCAGTTTTTTTCTCAGCAAATTGTCTGCAATTGGGTGAAGGTGCTTGCTGAGCATTAGGGGACTTGCATACCTAGTAATTCGTTGCAGCTAGTGCCAGAGACAAAGCTATCATGTTAGTTCAGTACTCAGCTATAGATATTCATATCCAACAACCAAATGCAAAAATATTGTATTCTTTATTGACTGCACTATACATGTACTGTTAAACTGCTATTACCTGCTCAGGATTGTAAAGTGGCTCATCCATGAAAAAGGTTGGTGATTGCTTGAGTTTCTACTTTTACTGGCTATACAGTAAAGTGTCCCAAATAGTTGTGCCTTAAATGGTAGATTTTTTTTTCTTTAAAATATCATTTTATATATGTATATAATATCATGCTGCTGAAGTTAAGATTTTTTATTTATTTTTTTTTGTTTTTTTTGGTTGTTGGTTTTTTGAGTTATTAGTTTTGATATTTGTCAGCTAAATGTTAACAGGTGGCCTGTTAACATTTGTTTTTTAATATCAATAAAACACTTGGAAAACTAAACTAGACTAAAATGTTCATAGTACACCAATAGTTTTTCTTTCTTTCTTTTTTCTTGTATGCTACATGGAAGAATGATAGGACATAAAACAAGGCAATTCAAACTTTCTGCGTTCAAATGTCTACTGTTGTTTTTGTGGTATTTATTTAAATTTAGAGCGGGTGCTTTTCTGTATTATTTTTTTAAAAAAAGTAATCTTTGACTTATATGGATTTGTAGCCAATTTTCATGCATTGGCTTCTGTAATAGACTAAATAAGGTCTTGCAGCGCTTATCTCACATTTGGACACTGCATGAAGTTTGGGCCACGGGCACTTTTTATTTTGAGTGGACACCCCTTGTTGTTTTATATTTCTTAAGCCAAAAGCCAGTTCCACATAGCTGATATATTTTTTTTTCCCCCAAGCTCGTTTCTGTTCACGTGTGGAGCACAATTCTTTTTCATGCAAGTGCGCTCTTGGAATTCTTGAAATTTGCATTGAGAAAGTTGAAATGCTTCTCAAACAACTGTGATTCCCTGTTCCCCTGTTATTCCCATTGCTTTTCCTTCATCAGCTACACAAGTATTGAGTTCTTCCTCTCCAGAGATGGCTGTTCCTTCAGTTAATGAGACAGTCCCACTGGGGGATCATCTTCAAGCCTCTGTTCCCGGTCAGGAGATAAGCTCCCTACAAGAAGCTAGCATTCAAAGTGTTGGTGATCAATTAAATGGTGTAGCTTCAACTCCAGAAATGACACAGCCAACAGAAGAGAGTGGGTTGGAGGCAAAACATGTTGCACAGCAAGGTAACTCGGGAGGGATTTTAGCTGGTTTGCCAGATTATGAAGAGTCTGTGCCTCCCGAAGAGGGTCTGACTAAAGAAGTAAAAAGCCAGGAGTCTGACGATGAAGAAGTGGTCAACAAAGAGAATAAGCAGATTTCTGTTGCAACAAAAGTTTCTGGAGGTGAGCTTAGAGAAGTGGTAGAAGAAATTCCTGATAATCCAAAATTATCTGCCCAAGAAGATGTCAGTGCAGACACTGGATATGGAAAGAGTGCAGAAGAAGAAAAGGAGAACATTTGCCAAGAGACAACCAAAGAAAAATACGTGCCTGGTGATGCAAATGTTGATGTGGCTACCCAGAATGAAAATCGTGACAACAAGGAACCTTTTAAACTTCTTTCCAAGGCAGTTCAGTCAAAGGGGACCTACAAAAGCGAGGGCCCACCTATTTCCACTCTGCATTTGTCAGGTTGGTTTAAGCAGGATTTATCCCAGTGTAGGACCCAGTGTGTGTATATATATATATATACAAAATATATATTATGTACGTAACAATTACTTCATCTAGTACATACATCCATTTGCCATGGGCAAAATCTTCAAATCAAAACTGCCACACTGATTTTTCTCCCAGTACTCTGATCTGTATAGCCAGCCTTTCTGTGCCTCTGTGTCTGTAACCAGAAATGGAAGAAGATACAGTTCTGTAATTCTCCGCATAAGAGGGGTTGAGAGAAGGGTTCTCTAGCAGTAAAGTAATCTGGGCCTGCTTAAATGAGAGATGCATTAATGATTTGTGTAATGACTAGGATTAGTTTGAGTGCAAATGTGTGAATGCGCAGGGATATGATCCATAGAACGGGTAGTAGGATGGTTAGAGAGGAGGCTAGATGTGTCATTCTGGTCAGAGTGGAAAACAAGGAGAGCAATGCGCTATTAAGTGAAGTTAGGAGGATGTCTCCATCGGAAGGAGGGAGTTGGGAGCTAGTGGCTGCCAACTTATTTGTAAAGAAGCTGGCAGTTGTTGGGAGTGAAAGAGGTGGAGGGGGGTAGAGAAGTGATTTGAAAATACCGAACAGCTTTTTGATCTCAGTGGTGCTGCTAAGTTTGTCCAGGTGGTAGTAAGTTTTTGATAACAGGTCTGTTCATTAACCCACGGGTTAGGAGGGATGAGCAGGTCTGGAGACTGTGGTCTTAGAGATGTGGAAAAAGTCAACCTGTGCAGAAACAGCCAGTCAAATTTACTATTATAATTTTTACAAAGTGTGCTCAACCTCCCCAGTCTGCTACCACCACACATAGAATCACAAAATATTTGTGTGAAACACGGATATAGTCACAATGACCTTTGCTATGTGAGAAAGTGTGGCATAAGACCCTTCTGCTACCTCAGTCATAAGTCATTTACGTATCCCATGTTGTTTAGTCTGCATTTATGTTTTCTAATCAGTGACTATACTGTTTTAGTTTTAAAGAGATATTTTTTCCCATGGTGCTACTGTTTTTGCTCAGGTTTTTATTTATTGTACTATTCATATAAATTTTCATTCTATAGGATGTTATATATTCATATACTTGGGGATTTAAGTGCATAGAATTAAATATTGATTAAATTTAACTGTTGAGTGCTTGATCCACCAGGATAATGGTATTAGATATTATGTCTATGTAACACATGCTTCTAGAGCCCATCATGACGTGGGCCAATTTAATCAGTGTTCTAAAATGAATTTTCCTTAGTGCTTTGTGACTAAATGTAAATCTTACTTTCTGTGTGGAAGTAGCTGGTGTGCACTGTGCATTTTGTGCATCAATTTGCATTAAACTCTGGGCATCTGTAACCTTTCCTAACCTTAAGATTTCGTTTTGGTTTGTGATGGTTTAACCTGCATGAGTAAGACTTCCAACTTTATCATCCAATTTTTAAAGAGTCTCTTTTTATTCAGCTACACCTCCTGCCCCAGCAACCTCCCAGCAACCTCAGGCTAAGTCCAAAGGCAAAGATGCCAAGAGTGCGCAGGGGTCCTCAGCCCCAAAGGCTGTCCCTGCTAGAAGAAAACGCTCCTCTATGTCTGCCTCTTCATCCTCTCCCACCTCTCCAAAATCTACTCCCATTTCTACCCCCCTGTCCCCTGTACCATCACCATTGGCTTCCTCTCCCGGCAACCCTTCTGTTAATCAGACTAACCGCTCAACCCCTAAAGTCATTAAGGCTGGCAAACAAGGAAAAACTAAGAAAGGAGAGTCATTTGTACCTGCTCCTGCTACTGAGGAGTGTAAGGTCACTTCAGCAAATGAAAAGACCGTAGAGGCCAAGCCCAGGCCAACTGTAGCCAAAGAGAAACCTGTCCCTGTTGAGCCAGAAGCCCCACAAGCAAGACCTGTTGCAGCACCAGCTGCCTTTAAAATTACTTCAAAGCCTGCTGTAGCAGCTCCAGTTTCATTTTCAGATACTTTTTCTTCTGGCTCACCCAAATCAGCTTCACCAAAACCTACTGCTGTTGGTGCAGCTGCTGATGATGATCTCCCTCCCCTTATCCCACCTCAGAAACCAGTGAAAATGCCAGTATTTGCACCCCCTGTTCAGAAGGTTACAAAACCTGTTGTTGAAGCTGTCAAACCAACTCCCCCTGAAGTAGCTAAAAATTTTTCCAAAGCCAAACCTGCCCTTGTTGAAGCTACTAAACCAGCAGCAACCACAGTTGAGACTGTCAAAGTGGCACCTCCAAGCAAACCTGCCCCTGTTGAGGTTGCCAAGCTATCTGCCCAAGATAAACCTGTTGAAAAGGCTGCCCCAGCCACAGTTGAGGCTGTCAAAGCAGTACCTACAAGCACACCTGCTTCTGGTGAGGCTGCCAGGCCACCTGCCCAAGATAAACCTGCTAAAAAAGCACCCCCAGCCACAGGTAAGGCTGTCAAATCTGTAAATCAAAAGAAACCTGCTGCTGATGAGGTTTCCAAGCCACCTGCAAAGGATAAATCTGCTCCTACTGAAGCAGCTAAACCATGTGTTGATGCCAAACCTGCTCCACTTGCTTCTAAGTCAGCTGCTGAGGCTAAGTCTGTCTCTGACAAGGCTCCTAAAAAACTTGAACCAACTAAAGTTGCTAATGAGAATGTTAAACCAGATGTAGAGGTCAAGTCTGCTGCTGTTAAAATTGTCAAGCAAGCAGCAGAACCTAAACCAGCTGCTGCTGAGGTTACCAAGCCATCCACTGTGAAGGATGCCAAGCCAGCTACTGAGGCCAAATTGGTTGAGGTTAATGGAGAAACTGCTGTAGTTTCTAAACCTGTAGCTGAGCCTTTATCTGCTCACGTAAAATGTGCTCCAGTGGAGCCAGCTGTTCCTGCCCCAGCTCCCCGTAAACTAACATTTGCTGAGGCTGTTGCAAAGCCTGCCCCTGTTAAACCTGAGGTTGAGGTAATCAGCACCACTCCTTCTGAACCAGTCTCTTCACCCAAACCCGCACCCACATCTGTTAAAACCCCAGCCAAGGTGGAGCCTGTGATCAAGAACGACAAGGGTATTTTTTGCTTTGTTTTTTCCTACTGTCACTACTTTCTGGGAAATGATGAATACATGAATTAAGCTTTGAAATATTTGCTATAAACTGTAAAATTCTGCCTAGTTGTTGACATGGCTTCTTGTTTTCGGAACAGTTGTTGTATACATTCAGGTATGTGCAGTTTCATTTGTGTAACCACATGTTATCCGTTTGTGAAGTGTCTTGCCAGTCTGATCAATGTGGTTTTGGATGGAAGGGTGCTATATTCTCAGGATACTTGCACAGTACACAGTTTACATAGTTTGGATTGGAAGTTAAAATGACTTCATTGTTCTTTTGCAGAATCAAGTTGAACATTGCTAGCACACTCTGTATCTTATTTCCTTTTCCAGGATCGATGCAGCTTATTTACAGAATTACTTTCAGGCAAGTGATGAACAAATTGCTCACTATTGGTTCTTTTCTGTAGGATCTGGCACGGAGTCGGACAGTGATGACTCAGTCCCTGAGCTGGAGGAACAGGACTCTACACAGACACAGCAGGCTCAGGTAAGACTTCATACTGGTCTTCAGTATTGTGGTTATTGTCAACTTAAATCCAAACAGAGAAGACCATTACAAGATCTAACACCTATGCTGAGGGTGTCCCAGATAAGTTGATTGGCCCAAGTCTGGTACATAAATCTTTTTTAAATAGTACGTCTGAAATTTGCTGCTTTGATATTGCCTATGCACACAGTGCTTTAGAGATACAGAAAAAAAAAACAGACTGAACTTAGTTAATAGCTTGTTGAATAAAATTACCATAACAAGCACTGTATGCATAAACAGAATTACTGTATACTGGTTCAGGGTTGAAAATGGGCTTCAGCAAGTTTGTCATGGTAAATGTCAGATTTCTGCAGGTTTGTTTTGCTCACGCTATCTAAATTGAGTTTTATTTAGATGGTCAACAATCCTTTTGATCAACTCAGTTAAAAGGGAAACACCCCTTCTCACTGCTTCTCATGAAGCTGGGGATGAACAGTAATGAACCAGGTATTGAAGGGAAAAGGGGCTGATCCCAAAACTGAGAACTGTGGCAAATAAAGAATGTTCAACACAAGTACATTTTTACTGACTCATTGATTGCAATGTTTTGTTTTGTAACCTGTATAAATGAAGAAATAATAATATATGAACCCCTTAAACTAATTCTCACAAGTAGGTCGGGACATCCCTAGCTTTAGTCAAACATTTTGAACAGATGTTAGCTTTTGACTCTTCGGTGATGATTTATACAGTGACTTTCGTTCTTCTGAATTTACTGAAGTGAGCCTTTCTGTCCTGAGAAGAGAAACTGTTCAAACTAGTAATCAACTTTTTATTTTTTTTAAATATGATCATTATTGACTTTTGACACTGGATGGGCCTTTTTTTGTCTTAGCTAGCAGCAGCTGCTGAAATAGACGAGGAACCCGTCAGCAAAGCCAAACAGAGCCGCAGTGAAAAAAAGGCACGAAAGGTAATTATCTTAACTTTATTATAGTCTCAAAATGTTTGCTTAATATTCAGGTTTCTAGCAGGAAAAAAATTGTACATTTGTAAAATAATGGTTTCTTGCAGGCGATGTCGAAACTTGGTCTCAGACAGGTAACAGGGGTAACCAGGGTCACCATTCGCAAATCAAAGAACATCTTGTTTGTCATCACCAAACCAGACGTCTACAAGAGCCCTGCATCAGACACATACATCGTCTTTGGTGAAGCTAAGGTGTGTAGCGATACAAGACGTATCATAGGAATTATTTTGGTCATTTGACAAACTGATGTCCATTGTTGCTTTTGGTACTGCATAGAATCAGCACATGGTCTTTCTCATCTTTATCGATCATACCAATGATGGCGCCACTGCCACACAAAAAATAAATACATTAGATGTAAATTTTTATATATTAAAGAGAGTGCTGTTCTTAACCCTTTTGTATGTGGCTGTTTGTCACAGGGTTTTTTTTTTTGTTGTTTTTGTTTTTCTCAGAAGAAACTGAAAACGGTGCTTTTTGAGAAAAATCTGTTTGGTTTAGACAAGAGATGACAGTGGTAGTGACTCTGCTCTCTGACCAATCAGTAGACTTCAGTGTTTTCCATTCACCTATTGGTATAGCCTCAGCTCGCTTGGAATGTCATTCACAACATTAGCCCAAGACAGGCAAGTCAGGCCGGTACCCAGTGCAGATAAAGTTTACAGACTGACTTGGAATATATTGACCTGGATAGTAAGTTAATGTTACCATGGTGATGGTCATAATTTTACAAAATGTTCTTGGCTAAAATGTTGCCAGATGACTTATTAGTATTAATCTCTCATTTACTCTGTTTTCTCCCCAGATCGAAGATCTTTCCCAGCAAGCCCAGCTAGCTGCTGCAGAAAAGTTCAAGGTACAGGGAGAACCTGTATCAAACATCCAGGAAAACACTCAGACGCCCACAGTACAGGAGGAGAGCGAAGAAGAAGAGGTTAGATATGGTTTTATTAAAATGAAAATTGACAAAATGATGTGTTGTCCTTGATTATTTAAGGTGATGAAAATGTCTTTGTTTTCATAGGTTGATGAGACCGGTGTTGAGGTTAAAGACATTGAACTTGTCATGTCACAAGCCAATGTGTCACGGGCAAAGGCTGTACGCGCACTGAAAAACAACAACAACGACATTGTTAATGCTATTATGGTAAGAGTTTAAAAAAACTTTTTTTTTTTTTTAAATGGTTTGAAGACTTTTTATTCAACAAAGCAATGACATGGTTTATCCAATTTCCAATGGTAAACGTCTATGGATAACTCTTCAGTGATGATTAATACAGTGACTTTCGTTCTTCTGAACGTACTGAAGCCAACATTTCTGTCCTGAGAAGAGAGACCGTTCTTAAATGTCAAAACTCATAATTTAACAGTTGTTAACTAACCTTTTTTTTTGTTTGTTTTTCCCCCTTTGCAGGAGTTGACAATGTAATGGAACCCTGGCAACAACGGGTTGAATAAAGGTTGCTGATTTGATCTAAGGTTGTTTATACAATTTGTACCCAGGATGGAAATAAAGTTGTGGCTTGATAAAAGGAAGTTTTGATGTTTTTGGCTTTATTGGGAAGAGGGAATAGGCATCTTGATTAAGTGGTCATTTGTGGGTTAAGGTATCTTGATGATAAATAACTATACTACTTAACTATACTATAATCCTAATTTAAATCCTACCTAGACAAACTATTTACAACAATACTATAATCATTTTGTAAAATACTGAGTAATTGATTATTATCAACATTAAACTTTTTTTCTTAAAACTTTTCTTCCAAACTTTATTTTGGAAATGGGTAACAGCCAATGTAGGAGCAGTGTGATGATTTAAGATGTAAGTTGTACAGTATATTGTTTTCATGGATAATATTAAAGAGTTTCAGTTTTTTGTAGCCCAGTTGGTTAGGCAGTCGTCCACGGACAACATGGTAATTGGTTCGATCCCCGGTCCTGGCTATATGTCGAAGTGTCTCTGGGCAAGACCTTTAACCCCCAACAGCCCTTTCCCATTCCCAGCTGTGCAGTGCCGGTCCAAGCTCATTATAAATTGGGGAGGGTTGCGTCAGGAAGGGCATCCAGCATAAAAACTGCCAAATCCATATTCGGACAATGATCCACTGTGGCAACCTTGAACTCATGGGATAGGCAAAAAGACCAAAAAAAGGGTGGGTTTCAGTTTTGTGGTGACAGAAAAACTGAAGTAAAAACTGCATAGATAGCTAAATAAAAAATTTCAATACAGTTAAAGCAGTTGTAGTCAATGTTGGTTTGGTATCAACATTTAAATCTTATCTACACAAACTATTTACAACCATCAATGATGTATGAAAATGTCAATATTTTAGGAGCTAAAAAAGATGAAAATAAATCAAAAGGCAACCAGACAAGATCTTAAATATTTGTACACGTTATTTTAATACGAATGTCTTGCTATTACTAAACATAATAAACCAGAATTTAACCCACTTAACATGCAATAATATTGCACATCAATGCCCAGTATCACTATCTGAACATACTGAACATACAAGAACAGATAAAGCTAACAGTGTTGCATCAAGATGACAAATTCTGGAGAGTGGGAAGTGGGTCCTTTTTAAGGAAGAAGCCCCAAACCAAATTCATTATATATCACCTTACACACAGTTGTGACTAAATGTCTTCTCATACATTTGTCTTCTTTGATTTTAAAATGTAATGTTTTGTGAGTGATTGCTAAACTTCTTAAATCCCCATAGAGGTTTAGATTCCCTCTAATTGATTATTTTCAATTCAAACATATGTTTATCCCCCTCATCTCTTCCTTTGCTTCTTTCAGGTCAGATCTAACCTTTGAATAAAAAAACTGGCTGTAGCTACAATTTGCAGATTTTTTTGGCATTCTAAAATCATAGGGTAACTCAAACCTAAATTCCATCTTTTCAGGTAATTCCAAATTAGTTCCAAGTGTTTTTAACACTATTTGAGAAAACAATATAGTATTGTTGATTTTCCATAATGATTTTAGTAGGACGTAGGGTTAATTTACTATTTTAATCGAGCAGTGGTTATACTGACACTGTAAGCCGATTCATACAGTAAACATTTGGCATAATATTTAGCACCCTGTTTGAAATGAATTAGACGTTCAAAACATTAGAACCACTACCCACTTTAATGTTAATAATAAACATAGTAAAATTATCACCTTTCAGTTTCAACCTAAAAAACCGAGGAATTATAGTCTTGTAAAACTAAAATTCATAACAGAGGCACTGTAGTGGATTGCATTAAATTGCACAGGTGGTAATAATGTTATGCGTGATCGGTGTATGTTTGAGTCCAGCCAGTCCCCAGAACTGGTAATAGACAAATACATATATAGTATAAGATTCGTATGATTTTGAATGCAGGGTTTTTATTTGTAATGGTATGATTACACTGTCAGTGCGTTTATAAAGACCTGGAGTGACTGACCATACTAAAGGATCCAGTTGTAAATGCAGCCATCATTCAGCCTCTGCAAGCCCACATCAAAGAGCTGTGTGCTCAGCTTATAAAAAAAGCCTTCCTTATGCAATGCATGGAAAGATGTCCTCCTGGTCAAATTTTTAACTGCAGGTATACTCGTTGCCCTTATTTGATTATCTTTCCCCTGAAGCTCCACACAAGCAAATACAGATGGATGAGGTGTAAACTGAACTATGTACAGGACGGAACAGAGGCTCAGTGGCAACACTGAGGCCTCATAACAACACACTGTGTCATTGTGGGTTTAAAGCAGTAAATGGTAATATATCATCTGTATTTGGGTAATGTACATTGTGATATAATATTAAAGAAGCTATTGGTAGCATTCAGTTTAAAGCATTTTATGGAGTATTTTGGTAGATTAATATTTGTTAGGAAAATGTGCAAATATCTCTTTTTGGAGAGGAAAGTATATGTGATTATTTGAGGTTTGCAGTGTTAATCTCAAACAAGTGATAGCACATTGTTTTTTTGTATACATGTAAATATACTGTAAGATGAAGATGAGATCACATTGTATCACCAATTAATGTAAAAAACCAAGGTTCACATACTTTTTCCTGCCACAATATACTTGACCTCTTACTGTCATACTTTTTTGTGTTGACTTAAAAATTTGTGTTCAAAAATAAATGTAGATTATTATTTAAAAGAAATATATATATATTTATATATAAACAACACTTTGGTTGTTTTTAAAACTTCAAATTTAGCATGTTGTCTGTCAAACAGCAAAGCAGTCAACTCACCTGGAGGCCCAGATATAGGTTTGCCAAAATTCAGATACACTCTATTTTTATTTTTGGTCATTTCATAAATTGCACTTTTGTGAGGGAGATGGTTGAAATATCATCTTAGACAATCTGTTCCTTAATTAAAAAGAAATGTGCAACAATATGTTTTCATTAAGCTTATAAACCCTTATAAATGGGGTTCTATCATAAAGCATCACTATTTTTATATATTTAGTTGTATACACACCTTTATGGTAATTTTACATATTATTTCCTTTTGTAAATGTGCATACATTGGCAAATGCGTTAAAAGAAAATAAATGCTCATTATAATGGTTATATTAAAGTAAGTAAATTATCATTAGAGATAGTCACCACCCTACACCACTGCTGTGTAATTGTTATTTTATTTAACAGCTGTACAGCTAGTTACTAGTCTCCGGAGGTTATGCTAAGTGTCTTGGTGGGTGGTATGAAGACCATAGCAAATCACATTAGGTTCCGGGCAGATTACAAGCTGCCTCCTTACTTCCCACTACAGCTGTGGCTGAAAGCTCTAGAAACGTCTAGTACGTCTCAACTGCGTCAGCGCGGCTATGCTCGTCTTACGATACGCAAGAAGACCCGGAGCATTGTAGTCCACAAACAAGAGGCGTTTGCATTAGTCGCGTGCGGGCAGCCTTCTTTATTTTGGCAAGCATTTCCAGTATTTTTACGAGACAGTTTTATTTCGGAAACAGCGGTTCACTTCACTCCTAGACATGTAAGTTGTTAAAAGTTAACATGGGGATGCAGCGGAGGGAAAATGTCGTAGCTATCCTACTCACGCTAGCTAACGCTAACGTAAGAAGTCTAGCAACATGCTTTTTTTGCAAAGGCGGGATGGTGGCCTTGCCGCCGTAAAGTCAACGCTATCTCGCAAAGTAGCCAGGATATTTATAGACTGAGTAAAAGAGCATGATGTACGGTAGCCGTTATTATTGCAGACCGAGGTCCTCAGTGTTAGCATTATTTCCTTCGGTACCAATCAGGTGCACACCACATGGCAGAGCTAACCAGGCTAACCTAGCGTTAGCCTGGTTAGCAGCGTCTTCATTGAATGAGTAGAAGGCTATCGTTAGGTCTGTTTCAGAAGTCCTGGTAATCAGTGTTGAATGGGGGAAACCAGGATCTCGACAGCAAAGCCGAGCCCATAAGTCATAAGCAGCTTGATTGCAACATTTTGAAGGGATTTAACATCGTTTGGTGTATTCCACGCTAGCTTCCACAAACTGCTTGGTGATGTCACGATCATCTGTAAGAGGATTTAGCTAATAAGGCCATCAGTTGAGTGCTTAATAAACATGAAAGATCGTAGGAAATTGCTACCACTATTGAAATTTACCAAATTTATTAAGAGGTCAGTAACTTGTTATCGATTAATTGTAATCTCAGACGCAGCTCTAATGTAGGTCTGACGTTCAATAAGGAAACGTTGACGTTATGGTTACAAAAATGTCATGGATACGATCGTCTCTGGTCTTTTCTCAAATTTTTTTACTCAACGTGTAAAAAGTAGGACTGATCTCTGACCTTACGCAAGATGATAGCTCTGCCACGATTATCAGAATAATTTGATTAATCGCTTTCTGAAGCAAAATGGCAGACACTCAAATGTAATGTTTTGATGTGTTTGTTTGCCATAGAATTTTCAGTCTGTTTGTCATACATGTTGCCTGGGTGTGTATGAAATTAAAGAGGGAGTTCCATTACAGTTTGAGAAATCTGGAAAAATGCCCATCAAGCCTTCATAAAGGTGATTCTCTCTGTAAAGACAGAAAATATGCCAGTCATCACCAGCTGGAATTAGAGAATGTTTGAAATGAAAGTACACATACATATTAAATTATTCTAGAAGTTGTAGTGCAATTAAGCTTGAAAATATTACTACAATATTAAATAGCAAACGTTAGCAGAACTCATCTAAAATAACTTGTTCTTTTGATTATAGACTGTAAAAATTTTACACTTTTGAGGCTTCTAGGTACAGGAGCACAGTATGTAACTGGATCTTGTGTGGTGACCTGATACATGGGCTTTTCAATGTCAGGCTGTTGTACCCAACAACTTCCCCACATGGGACCAGCAGTGGTGTATTATGTATGTTGTATGCAAATTGTAGATATAATGATCTATAGTGTTTTACAAGTAGGAAAGAAAATAATTCCTCTTAATAACCAAATATGTTGATGTTTGAACGTCTTCTGTTTCTTCACAGGCATCCAGCGACTGCCAAGTGGTATGACAGGAGGGACTCTGTTTTTATAGAGTTCTGTGTTGCAGACAGCAAAGATGTTAAGGTCAATTTTGATAAAACAAAGTGTGCTTTCAGGTATGTTTCCCTCAGGTTGGCTCTGAAACTAACCGTGAAAAAGACAATTTTCTGATTCAAACTGAGATCCCCTCAATTGTCCAATTGTGTCATAGTGTGTCATCCATTTTTAGTGGTTTTGAGACTTGTCCTCACTTCAAACTATAGTATGTAATTTTTGAATTTGTTTTTAAAGGGATATGGTCTAAAACGTATAACGTACAGTGGTCTAATGCTTCTGGGACCAAGATTCATTGAAAAGCACTGCCAGCAGTGCAGATATTTTTGTTTCTATAAGTTCTTGAGTGAGGCTTGTCCTTTTTTTTTTTTTTTTTTTCTCTGTCCCCCACAGTTGTCTTGGAGGAACTGACAACGTCAAACACGAGAATGAAATAGACCTTTTTGATGCTATTGATGAAAATGTAAGTTATGCTGTCAAAATCATTGCTGTGACTACTATTGCTTTAATGTAGTTAAAAATGTATCAACACATTGCATTTTCTTTCCATTGTCGCAGGAATCCAAACACAAACGCACAGATCGCTCAGTTTTGTGCTATTTACGAAAAGCACAACCAGGGAAGGCATGGCCGAGGTTAACAAAAGAGAAGGCCAAGGTCAGTTATATGTACACATTCATTTAATTAAAAATGGCTGTTTGTGTGCTTGTGTATAAAATCTAAAATACACCCATAAGAATAATTCAATCCAATCCCTATAATGAGAAATTGTGATGTTATTTTTACAGCTCAGTTGGCTTAGTGTTGACTTCAACAACTGGAAGGACTGGGAAGATGACTCAGATGAGGAGATTGGCAACTTCGATCAATTCTCAGATGTAAGCAGTATGATTTAACTTGGATTATTTAATGCACATTTTACAAATGATTAGTGAATCAAAATCACCCATAAGCCTTGGAAGCAGCGGCAATAATTTAAATTTGACACTATTGACTAAATATTACAGATGATGAACAACATGGGAGGGGAGGACGACCTTCCTGATCTAGACGGTGCAGATGATGTAAGATTCAGTTCTATTTTTTTACTTTATTTTTAAGCATTGTGCTTATTCACAAGTAAATACTAAACAAGCAGAGAGTAGCTCTGTTAGTTGTTCAACCATTAGATGACATGCTGCAACATCTTAAAACTTTGTACATTTTTGTTTAGGATGAGTCTGCAGATAGCGATGATGAGAGTAAGTGTTTAAAAATTTTTAAACGCAAAAATTATAAATGCAAATAAGAATTACATTTTTTGATGACTTCTTGTTTTGATGGAGGGTTTAAAGTTATTTTTCTTTCACTTTCAATTCAGAAATGCCAGATTTGGAATAGAAGACTGTACAACAATGAAAAGAAAATGGAAGAATAGAGGGCAAGAAGAATTTTAACACATGTATATCTTGAAACCGAAGGCAGTGACAAGCAACTGTACATATGAGTCAGTAGCCATATTTAAGTCCATAGCCTCAGCTCCAACCTCTTGACTGATCAGTTCACTGAAGGCTGATATGCATGGTATTGTACAGAGCAGCTATCTCCACTTCCATTTGCTGTACTGCACCGTTTGGGTATTTTGTTTTACTGTTAAATATTACAACTAAGCACACTCTTTTTTTTTTTTTTTTTTTTTTTTTTTTTTTTCTTTTGGGAAAAGCTGTAAAGTTGTCCTCAACTGAGCAATATCATTTAAAAAGTTGTTTGCAAATAAATTGTGGTTTCAGATGATTAAGCCCACCCATTCTCAATGTTGTAATTTTAAAGATAGCTGACCAGTATCGGTTTTTCTTTTTCTTTCTTTTTCCCCATGATTTAAGAAAACACTGTACATCAGAAGAATTAGATGAGTTTACTGATTGGGTTCCTCCAAACCTTACATTTGTTGTGAATTAGACATCCAAGAAACCGATCTTTGTTTCTATAGCTTAACCTTCCAGCTCACGTTCCCCTTTATTTGTTTAATGTTTTTTAAACTAGAATATTCTGAAAACATTATGAAAATATTTGCATCTTTCATACATGCATTCAGGATGTTGAATATCTTTAACGGTTTCTTTTCATGCCCACCTAACATGCATTATCATGTTAGACTGCAGAAGCAAGGTGATATGTACAGCTGATGAAAAGCTTAAAGCATGGTTGTGCCTCAGCATCACGTGGTTTGTGGCTATCCTCTGGGTTTCTTTCCATTTGTTTATCTAGAATCAATTGTCCCTCGCTGACAACGGAGCTCAGAATAAAACGGCGACATGTAATGACCAAATTATATTTGCACTGTCAATAAAATCTAAGGGGAGACAACTAATGTTGAATTACAGTGGAAATTCTTTTTTTTTTTTATTGTCTACATCTTTCTAATAAACTGTTTAAGAATCCTTT
The DNA here is from genome assembly GCF_033026475.1 of Channa argus. Taxonomy (NCBI): domain Eukaryota; kingdom Metazoa; phylum Chordata; class Actinopteri; order Anabantiformes; family Channidae; genus Channa; species Channa argus. The sequence continues at coordinate 8,314,815 of NC_090209.1, forward strand.
TAAATGTCTTTTCTTGTAAATTATATTTTTATATATTTGTCCCTAGATATAAAATGACTTGGGGAAAAATCCTGGATGAGCGTCCCATAATATCTTTGAAAACAAGTTAACTTAGGACAAAATGATTTGCAAGTTAGGCTTCTACCCTGGCTACAGATGTTAAATAAGAAACGTGCTTAATGTAATTGCAGCACTTTAGTTTGACATACTTTAGAATGTCTTAAAACCTCTGTTTTCATTTAAATTTATAACCATTGGCCTTTGTAGTACACCTGAACAGTCTGCAAAAAAAATGTCTATAATCTTAGTCCTTGTTGATGTTAAAAATGTGTTAATAAAATTGTGTATGAGGCCAGACTTTATCATAGTATTTTTGTCTTTCATTTATGAGACAAAGTCACTGCCTGTGGATCTAATGCAGTGCTGTCATGGGCAGATTGAAACCTTTGTTGTATTTAACACTAAATTGTTTCTAATTGAGGATGTTGTAGTACTATCATTCAGGCCTGTCTTTTCGGCGCTAGGACCCAGGAATCCACCTTGGCCCTGAATATCAGCATACTTCCTCGATTTCCTCGCTGTCATTTCCGAGAAAGTGACTTTAATATGCAACATTAGTTTCCTGTTTTAACTCCGTTGCACATTAAAATAAAAGCGTTTAACTAAAGATTTGAAGATGTTTTGACTCTGACTTGGATTGTCACTGCAGCCTGTCCGTTAACTTTCATTAAAGCAGCTTCGTTACCGAGATCACAGTTAAGTACCCAGATACATAGCAGAAAATTACAGCATAGATATAAATAATGCATTTATCTCAATATTAGTGTTTAATTCTTGATTTATTTACGTGCAAGCGTAACTTAAACGTAGCAGTGCGTAATTAAAGGGGTAATTAGATCCACTTTACGCACGTAGGTAAAATGAATGTAATTTTGTGTTAATTTTAATTCACATGTTTCAGACTCTAAAGAAATGCTAATGACAAATCAAAGTTAAAATCAAATGGCCCTGATGTGCCACAGGAATATAATTTATTATTTGGTGGATAAAAACCGACACCACATTAAATTGCTGTTTAGATGTTAATGTTTTAACAACAACGCTGAATATAGTACACAGTGGGTATAGAAAAGAATCATTCTTATTTGTTTTTTATAACAAAATTTAAATGTGGGTAATCTTATTAACAAATACAAAAACTACATCATAAAGACAAAATAACACTCCAATCAACACTGAAAATAGTATTGAAAGACAAAATACAAAAAAGAACATTTCCCAGTCATTACAAATATCTTATAATACAGTAAAGCCATTAAAAAGAAATTGGAGATTTAGGGCATATCTGTAAATCTGCCTAGAGCAGGCCCTCTTCAAAAACCAAGCGACCCTGTAAGAAAAAGACTAGTGAGGGAGGCCACATTTATGACTCCTGTAAAGGAGCTGCAAGCTTCTGTGCCTGAAATGAAGAAAACAAAAACTCATAGTGTTTAGTCTGATTGACAAAGATCTCAATTTTAGTTTCATCAGACTATATAAACTTCTTCCACTTGACTTTTGAGTCTCCCTCGTGGCTTCTGTCAATCTCTAGTTTAATTTGACCTATAACTTTGCCACTCCCCCTTTGACTGCTGAAGAATCCAGGCAACATGTAGACGGTGTGCAGTCTCTCCCATCTCAGTTGCTGAAGCTGTTATCTCCTTCAGAGACGTCATAGTGCCTCGATGGCCTCCGTAAATGTTCTGCACTTATATAGCTCTAATCTACTTTCCTACGCAGAGCACTTTACAGATGCTTCCCATTCATCCATTCACACACTGATGGGAGCAGCTTCCATGACCCACCTGAAGCAACTTGGGGTTCAGTATCTTGCCCACTTCCATTCTTGCCATTTCTTGATGATGGGTAGTCTGGACTGTACACAAATAGATATTTATTGACTAGTAAGTTTTTTCTTGTATCCTTGTCCTGAGTTGATTGGAGCAATATAGGTGTGATATAGGTGTATTTATACTACAATCCTTTAAACATATTACCTGCACTCGGGTAATCACCATTTAACTTTGTGTGGCTCTGGAAACTACCTGGCTGCACATGCAATGATTTAGGTAAGTTACATTAAAAGGGGTGAACTTTTATGCAATCACTTATTTTCAGTTTTATATTTTGGAATAATTCTGGTTATTTGTAGAGATACGATTCCACTTTGAAATGAAAAAGTATTCTTTGTAAATGTTTGTTAAAAAATAAGTCAAATTTAATCAACTATGAAATAAAAACTAAAATGTAAGAATAAAAAAGTTAAAATTGCCAAAGGAGGTGATTCTTTTCTACATCCACTCTACATCTGCCAGAGGGCATTGGTCTAAAATATTACTTCACTACATGAACAACAACAAACAAAAACAACTACTACTGCTCCTCATCCTCCTACTACTAATAGTACTGTAATTATTTTTATTTTCCCATAACGTTAATAATACACTACTGTTTGCATTCATTATTAGAATTATATGCAAAATATAACTAATTAAAATAAAATTACTCATGAAGAATGGTGGACTTTTCTCTTTCATGTATATTATTGGATGAGTATTATTAGTGTAGCATTCATATGTGAGCAGTGCATGTGCATTTTTATGTACTTAGCTTTATTTACTTTATAATATACCAATTATTAAGACTGTTATAAGTATTGCTATGTTGTTGTTGTTGTTGTTGTTTTGGGGTATTTTCTTGTGAAGTTGCATCACGAAATGTGACCGGATGTGTATATAGTTATTGTTGGGATGTTGATAGTGTTCGCTCTGTTCTGTGATCATGGCTGCACTGGACCACACCAGCCATGTTTGCTAATTTAAAACCCAAAGGTTAGGGAATAGTTGTTTATTATTTATCGCTGTGCCATCCTCACCTACATATCCGTTAAGACGAAGGTTTAGAAGAATCTGCGCCTTCGAAACCCAAGGACTGAAAGGTTAGATAGTTATTAAGTGAAATATAAGCGAAACTTTTGATGGTGGCAGTGTGGGAGGATGATGCTCTGTAAAATTGTCTGTGTGCGTGCAGCGTAAACAATGTAACTTCATCTGCTCGCTAGCTAATGTTAGCCCATGAACAAAAGACAGCACACCTCCATCTGTTCTCAAGTGAGTTAACCTTAGTCATAAAGTGTCCACAGACCGACCGATGTTTGTTTTTACCGGTACCGTTCTCTGATGGGCATCATGGATTCACACCAGCGTGGTTGCGATACCTGCTACCTGGCTATTAAGTTAGCTAGCGCTAACATCGCAGTTTAAGTACCGCACTCAAAACGTTAAGGATGCTATCAGTTAGCTATCTTGCTAGCGTGTGATAGCTAGGTTGTATTGTGATGCTTTAGCTAAATAACCTTGGAACTGAAGCGGGGAATGCTTTTTGTCCGTTGTTTTAGGCTAAACTAATATGCCCAATCAATTTCACTAGGAGTTGAACTGGTATCTAACATTAACTGTATCAGTGACTAGCACAACTAGCACCGCATTAAATTGAATTGTTCGTTTGATAATGTAGCTAGCGCGACTTAGCTTAACGCGTTGCCTGCTTTTGCAACGGCCTTGTTAAATTAGGAAATCAAGTATCCGTAGACGGCTGCGTTGTATTACGAGGTTGTGGACTGTTAAAGAGCTAACTAGTGTGCGAACAGTTCTTCAGGCCTTGAGAGACTAAAATATTCTCGATAATCCATCTATTGTTAGGCCGCCGGGTCTTAAATACAGTTTGCCTGTCTGGGCCGTAGCTACATTTATCACAGTAGACGGAGTGGGCTGAGCTCATGTTAGCAGCGCCTCATCAGCGGCAGTGATGAGCTTCTATCGTAATATTCCGGTTGTCCATTACGGCTCGCCGGGGCCTGGCATCTGCTGCCGCTGCTGGCTGCGACATTTTGACGGTTGTAGTTTGAGCGAAATGGTGCTGTCACGAGCTACGGCTGCCAAATTACTGTAAGAAAGACACTTAGCGGAGATAAAGGCACGTATTGCCTTTCTTGGGCCGTGTTGAGGACGGAAATACATTTTTAAAATAATGAAATAATGCGTTTGGCTTTTATGTGGTGGTGCATATCCGTGTCATTGGTGACGATCATTTCATATTAATGTGAACTCATGTTTATTTACTGTCTGTGTTCTGTTTTCAGATGGAGTCAAATAATCATTTCAACTATGGCACCCACTCCTCAGCTAACTCAGGACTGAAACTCTCCTCAGGGGATTCACTTTATACTAACGGGTCCTCCATGAGTTTTCCTCAACAGGGGAAGAGTGAGTTTTTGGTTGTTGTTTTTTTTTTTTTTTTAACCTTTTACAATTTCCTCACAAGGCAAAATAGAAGGAGCCTCATTATAAAAATTACAACCTCAATTTCTTAATTCTTCAGATGTCTTCATGTTTTAGTTTAATACTTAACATTTCTCTGTTAAAGTCATCAAAGTATATGGATTACAGTGCAAAACTTTTTTTTAAAAAACTTGTCTAATGCCCTTTCTCTAACAGATATAAATGGTGAAATGAATGTGAATGGTGTCACTACTGTACTGGGGTCTGGTGTGCCTGCTTCCCAACCACCAACAGCTCCTTACCCACATATGAGCAACCACCACCAGAGCAGTGTGGGATATGACTACTTGTGGGGAGGACACCCTCAGTATGGCCCAGCCTTGGGCACCTCTCCTGGGCACGGGATGCACCAAAAGCAGCCGGCACCCGGGATGGTGCAGCCTCAGACACAGCATCACTTCCAGGCTCATGGACAGTACCAACTCAACGGGGGTATTGAAAGCTCCCACCAACCCCCTGTGGCAGGCCCACCAAACATACCTCTTACTGGGGGTCAGTACTGGAACAGGAGTAATCCTGGCCCACAGCAGATCGGATATAATTCCCACAGCATGTATGGGACCTACCAGAGTCCAGCACATCCTGGAGTTACACAATCCCAGCATCACCAGCAGCAGTCCTTACAGCCACCTCCACATCCACCTTCACAGCAGCATCTTCACTCCAACCGTCATTCACCCCACCACCAGCAGCACCAGCAACCACAGCATTACGGCATGATGCCCAATGGGATGCCCTACTACCAGCATCAGCCCCAGCACCCGTCCCTGCCATCTCCCGAGCAGCAGCTATCACAGCAATCTCAGCCCCAAGGCCAAGCTCAAATGATGCCCCAAACAGGCCAGAATTTTACTACTTCACATGGCAGCCCACAGCACCACAGTGTAGGCAAAGGGAGCACCGGCAGCTCTGTGTCAATGTCCTCACCACCATCAGCAGTGCAGGAGAGTGGATCACCTAAAGGCCACAACAGCGAACGGAGCCCACATGCTAGTAACATGGGAATGTCTTCTGTCATGCAAGGTGAACACTTTACCCTTTGTAGATGCCTGTTGATATAGAATACTGTGTTTTATCTGATTCAATTTTACCTATCTACCTTTTATTTCCTCTATATTTGACGTTTCCTCCTTTGAAAGGGTGATATCCAAAGTATCATAGGGGTTTCTTCCTCTTTGGTTGTACTTGGCAAAGTGTTCAAAGCTGCTAAACATAACAGCACACAGTTGACCTCGGTTAACTGTGATGTCCACTTTTTTGTAATATAGACCAAATCCTTTTTTTAAATCATTTGGCAGGATGATCTAAAATTAAATTGTTTGCAGCTCTACCGGTTATATTTCTAACTGCCAATGCTTAATGACGAGATAGTGCTAAGATTTCACCAGCAGATGCCGCTGTTGGATCATGTGCTTCACTGGCCAGTGTTTGACATCAACTGTCAGAGAGGTGGTTTGCTAGGGATGGCTAATGCCTACTGAACAATGTTTTATCCTTAAAACAGCTTTTCTCTACCAATTAAGTATATAACATCAACCCTCTGAATCTTTCATAGTATGTACTATTTTGTTGATTCTTTTCTTTTTCAGGGCATACAAGGGAAACTGTTAAAGAGGTAGACGGCAGTTTTAATGTCAGTGAACAGACATCTGTTGTCCAGAGGCTGCCTAAAACGGACAGCTACCAGCCCAAACCATCTGCAGCTCATCAGGGACCAACAAGTGATTTTCGACAGCATTCTGAACAGCTAGGTGGTCAGTGTCCAGAAATGACTTCCTCTGTGAGAGATACTACTGGTAATCCACCTCCCCAGTCTGTATCATCTCAGGTTTCTGCATCTACATCCCCTGCAGCAGTGTCATTATCTCTAACTAAGACCTCTGGATCCCCTGCTATCTCTGGATCTCCCACCTCTGCTTCTGGGCCCCCAGTTGTGTCATCCCCTGATGTAAAATCTACTCCACCACAAATCTCAACACCTCCCAATGTATCTTTGGCTCCACCTTCAGCTTCACCTCCCCTAATGGTACATGGCCTCAGGTCTCCCATTCCTGCTAGAACTGAGATATCCCCCACTGGATCTAAACCTATGTCAGTGGGGTCTTCTTATTCCTCCTTGCCTATATCCCCTCTACATTCAGCTGATGGTGTGTCTAGACCTGCCACAGTTTCCCTCGTCCTTCCAGTCTCTACTCCATCAGTGTCTGTGGCCCATCCGGCTAACCAAGCCCGGCCTCCTACATCCTCTGGACCTCCAACAACTGCTTCACCTCCTGCCGTAGTGTCCACTTCTTCTTACTCAGAGTTTGCACCAATCTCAGCTCTTCAGCAGATTATTCAAGGGTCCAAACAGTCTTGCTTTCCTGATACGTGTGGACCACAGCTTGAAAAGCCTGGACCCTCAAAATTAATGCATGCCACTTCATCCATGGATGAAAAATCAGCTGCTGTGGCTCCATCTCAGTCAGTACCAGGAGGAGCTTTGACCTCAAAACCACCTGGCTCTTTGTCAAAATCTGGCTCTCCCACACATGTGTCATTAACTCATACAGCTGACAGCACACCTTGTGAACCAGCGTCTAAACCTCAGCTACAGACATACACTGCTTCACCTGTTGACTCTGGTGTTTCCACTGCTGCTGCAGCAGCAGCATCATCGCCACAAGAAACAGTAAATATACCCAAACTAGCAGCCCATCAAAGTCTCAGTGTGTGCCCTCTGTCTACCCTACCTCTACTAACCGCTGAAGCCTCCAAGACTGCACCTGTGTCTGCCCCTCCTGCCTTGGTGTCTGTGCCTCCTGCAGTGGGTACATCCTCTGGAGGGGTTGAAAGTTTTGAATCTGAGCAGCATCCTTACAACACCACTCCTCATCGTGCACAAAAGAAGTCATCTACCAAGCCAGAGCACCCCAGTCATATCGAGGATAGGACTACGTTGTTTAATAAATTGGTTGGTTCTGATCAAAAGTCCAAGAATACAGAAACTTATTTTAAAAAGCAGGATGTGCAAAGAAATGACATCTGTGAGGCAAAGGACTTAGAGGTTGAGCAGACGCCACTGAGTAAGTCCCCCACTGCTTCACAGCACAAGAGCCGCCTCGATGAAGTAAGATTTGCTAACTCTTCACTTAGTGCTTCTCAGTTTGATAGCAGTTCAGCATGCGACACCAACCTGGAAACGAGCTCTCATTTAGGAGGTGATGGGTCCTGTGGAGATGAGTTCCCTCACTTTGACAGCAGTTTTCACCTAAGACAAGACACTTCTCAGTTTGATAGCATCTCCTATGCTGAAGAGAACCAATCTACTGCATTTGACAGCAGTATTGATAGCATCTCCAGAGATGACCTGCTGGACTCTATTAGGGAAGAGGAAACCTCTGAAGCTGAAGAAACCAACAACAGTTTCCAAATCACTGGGCAATCTGAGCTGACGTCATCTCTGAACAACACTTCTCAGATGGAAGAGTCCTATATCACCTCAAGTGATGTGTCCAACTCCCACTCAGTTGTGCAGTCTCAGCCTGGTCATCAAGGTTTGTTCTTAAAAGTTCAAAAACATAGAAACATGTGTTGACAAGCAGTAATTACTCGGTGAGCTGTAAACTGGTTTATTTAGGCATTTCTCATTCCTTACTACATGTTAATCTCTTGTTATTATTTCGTTATTAAATAGGAACTGAAGCAGAATGGGGGGCCAGAGGACATGATACATCAGATTCAGCCGGGCGGATTAGCATTACAACGACTGTTAATGAGATGATGACTCCTCAGAGCTTTAAGATGAGAGATGAGAACTTCATAGCCTTCAGCACACCAGCAGAGAGCCCTGCTGTACACCCACTCCAACCAGTAACTGAGCAGATTGTGTCAGCTGCTGAAAGGAATCTGAAGACCCCAGGGAAACCGCGCAAACCTCGAGCTCCAAAGGCCATATGGGTTAAAACTCCAGGTATTAAACATTCTAATTTAATTTTAAAAAGTTTATTTTAAAAAAAGTGGTAAATTGTATTAGAACAAATCTTTTGTCTCTTTCAAATTGTGTTTTAAGCTCCTGAGAAGGCCCAGCGGAAGCAACGGGTTCGCACCCAAAAAGTGGAAAAGGTCAAGACTGATGAAGAGGAGGGGGCTAAGGGCAGAAAGAGAAAGAAGCCCCTCAGTGTTAAAGAAACATCAAATGTATCTGGAGAGGCTGGTGCTGCCACAGAAGAGGTTGATTCAATCACAGCCACAATTGAGGCTGTTCTGGCTAATGCTTCAGCTAATAACACACCAGTTGATAAACCCAAGAAGGCAAAAAGGGTAAAGAAACAAGACCAAGAAGGAGATGAGGGTAAAGCACAGAAACCAGATGCAGAAACCACTGCTGCTGATGATGTTGATGAAAATGATGATGACAGCTCCACAGCAGGTAATTTGGTATCACATGATGACAGTTTGTAGATGCATGACATCACAGAATAAGACTATTTTGTAAAATCTGGATTTTTCTTTATTTTCTTCTTTTTTTTTTTCTTAACAGGGGAATCTAACAGACGGAGGGTAGCAACAGAGGAACAGGTCCAGTTCCCACTATTGCATGGGTAATTATTTCCTTATCTGCTTAGTGAGACTGTGAATACATTGTAGCCAAGAGTCATTGTCAGTAAATGCTGGTAAAAGTATTTCATACATCTACTGGGTTTTAAGTCTTATGAAATACTAATGAACTAAATGAAATGATTCACAAAAGAAATCATTATTAATATTGGAGTTATGAATTGGTGAACAAACCATAGCCTGTTTTCCCCCAATGATACATGTAACACATAGTTTGGAAAAGCTTTGAAGTATGTGGGGTATGCAGTAATGAACTCTTTTATCCATAGTTGGAAGAGGGAGATTCGTGTGAAGAAAATGGAAAACCGTATGAAGGGTGAAACCTGGTATTACACACCTTGTGGAAGGAGGATGAAGCAGTTCCCTGAAATAATAAAGGTAAAATGTTTCTGCTAAAAAAGCAAAATGCTGAAATAATTGCAAGGCAAATCCATCAGGTGTTTGTGTTTTCAACACTGACCATTATTTGCTTTCTGTTCTACCAATTGTGTCATATCCTAATTGCTTTGTCCAGTACTTGAAAAGACACACAGACAGTGTGGTCACTAGAGAACACTTCAGCTTCAGCCCACGGATGCCTGTTGGAGACTTTTATGAAGAGAGAGAAACTCCTGAGGTCTGTATAAAAACAATATGTAGTATACTAGTAAGCATTATACCTGGTCTTGCATTTTAGTAAACTTGGTGTCAAAGCACTGGTTGGGATCAAAACTACTGCATAGTTAATTTACCTTTTGCGACTGTGGCACAAACGGTAGAGCGGTCTTCCGCCAATACCCCAGTTGCTGGGTCAATCCCTGACTCTTGTGGTTATTTGTCGAAATTTGCTTGAGCAAGACACTGAACCTCAACTTAGTTGCGCCCAGTTGCGTAGCAGCTCCCTTATCAGTGTGTGAGAGTGTCTGGGAGCACCAATAGCTAGAAAAGTGCTATATAAGTGCAGACCATTTACCATTTATCATTTAAATTAATGACATAAGCACACCAGAACTGTGTAAAAGACGTAGAGATTCATTTTTCTCTACTATATATTACAGGGTGTTAAGTGGATGCTCTTGGCTAATGAGGAGGTTCCCTCTATGATCATGGCCATCACGGGCCGGCGTGGGCGGCCTCCAAACCCTGATAAAGAAAAACCCAGAAGAGTTCGTGGCCTCAAAGGCGGACAGGGCCGTCGGCCTGGTAGACCCCCGAAGCCCAAGATGGCTGACCTCCTTAGCAAAGTTGATGCCAAACTGTTGAAACGACTTGAAGCCAAGGGTGAGTGGATGTTAGGTTTGGGGTGAGTGGAGCAGTTTGGTATAGTTATAGCTAAGCATTGGTGTTCTACTTACTTTTGCCTACTGTTTGTATTCATTTTTTTAACAGAAGCTCTTACAGAGGAGGAAAAGGAGAAACTTGCAAAAATCAAAAAGAAAATGAAGAGAAAGGTATGTAGTTCATACTGTTTGTAATTTTGATCAATATGCTGTTCATAACATGTCTTGATTTTGGTTGCTGCTGCAATTTTAGGCAAGAATGAAGAGAAGGGAGGATGCTAAGATTAGGAAGATGAAAGAGGAAAAAAAGAGAGCCAAGGTACAAACTCAACATTTGAAACACACGAAATTATTTATTAGCAGTGTTCCCAGAATCCCCTTTTGCTCAATTTGTTTGCTCTGTCTTTTGTGTTTTCAGCTTGAGGAAGAGGCAAAGGGCCTGAACCAACAGAAGACTGAACCAACAGACCTGACGCCTCAAGTCACACAGCCAGTATCAGAGTCTGCTGCAGAGGCCAAGAATCCTGGTCGTAGAAGGTCATTCAAGATTGAGGCTTCTCCACCAATCCAACAGACGGACGAGGAGAGGATAGCTCAGGGTAAGAGGGTGCTGGGTGCTCGAAGTAAAGCCAAGGCACTGGCTAAAGCCCAGGCAGAGGCAGAGGCTGCTGCTCAGGCTGCTCTGGCAGCTAAGAGGGCAGCAGAGAGGAGAGCACAGGCCCAGAGACGTCTTGAGGAACGGAAGCGTCAGCAATTGATCACAGAAGAGCTGAAGAAGCCCACAGAGGACATGTGTCTTACTGACCACAAAGTGAGTTTTAATTTAAACATAGTGGTTGTACATGTTTGTTTGGTTTTTTTTTTTAATTTTGTTTTTTTCTCTCAATGTGATCGTGATCTTCAAATTTTGTGTCCACCAGCCCCTGCCGGAGCTGTCACACATCCCAGGTCTGGTTCTCTCTGGCACAGCTTTTGCACACTGCGTAGCTATTGTTGAGTTCCTCTATGGCTATGGAAAGGTAATTGGTCTAAATATACCCAAGGACATCCCTAGCCTCGCTACCCTACAAGAGGGTCTCCTTGGACTGGGCGACAGCCAAGGAGAAATCCAAGACCTACTGATAAAACTCGTGGAGGCTGCACTCCATGATCCAGGCCTGCCATCCTATTATCAGGTCTGTCTGTAATGTGCAACTCGTTCACTTTTCTATGTGTGTGATAGTAAAACCAGTAAGCAGATTATTAATATGTTGTTTAAACTTTGGCCATTTTGTCTATTGATGCACTTCTTGAAAAGAATGGCAAGCATTTCATTTAAAAAGTTTCTCCACATTTTTCTGTTCCAACCAGTCTGTAAAGATCCTAGGGGAAAAGCTGGTTGAGTTAGAGTTGACCCGCAGCACAATTTCAGAAGTACTTCGCATCTTTTTGGAATCTCACGGTTATGAGACCGAGGTGTGCAACACACTGAGGACCAAACCATTTCATGCCCTGCCTCCTGACACCAAGGCAGCCATCCTGGGTTTCCTGGTGGAAGAGCTTAACAGCAGTAACATTGTGATCAGGTTAGGCTAAAAATATTAATTATTCTAAACCTGCTCTTGAATCCTTAATTTTGTAACTATTGTTTTGTTCTGTCACTTTATTGTTGTTGGATTTTATATTTCAGTGATATTGATAACACATTGGAAAACATGGCAACCTTCAGGAAGAACAAGTGGATCATTGAGGGTAAATTACGCAAGTAAGATCGTGGGTTTTCTCTCTGCAAATACAGAACAATTCATTGATTACTCAAATCATAGCACAGAGCAATAAACGTATTGATCCTGATATTTTTCTTCTGGCCAGACTGAAGACAGCTCTGGCGCGTCGTACAGGACGCTCGGAGGAAGAGCTTTGTTTTGAGGAGAGGAGGCGCAGTGCCAGAGTGGCCGAGGAAGAGAACCTCAGTCTAGAGGAGGGTGGTCTAGTGCTAGAGAGGGGCAACCGTCGTACACGCAAAGAAGAGCCCAAACTGAGTGACGTATGTAACTGCGTCAGTGTTTCTTAGTGATTGTGATCATTCTTAAGTTTAAGTCAATTTGTTTTTTTTTCTCCTTAAGACTGAGAGTCCTTCCAATGCCAGCATTCCAGAGCTTGAAAGGCAGATAGATAAGCTAACCAAGGTAGGACTGGTGCAATGCATATGCAGTGTTTTAAACATTTTTGCTGCCTTTTTATTAAATATAATTCTCTTGTTGGATCTCTACAGCGCCAAGCATTTTTCCATAAAAAGCTTCTACAGTCATCTCATTCCATGCGGGCCATTTTGCTGGGCCAGGATCGCTACCGGCGCAGATACTTGGCCTTACCTCACCTCGGAGGAATTCTGGTCGAGGGGCCAGAGGAGCTCTTGAGTGAGTTTAAGAAAGAAAAATAAAAACATTTTAGGCTCTGCCTGTCAGTCTTTACCTACTTTTCCTTACATATCGATCTTGCAGCTTCAGGAGAAGTCCTTGTAGCTGAGGTGCCAGTCACCTTCCTGAAAAAGGAGCCCAAAGTTGAGGAGATTCCTATGCCTACTACGCCTCCTCCTACTCTACCTTCCTCACCGTCCTCGGTTACCCCAGTCAAGGCCCAGACCTTCTCTCCTGACGAGGATCCCCTACCTGGCACTGCGTCTCTCATGAGCAGACCGAGAGGACGTGGTCGCCCCCGAAAAATCAAACCAGAAGTGGAGCTTCACCTCCGCACGGCAAAGATCCGCCGCCGCCGCAGAAGCAGCATCAGGTCTGGAGGAGAGGAAAGGCCAGGATCTCCAAACAGTGGTACACAAGACCTCACACAGGCTGCTTTCCAGAGCTGGCTCAGCCAGTCACAAGAGGCAGCGACCAACGGCACGTGCTCATCAGCTCCAGAGGGTAATCGACCTGAGGAGAGTGTGAAGGAGATGGCAGAGAAACAGGGACAGTGGTTCAACCTGCTCCCCAAACAACCATGTGATGATAATTCTCTCACTGAGCCCCAGGTACCCACCTTCCCCAGTTCACCCCCAAAACTCCACCCTCAGATCCCCAGTGCCCTGCCCGCTCTTGCTGTTCCACTCATGCAGGTTTGCCGACAGCAATAAATACAGATACATTTATTTATACTATAACAAAGCATTTAAAGCACTCTGTATGATATATTAATATTAATCTTGCCTTAGCCGGACCCGCTCCTGCCTGACTTGGCTGCCGCTAACCCTGTGATGCCAGCACCACCCCAGGACATTCCCCTTGCACCATCTGCATCTGCTGCCCCTGTTAGTCCAACAGCACCACCACCCCCTCAGCTTCTTCCAGCTCTCATTCCTCCTGTTCCGGTGGCACCAACCACCCCCACAAGACCCATTCGCAGGCGGAGGAGAGGCAGCAGAGGCGGTAGTCCTGCACGCAGAGGTTCCCGTGGAGCTGCAGCCAAACGTCGTGGTCGCCCTCCCAATTCTGTGTTCCAGGAACTCGAGCAGCAGTACTTCACACAGATGGTGGTCAAGCCCATTCCAGCATGTAAGTAGTGTCTGGTTAAAAGTGTCATGTTTTAGAGCCAGCAGTTTTAGGAGGTATGACTTTTACCCCTCCTGACATTTGGTGCATAGAAGTCTAAAGGAAACGTGACTAGCTACTGTGTTCTCAGTCAAAATACAAGTCAACGTCCACTTTTAGCACAATGCATAATTCATATCTGTCTTTTTCAGCAATGGTGCGCGGCTGGTGGTGGATCAAGGAGCCAGAGGAACTTTTTTCCACCTTACAGGCTCTCCATCCAAGAGGCATTAGGGAGAAGGTGCTACATAAGCATTTGGCCAAACATATGGAGAGCTTAGCTGAGATGTGCACCAAACCCATCCCCGGTTAGTGTTGTTAGAAAATGGCACTGTTGTGTATATGCGAATTTTCACCGTTGCCATGTTGTCTCCATACAACTCTTATCTTCTGTCCTTTCCTGTTAGACCCAATATTTAATCTGAAGGTGGAGGAGAGAGACGTGCTAATGGAGGCTTTGCAGCAACCGTGGCAAGTGCAGGAAAAGTCCATGGAGACTGATACCAGTGCCCTGCAGTGGGTGGAAGACCTGGAGCAGCGTGTCATCGCTGCTGACCTCCATCTGAAGGTAAGAATTCACAACACCTTTTGTCAAATTAATCAGAATGATCCAGTAATGTCAAAATGTAATTAAAAGGGGTTGTTCTTTTGAAAACGTGCACAGCTAAAGATAAGTGAGTTGTTTCATTGATTCTAAGAGATGACATGGCCTTTTCTGGTAAGTTATTTGACAGTGTTTGCAATAAATTATGAGACAGTTTTGGGTCATGCTGTACCGAGGTACTGAAATGTTAAATGTAGCAACAACAAAAATGCACATAAAGCTTGAAAATAATAATAGTTGATAATATATATGTCTTTGTGTTTCTTCAAGGCGCCTCCTCAGAGCACAATGAATGATACTGAAAATAACACAGAGACACAAATGGCAGAATTTCAGGTAAACTTGAAAACCTCATTAGTACAAACCTTAATATAATGATCTTTTTAGTCTTAGCAGTTCTACACAATTTATGCCTTAATTGTAAGTAATCTCCCAAGCTTTACTCTGCCCCCCCCACTTTTTTTTTTTTTTTTTTTTTTTTTTTTTTTTTTTAATGTTGATATCAATTTTCTGGTTTTAGCCCTACACTATACCAGAGCCAGACTCCACACGGGATGACCTCCAATACTACGAACATGATGCTGACCCGCGTGATGACTGGATTGTGAGAACTAAGAAGGAGTGGTCTGGCCTGCCTCGTATCGCTACACACCCCCTGGATCTCGCTGTGCTGCGGCTCGCCAACCTTGAGCGAAACATTGAGAGACGCTACCTGAAGGAACCGCTGTGGAACCCAGCTGAAGTGATGCGCCTTGCTCCTCTCACCCCTACACCAGGAGAAGAGCATCCCATGGATGTCATTAGGTGAGGAGAATACACGGATGTTTGAGTAAAAGGAAGGAGCTTTGTCTGTCAGTGATAACGTTCTATTAATTTTTCCTCTTGTGCAGTTTGGAAAGTGAAATCACCTCCCGAATGCGAACATGGCGACAGGCTTTAGATCGCTGCCGTAGCGCTCCCCAGCTCTGTTTGTGTCTTCTTCAGCTGGAGAAGGCCATTGCTTGGGAGAGATCTGTGACTAAAGTGGTAAGTAACTTTATCGCACAGGATTGATCTTTGATCCAGGTGTTTTTAAGATATGATAACACTACGTTCACATTTGTCATTTTAACCAGAAGGATTTCTTCTCTTTAGACATGCCAGGTTTGCAGGAAGGGAGATAATGACGAGTGTCTGTTGCTGTGTGACAGCTGTGATCGTGGCTGCCACATGTACTGCCTGAGGCCCAAAATCACTCAGGTGCCAGAGGGAGACTGGTTTTGTCCTACTTGTGTTGCCAAGGTCAGAACTAATGCTGTGATTCCTGAGTAATAAACAACTTTAACTAGAGTATTTTCCATCATCAAGTTTCTTCCAGTAATTGGTTCATTTGTGGCTTTGCTCACTTATTCCTTCTACTCCTCAGGAGGACGGTGAACCACAGCGCTTGTCCAAAACAAGAACCAGAGTGAAAAAAAGAAGATATGAAGATGACAGCTCTGAAGATGAAACTACAACACGACGCAGTGGTGGCATGACGACGAGGCACAAGGACAACACGGCACCCCCCTCATCTTCTCGTTACTCTGGAGAAGGATGCGCCACAAAACGTCGCCGTATGACAACCCGCAACCAGCCAGACCTCACTTTCTGCGAGTGAGTCCTGCCTTTCTCTGCCAGTTGAACAGTTCATGTACTGTAATTTGACATGACAGGATTTTAAAGTCGTTTACTCTTTAGGCTGTCATGTTGTGAAGTTTTGATTCTAATTATTATTTTATTTGCCAGGATCATTCTAATGGAGATGGAGGCACATGCAGATGCCTGGCCATTCCTTGAACCGGTCAACCCCCGACTAGTGCCAGGTTACCGCCGCATTATCAAGAACCCCATGGACTTTTTGACCATGAGAGAGAGGCTCCTACAAGGAGGGTAACTGCACAAAATGTTTTGTTTCTACTGGATTATCGCTCATATGCATGAAGTACTATTAACTGTGAGGGTTCAAGTTGCCTTATAACTTCCTCTCATTATTACTAACTTTAGGAGTCTAAATTAAAAAAAAAAAAAAAGATGGAGCCGGATTCTATTCATCCACTACTGCAGACCGAACAATTGCTGTATCAGTAGTCACAGTACAGTCTGCACATAGTACATCTATCAATGTTGGGACACTCACTGACATTATGTACTTCGTCATCCCTTACACGTGAGAATGGTGAGGTCAAAGGAAATTAATGAAGAAAAAACTTAACAGTTGGTTTCCGGTTGTATAGAGTGGGTTGAGAGTACTTTTGGAATATTTTTTGGATCTTTTGCATGCAATTTTTTTTATATATTAAATTTTCCTGACTATTGTTCAGGCATTTGTTCATTTGTGGTAGTTTTGATAGAAGCCTTTTCTCTCTCCCTCTCCCCTGTGTCATTGTCTCAGGTACTGCAGCTGTGAGGAGTTTGCAGCAGATGCTCAGCTGGTCTTTAACAATTGTGAGCTGTTCAACGAAGACACGTCGGAGGTGGGAATGGCTGGACACTCCATGAGACGCTTTTTTGAGAGCCGCTGGGCTGAGTTCTACTCAAATAAGGACAAATAAGAGTTTACGACATTCCCCCTGATGGTGGGGCTGTAGACTCTTGGTGCTTTCACCGTCCCAGTCACACACACTCTCCATTACTGCTAAGACTGTCTGGAGGTTTTTCCAGCTCTGCGTATGCTCTCATGTATAGGTATATATGTATAGATTTTGGCTATTTGTCTGTTATAGTTTCCTCTACTGGCCTGAATCTGTACAAGGCCCTCAGCTGAACTGGTGTGAACTTGTAGCCATTCCCCATCACAGAGAGGGTGAAAACATGCCTCTCTTCACTTTCCCTTCCACCTTTCGTGTCTGCTCATCATCAGTTTCCCTCCTGCTTGCGTTCTCCTGACATGTCCTTTCACAAGCCACATGTCATACCTAGGCCTTTGGTCAATCCCTGCTGTGTGTCAATGGCATGGTCTCAGGCCCTAAATATTTCATCTTACAGACTCAGACTGAAGGCCATTCATGCTACTGCAGCCCTAACCACTGCCTACAGTACCTGCTTAGCACCACTCAATAGCTAAATGGATCAGAACTCTTCAGAGCTTGGGTCATTTCCTTCCTGTTCAATGGAAATGTAATGTAATGTGGTCTTATGCCTAGAAGTAATTTTTGCTCAATATATTTTTATTATATATTCTATATATAAATATATATAAAGATTACGATAGCTGGGATTATTTAATAGCAATAGCTTGTAGTGAATGTGTACAGATTACTTTATAGAGCTGTTATGAAAAGGCCAGTTAAACTAAAAGGAATCTGTTCTTGGACTGTCACAAGTAGACATGTAACCTCCACTTAAAGTCTTGCACGCACACACACTTTTCACCAACACATACGCACAACATGCACATGATTTGATACACATACTCAACGTCTGCTGCTGTGTGAAAGACACTGGTTTGTAAAACTGGAGGGTTTTTACTGTAAACCATCTGGGCTTGGATAACGCCACGTCTCTCGTTAAGAATAAGTAATCAGATGGCTTCACCTGATCTGTGTCACAACCAAGACAACTCCACAGCAATATTAAAATAGTCTTGTTAAATAGTCTTATTAGAGAACACACAGAAACATTGAAGTGTTGCTGTTATTTGCTGTAATATTACAATTGGCCTATCGGTGAAAATGACACTCGTACGTCTGTTGCTTGTCTGACCTGGTAAAAACATCTAAAGGTGGTTGTGTGCAAGGCTGAAATCCTCTCATTCTAAAGGCTACAGTTGTAAAGGAGCTCTGATAATGAAGTACTGGGCACATTCCTGCCTGGTTTTGTCTTACATTCCTTTTTTAGTGTTTTTTTTTTTCTTTCCTTTTTGCTGTACAAGGGCCAATGTGTTGAGCCGCATGGTGTGCTACGAAGGTGACAGGATGACTCCACAGTCCAGATTTTATTTAAACTTGTTTATTACACTGAACTCAAATCTGTTGATAGACAATAAACTTTAATGTTCCTTATTACACTTAAAGGGACAAGGAGATTTTTTTTTTTTCCAAAAAAAAAACAAAAAACAAACAAACATGAAAACCAAATGTGGTGTTAAGTGAATTTTTAATAATGTACAGTTTTGGTGACTTTAAATTTGTTCCTTTATATTTTTAGGACCAATTCATCATTTTTAAGAGGAGGTATTAAAAGACTCTGTCGTATTAAGGTGATGTAACACGTGTGCATCTGTAGAATGTACTGTAAGTCGAATAAAAACACATCTAGTAGAAAATATTTGTTTTTTAACTACATCTCCATATCTGAGTTTTTTCTATGTTGGTTCTTTGTTAAGCTTCCTTCAGGTGCTCAAGTTTTAATTACACCCTCCTGCTAGTTCTAACACAGGTTGATTGGTAAGTGAACATTTCACAATCTTTCACACGTTCGACTATACCTCGCTGTATAGCACAAGACCAGTGTTATGTTACATTTAAAAGTGTGAAAGAGCTCTGCAAAGACACATCTGGTGTGGAGTTTAGCCAGCCAGGATGCATGGAGGATCCTGTCTGGGACACATGCTCCTGGGAATGTTCTGCCATCACTCACAGCTGCTCTGCAGGGGTTAGGGACTCACCACACACTTTAAGGTTTTACACTTAAATCTCAGTGTGTCTAAAAACAAAAACATTGGTGGACATAGAATTTTTAAAAATAAAACGCGTCTTTTAGGCCGTATGTCACTCTGTGCCCACTATTGCCCCCTTAAATCCCTTAGCTGGCAATTTGTGTACAGAGTGTGAAATTGTGTCTGTGTCAGCATTATGGGTGAAGGGGGTGGAAAACTCCCCACGCCAGCGGGTTCCAGTGTCCCCCCCGCCCATCCTGCTTCACACAGTTAGGCTTAACCCCACAAAAGGGGGGATAACAGTTTCACAGTTGCTGTGGAGAGGATTGGGTAATCCACGGTATAATGGGGCCACCATCAACCCTGACCAACCAGTTCATTCTGGACTCCAGCTGGCAGAATAGGAGCCTGTGAGGTCTGGAGGCTCAGGAGAATCCGTTTGAACTCCAAACATCTCGTGTATACACACCTTCTACCATCATCTCAGCTGTGTCCAATTTGCTGTGTAGATAAAGAAATACTGTAGGAACATTTAAATGATCAATATTCATGTGATACAAAGTGGCTACATTTCCTAATTTATATTCCCAGTTTCGAGGTAAATAGCATTTCTGTCAGTTTAGTTAAATGTTTATTGCTCATTGGATATCAAAGAGAATGAAAAACCTGCACAGAGCAGATGCAGTCTCACAATGGGCACTATGGCAACAGCATCATGAAAGAGCTTATCCCCATGGTGATTGGAGCGGTACCTCACAAGTATTTTGTGGAAGGCTAAAAAGGAGGGTAGCAGGACATCATATTTGATATCTTTTCACAGTCGACACAGAGTTGTGCAGTTGGTCATACCTTCAACCTTGCTATTTCCCAATATCTCCTTGTTCTGTTGTATATTTGAAAAAGCCTGTTTATGCAAATCTGGTCCTCCTGAAAACCTAATTTCACTCCTGGAGAAAAGAAAAATGAATCGTATTTACGACTTTGCCTTGAATTTCTCTGCTGATGAATGCTGCAGTGTGTATCTGAACAGATAATTTCATGTGATGGATGTGGCGTGTTCTTGTTGCTCTGATCGTCTCAGCTCACTAATGGTCCCTTTCTCCTATAATTGATATGATAATATGAGCTGCAGTAATCGGTGCCAGGTGCTCAGGGCACGTTGGAGCACGCCAAGACACGCCAACACAGTTCCTCTCAACAGGAGATCACATGATCAGATACAAACAGCTTTAGTGTTATCTCATAGGTACATATGTTGTTAAAGGACAAGACTGGCTGTAGGTTTTTCTTGTCATCAAATCCAATAAATCCAGTACTGTGTACCATGTCCATCATCGTAGTGGGATACCATTTGATAAATATACATGAAGAACAGCCTGAGAGAAGCGTGGTTGTGTCGGGGTACCACACGCAGAAACTGTGTGTTATAGGAACAGGTGGGGTTCACCAATCAAACCAAAGTGTCTGCACCAAATTCATGGCAGTAATACAGTAATTCATACAGTAATAATAAGATGTTTCTGTTTGGGTCAGAGTGGTGGATTTCTAATTTTCGCTTTAAAAATGCCTCAACTAGTAATGGATTTATTGTAGATCGGCTGCGGAGTTGTAGACATTTCCTACGCTAGAGAGTGTTCACAGCAGAAAGACAGTTTATGAAGCTTTGACTAAAAATGAACCAAAGTGCAGATGTTAGGCAGAAAGAAAAAAAATTTTCTGGACACAAAGGAAAAAGGGACCCTTCGACATAATTGTTACATCAGAGAACGTTGGGATCAGTTGAGAACTGACAATGAGAAACATAGAGACGTTTCCTCAGACAGGTGCAGGACTTGGCAGCACTGGGGAAAATGTATAAAAATATGTCAGTAAAGGTTGTTAGTCATCAAGGTGTAGCAAACATCAATCAACTGGACTTTTTTCTTCTTTAGCTAGAATCATTTCGCTACTCATCCAAGTAGCTTCTTCCGTCTGTAAAAAGTTGACTGGGGGACCCATTTACGTCCTCCAGGGTGGTCGTCCCCAAGGTGCTGTTGACAACCTCCAACCTGGATGACTGAGAATTTTAATAGACCTCCTGTTGAGAGGGTTTGAAAGGAAGAAAACTTGTTTACATGTTTAAAACAGTTAACATGATTAATCTTCCAGATGCAATAACAATTTCATCTTTTTTTTGTTGTTGTTGTTTGCAAACAAGACAATTCTATCTGATATACACACATCCTGGCCTATAATTTGGTCTCATTGAAACTTGGAATTCTGTCATCTGCAGCATTAAACGTTAAACGCCTTAAATTTCTTATCGTTGGGTGGAATCTGTTGGAGCAAAATCGTGAGGATATGATGTTAGAAGCTTGAGAGGGGACATTTCAAGGGTTTGTATTGACAGCTTGTTCAGTGAAAGACTAGACAGGGCCTGGGGTGAGGATGAGAAGAGAGAGACTGAAAGGGAGGAGGCTGCTCTTATCAAAGGACCTTTCAGACTCTCCAAGGTAATGAGGGATGCAACGGAGACCCTGAAGCCCTCAGACCCCAGCAGCTACATACACTGGCAGTTATACAGAACAAAACAAAACTGAGGACAACGTTGTGGTTGAGTTTGAAATGACGTGGCGTGAGGTAAGCATTGTATTTTACCACTACTACAAAGCGGGTTTCATTTTAGGACTCATTTCTGGAAGAAAAAAACACATTTGGTCAATATGCCTTGCACCAAGAAGTTGTTATGTATTTGTAACTTTAAGAGCAACCCTTTATTATTGCATTAGATAGTTATAGTTTGGCATATTTAGTACATTTTTAATTAACTTTATTAGCCATGCATTATACTTAATGAACTACTTGTTGTTGACTTGTTTGTATTAGATAATGTGAGTATTTCTAATTTCTCTTAATGTATTTGAGCCAGCTTGTGTTGTCTGTCAGTTTTTATTATTTTTAAAAGCTATGTGACTATATCAAAGTTTCAAATATTTGAGGGTGGGTGAGAATATTTTCTTGATAAATGTCCGGTAGGCTAAATATGGTCCGTCTTTTATTCCCCCCATTTCTTTGCTGTGGAGTTACGTAGTCGGCAGTTCTGGCGTGCCATCCTCGCAGAGCTGCTTGGCACCCTGATTTTGGTGAGTGCCGTGCTGGGTGCCTCTGTGCCAGGCCCTGGAGAGGTCACTGGCGGTCCCCTGTATCCAGCAGTGGCTGTGGGTGTGGTGATTGTTGCACTTGGACACTGTTTTGGAGAAATAAGCGGGGCACAGGTTAATAACTCTAGTTATATATTTATTGTAAGATTTGATTTTTGTTTTCTCTGACATGAACTTGATCATAACTCTGTTAATTTTACTAACAATGCCGTAAGAATTACTTATAGCCTTTGTTAAATAGAGTTACCAAGATTGAAACCAACCAAACTACAGGTGTCAGATAAATGTAGCAAAGTATAAAGTACATTTTGCATTGAGATATAGTATCAGTGTAGATGTACAGTGTTGCAGAAAATGAAGTTAAAGTACCTCAAATTCCTGACGCTGTGGCTGCTGGCTTAACTTTTCAAACCTTTTTGTGGTCTGTGATCAGGTGAACCCTGCAGTGACTCTGTCTTTGTTGGCCACACGGAGACTGGAGGTCCTCAGGGCACTTGTTTATATCACCGCACAGTGTTTGGGGGCCTCCTTAGGAGCCGGGGCCCTCTACCTGGCCCTACCACTGAATACCACTGCAGACCACTTTGTTAACAGGGTCAGTTCTCACCACACAATTGTGTAACCTTTTTAAAATTTGACTCTGCATCTTCTCTGAATTTACCTTGTCCTCCTCGTGCTGCACCTCTTTTTTCTTTTTTTATGTCACTCAGGTGCCTATTGAGCTGAATGCAGCCCAGGCACTGGGCATAGAAGTTTTGTGCACCTTCCAGTTGGTATTAACTGTGTTCTCAGTGGAGGACCAGCGACGGAGGGAGTGCCCAGAACCAGGAAACTTGGCCATTGGATTAGCACACACTGCTGGAGTGATGATAGGGGTAAAATGTGCTTTCATACAGATGCATGGTAGTTTACATTCTGCCTTAGTGTCAAATCATCAATTCTGTAGTTTGTTGTGAATTGATGATTTTTGCATTTATCTGGTGCTACCGATCCCCCTGTTCACAACACGGCTTCACATGGCCCAAACACTTTTCATTCGATAAGTTTAATGTAGACTTAGTATAATAAAGGTGGACATTTAGGAATCTTTTGCATTTAAAAGCTCTGAGATGGTTCCAAAGCTAAAAGCACAAGTTAACAGAACTTCCGACTTTGTAATGAATCAGTTACCTGTTACAAAAAAGTTAGTAGTAGGCGACTGTGGTGCAGGAGGGTACAGGTAGAGGTTGTCCACCAATCTCGCAGTTGTTGGTTCGATCCCCGGCTCCTCCGATCACATGCCGAAGTGTCCTTGAGCAAGACACTCAACTTAGTTGCTCCCGGTGAGCATTGGCCAGCTGCATAGCATCTCCCCCATCGCTTTTTGAGTGCGAAAGGGTGAATAAGAAGCAGTGTAAAGTGCTTTGAGTGCCAATAGGTAGAAAAGCGCTGTATAAGTGCAGACCATTTGCCTGATAATGTAATTTTAATATACTATAAGCTATACTTATACTGCATAGCAGGTTACCCTTGTTGATTTTCCTCAGCTGAAGTGAACCAGCTTTGTCACAATAGAAAACTCATGCTCAGTCCAAATATAGCTGGCAACCACACGCACTGTACTTGGCCGTGTTTGTTCCTTGTGAATTGGTAGTGGATGGAGAGTATATCCACTGGTATTCTGAGAAATATTTTGAGCTAAATAAAATGTATATAATAATATTATTAATAGCAAGAAAATGAAGACAGTCCAGAAAATATATAAATAAGTTAATAACGTCTCAAACGCTACACATAAAAAAAAATCAAAATAAGAGCTAAATCTTGAAGTGTTACAGTACATAGATATATCTGAAACCATCTCACTCAGTTCTTCACAGGACTCTAAACCAAGTGGTTAATCACCCAGATACCTGCCGCAACCAACCAGTCTGATATTGCAGATAACTATAAGTAAGTAGATAGGGCAAAAAAAAAACAATGTGATTAAGTAAAAGCAAAAAAAACCCAAAAACTCTCCAAGTTGGGGAGTGATGTGAGATTGCTGAACAAATGTATTCTATAGAAAAACAGACATTGCTGACACTGGAAGACAATATTCTTTACAGGTTTGAATTAAGTGGATCATGCTTTTGCCACTAAGATGGAAGTGAGGATATTTTGAAAAGCTTGAATGAATAATTAGGTTTACTTCATACAAAGCTCACCACAGGTCCTCAGTGCATTTACTCTGTCTTTGATTCTTCTGTCTCTTTATTAAGTCCTGGCTGGAAGGATGGGGGCTCTGTGGGGGCCACACTTTTGTATTTGTTGTCAGAATCTCTTGATGACTCTGTGTTTGGGCTCATGCTGCAGATTGAATTCCTGATCAGACTCCTCACTGACAGTCTGAACAATCTGAACATTCCAGTCTCTAAAACTTAGCACAGTCCTCCACCTATCTAGATGTCTGAATAACCTGCGGCAGCTGTTTTCTGTGAGCTTGCTCATGCTGTTATTTTCATATCTGACACCCTGATAAAAACAGATGTGTAGCGAAAAAAGAAAACTAGCTCTTGTTTCTGACTTGCTTCAATTTGTGTGTTTTTCACAACCAGGGAAGGTTCTCTGGTGCAAGTATGAATCCTGCACGTTCCCTGGGTCCAGCCATCATCACCGGCTTTTGGGAAAATCACTGGGTGAGTCTCCATGGTAACACCAATGCTGTTTTATAAATGTTAAAAATACTAAACATTAAAAAAACTACATTTCGTCAAGGTTATATAGGCATTTGCTGGGGATTATTGTTTTACACTCTACATTTTAAATAAAGCATGATGATAAGTTTTCTAATTTTTTATATGAGCTGACGCTAGTATATGCAAACATGACAGAGGCTTTTTTAGGCAGCAAATAACACATTCATTTATATTTTATTAATTTTACTCCTGGTAAATCAGGTTGTGGTTACATTGATGAAACTTCATGAAGGAAGGAGTCAATTTATTGCAGTTGTGTTTGTCTGCATTTGTTGAATAAATAATACCGTTTCTTTGGTCTTCACAGTACGTAACATTAAAAAGGATTTTCCTTTTGCTGACCTGCAGGTCTATTGGATCGGACCGGTGCTCGGTGCAGTACTGGCTGGGGTGTCTCATGAGTTTTTCTTTGCACGCAGCGCTTCTCGCCAGAAGCTCGTGGCGTGTCTGACCTGTAAGGATATTGAGATTGTGGAGACGACCAGTATGACCGGGTCCTCGTTGTCTACGGTCACACAGAACGCCATGAGAGCCAAACAGGCCAACAAACAAGAGAACAACTGAGGAAGCATGCATGAGTAAACCACACAGAAACACACATTCAGCACGGTTGTAGTGATTTTTCTGAGGACACATAGAATAGATTTTATATTACAGTCATGTACAGTAGATTTGGCATGGCAGTGGTCTGCACCACAGAAAGGGGAGAAGCTGTGCATAATCTCACACAGTTAAAAGGTAGGTTACATTAAACCTCCATAAAACTTAACTGTAATATAGAAAAGAATAGTAAAGTTGTCAGGTATCCAAAGGAGGAAAACGTGGTTTAGGCACCAGAAGTTCACCTGGCACATTTCACTGAACTATTCTTTCAGTGTCCTTCCATTAAAACCTTGCCAGCACTTTCTGAAGTTTCCAAACTAACATTTACGTTTATTACTCTTTTGCCTTTTATAACACATCTAGAAATAATTTTGTATGGCAGCTAGATTTAAATTGGTGTGAGTATGACCTTTGAGGTCTCACAGATGCCTCTCTTTAGCGTATGTAAAAGTGTGTCCAATATTGTGAGATTCAGTATTATTACTTTCACATTTGCACATCATTAGACTTTATAATAAGACTCACTGAAATCCTGCCGAAAAACATCCTCGTGTTGGCCATTTTCAGTTCTATCCAGTGTTTTTGGAGGCTTTGAAATGCTAAAGAGATCCTTGCCCTGCACTGCAGGTTCAATTATGCTCTCAATCAGTCCAACTCTCTCATGTTTGTGCCTGTTAGTGTCTGTCTCTTCTCAGAGGGTTTCTATTCACAAATCAAATGGACCTGCCTCTCTGTGATGGTTCTCTCTAATTTCAAATGAATCTAGTGAGCGAACCTCCATGTTTGGCTGCGTGACAGACATGTAGCTTTCATGAAACCTTTTTCGATATTGCACGTTGCCATGTTTGTCATGTCTAAAAACTATCCTTTTTATATATGTTAAAGAGTCAGTTCACCCAAATTACAAAAGGCCTGTGTGAGACACAGTCTATAGTTGTATTTAGCTATGAAGGTCTTCACCCCATTACATCCAGTACTTATTCAAAGTAATTTCCTTGAACTGGCCGTAATAAACAATTAATAAAATTATATGAAATATGTATAAACATTTGAGATACACTGTATTGTATGAATTCAACATTGCATGTAAAATAAAACCATGTGAACACACCAACACTGAAGTGTATATTTTTTCCAATTCATAAAGTGTAAATCATCTACACTACTCACATCCACAATACAAAGACAAATAAGATGTGTAAATGAAGCCAAAACCTATTTTACCTTTTAAAAAAAAAAAAACGCACTCATTATTTATTCTGTAAATCCACCTTTATTACAATTGCCAAATACATGTCTATACATCTCATACCTTTTAACTTTATAGCTTGTACAGCCACATTCCGAACACGAATTGAACCAAACATACATTTTCTCTGACCGTAATATCTTGTGTTAACTAATCAACATTTCCTGAATTGGAAGCACATCTCAGTTCACAGTTGTCAGACACAGAAGACTAATTTAAATTTACTGTGCAAACATACTCAAATATGCACACATTACAATTTACATTACATTACATACAACAATTTACACACTCACACACAGACACACTCACAAACACACACATACAACATGCACAATAGCTAACTGCCACAGTGCTGATAGCATTTTGCATTGTGTTTGTTCTAACATGTATAAAAGCGGGTTAAAAAGGCAAACTCAGCGTTCTGTATTCATCGACCCCCCACACTCTTCTACCCCTTTTACAGTGATGGCTCTCGACTGGTCAGCGTGATGCCCCAGTGGTGCTCAGTAAACCCACTCCCCCCACCACATCCCACTGCTGCACCCCAGTACATCTCCCTTTCCCCAGCTCCACACACAGAACATTCAGGGCTTCGGTTGTACATCCTCTTGCAACACACACAAACACACTTTCACATTGCAAAGCTCTGCTAAGTGCCTCTTAGCAGCCCCCTGTCACAACAGAAATAATGTAAATTTATACTCCTTATAACCTGCTGTGTTATGTGAAAAACTTCTAGTTCATTGCATTGTGCTCTCTGATTTTCTACACTTTGATATTATCATTGTGTCCATGTTCCCTCTTTGTATTGTTTTTTAGTAGTCAGATTCACCTCTTCTTCACCTTGTTCATGTTTCCATGTTTCCACAACATGGATCCACATGTGCAGCAGTGGCTGTGACGTCTCTGAGCTCTGAGGCAACGTCAAGTTCAGATTGAAGCGTTCATGACCCCAACCCTTATCAGTGACCAAGACTTATCTTTTCCTACTCTTAAAGTTTATTGTTATCATCAGCAGTTGTTGACAGTGTAGTTGTCTTAAAACCAGGAGCAATAAATAATGACAGCTTGGGTCCAGCATTTAGCAAAGCACATTCTTTGTTATTTGTTGCCTCTGTGCTTTAGTTTAGTTTAATATGTATTTTAGTCTTTACAGACAATGGTTTCACAGGCTCAGGCATTTTAGCGTATGGGTCAGTCGAACGCTGTTAGCTTTGGGCACTTCCGTCCGGGGCCCCATCTGCATTATCTGCACATGTATATGTATATGTGCGTATCTGTGTGTGTGTGTGTGTGTGTGTGTGTGTGTTTGTGTGCTTGCATGTGTGTGTGTCTCTGTGTGTGTTGTTTTCATGTTTTTGTGCACACGTGTCTATTGTCTATCAGCATTTGTGTCAACTGATTGTGACAGTTGTGGCATGTCAACAGCTGACAGATGCCCTTAAAGAAAACCTTCACCTCTCTGCTCCAGCTGCTCTTCATCGTCCCTGTTCCTCCTAGTTTTTCTACTTCCCCTGAGTTAAAGATACAATTATTGCTTTTGTCTCCCACTAAACATCTGTAATGGGTTTCTACTTTTTCTCAGTCTATTTTTCTTCTCAGATATTCTGCCCATCTTTTAGTCTTAGTTTATTACGGAGTGCAACAGAGGGGTTAAGTTTGTTTGATTTAGAATGTCCAGCACAACTGCCCACCCCACCCCCCTCCCCCTTTGGCTGTACATGGGGATTATGGCGTCACCTGGGGCCCCTCGGGGTGTATTATAAAGCCCCTCTCTGGCCCCCTACCCCCCGTCAGAGAGGCCAAAAGGTTCAGCGGACACTCTGTCTATCCCCCTATCTATTTCAGAAACACCCCTTAGCATTGATGCCCACCTCCTCTTGACAACTCGTCCCACCTGAGATCTCCATCCACACTCCTACATTATCTAATACCTATGTCTTTGCAACAGGTGGACAGAGGTGGCAAGCAAGAGCAGCTGAGTTGACTTTGTAAGCCCAGTTCCTGGCTTGGTTAAGACCCACAGAGCGGATTCATCGACGGTCCTAAATTCTGTTTTGTCGTTGAACTAACTCCCTGAGTGTTTTTGGTCAGCCACGTTAGCTGACTACAAAAGGGAGACCCTATTTTTGGTATTTGAAGAGGACAAAAAAGGTACACATTTACCTTTTCTAGACTCACCCTCATCTATTGTTTTAAACTCTTCTTTTGGTGGAGACCCTAAAGTAAACAGTCACCATGTGGGAGTTCCGGTCCATGAATTTTTGGCGAGCAGTCTTTGCAGAGTTCTTCGGGACCATGTTCTTTGTGTTTTTTGGCATGGGTGCTGCCCTCCGTTGGACCACTGGGTCTCACTATGTCCTTCACGTGGCCCTGTGCTTTGGGTTGGCAGCTGCCACTCTCATCCAGTCCATTGGTCATATCAGCGGTGGCCACATCAACCCTGCTGTCACCTTTGCCTACCTGATTGGTTCACAGATGTCGCTTTTCCGCGCCATTTTCTATATGGTTGCTCAGTGCCTGGGTGCTGTAGCTGGGGCCGCTGTGCTGTACGGAGTCACACCCACCAACATGAGAGGCAACATGGCATTGAACACGGTAAGGGCCCAATATGGACGTTAGAGAAAACATGTACAGCCACGTGTTTGACAAAAGGAACATCGTCGGTAATGTGATTTTTTTTTTTTAAATCCCACACGTAACTTGCAGATATTTAAGTGATGAGTTTGACAGAGGATCATTTTGGTTCACTTCATTCAGTTATGTCAATTAGTTAGTCAGTAAAACCATTGTTAAATTATCCAAGAAACAAAAAAAAATTGAATTATTAGAAGTAATATTCATCTGAAATAAAAATCAAAATACACTAATATATGTTCAACACAGCTCTAAGACCATGATTTCTTCTTCTTGTCCATCTCTGTCTGCAGTTGCAGCCTGGCATCAGCCTGGGAATGGCCACCACCGTGGAGGTCTTCCTTACCATGCAGCTTGTGGTGTGCATTTTCGCTGTCACAGATGAAAGGAGAAACGGTCGTCTGGGATCTGCTGCCCTCTCCATTGGCTTTTCTGTCACCATTGGGCATCTCATGGGGGTGAGAAATGTGAAAACACAAAGGCAGATCCACATACATACACACAGAAAAGAATACCGATTTTACCACACAGTACAGTTAAGAGTGTTTTGTTTTTCAGATGTACTACACCGGCGCTGGAATGAACCCTGCTCGGTCCTTTGCCCCTGCTGTGCTTTTCAGGAACTTCATCAACCACTGGGTAAGACCTGAAATGACTCTGAGCAAATGATTCTGAGGGCTGATAAATGCTAAAGCTAATGTCTGTTCCTGGCAGGTGTACTGGGTCGGGCCCATGATAGGAGGTGCCATGGGCGCCCTTCTGTATGATTTCATGCTGTTCCCACGCATGAGGGGTCTGTCTGAGCGCCTGGCCACACTGAAGGGTAGTCGGCCCCCCGAGGGTGAGACTCAGCAGGAGACTCGGGAGCCCATCGAGCTCAAGACACAAGCCTTATAAACCTGCCCCTGTCCCCTTCTCAGACTGGGGCTAAAGGATGAGGGACATGGCCTTGAGCTCTGCCAACCCCACCTCCACTGACCCCTTCCTTTATGCCTTAACACACCACCAAACAAAACTAACCCAAATATTCATATCTAGACTAACAGGTGATCTGATTTTCCCAGTACCACTGTAAAAACCGACACATATACAGGTTCACAACCTTCAACCTCAACGCACAACAAGACTCCTCTACCCACCCCAGTCTTCACTCGGTATTTAGAACTGGACATAGTGTTTTTGATCTATGGTAACTAGAACATGAACCATCAGCGACCCACCTCCTCCCCCACCCGCCTCCTTCTACCCTCCTGCTTTCTCCTCCTAACCAAACATTTATCTGGAATGCAAAGGAGCGCGGAAACCCTGAAATCCAGCAGAAAAGGTTTGGGTAGGCAGTTTTTAAAAAGCTGGGTAGATGTAGGGCAGGATGAGGGTGAGGTGGAGCTGTGGTATGTTATTAGAAGGGTAAGAGGGGTCTGGGGCAGGTGAGAGTGGAGTGGAGGGATGGGGATTGGGATTTAGGTAGAATAGAGAAGGCAATACTCTGGATTTGTGGTCGTTTCAAGTTGGGTTAAACCAGTAAAAATGGGCATGCTTTTCATATTCATCTGAATTTATCTTCTCTTTAGTTATTTGTTTTTTTTTTCCCATTTTGTTTTCTGCACTTCAGACACAAGATGTGGATGTATGATGCCATTAGATTTTACCAGGGTTTCACTATTTTCAATCACTACATTTTATCTGTGGGTTTGTGTTTGTGTGGATACCTCTGCAGTACATGTGTGTGTGCAAGTGTGTGCGTGAGAGTGAGCGCGTGTATGCGTGTGCCTGCCCATATGTATGAGTGTGTTTGAAAGTGAGTGTGTATATGTTTGTATGTGTGTGATCAAGATAGCAAACACAGTACTTTTTATTTCTTTTTATTTTCATTTCCCCTCTCCTGTTTCGTACCATTAACTGTGTTTATTTTGTCAGCAATTTTTAAGATACAATCATTTCTCCTCTCCTCATTGTGGTATTTGCTATAATATTCATTTTTACATAAACCATCTGCTTTTTTGTTTTGAACTAGCGCAATCCAACGGAAATGTTGTATCCCAGACTTTAACAGTAGGTCTGTTCACTGCAGTTCAGCAGTGTAAGATTAACAATGACTCTCCGTTTATTATTTGATTCTTACTGGGATCACAAGGCGTTTAAATGAAATTTGAATAATAATAAAAAATAAATAAAAAGTTATACAATGATTGGTCACTTTGTTCCTTAAAGATTTGCACTTCGGGGAGTTTGAGGGTTGCAATTAATTATTTTAGCCAGAAGATGGCGAAAATAGCATGACTCATCCAACATTAGAACTAGTGAGGGGATCTGACTTTTATACCTCAATCAATCACAAATCATAAAAGGAAACAGTTCAGAGTGGCAAGTATGCTTTCAGAGAAATTATAGGTTCCATTAGTTTAGGTAGATTGGAGATGTAGTGAAGGAGAGGTTGCTTGGGTGAAACAGCATCCATCCCACCCACAGACTATTGCTGGTATTAGATAAGAAACATGGTTAAAACTGACACATTCATTTATCTTCTACTCTCCTTAGTTCTAGTGCATCATGCTGATAAATAACAATATGACTCCACCTTCAAAACCCCAAAATACGTTAAAGGAAAAGTATGGTGATATTCTACATTTTATACACGCAACAAATTGCCTCAAATGATGAAATCCAAGTATTTTTGTTAGGTCATATTCAGTAATAAGTATATTATTCTTTGACCCAACAGGTCAGATTGGGTGACATGAATCTGGGCACAATACAAATTTATGGAAACCATAATATTTTGGTAGCCTAAATTACTAATACATATTTATTTATATATTTATTTACAAGAGTGGTTTTAAATGTGGAAAATGTGGTTATTTATGATAATGCAGAGAGCCACATCAAAAGACTGGTAAAAGTAATATTTACCATACAGTAAGTCTAGAGCTACAGGCAGCAGCCAGTAAGCTTAGCTTAGCATTAAAACTGAAAAAGGGGAAACCAATAGCACCACTTGGTCAAAAAGTAACAAAATCCTTCAGGATGTATTCTGACTTGAAGCACTTGCTCCTTTTGCGTCATGGTTTCTGGACAGACATGAGATCATTACATCTAACTCTTGACAGGAAAATGAAAAAAGCATGTTTTGCAAAATGTATTTTAAACCATATCGTCTCAACACATTTAGTCGTTCACCATTGTAATGTATACAGACTTAAGTAAATGTGGATTTACAATGTCCTCCAGCCTCCTGATAGTGACATACAGCAACTGTTTCTTCCAGATATTAAGCCTAATTACTGTAACTTCACTACACCCAGAATACAGTAGCATTCTTTTAGAAATGTTCATTTTATTTTGCATATTTGTATTAAATGTTATGTATGGCTTGGTTTATGAGTCCTAACATGGTGCCACAGCACTAACAGACTCCAGTATCATCTCTAAAGCCTCTGTCTGCATTTTCTAGCAAAACAAAGAAACAACTCTGACTAGTACAATGGGCTGGAAAAGGAGCTCGGTCCTGACACTGGTGTACACTGCATCGTTCTACTTCACTCTCATTCACACACACACACCCACACACACACCAAATACACTCACGCATATTGAGCAACAACATATATTTCTTGATAACTACACCGAAACACATTTACTTGATATGTATTGACAGCTACGCAATTACCGAATCCGAAAACCAAAATGCAGATTCTCCTGCTCCAAAAGTTGAGCAGGCAAATTCATCCTTATAAGTGGTTGCAGAAATTCCATGTGATTACTAATGTGTTAAAGTCTTTCTCTGAGTAATGTTCTAGCAGTGGCAATACAAAAACAATATGCCAGTGTTGTCTACCTTATTTACGCCCATCATTCATCATCCTAATTGCATATTTTGTTAAACTGTAATTATCACTATGTAACAACCTGCCAGCGGTGGATACAAGGAACTAAACAGAGCACCACAAACACTATAGACAAAGCACAAACTGATGAAGGTATGTAGAGAAAGATCTGTAAGGCCACAGATAGAAATGTAACCTTGACAAGGAGGTAATCAGACCTGTGTTTCTGAAAGAGGAACTGGCTCTCAGCTTGGCTAATATCCAGCATTCAGCTCAGTACCTTTGGAGAAACTGCAGTTGCAGCAGTCAAACAGACATATTTCTTATTGTTTTTACCCAAGTGCTCTGCATCCGTCAGCGTGCCTCCTGTCTCTGCAATGAGGGTCAATGGTACCAGAGGATTATTAGTCTTCTCATCCCAGACCTTGATCGTTCCTTATGAAAAACATTCAGATCGTGTGCTGATGACATTAGCAATTAAACATTTATTTTAACAATAATATATAAAAAAACAGGAATGAGAGTGCTTTCCAAAAGCCCTTTTGATTTCATTACACTCTGTTCCTGGTTATACAGTCACATGTTTATGATGCCACAGGTCAACAGTCACTTTGTTTAAAATCATCAGTTCAGCAGCTCCAGCTCAGTGCAGAGCTGCTCACTGCATGCGGTCAGGCTGGTGCAGAGGGTAGTGGAGGAAACCCTGAGGGGCGGCGGACACAGTGGTGAGTGCAGCCAGGGGAGGATGGATGGCAGCCTGAGGGGTCGGGGATGCGGTGAGAGCAGACACCGGCGTGCCAGGGGTGAAGTTGTAGCTGAGGTAGCCAGCAGAGGGCGACGGTGAGGGGGTGTAGGGATACTGCTCCAGTCCTGTGGGGGTGTAGTGGCTGTAGACGGAGCTGTAGTCCAGGTAAGGGGAAGCCAGTGCAGCTGCTGTGGGGCTGAGCTGAGACTGCAGCACCAGGCTCGGCTGAAGAAAAGCCTGGGGGTAGACATACTGCTGTGTGAACCTGGAACCACAGAGAAACAAGTGTTAGGACCCGAGTAAATACCAATAAAAAAGACAGTTTATTTTTTCAAAGATTGCTCTTGAAAACACCAGTGTTGAGAGCAGTAAAAAGTGCCATCATAAATTGCCAAAGGCCAAGAGGTTGGCATTTTGTTGTCAGACCAAGAGTCTAAAACCCAAAGAAATTCAGTTTAAGTCTTGTTTTTCTTTTAGTTTGCATTTATGACTTTTTGAATTTATTTCTATACTGCTATCGTTTTCCTTGATAGCTGGTGGCCAAGTTCTAAGGCATTGGTCTCATAAACCAAAGAGCATAGGTTCAATCACCATCCATGCCTCTAAATGAGATCTATTTCTCTCAAACAAAGATCAAGTAGCTCCCTGTGGATCAGGGAAGCACCTTGCAGGCCAGCTGGCATCATCTTTGGGTGTGAATGAGGAGAGATTGTGTAAAATACTTTGAATAAAAAGGCTATATGAGCAGACATTTCAGTAGCAACAGACAACTGCTCCCTTTCTTGCTGTAATACCCCAATATTAAAAAGCTTGGTCCTAAAAAGACATCCGTCTCCTCCTTTAAGAGCAATTAGCAGCACTGTTACTGTTGCCTTAAATAGTCTCCCTTGTGTTTAAATTTAATTAGCACACTGCCTGAACAATGTTCACCAAGAACCACTTCCAAAAGAAATATCAGCCATTTAGTAATCAGACAAGAAATCACAATTGTTTGGATTTTTTGGTTTTTGCTCCAAAGCGTCTGATGTGAATGCCAGTGAGCTCATGTACAGTACATACAAACAACCTGCCACAACTGATGCAGTGCATACGAATGCTGGTACTCAGAACCACAGCAGTAATGAGAGGAAAAAAGCTTTCTTCTGTCCTCCTGTATTCAGTCATGCCCTTGCCTGAGGCTGCCTACTTAACCAGAACTGCCTCGGTTACATCTGGCAACAGCAACAGCGATCATATCAGAGGAACTAGGTTACTCTTCTTCACTTAAAGAAAAACAACAGGACACGACAGTATTTAACACTTACACTCCTTTGATCAGGGCCCACAGTCAAAGCCATTAACCTGACAGTGACCTTGTCACCGAGTCCGAATGGGTGATCAGAGCAGAGAAAGGAAGCCTGCTGCTGCTATTTATCCCTAAACAGAGTGAGAGTGTGGATCAGGTGCTTACACAACAAACACAGAGGCTGCTCCAGTTCACTCCCACTTCACTGTATAGACAACACACACAGACACACACAAGTATGTACAGTCCTTCCACCAATATGTTAGTTCAAATTTATTTAACCTTTTTAATCTATTCTATGTCATGCTGAGGAGACCAAAAGTCCCAAATATTGAAGACTGGCTGTGCATAAAAGGCCACAAAATCTTACCAAAGATCGGACAGAGATGTTTCCATCAAATATAAAGATACTATTCACAGCCTTGATTTTTGTACAAAACATAACATGTTAATTAAAACAGGCAGATTTATTTTTTTACTGTTGGACAGAGCTCTGCTTTAACTCTTTCTGCTAAGCTAAGCTATGCTTGCTCTTTGATTATATTATTATTAAATTTACCAGGCAGACACAAGAGAGGTCATTATGCTGTCAAGAAAGCAAATGAGCAAATGTCCTAAAATGTCAAACTATTCGTGAGGGAAATCCGATATGTGGGTATAGAGTCAATGCAGATGTTCTTATGTCTGCACTGTTATGGGCCATATGTTTCATTAATTTGAATGAGAAAATGTACACAAAAAGCTAAAGAATAATTCTTCTTCTTCTTCTACTTCATTTTCTTCTTCTTCTTCTTCTTCTTCTTCTTGACATGTGGAAACTTTCTAATATAAAATTTCCCACATCACTTATTTAGGTACATGGATTGGGGAAAAATGGACAGTGGACAGACAGTTGCATCTTTCAGGCTGTGTTAGTCCTTACATGGAGCCAATGTCCAATGGAAACCAGTCAATAACGCCCAGTACAGTAGTTCAACTTAAATGTTATAGCTCCATATTACACCAAGACACGGAATGGAGGAAACAGCCTGACTCTGTCTGAAGGCAATTTTTGGGGGAAATAAAGAAAATAGCTGCTGCTTTCAACTCAAACTACGTGTCCACATCTTGTATGGCACAACCTCATTTACTGTGGTAACAGTAAGAAAATTACTACTGTGCTGCAACTTCTCACTGAGCTTTAACACAGTCACCGTGCAGTTGTGAGCAGTGTCATATACCCTGCTAGACTCTAAAATGGGAAGTCCTCAGCAAATTCAGATGTGTCTGTGCCAGAGGTAATTAGAAGTGTTTTCTACTTCTGAAAACATTGATCACATGTCAGTGAAGTTTCTTCTGCCATCCAGGTATTGAGCTCTGCACGTTGAGTCACGTCAGCCGGACTTCTTTTTTCTTAGTGGAAAACATTTTGCTGTTCATCCAAGCAGCTTCTTCACTCTGCCACAACAGATTGAAAAACCCAGTGAAATGTTTCCAACAATAACAAAGGAAGTCCCGCGGACATGACTGAACTTTCACATAATGCTATATAGTTGTGTTTAAAATAACATGGTACATACTGACCGTACAATAACTATTACTATGAAACTGTTGGTATACATGAAGTAAGTGTGAGCCAAGTTTCATCTTACTGTAATTTGTTATTTAGTCATTAGAAAATTAAGGGTAAATTTGTTGTCGTGCCATTTACAATAATTGAAGCATAATAAAAATTGAAATTGAAAGACTATAACAATTGAAAATGTTGACTGCTCCATTAACTGTTTCTCATTGTTTCTTTACTCATGTTTAGTGAAATGTATCTGTGCTTCCCTTTTTCTAGCTAATGCTCACTTCTATAATCTTTTTAGGGGAATATTAGGAACGCAAAAAAAAAAAAAGAAGATACAATCCTATTAGATTTCTTTCACCCAAACATCGTGCAGAAGAATTGAAGTAATTGTTTCAGGCCTTAGTTGTGTCTGCTGTTTTGCTCTAAGCTAATATATGGCTCCAACATCCTTGAAGAATATATAACTGGATGTATGTAGCTTAATATTCAATAGTGGGCCAAGGTTTTAAACAAGGGCTGCAAAGTATATGTTACTACTCAGAGCTTTTTACCCTGAGTGCTTGATAATACGTGAGGTGACAGTGAATGTGCATTAACATGCACACGGGCATTTTAATGTGCATTAAAATGCCCTTTAGGCTTGCTGAATGTTATTGTTTTGTCAGAAGTTATTCAGATTACTATCATGCATGACCAGCTAAAGCCATACATCTCAGAAAGAAAGGCTAGAAAATTATTCTATTTTGTTATGATTTTGTTTTGATCGTCCAAATAGCTTTGAATGAATTTTCTGCCTTACTTACTTCACATTTGATTTAACATATTTTTGAAAATATTCAAACCCCTTTTACTTTTTTCAGTTTTGTAATGTTGCAACCTGATTAATCTACACTCATTTCCTAAAAAGACAAAGGGAAAACAGAATTTTAGAAATCTCCGTAGATGTATTAAAAAACTGAAAAAAACAATTTTAGGAAAAACTGAAATATCACATGTATAGTTGTATTCAGACCCTTTGCTCAGTACGTTGTTGAAGCACCTTTGGCAATATTAACCCACACCTGGATTTGGGGAATTTTCTCCCATTGTTCTTTGCAAATCCTCTCAGGCTCAGTCAGGTTGGATGGGAACCATCAGTGAACAGCCATTTTCAGGTCTCTCCAGAGATATTCAATAGGGTTTGAGTGCTGGTGCTTTTTTTACAAACTCCAAACGGCTTTCGTGCATTTTAGACTGAGGAGAGGCTTTGGTCTAGCCAATCTGCCATAAAGGCCAGGTTGGATGAGGGCTGCAGTGATGGTTTTCCTTCTGGAACTTTGCTCCATTTCCACTCACCATCTCTGGAGCTCAGGTTCTTGGTCATTTCTCTTACTAAGGCCTTTCTCCCCTGATTGCCCAGTTTGGCCGAGCAACTGGCTCCTGGTTGTGCCAAATTTCTTCCTTCTGAGAATTATGGAGGCCACTGTGGTCTTGGGAACCTCCAGTGCAGTTTCTGAACTCTGCAGGCAGTTCCTTCCTTTTTTCTGATATAGTAAACACTGTCAGCCTTTACTGAGGGGGGTTTGGCTTTACAAATCATGTCCAATCAATTTAATTTACCACAAGTGGACTCTAGTCAAGGTGCAGAACTGTCTCAGCAACGATCAAGCAAAATAGGAGGCACCTGAGCCTAAAATTTCAAGTGTTGTTGTTGACATTGCTAAAATTCTCTAAATTACACTAAATTGCTGCATTAAAAATACAAGCATACTATCAATAAAGTTAAAGTACATAAATTTCTTTTACAGAAAATGGTCCTTTAAGGACATATTATTATAGATCACGTTGATTGATAATACTGATGCATTTGTGTGTAAGTAGCGCTTTACTGTAGCTGCTCAACCTCGCTGTTTTTTTCTTTGATCCCACAATTTTTCAGATGAAACTCAGACATCTGGCACATGCAAAAAGGCAGCAGAGCTGATTTGTTTGTAGGAGGAGAAGTTAGAAAACACCAGATTAATCTTCAATATGGTGGTTCTTTTTGATGGATAGATGTAAGAGAGTTAAATGTACAATATTACTCTTAGGAATTAAGTTCAATAGTAAGTACAATAAAATTATATAGTCCTCAATAGGAACAGTACTTAAGGACTGTAAAGCTACTCAGTTAATGTCCAGCATCACCTTCTCCTAACTGAGCCTTGTCCAAGTTTAAACCAATGATAAGAAAAGAAGAGCAGTGTTCTGAGTAAGGCCTGTCTAAGAAGGCAGGGCCCTGACAAAGGTAAAAATCTACAGGCTGGTGACATAAAACAGCATATAATGTCCAAACAAAGCTGACGCTATTAACACCCCCTCCCCACTCCTCTGTATCCCATCTTTCCTCACTCACTCCATCAGTCCCAAAGCAGAAGTGCAGTGTCATTCCCACGGCTGTGTGCCCCTGCCTGCACCGGACTGACTGATCCAATGTGACAGCAGCATCGTACGAGAGAGAGCTGCGCCTCGCCTTTCTTCTCATCATGCCTGGCATCATTGCTGGCTGTCAAATACATATTTATATATACTACATATATACCCCCACACAGTGGATGTTGACAAATGTGCACACAAACACTCACATACTAACATACATGACAAGGTGCATGTATGTTGCAAGATGCAACCATACTACATGTAAACACCTAACAGGTTGTGTGTAGACAGATGAGCAGCTTTGTAGAGGATGTTGATAAGTGTGTAAGTTTGCGTGTGAGTGAGTGGGGGGTTCCAGCACAGCAGGGCTAATTGGCACAGCTGCATGGGTGTACACTCACTAACAGACCCATGAGAGCAGAATAACCTCCACTGACTCCCGTCTCCCTCCTCTCTCTGGGTTTACCCCCTCACAGCCAGTTTCCTCTGCTACACCCCCCCTCCCCCTCCTTCCTCAAAACCAAGCAGTGGGATAAAAGGCATAGGAAGTACTGATTAGAAACAATAAAAAAGGAAAAAACACATCTGTAGTTTTTCTTCTAAGGGGTCGAGGTCAGAAGCGAAGACAGACAAGAAGGGAGAGATGCTGAGAGGTGAACGATCCGCCATCATACCCCTCATGCCTTAGGAGAGCCACGCTTTTAATAGTTCAGACGGGGGATGTGAGTCAGTCAGAGAAACAAACACACACTCATGTAGATGCACACAGATGACCCTTCGTCCTCTCTCGACAAACACACACAGGGCTTGAGGCAGGGTGAGAGACAGAAAGGCCAGCATCAGCACTGGACACTCAGATCTCATGTCAGAGAGCGAGAAATGAATTTAAATGTGATTCATTTAAACAGGGTTGTGTGATAAGAAGATAACGTGCAAAGAGCTTCCAGAATAGTCTCACGGCGGTGAAAGTCATGCTGATATCAGTGTGTCTTATATTGTGAAGTAGTTGTCACTATGTTGTCATGTCATAGCTCAGTTGCTGTGGCTATGACATGACTACATGTCGAAGTGTCCTTGGGCAAGACACTGCACCCCAAGTTGCTCCCGTTGGGTAAGGTGAGCACCTTGCATGGCAGCCACCGCTATCGGTGTGTGTGAATGGGAAAAAGCGCTTTGGATAAAAGCGCTACATAAGCGACTATTTACCATTTACCATCATATCCCCTAAAAGAATAACACATTTCACAATAGGGTGGTTTTAATATTTGCATTTGATTTGAACAATTAATACAATACTTCATCACATTTTCTACCTTTTTGCAGCCACCTGAAGTCCAAATATAAAGCTTGGTGATTTGCACTAACACCACATGCGTTTTTGGTGCCTGCACTTGACATTGTTGTACTAAAAGCTCTGTATTGTATGATTCCTCTGATGTACCAGCACCAGAATCTCCTGTTGATGCAGCTTGTTTGTCATTGTGTTTTTAATTATCTTCCACTTTCCTTCTTTTTTATCCACATGGATGTATGTTACAAGTGAGTTGGTGATCTTCACGTTACTCTGGAAATCCAACCTGTCATTTTCACGTTGTTTTCTCAGAAGTTAAACAGAAAGTAAAACAGAGAAAAACAGTCAAATCCCCA
Organism: Channa argus; assembly: GCF_033026475.1. Classification (NCBI taxonomy): domain Eukaryota; kingdom Metazoa; phylum Chordata; class Actinopteri; order Anabantiformes; family Channidae; genus Channa; species Channa argus. Next base: position 8,355,639 of record NC_090209.1, read on the forward strand.
CATTTAGGAGCAGCTAATATTTGGAGTTTTTGTATGAAAAATCATAAAGTATCATACAACTATCTGAACTGTTGCTGAATATTTCTCCTCTAACTGACCAACCATGGCAGAGCCAGCTGTGGTTATTCATGTGATCCATGAATGTCACACACATAAAATAAACACAAAATGTGTAAATTCAAATCATCCAGATTTGAAGAAGCAGCTATTTGTTGTCCATCACATGTCTTCAGCTGCTTCCGAATAAGTCTTCAACCTTTCTGCTTCATGTACTTCACACATTAACGAACATACATTACGTACTGTATGATATGTGTTGACTTAGCCTAAAAGGCTGAGCCAGTCGTTAACCCTCCAGCTTGAACTGTTTTTAATATAAATTGCATGTGGGGCCAACAAAGCACAGTAAAGCATGAGCTGAATAACAAAAGCTAGAAACTGAAGAACTGGGAAATAATGTAAATGCAGTTAGAAAAAGGGGCCACATTTAAACTCAAACCTGAACTTCTGTGACATGATAAACTTATATAGTGATATATTTATGTATTTTTTTTCTCCAAACAAGGCTTTTCATGCAGCAGACGTGCTTCTCCTAATTAGGTCCCCAGCTAAAAGCATGAATGCACCTGAGAGTTTGCCATCTACCTAAACCCCCCTGACAGACATAGCTACAGGCTGACAGAAAGATCCTTTAGAGGAGGAGAAAAGAGGAAACAGACAAATCGGAGATGTGCTGAAGAGAGAAAACAGCTGAGGATGTGAACATATTACAGGCGTTAACATGATGCTGTCCACAGAGGCTGTTTTATAATTCACTCGTGATTCATGAGGAGCATTTTTCATTTCACCATAAATGCATTTTCACACACAACAAGCACCAGCGTCACATCGACCAGCGGCCCTAGAGCGCCACTAAACCCAGCCACAGCTGCACGCAGCCACAGGTGTGCTGTTAAGTCTGTGGCAGCCCCTCCTCCCCCTCTCTGTTCCACCGCTTCAACAGGAAGCACTGCCCCCCCCCCCTACCCTTCCCCCTCCACAGACCCAGCACCTTCAACAGCCTCACCGCACATCCATCTCCTTCCTCCCCTTATAAATAAACACCAGAGTGTTCGAAAAAAGAAAAAGAAAAAAAGAATCGCACTTCTGTCAAGCCACCACGCCAACGCTGGGTGCTAACAGCAGACAGCAGGCAGCCATGGGCAACAGATGCCTCTCTCTCCTCCTCCACCACAACTCAGCTGTACCCTATAGCCATGTTTGGCATCAGCACGTCCTCTGTCCTCTTAAAACTAAAAGCAAATACGCCGAAGCAGCAGCAGCAGACAGAGTTCTGCTGTGTCTAAGTTTATCTTTGATATTTGCTATTTACTCTGGAAGTGTTGATAACAGAGAGACAACACCATGTGTGAGTGTCGGACCCTGAAGCCCCCTGGGCCCCCCACGGCAGTGCAGACAGAGGGGAAAGGCGAGCAACAAAAAATGCTGCAGACAGATTTAGAAGAGAGTTAAGAGAAAAGGAACATTTTGGCAAATGCATTTATTCGCTTTTCTTGCTTAAAGTTGGAGAAGTACAATAAACATGGAGCTACAGGGCAGCAGTCAGTTAACGGAGATTGAAAAAGGGTTAAACTACCCAAAAGTGACAAACCCAATCTACCACTTCTAAAGCTACTAATAAAATATTGAACAATGGACATTAAATCAAATTAAATGTTAATTACAGTATATTCTGTTAATATCAATACAATACTGTGACACTGCCCAACATCACAAGTCCCACATTTGCCTCAATGAGCTGTATGATCTGCACAACGGATGCAAGCGGAATATAAGCAGTGATATTAGATAAGCATTAATCCCTCAGTTCTATGTTTGTCTTTACTACTTTTTTTAAGCAAAAACGATGGGTTCACAGTGCATTTTCCCTGGTTTTTTAAAATAATAATCGTATTGTTTGCCTGCAGCATTTTTGTGGGCTTTCTTCTGTACAGTTAAGTGTTATTTAGCCATAGCGGAGAGTTTATCTCAGTGACAAAAGAGCTTCTATTCCAAAAAATGTTTTCACTATTTCTCATACTGACTGGTGGTGTGTCTGATGCCGTGGTAGAATTGTCCAGCTGTGACTCATCCACTGTAAATATAGACTCTTCATCACTAAACAAAACAGGAACTTTTTTTATTCATATTTTTACCTTTATGTATTTCTTCCTGAGTAAAGAGATATAACAAAAGCATCACTTTGTTTTGTTTTCTTGAAATGTTTTTGCTCTAGCAAAACACAACCTGAAGTATTTATAACATAAAGACACTATATCTATATCTATGTATAGATTTCTATAACTATAAGGAGGTGCCTCAGTTTTAGCACCAATGATCCTGGTGTATTGTTACATAAAATTATCAGTTTCGTGCAGTTTTCATCAAGTTTTTAAAGGAAAAAAAAACAGAAGAGAGCAATTTTGGCGATAAAATACTGAAAAGACTCCAATTCATTGTCAGCTGCACAGGCAGGTTTAAACCTAGAGATGATTCTTTTAGACAATCCTACAATATTCATATACAGTAAAAAAACAGTCCTTCACTTTACCAAGAAATGAAACTGACTGCAGTCATAATGATCATGTCAAAGACACACAGAGCCCTGGAGCAGATAGAGCTAAGCTGGGCAGCTGAGCATCTTTTATATACTTTAACTAAAAAATATACAGATTCAACAAGCCATTATTGATCCCCTATGTAGACGTTTACTTTTTTGTCCAAGTTGTAATCGTATTAAAAACAAAGGTTAATCAATATCACCTCAGGTCAGCTATAGCACAAAGAGAAACCTAAGCTTTTGTTTAAAAACCTGTTTATGATGTTAACCTGGCTCGGTTTCATTGATTGATGGTGTGTTTAGGGAAAATTAAAGTGTGGAAGAAGAAGCGATACCAGTCTGTAGCAACTTTAACCTCAGGAGATCACAGTTCTGCACAGCTGAAAGAGGTGTTATGCTGTGGGTAAAAGGCAGATTCACTTTTTCACAACAGGAAATTACTACAACCTACACAAATATGTCAACCGCTGTATCTTAGAAGGTAGAACTTGTCCAGGGAAAAGGACGTCTTAGAAACATGTTACAATTCTCTCAATGAATTAACAAAGGCCCCTGATTTTACACTAATAAACCAGGTGCCTCCCTTTGTCTGTGTGTTTGCCTTTCTGGAGTGTTAGTTAGTGGTGGACCACATGCTGTTTTGTCTTTTTTTGTTTCAGTGTGTAAAATCTCAAAGCTGCGACTTGTCATTTAAGCAGAGATTAAAACGCACACTCCCTCTGCTTTGGATGTCCACCCGCACTGTGGGAGACTTCAGTCAGCCCATCATCACTCATTCATAGAATCATCTGGGTCAGCCTCAATTCCCTCATCACTCATTCAGAAATTGAGGACTGCAATATTAATAGCACTCGGAAGAGTTGGGTTTTTAATGGAGCTTTCTGTAGCCGCAGGATCAGAGCTTATCATGCTGAAAAAATTCAGTGTGAAGGGATCTTTTCTTAAACACCACATCATGTAGTCTTCTCTAAAAAATGTGACATTTTGTTAATCAATCCATCAATCAATCGACAATCAAACTCCAAACATTTTCTGTGCAGCAGTGGTAGACATGAAGTAGATAAAAGAGGAAACATTAGAAATGAACAACTTCTACAAATAGCTCTGGGCAGTGAGAGAAGCTCCTAAAAAAAAATGCATCGGCAATAAAATATATATATAAAAAGAGATTTTTAACTTCCCCTTTAAATATAAGAACTTTAAATATTTAAAGAACTTGAATTGAAAAATATCAACTGCAATGTGCCTCAATTCAAAGACCTAAAACAAAGAAAGTATGTAAGTCACAGTCTCCCAAAAATCAAAACAACAGATGATCCTGTCATCCACTTTCCCCTTAGGATTTATAATGCATAAAAGGTTGTGCACCACATTCCTAAGACAACGCATATAGAAATGTTGTGGTAAAAGAGAACAAATGACAGCAAAGCAGAAAGAGTTGGATGTGAAGAATATCTGTATCAAAACTCGTAAAACAGCTGCTTCACACACATCCATCCATTATCTTAACCAGCTGCCACAAGGCGAGAGTTGGGGTACACCCTGGACAGGTCCGCAGTCTGTCTCTGGGGACACAGAGAGACATGTCTTTCGAATGTGGGAGGAAACCCGAACAAGCACAGGGGAGAACATGCAAACTCCACACGGAAAGTCTGCAGCCGGTCAGGGATTCGAGCCAGGGACCTTCTAGTTGTTAGACAGCAGCGCTAACCACTACACCACTCCGCTTGTTTTGCTTATGAAAAATTGTATCACTCCCAAGAAAAATGTTAAATATGACATGGCTGCGTCCTCAAAGTGCTGGAGGGACTGTGGAGAAACCTTTGCAACTTTCACCCACATATTTTCGGTCATGTGAAACACTCAATTCACACTGGATTGATGTGAAAAAAGGAAACTCATGAACTCATCTGAAAAATGCACTCATATATAGACATATGTTTAATTTTCTATTCTTTTACTTGCAATCTTTTTGATTATAAAATGTGAAGTTTTTTAAAAGTGTATATAAAAAGATATTTTAGATATCTGAATTTACACTAGGAATAGCAGAGGGTTAAAGAGCAGTTCTGGATAGTAGCTGACACGGGACCAGACGATAAGGACCAAAATGTGTTCTCCTCAAAGAAATGGCGCAATCTTTTCCCAAAATAGCACCTATTTCATTTTGAATGACATTTACAAAGTCAACACAACACCCACATACATATACATAACAGACAGCAGTGGTTCTGGTTGACTCGTCTCAGATCACCTAAGCAACAGTGATACAGTGAATATCTGAGTCAAGTGTGAGTAAGTGCTGCCAAAGGAGTCGGCCATGCTCAACTTACACAACAAGAAGCTGCTGGGTTTGACCTGCGCTGTCTGTTACGCCTGGGAATGATTCATTTCCCATGTTTCACTCAGCGGCTGCGTCATTAAGGTTTCCTTTTGTGTTCGCGCTGAAGCTCCAGGACACTGCATCAGGAGGCACATCCACATGTGGATCACAGTGAGTTTTACTGCAGGTCAACTTCCTGAGACACTACCAGCACCTCTCACGGTGCCACTGTTTCCTTGCAGCTCTCCAGCACATTAAGTGCAGGCAATATGAGCTAAATGCTTGATTTTATGCTGCACTATTAATACACGCTACATATTCAGAGAAGAGGCTGATTGAAATAAACAAACAGAAATGTTTTTAAGAATTCCCAGTCTCTCTTTCACCTCTGTCTGTTGAATGTATGCTAATATAAACGAGTTTTATGTTTATGAACAATCATCTTTCCACAATAATATGACAGCTTCTTTAAATTATGGAAACTTTAAAGAAGCAACATTCTTGGACACCTTTCACATAGCTGACATTCTTAACTATACATCAGATTTGATGGAAGTTTTCTACAGTACAAAGACATTAGTGGTCACAATAATTATATACTATAAAAGCCAATGTTGGCACCGGAGGTAGAGAGAAATGACCTGTGTGTTTCTAAACAACAACTGACAGCACAGCCTCCTTAGCAAACTAGTCATGCTGTTTGCTCAGCACAAGTTGCGAGTTCTGCTGCTTTGCTTTATTCTTTGTTACATAATTCTTTGTTGTATGAAGATCCTGCTCTTCTTATTAAATTACTTTGTGTCAATGCAAACTCATTAGACAGCGCGGTGTAAACAGGCAGAGCTTCACTCCAGACAAACTGAATCAACATTCAATTGCTATTACTATTCTGATACGGATCGTGAAAAGACATTGTGTACACCAATTATAGCTCTCGCATTCGCTTTGTGGTACTGGATCATCATGTAGAACATCCATAACATTTTAAAAGAGGTACACGTCAGCTACAGCAAAACCTAAATCCACAACCCTTTGACAAGTCCAGCGTGGATTCCTCTCTTGAGCTTCATATGTAATTTTTGGGATGCAACGGTTTTAAGAAAACAAAGAGAGATGGCAGTGGAGCATTTATGTATGTGTGTGTGTGTGTGTGTGTGTGTTTGTGGAGAGATGCAGAGAAGTCTGACTAAATGGCTTGTTGCCTCGATGAAGCCTAAGCCATGCATAAGTGAAATTGAGAGTTGAGCGTCTTGTGTGTTTAATGGACCAGAAACACAGAGAGAAAACAGAACACAAACCCCAATGTACAGATGTACGTGTGCAGATTCATGTGTTTGAAAATCTGGTTTAAACAATCATGAATTGTGTCCCAACAGTGACTCAGGATTTGTTCTTCTCACACTGCAGATTGGCACCACCCGCCACAAACCATGTGGAGACCAGGAGCGAGTGCTCACAAACGTCAAGGACATTCAGACGAGTGAAATGCATTGTGTCGAGGTGGAGAAGGCAGGTGAGAAAGAGGTGGAAATAGAGGTATTGATTCTTCTCCATCTTACCCGTATTGCCTCTGAGCCCACGTAGGATGGACTTGCTGAACTCCAAAGGAGAGACCTGCAGACAAGGAGAGGGAGAGACTGAAAGACTGAGACAGTGGTAAGGGGGGGAGGGGGTGTGTTTTAGCTGTTGGCAGCACAGACAATGAAAGATTCGGGCAGACGAGGACAGGGCCGATTCTCTCCCTCTCTCTGTCTCTGCTTGTTTGTCTCAGATGTTAACATGTATTGGTGGGTATAAGAGACGAACTGTTATTCCCTCAGCATGTACACATGCTTGACGCGCTCGCACAAATACTGATTAACTCTATCGCTCACAAACATCTGTGACCTGGCTGCTTACAGAGTTCAGCAGAAATCAGCTGAGGCTGAGTAAGAAAGGAGCAACTTATCCTCCTCCCCTCTGCCCCGCCTCTGACTTCAGTTTTACATTCCTCCAGCAATTCAGTTCCTCATTTCACTGTCCTGCCGTGACTTCATCAGCCCTCCTCTTCTGTTCCAATGTATATCTAAATGCAAGGTTTCATTCTTCACCGGGACAAAGAGGAGACACACGCTGTTATTTACTGCTCTTAACAGTCCCATCCCCTCCTGCTCTTCTTATTCTCTTTCTCCTCTCACACACAATAATAAAATACCAAGCGCTGCCATCTCCCATCAGCTGCATCCTTGGGGAGCTGTGTAGCAGCACTGGCCCAGGATTAAGGAGACACACACACACACACAGTCATTTGCTGTTGGCGCCACTGTTTGTCAATCACACCTACAGTGGATGGTAATTCAGCCAGCGAGCTTGAAATATGGCAGCGAGGGAGAGCTGCGGTCTGGCTCTGCTGTGCACCCAGTTGTTGGAGGGGAAGCGTAAAAGCCTGTGCATGAAAACTGAGCATTAACCCAAGTGTACAAAGTGTGAATGTGGGATGGTGGGAATGAGCAGAGAGAACTGGCTGGATGATATCAGAGGTTTTATCCCACTTGTCTATATATTTATTGGCTTGTAGAATGAGTCCCTGTCTGCCAGCCAGCTGTGGGTTTTCATTCATTTCAGTGAAGCATAATCTCAAAAACTAGAGCTCCACAAGTGCCTATTTATCGCATTATTTTTCATGAAAGTCACATTATTTCCATTTAGTAATGACAATATTTACATGCAACTTAGAGCATAGTTTTATTCATAATATGATAATATGGCATTTACGAGTGTGCAAAACCTGCTTATTCATATCCCTGAATAAGCTACTGTAATACAATATCCCTTGTTTTTTTTTCATTGTCTACTTTTCCAGGTGACATTTCAAACTCTTGTTGGTTTCTCACTGTCTGAACTGCATTACACAGTCTCCTCACTGGTGATGGAAAACAATGATCTGCAATACAGAAGTCACTGGTTCCCTTTATTTTAGCATGTTAATCACCAGTACAACTCCTGCCATGAGGGCTGCAACTAATATATTTTTCTAATTAATGACTTAGTCATTTTGACAGTGAAATGTAAGAAAACATTTATAAACTGTATCATTTTTTTTTTTACAGATTTCTTTTAAAAAAGACTCAACAAAGGGTTGTTATTTATTTGTCTCTCAGCTGAATAAATGATTAAACCAACCACTACGTAACAAGCCAACAATTCACCTGCACAGAGAATGAGCAGAAGTCTGGATGAGGCATTCGGACGCCACAGTATCTCAGTTTCTATTGGGGGACTCCACCTTGCAAATCCAGATTTCAGAAATACATAATCACCCCAAAAAACTGACCATTACCAAGAGATTCGAGTGCCTATAAAGATGTTTTTGCAGGCAAGGGAGGTTTTTCTAATATCCCTGTTTTCCTGTGAAGGCCAGTTTCTAAACAGCAAAACCTTTGAGATAATCACATTATCCTTTGATAAAGTCCATGTTGTTTGTGTTCTAGATTTAATCTCCTCGGAACATATGATAGTTAGTGAATGCCATGCTTGTCTGCGATTTGTGCCTTGGGATATTTGTTGATCTCATATCCATCCTACTCTCCCCCTATCTCTGTCCATCTTTGCCGTCTGTATCTGCAGCTGTCAACTTTCCGATTAAGGCAAAAAATAAGCTGGAAAACAATCTATGTTTACAAATTTACAAAAACAGAGAGGATGGGAAAATCAGAGAGTATTTACAGATGTGGGATATGATACCATACATCTAGTTGATTGTGTGTTTCTTACAAGTAACATACTTACTTGACTGTGAGCTGCGAGGCTTTGCTCCCAAGTACGCCAGGTTCACGTTGGCCTTCCTGCCATCGATGATGGGGTTGGCATCTTTGCACGCCCGCTCTGCTGCACCTCTGTCTACCATGGTCACCTGTTGACAATATGGCAGCATTAATAATTCATATAAATGGTAAACGGTCTGCACTTATACAGCACTTTTCCACCTATTGGCACTCAAAGCGCTTTACACTGCTTCTTATTCATCCATTCGCACTCACAATCTCACACACTGATGAGGATCACACACTCACCAGGAGCAACTAGGTTGGGGTTTGGTGTCTTGCTCAAGGACACATCGACATGTGACTGGAGGAGCTGGGGATCGATGCAACAACTGCGAGATTCTTGGACGACCACTCTACCTTCCTGAGCCACAGTCGCTTGCAGGAATATATATACCTCTGATAAACTCCATGATTGATGATCGTATGAAAGACTCTCTATCCAGTGCGGATTAATTGATACCGACATCAGCGCCCAGCTGAAGAAGCAGACCCAGAGCGGCCGTGACCCTGAGGGAGCTTCTGTCCTCGTCTCTCCCTGAATTATTCAATCATTTAACCAAATGCGTGAAGAGACACTCTCTCCACCACATGAGCAGAATCAGTGTGTTTTAATTCTCAGATTCCATCTTCAGCTGTGTGTAAGGTCTGGTGTGGGCTGATGTGTAGGAAGCAGATTTGGTTTTTGTTTTTTTCCCCAGTCTGGGCTTTCAAGGATGAGATACTGGAATCTACCTTGAGGGAGAGAGTTCAGGAGTGGGCAGATAGTAGCAAGGCCTGGTGTGCAGTTGCATACAGGCTAGAGACAACTCCACCACCAAACAACTGGGACCCAGAAATGAAACTGCAGTGTTTGCTTTCACTTCGCAGCATCCAACTCTTATGCAAACAGAGGCAGTGGATGGTTTGAAATTGTTGGCGTTCAAGAAGCTGCTGCTGTGAACTAATGCCGCTGAAGGGAAGTCAGGGATAAAAAGAGCATGCTGTCCTAAAGCCGATCTAACAGCACAACACATACCGTTTGACTCTGCTGATTGGCTCATTGACTATGCAGAGGAAGATGTAAATTGAACAGCTTCCTGTAAGTCCAGTTCACATTAATCCTTCTATTCTTATCTTTCTGTCACTTTCTCTTCCACACACACAAACTTGCAGACACTCGTAAAAACAGCCTAAGCCATCCTGGCACAGATGGGGGAGGGTTGTGAGGGAGGAAGTCAAAGTGAAACTGCTGCAGCTTTATCTTGCAGAGCCAACTGACATGTCACACCTCTGTGACCAAGGACCCCCCCCCCCCCCCCCCCCCCCCCCCCCTTCTCAGACAGAAACACACACGAACACACGCACACACCGCAGAGAAACATCTGTCCACAGCTGCAGCATTTTATTACAAACTTGAGTGTTTCTGTGTGTGTTTGATCCCGCGCACACCAGCTCATTTGCCTTTAGACTGGCTCTGTCTGCGTGCTCACTTGTACTTGGGGGCTGCAGAGATAATTGATGACACACTTATACAAAATAACCTGCTTCTCATGATATGAGCATGTGACTGACACCACCAGACACACTGCACATGGCTGCTATACTGGAACAAAGTGGCAGTGTGTGCAGCCTCCAACGCCCCGACAAAAAATCTCTTTGGAGGAGACTATGATGATTAATGATAATAAGAATAAAAAATACAATTAACTATGAAGATAAAGTCATTTTAAATCCATTACAGACGGCAGCAGACACCGTTCTCCCTGTGGAAATTCCACTTTAAGTCAGTGCGGCTGATAAAACCGTAACGAAAGCGCGTTTTACATATGTTCTACTTTCCATTTGAGCCACAAGAAAACAAAACAGTCATTTGACTTACAAAACCGTATCCTCGGGATTTTCCCGTCTGTTTGTCCGTGATCACCACCGCCTCGTCGATGTCCCCGAAAGTCTCGAAATATTCCCGAAGTGAAGCGTCGTTGGTGTGATAAGGCAGCCCGCCGACAAAAATCTTGGTGTAAGTTGTGTCTTTCTCCATGCTGGGGTGCATTATTTCTAACGGAGCCCCGAGCAGCCGACCTAAAAACAGCTGCGAACTCATGCGGCTTTAGAAAAATCGAGAGAACAGCACAAAGAAAAACAGGAAGGCAGCAGCAGAACTTTGCGCTCCTCTGTCACCACGAGGCTATAATAAGGATAAGCGCGCATCCATGGCTAAACACGCAGCCTCCAGATGCCTCACACTCACTTTTGGATGTACAGTCCTCCTGACAGGTGTCTCGACCCCCTTGTCTCTTGTCCCGGAAGAAAAGCAAAGTCTTTAAGCTTCGGTGGGCGCGTCTTGCGTGCGCCCACTCCGCGTCTGGTCCAATAAACGGACGGTGCGTCTTTTCCACTGGCGCATACCGCCTCCCCTCCACCCTCCAAGACCCCCCCCCCACATGGCATTCGAAAGGCCACTGAAATAGGGAAACCGTCGGATGATCTGAAACCTAAAGTGGTGAAGAGTGAATTCGTCAGGGACACACTGTTGATGAAACCACCGAACAAACCGATCTGCTGAAGACAGTCACAGTACACATTTTTTGGGGGTGTTGACATAATGATTACATTTAAACACTTCTTTTAATGTATTACTTTTAAGAAACAATAGTTTGCTTCTGTTCATCACAGGTTTCTGCACTTTGGGTGGGGGTGTGAAGGGTGGAGAATATGTTGCTGTATATTTGATGAGAAATCACCCTATTTTGACAGATTCGTTAACAAGCTTTGGTTTAGTTATTGTCACCTCACCTCAGATTGTCAGGGTTAGTGGAGATCAGACAAAGAAACTCAGCGATCGTAAGACAGTGAGCTACTCTGTGTACACGTGTGATTGCCACTTTTAAGTTTAGCAACTGCAGTAATTACGGTTGTGGCTTTTACTAATATATGATCTATGAGTCTACAGGCCACAGCAATTCTGTGAAGCATAAATCACTCATATAATGTATACTTACTTAAACTAAATGCTAATGCCCACCTGCTGATATGCTGACAGGGAACTGATTTTCTTTTTAGAGTTTTCACCATCTCAGTTTAGTGTGTTCTCATGTATTATTAGACGTTAAATGGTAATGAGCCAGAATGTTGGGCAAATTAAACACTGAGCCTTATGATGAGCTACTTGAAAAATCTAGGGACTAAGAGGTTTCCCTGTGTCCCATCCGAGAAATGTTGAGACATTTGTCTTACCACCATAACTGCCAACCACTACAGCCTGCCTAAAAATCATTGACTGTACAGATATTATGTATCTCATATTTTATTGAGCTGTTGATAATATATTGACCTGATAACTTGAGATATTTCTGTCTGGACCAACATTGCTATACCTAAAGCCACATTGCTGACTAAAAAGAATAAACATGAAATGGTTATTACTTGGTTATAGCTAAGCGATATTGCCTACATTAAATGCAGATAGTAAACTTTGCATGCCATTAAAACTAAAGTGAACTAAAACCTGTTGTTTGCTTTGGTTATTCGACAATTTGACAGGCTGAGTCAGTCACCTAGAGGGACACCTGGCATCCCATCTTATACACTGAGAGAGTAATTCTAGGTCTCGAGACACTTATTCCAAGCTTTGGATGGGCTGATGTGCTTCTGAAGGTTTGGGCCCAGTAACAGCAGAGTTGGGATGGTATGAGGATGTGTGTGTTTATACAAAATGAAAGCAGAGACAGTGTAATGTTTAAATATAAATTTGTATTTACACTGATATTAACATCAAGAAACAAGGTAAGAAATAAAACATAATAGTATTATACATCCTGTAATAACAAACTGTTTGTTTCCCAGATGTGTTTTCTCTTTTCTTAAGCTAAGTTTCTTGCCTTTTAAAAAACACACTTTTAAAAAATATTTGTAGATCAATCTTTCATATTCTTTAAAAATCCAATGACATCAATCAATAGCCGTCCTCTCCCTCTTAGCAGAAAATCGAAAACATTCTCAGGTGAAAAAAACGTTTGCAGAACCACAACTCAACTGGCCATAAGTTCCACAGAAACAAAAACACTTGGGCAGAACCAGACTCATGTCTACTGTGTGGCATATGGATGGGGATATAATAAATGCAATTAAACATATTCAGTTCAATGTATATTATAGAAGTTATGTGTAACGTTAAAAGCACACAAGTACTTGCACAATCTACATCAGGAACTGTTCCTACTTACTGCAGAATAACAAACAAAATCTTTGGATTGAGCATGTGTTCAAAGGTAGATTTCTCAACAAAAGCTTCACAGGAAATACAACAAAACTAAAGGCAAACTCAAACTTCAAAGTAAAAAGAAAAGTCCCCTCTCATGAAAGTGACAGTTACAGTAATTAGGGAATTTATACTCTTTCTTGTGTGGCTTCCATCAGCAATAAACATCTGTAAAAAAAAAAAAAAACACGACTTATGAACAGTTATACAGTGGGGCTAGAATTAAATCAGCAAAATACAAAATACAGAAATCTCAGGAGTGAAACTTAAAGTCACACATGGAAGCATGAGGTTGGGTCCAGAAAATATCATCCTCACATACTGGTACGACATCCGGGCCCCTAAAAGCCTAACACAATCATGTGTCAACTCATTTTTTTATTTTATTTTTTTATATTTTGTATAGGCATATTTTGTGTTTTCTTTGTTTGTCAAAACAAAAATCATTTATTTAAACAAATGTACTCGCTAGCACCTCTTTAGCTAAGACTATGTACTCAGAAATAAAGAGAAATTCATGATTTGAAGATCACAAATAAAAAAAGTGCTTTCTAAGAGAAAGAAAGTGGCAGTATGAAAGAAATCTACACGTACTGCTTACAAAAAGGAGGCCCTTCCTTCCCCACTGGTTAAAGTATTTAAAATAAAAGCTGACCTATGGCAGAATAAGAAAATTACGCTTTTAAATGTCACGCCTTACAATCTGTGCAAAAACCGTATATGACCTACAAAAGCATATATATATTTATATATCGTACATTTGAAGTGTATTTACAATTTTTATTAACAGACAAAAAACCTCCGAATAAGACATTATGTCTAATACTGCAGTACCATCGCGTTGAGTAAATGATGCTTCAGCTTTGCCCTCAGAGGAAAACCAGGAGGAAGGATTATTGCTAAAAAATCTGCACACCTACACTCAAATTGAACTTTCTCTTAGTGTGAGCTAATACAGACACTGGCAATCAGTTTATTTCAATCAATTTCATTCTTCAGCACTTGTGTAGTAACACTGGAGATCAATTTAAAGTAACCAAAATATCTGTAACATTTGGATTTAAAAATGACCCCTGGAATGATAAAACAACCACCTCACAAATATCTATAAATATAAGTGGAGTTTGGAACAGGAATAGAAGTCTGTTTGTTTTAAGAGTGATTTTTAAAATTACTTAAAAATTTCCTTTACAATGTACACAAGCAGGTAAAATCTGTGCTTACTGCCTTTCTACTGGTTCCCACTGTAGAACAAAGATCATCAGGCTTACCCATTTCCAATCAACAGCTTCTATTTCTTAACAACACACGCGCACACACACACACACACACACACACACACGCACACACAGTAATGTCTGCTGCTATGTATTCATTCTTGGGTAAAGGCCTCTATATTGCCACAATCCTTTTTGATGTTGGCCTTTCCTTAAAGTGCAATCAGCCAACCAGTAATTCAGTCATACTTTAACCAGACAGCGCTCTGGAGGACATGTGCTACTGCTTAATGACATTCATCTGAGTGTCACAATCTGTTGGCCCATCATCTAGAACTGTGTTTACTTTACATCACCGAGAATCTGCAGGAGCAGCAGAGACACGGCGGATTAAAATCTCGCAAAAGTCAGAGACAAGAGAGAAATCCCACATTTTTCCATCAGAACATAGCTTCATGGTAACATTCGAAAAAAAAAAAAGGGGGGGGGGGAAGGCGTCTTCACACATTTGACAAATTCTGATGGGGGTTTGAGTATCTGTCCACCTTTACCATTTGGTCCAGCGAGCGGTGCGTGTTGTTTACCGAGGCACACAGGCCGCTCCTAAAGAGAGAAATATCAAACTAAAGTCTACGAGAAGAATCACAGAGCTGTTTGTCTGACTGTCTTTATGTGTAAATGAGTCACAGTGTTTCTGATGTTCATGAACGCTGTGTGTTTCCATGTGTGTAAGCTGTCTGATGTCCTCAGGCTGCCAGACAGCTGTTACTGGCCGTGAGTCCAAAGGAAGTTCACTCCCTCATCTGGTGAGGGTGCAGCACTGCACACAGATGCACATCAGTGATGCAGCCATGTCCTTTCTCTCAGTGGAGATCACAGTGAGACACATGCTCCTGTAATGATGTTCAACAGTATTTCTGGACAGAGGGGAGGAAAAGAGATTGATTACAGATTTGTCTCTCCTCAGAACACCTACTGTATCAGCATTACACATCTTTTTTAAAGCCTATCGTCACTTGTTCATATGTACTGCATGTTGAAAGGAATAATGGACACTTTAATTGTCCCTTATGTCTACGCTGTGGAAAAAAAATCTCTTGTTCCATTCTAACTTAACCACAAAAAAATCCCCGTGAAATAAATATAATGTGAACCTTGTTTTAGTACAGAATTACAAATTAGCTGATTGTAAAAATAAAAATCACACAAATGGCATGCTTAAATAAATAAATAAATAAATAAATACTTTTCATTATCTAGTTATGAAATTAGGGGATGAGTAATCGAGATAAAAGACAGATAATTAACAAGACACTAGTCAAACCCAAAACACTGTAAAACAACTTTGGAAAATATGATGGGAAATTCAATTCATAGGTGTGTTAACTTGGGAAATATTAGTCTCCTCGTCAGTTCACACATTGTTTGTCACAATCTCTTATCTTCCCAGTTGAGAAAAAGCTTCTGTCAACGATAAAGTCACATTCTTCACGTACGTCATGATTTATTCACAAAGCCCATTTCCACTGCTATTAGCACTGGAGGATAGAAACATGCTTTGTTTTTCCTTTCTGAGTCGCAGCAGAAGCATGAGATGGAAGGAGGAAATGTTGTTACCAACAATGCTTCGAGTCGATCCAGGCGATACCCACTAGATTTGCAAAATTTTATCACCATTCTCTTAAATGGAAATTGCTAAAATAAGAAATTACACACAGCAATAACCTGTTCATTGTACATTTTTATATACCAGTATTGTTTTGAGATCGATGTAAACAAACAAAAACAAAATAAAAGGTGAAAATTTAAGCTTTTAATCTACTCCCCTCTGCACATACCTGATCAGGCCCCATAGGCATGCGTCCCATCACCAATGGGTTCATACCCATCTGCCCTCCCATCTGGCCCATGTGTCCTCCTCCTCCACTGGCCGGCATACCCCCATTCATCATCACGCCCCCATACTGTCCTGGATTCCCCTGCTGCCCAAACTGCTGCTGACCCGGAGGTCCTTGCTGCCCAAACTGTTGCTGAGGGTATGAACTGGTGAGGAAGAGGGACGGGAAGTGTCAAATACGGAAAAAGTACAGACACATTTTCTCCATCTGTCTCCTCCACTGACAGCTAGAATGTAATAAGTGTTTTTAGTGTCATACCTGTTGCGTCCCATGCCTCCCTGCGACCAGCCTTTCATATCTGCACCCTGGTACATGGGACCTCCCTGTGGGTGCTGTTGCATCATCGGGTTTTGAGGCCCCATGCGGCCTGGCATCATGGCATTAGGAGGACTGTTGCCTGATGGGCCAAACGAGGGGTCTCCTTGCTGTCCCATTCCTGTGGAAATAAACCATGCAGTTTCAGCTCACTTATCTCTCCACAAGCTTTATGTTATACTGTGGACAACTGATAGATTTCACATAATACATACATACATACACATAGTTTACACTGTTCCTCAGCTAAGTGCAAATAAAGTTACAGATGAGTTTGATCTTCTGTATTTTTTTTTAATACTGGGTAAGAGGCTGCTGAGTGTGAAGAGCTGGGAAACTCATTGTGGTACAGAGATGGCGACTTAAGTCACACTTTAAAGACTTGACATGACTTGAGACTTGCAAACAATCTCAATTTTATCACACATTAAAAAAATGTGTGAAGAGCTGAACAACTGTTACTGGTAAAAAATGCGTGGGGCAAGTAGAGAATCTCAGACTAGAGCTGGGCACACACGTAGTAGTGAAGCTGATCTCTTTTCGTAGGCTAACAATTCAGGACTTTTCTGTGTATATTTTTTAATACGGTTATTGATTTTGAAACAACTAATCAATGCTGATACTGTATGTTAGTAAATGAAGGAGTGATGATAAAGCAGTATGTGCTTTGAATTCATAGATGCAATGTTTTATGTGGTTAAGATGCAGCAAAGGGGAGAACACTTATTACAACATAAGAGAATTGACGCTTGACTTGGACTTGCTCCCAAAGACTTGAGACCTGACTTGGAATTTCCAATAAGACTTGTGAACATCTCGGTTGTGATGAGGAGCTTTGATTGTTTTGCTGTGAGGTAAAAGGACCACCAGACGCCGCTCGTGGCACTGCACATTGCGTGGAGGATGTACAGGAAGGTACTTTCGGGTTTATCACTCTGATAAACCCGAGCAACAGGGACCAAATGCAGGGAGCCATCATACTGTGTAAATGTATATAACAGTAGTGTAATGTGTCCCTTTTTCCAGATTAAAAATGAGATGTGATGCTGAATTTCAGATCATATTCAGAGGTTTGACTGCGCATGCTGCTACCCCTGTCACAAGGGCATTGAAGTAATCAAGACATATGACAAGTGCCTGCACAAAGAATTGAGGAGCATATTGAGAAAGCTAGTGTCTGATGTGTCTGGTGTTGTAAAGGGAAAACCTGTATGTCCGAGATACACAAGAGATGTGGTCAATAACCCACTTATCATGGGAGTGCGTTCTGATGCACAGTCTCACCACCAGAGAGCAGCAGTATTCTGTTCAGTATTCTGCCCGGCTCAGTAAACTCACCGTAGTTTCCACCATAGCCAAACTGCTGGGGGCCCGGCTGGCCCATGCTTGGCCCTCCCATTGGATTGTCCATGCCACCAGGAGCTGTGACATTTGGTGGGGGACTGAATCCTCCTGCGGCCGCGGCGGCTGCGGCCGCTGCCGCAGCCTGCTGCTGTTGCTGCTGCATCAGCATCATCATGCGCTGCCTCCTTATCTGCATGGTAGCCATTTCCCTGCTGCGCTGAGCCATCATTTGAGCGTTGATGAAGCCCGGCTGCTCAAAACAAAAAGAAAGTTTCAGATGGATCTACATGTGAGAATAATTTTAATCTAACTATATTTTTAGCTTTCACAAAATATATACTGTATGTTTTAATATACAGTAAGATACATAGACCCCTTTTAACATTTTAAAATGTAATGTTATAGATGGTAGGATTCTCTTTTTAGACTCAAATAAATTCCAGTTGAAGGTTTTGTAACTATGAACTGAACACTCGTAGACATGATGGTAGACTCCAGGAGGAAGTAACCATTTCCCAAACTGTACTTTAGGCGTCACATAGCCTTCGAGGCTAAAACACATACCATTTTTAATTAGTGGATTTTAGTCCAGGTTATTCCATTAGAGGAACATCCTGAGGAATTAAAGAGCTAAAACGTATCTTGCTTGGGGATAAATGAGAGCCAGAGGAATTTTTTTACGATCTGGCAACCCAAAAGTTGTTCTTCTTAATGGCTGATAATGAAGCATTACTAAATGATTCATTAACCATTAATGCAGCCATTAGTTAGGACTTACTGTATGAACCCCTTTATGAAGGGTGAGTAATTAGAAAGTGCTAATAAAAAAGCTCATTGGTGCAAACACTGTCTAGGGCTTAGAAATGAGCAGGAGTCTTCTTCCCACAGAACCATGTCTTAGCCATGTCTGAGTGTGGACAATCATTTTGTTTAGTTTTTCTTTCACTTTTGTTAAGACACAATGGTTTATGATGATTGAATTAGATCACCAAGAGTTTTGCTATGTACCTGTCCCCCCATGCCAGGCCTCATGCTGGGGTTGCCTCCTGGGTTCTCCATCTTCATGCCCATGCCTTGTCGTGTCTGATTCATGAACTGAACATGGAAATGAACGAGGAGAATATTTAGAAGAAGCCTGACATTTTCCATTTTTAATAGTACATTTGCAATTAAAAAAGACATAGACACAAACATGCTCTACAATCTATTGAGTTTTGTGTGTATGTCACCACTGACACTTTTTTTCCCACTTTCACCCAACTGTAAGTAAAAATTCTACTTATTTTACCTGAATGCTTTCACACTGCTTTCATACCTGCTGTCCCTGCAGCCTCTGTTGCAGCTGAAGCCTCATGGGTTTGTTCGCAGTTATCATCCTTGGTCTCATCATGTTGGCACGAGGGTGGCCCATGCCCCCCATTCCACCCATACCAGGGAAACTGCCAGCTTGGCCCATCTGCGAGAGCATGGGCCCAAAACCACCCTGCTGGCCCTGACCCTGCATAGGGTTACCTCCATAGCCAGGCTGCATTGGCATGGCAGGGGGTCCGGGATAGCCCTGTCCATAAAGAGGCTTCTGGTCAAGCACCATAGTGGGGTCCTGTCCTGGAAAGGGCTCCAGCTGCTGCTCTGCCCCCTGGGTTTGGAGCAGAGAAGACAAGAGGATAAAAAAAAAGAAAAAGAAAATAAAACTTTTCCATCTAATTGATTAATTTCTAATTGGTTGCATCTAAAACTGTTTCTTTCTAAGCGGCGCAGATGAATCCATCTGGGCTTATCAATCTCTCTTTAGTGAAGAACAGTCTCAACATGGTGAGTCATGAAGAAAATATTTAATGTAAAATTGAGTATAATGGTTGTGAGTCATGACAGACACACTGACCTTTTATCCTTACATATATAACTTCTAAAGTGATCTTTAGTAGATGAGCAAAGAGATGCAGTGGTTATTTCACCTTTTTAAAAATCTTTTTCTATTGTCTTACCTGGCTGACAAGATCTGGAATGCCCAGAGCTCGGTCTATCTCCTCCAGAGCTGTGCCATCTGTATTATTCAGCAGAGAGTCCAGCTGGTCCAGAAGTGCTCGCTCGTCACTCTGACCCTCACTAGTGGTGGGAGGCACCAGAAGGTCATCCAAGGTGTTTCCAAACTGCCGTCTGCAACACAAATAAAGACATTTACCACGAGGTTTGGGATGATCTGCCTTTTCAGCTGTTTTCAGCTACTATGAAATGAATACGGAGAATAATAGATGTTGCACTCACCTGTTACCCTCCATGCCCATCATATTGTCCGGCCACGAGGGAGATTGGTTGGGCTGGCCCTGCTGGCCAAAGGGGCTCATACCCATGCTCATGTCAGCAGAGCCTCCTAAACCACAAAGACAGTATACATTTAATTTATACAAATACAGACTGTTGGCCAGTCAGAGGATACAGATTCTACATATTTTACAGTACAATATGTAATGGACAGGGATGGTATGTATTAATCAACATATTTGACATAATGTCAGATGACAATTTTAAATTTGTCATCAGTTTAGATTCACAGATAAAAATAAGACCCCAATTTAAAGAGGAAAAGTCTTTTGGATGGATTTGAACACATCTATAAATTCAGATGTTTTCAGTTTAAATACTTGTGTGGCTCTCATTGTCTACATTTCTGGCTTTTGTAGCATTCTTTGTGTCATTATGTATGACAAGTTTTACACCACAAATTATCTGTACGTTAAAACTTACATGAAGATAAACCTATTTATGATATGATGATGACTAGCGGCACCACCCACTGAATGGTAATATTGGTCCACATCAACAGACCTATTACTGCACGTCACGTCTTTCTTCTATGACACAATCAGCATCTGGCAAATAATGTGACAGACCTACCCACATCCATGAGCTGATGCTGCAGCATAGACCTGGAGCCCGGCACACTGTTGGACCGGGTGACCATGGGTCCTGACATCATGCCTTTGCCATTGTTGTACTCCATGCCTAGGCGCATTATGGATGGGTGTCCAGCTGATCCCACAGGGCTGGCACTGGAGCGGGTCATGCCCCAGTCACCTGACCCTCCCATGGGAGACCTCTGGGTAACCATGCCCCTATTCATTAGCCCTGTTAATAAAAATAAATAAATAAATAAAATATACCAGATATGAATTGATAAGTATCATCAAAGTGTTCAAGGAGAACCAAGTAGCCAAGTCTTGCTCCTCAATATTTACTAATGTCTTTAAAATGTAATGAAGATAAATTACAACACATTCTACACACCCATGTTTCCTGGGTAGCTGTCTGGACTGCCCATCATGTCCTCCTGCTTGATAAGCATGGGCCGTCTACCTGCTCCTCCAGGGCCACCAGGAGGCTTCCCATCCATGGACACTGCCCTCTGGAAGGGCCCCCGAGGTCCCAGACCTATTCCAGGATTCCCTGTAAACACAAGCATCCATTCAGCTGGACTCTGTCTTTTTCAAGAGAGGGAGGAAAATGTCTGTTTCATATAATTAATAGGTCATATGGAATAAAATTATATCTCAGTAAACACCAACACTTTAAAAATATTTATATCTTATTAGATTTTTTTTAATTAGTGACTAACCACAAACGATTAAAAGTACTTAATGTAATGTTTAATTGATTGATGCAACTCAGAAAGACAGAAAACAATGATGCTGTTGACACTGGCATTAAATACATTGAGATGATGCCATTACACCCAGCCTGCATGCAATTTTCACTTACCCTGAAGGCTGTCATCAAGGCAACCCTGGGGTTTGGTTCCTGTATCATTAGACCCTTTACTTCCAGCCTGCTCAGTGTAAAAGTCTGAGCTTGAACCCCTCAGATCTCCCAGGATGGACTCCAGGTTGTGTAACTAAACAATAAAATAGCTCAAATTCAGTAATTACATTCGTTCCACAGGTAAGGTAAAATGTTAGGTTCAAGGTAAGACCAACCAGCAATTTTATTTGCCTTTGACATTATTTAACTGTCTGACTGGCTGTGTGTCAATAGCAATGTTAAAGTTGCAGTTATTAAAATAACTAATGAATAATTAATTAGTTAAGAAGCAATCCTACATCATCAGGGGGTTCTGACTTGATCTTGCTCTCGTGATGTTCAGGTGCAGGACCAGGCCCAGACCCCGGCCCATTTCTTGGAGGGCCGCTAGCAGCCCCTGGTGGTCCCTTCCCCTCTAGTTCTTCAAGTTTGGGTTTGACATCCACCGGGTCTTTGGAATCATCCTTGTTGAGGAGATAGTGGAGGAGAGCATGGGTTTTTTCCTTCTTGGGGCTATGCTGTTCCTGCTTGGGCTCTGTGATCAAACCAGGCCCAGTACCAACCCCTGATGCTCCCTCACCGCCCTCCTGGCTCCCATGTGACGTCTTTCCTGTCGCCTCGGCTGTGATTTTAGCTACTTCATCTGGTGTATTGCCATTCTGAAGGAGTTTGTGGAGGATCTTGTGCTTTTCTTGAAGCGAGCCTGTGTAGTGGGCTGATGATAGCGAAGTTGACACCCCTCCGGGCCCTGTTGCTTGGCCTGGATTGGCACCGGCTGAAGAAGAGGAGGAGACCCCTGTGGATGAGGGACTAGTCATGCCTCCGGTGGGGTCCTTAATGTCTGAGCCTGCAGGAGTGCTGCTTCTGGCTGGTGGTGGTGGCAGAGGGGGGCCTGCTGGCCCACTGCCACCTATGCCCAGCTCTTCAGTTGGGGAAGTCAGCAACTGCAGCAGCTTCTTATGGCCCTTACTGTCTGGCAACTTGCGAGGGGGTTCAGCGCTTGCCAGCCCCGCCTCATTGGTTCCCTCTCCAGACTCTTTAGTTGCTGTAGCTGCCTGGTTGTCTGGTCGGTTTTCAGAACTTTCAGCCTGAGGATGTTGATGATGGTGGAGATGGTGCAGGGAATGGTGATGGTCACCAGGTCCAGGCCCTAAGCCTCCCGCTGGGCTTTTGGAGCCATCTTGTCCAGGTTTGGCCGACTGATTGGGCTGAGAGGAAGAAGAGGAGGAGTGGATGCTGGGAGAGCTGTCTGCTTTGTGGGCAGGAGAGGGAGATGTTAGAGTGGAAGGGAGGGAGCTCCCTACTCCTTCACTGATAGCTTGTAGGGCATTCAGGGAGCTGCTGGAGAAGGTTGAGGTACTGCCACTACTACCTCCACCACTGCCAATGCCACTCATAGGAGAGTGTATGCCTACAACAAAAACACCACTCATTAAAACTACTTTTTACAATAAAACTATAATTTATACTGATGCACAATTTTTGACATTGAACGACTCACCTCCAGGTGAGAATTGGTTGATGCCCATCTTAGGGCTTCCTCGGTTCCGGGGTGACATCAGGAGTCCCTGCTGGGGGCCGCCCATCCTGGGGCTTCCTGAAGGACTATTCATGCCACTGAGCCCAAATCCACCACTGCTCTGAAATGGGGGCTGCTGTGGGTGCTGCTGCATGCCTTGACCTGGGTGATTCATATGACCCATCTGATTCATCTGATTCATGTGAGCCACCTGATTCATCTGCCCCATCTGATTCATCTGCATCATGCGGCTGCCCATGCCTCCACCTCCTCCTCCACCACTCCCTCCATATATAGAGCTGCCTCCCATTGGGCCCATGTGACCCATGTGGCCCTGCTCGTTCATGCCATAGCCCCTGTTCATGCTGCCCATGCCACCCATGCCCATCCCCCCACCGGTGGTCATGTTCATTTGGGCATTTGGGTTGGGGCCTCCCATGCCCTGTTGTCTCATAGTGTTTGGCATCATACTCCCACCCTGAGCTGAGCGGTAACCATTTGGTTCTCTGTGTGGAAGAAGAGGGAAAACAAGCACAGGGCTTGAAAAATGCAAAAACCTTGAAACAGTGTATCAGCCTTAATAATCGCTCTTGACTATAGTGCCTCAGTGTAAATACAACTAAAATACCAGTTCCTGTGTGAATGCCTTCTTACTGTTCACAGGACGCCAGTGTATAAAAGCTACTTCAGCTGATACTTCAGCTATTTGTGTGGCATAAATGCCTTGGCCTCCTTGCATAGATATGATGCAAGTGCTTTTTTATCAGTAAAGTAAATGGCACATCCTTCACTGTATCTGAATGAAATGCGTGCGATTTGAGTTTGTCTGACCTCTGCAGCAGGTGAGTGGAGATGAACCCTTGTGGTTCATTGCTCATGGGGTGACGATACAGTTTGCTCTTGGTTTGGGCTGTGACAGGAGTGCCGTCGGACAGGGAGAAGCGATACAGGGGCGTCTCGGCGTGACCCTGTAGAAAGGCTGGAACATAAAGATAGAAGGACAAAAGTCATCAGTCACAGCAAGCAATTCTTTTATTACAACAAGTGTCAGTGTTGTAGTCCTCAGGCATTCTTATTCATCAAAATAAAGATCAATATTTATACAGTAATGCATAAGGTGCATGTACATTTAAAAAGCAGTTTATGGCCTGGCCAAGATTGCTAGCAACAACAAATCAAGCAAATTTTAACTATACCATTTTAAGATAGGTCTGATTCTGACAATAAGTCTGGCTCTAGGTATGTTTGTCCTTTGGTGTGACCCACCCTCATGGTAGTGACGTTTGTGTGACCATGGCTGCCCGTCACTGTGCTGCAGGAACATCTGAATGCAACGTCTCAGCAAATCCTCCCAGCCAGGACGCATTGACGCTCGCAGAGAGTTCTGGTCAATCTGGATCAGTTTACCTGCCGGGGATGACAGAAGCAGGACGATTACAGGCACAGAAACAGGGACACACATGAGGGATGAGTCAAAAACCGATCAAGATTTAACATCGTGTCTTGTTTATTGAGTTCATTCAGGGCATGGAGTCTCTCACCTGAGAGTTCATGGCGAGTGTTGAAACTCTCTGTTCTCTCCATAGCTGTCACCCGACGGGCCACACAGATCATACATGACTGCAGATCTGCACATGAGAAGAGATGGGTGTGAGAAATGTGTCACAATCATAGCATGTACACCGTTGTAGGTTTGTGAAGACAAAGACATTGGTCCTCATACTTAAATGTTGTCACAGTTTAAAAAATAATTTATTATGGCAAAGTATGCACTCATTTTTACAGAATAAAATCAACTTTTAAACAAATGTTACATGCCCATGTCAGTTTTGTAATACTAATTATATACATACAGTAAGTTCCTCTAAGAGAGAAACAAATAAGAAATTCCTAAACTCAAACTAGATAAACTTGATTTTTACTTTTTTGGGTCTCTCTTTATTTTGAAATGGTAGAAAGAGTATACAACTAAGGTTGTTTTCTCATCAACATAATAATATTAAAGGCACATTCATTCAAGTACAAATGTTTCTTCATCAGATTCATCAAGAGGTATGCAAACTTTGCCAATAATTTAATTTTCAGTATGTGACTTCTGAACACTCCTTTGTTAGTTTATTGTTCAACTCTCAGTCTCTGTCATTTGTTTAAGTTGCATACTGAATAATGATTGACTTCAAAACCAGCTGTGAAAAAAATCCTGCTCATGTGATCGCAGTATGTTAGAAGACAACAGGGACACTTTCCTATTTCAGCAAATGAATTCTAGAGTCTGGACTCACAGAGGGGAACTTCATATCTTCATAAAAACCAGAGATAAATGTAGAATTTTCACCACTTTAAATTCTAAAATATTGTCTCACTAGCTATGAAACTATGCCCATGTACCTTCTCCCTCTTCAATCATGGCCTTGGGCTGGGTAAGAGCAAAACACTGCATGGTCTCGTAGCGTGGCCCTCCTGGCCCCTCCTCCATGGGACCATGGGCATGGCCAAACTTGACCAGCATCCTGCAATTGAAGGTGTGACTCTTCTGTCGGTTCGCCTCGTTTCCCCACGACACTCCATTTACTAACAGTAAACAAAAATAGATCACAAATTAAACACAAATAGGACAGATGTTATCAGAAGCTTACACTTGTCAGTAACATGGAATGAGCATGAAACTCATGGGACTGAAAACCACATACAGCTATGACTGGAATGCCTGTAATCAAATATCACAAGCAGTTCACACCCTATCCTGTTGCACACACATACACACAGACAACAAAACAAACAAACCACACTGCAACATGTATTTTCCCTCCTAAATCGAGAAGCAGAAGTCTCTGCTGGTGTGCAGATCCCTGGCTAAATGAACCATGGGATTAATGTAGCTAAGGTGTCGATTTCCAATATCTTTCCCTCTCAGTCCGCTCTGCAGCAGGCAGAGGCCAGGGACACTAAGCCATCTATCCTCATTTAGACCCTGACTCTTCATCACAGCACACTCACATACACATTTAGACGGGGTCACCTTCACAGCAGAGAGAGAGAGACGGAGAAAAAAGGGGAGACAAACTTCAGAGAGACATCCAACTGTCCTCTAAGGCCTACGTTAAGCCTTATCAGGGCCTTGAGTTGGCCAGAGGTTTCTCTCTGGCAGGTGCAGGGGGGATACCAAAGAGGACCCAGGAGAGCGAGACATATACGGGCGGTAAGACAGTACAAGTGGTGAGGGACTAGATGATAGTGAGAGGTGATTTACCAAGGCCTTTGGTTTCACTCCTCAACTGAGAAAATGCAGCACCATGCAACATTTCCCCTCAGACACAATTAGCCAACAGTGAGGCAAGACAGGAGTTAGAAAAACCACACAAGCCAAAAACAAAAAGCTCACAGCATGTTTTGTACATGGAATGTGTGTCTGTTTTGTAATGTTTGCTTGCTTGATGTGTGTGTGTGTGTGTGTGTGTGTGTGTGTGTGTGTGTGTGTGTGTGTGTGTGTTTGTTTAGCTGTAGCTGCTGGTCAGCCGTCATCCCGCAGGAATGTGCAGAGAGAGCATATTTCATTCATGGGTCCAAAAGATAATGAAGGGGCAGAGCAGCAGAGCGAGACACAATGAGGGATGGGAGAGCAGAGAGAAGCAGGTTGAGAAACAGACAGCCACAATATTCATCTTAGTTGGCAGCCATATTAAGTATGAATGAGGTTGAGAAAGAGTGAATTGAGAGAAGCACAAGGGATGCTCAGAGAAAAAGTAGCTAAAGATGAGTCTTAAGAGATAAGGAGTATGAATGAATAAAAGTAGTGTGCAGAGAAGGGAGAAGTGAAAGAATGAAGGAGAGCGTGTCAATGACCTGTCGCAGCCACTGCTGCTTAGGAACATTACTACACAGTTAATCAAGTAGCAGGTTCAACCGAGCACACATATCCATAATTAAACAGCTTTATAAATAGTGCTCTGTGCACATGCTCATGGGCTTACACACACACACACACACACACACACACACACACACACACACACACACACACACACACACACACACACACACACACACACACACACACACACACACACACACACACACACACACACACACACACACTGCAATCGCCATTACTGACGTGGCATGTAAATATACACTGTAAGACATATACATGCAAACATGCAGTGAATTAAGCAGAGGAAAGTGTGGAGGTGCATTATTCAGCAGTAAGTAGTTTCCAGATGGCTGCCATGGGATCTGAATAGAGCTCAGGCCTGTTTTACACTGTCTGGACCACTGAGTGTGACTGACAGCTGTGCTACGCTCTGCCTGCTTAGCACTAAGTGGGTGGGTGCTTCTGTTCACGTGTGTTTTGTCAGGTGTGTGTGTGTGTGTGTGTGTGTGTCTGTCTTTCTGAAAAGCTCTCATGCGCAACAACAGGCTTCCCAGGAGCTCCTCGTTTTAATGAGAGAAGGCGTTAAGAAACGGAGGAGCATGAATAAATAACTGAGCGAGCTTGCGTTGACATGCCCACGGAGATGTTGTAACCCCCTCAAAGTTTATTTTATACCTTGGCCTTGTGGAAGATGTCAAGCAGCGTTTACTTCTTGTGCAGATGTGCTAACTTCCCTGAGAGCGTGTTTATGTGTGGAAGTGTGTGATTGTTTCTCACTGTTGGTCTTGGGCAGGTTCTTGTGGAACTCCTCCCTGTCATCCTCATGTAGAATATTGTACACGCTGGTGCTGATTAGCTCCTCCTGTTTGTACTGCAGGTACTGCGTCACGTTGTCCGACACAAACACGATGCTGCCCTCTCGGTTCACCACAAATAGGAAGCCGTCAAGTGCCTGAGAGGGAGCACAGACACGCAAAATCACAACCAGCCGTGCTGGCCAAACAAACCCTAAATGAATAAAATCTCACTGAATGACAAGGAAGCGAGCTGGACTCACTTGCAACAGGAGCGGCCCCAGGTGGTCCTTGTCAATGACCCCCTGACCTGTTGAGGACACATCTGACTTCTGTACGTCATCGTCGTTGGATGAAGCTTTTCCTGTGGTTGAGGAAATGGAGGGCAAATTGAGGAAATGCATTTAAAAAACAGCACAAGCACAGCCACTTCAAGCGCAGTTGCCTTCAAAAAGAAAGAAAAAAAGAGCAAAGGAGAAATGCAAGGTGAAAGCAACAATACCTGTAACAAGAGGAAAACAGCCAGTCATTCACTACTCTAGCTGCACCAGCAGGGGGCAGCCTTTCTCAATCTTCACTTTTTTTATTATTTAAAACTACAGGTGAGGAGGGAGACAGACGGAAGCAGGTTTCTCTGAGGAGCCCGTCAGGAGGAGTAGAGGGCTGGGTGCATGTGGAGCAGGTAGCAGGCGTCCTCATGCTTTATATTCAGTGTCAGACTCTGAGGGACTGTCTGGTAGGCTAGGGCTGAGAGAGAGAGAGAGAGAGACACAGACAGAGAGAGAGAGAGAGAGAGAGAGAGAGAGAGAGAGAGAGAGAGAGAGAGAGAGAGAGAGAGAGAGAGAGAGAGAGAGAGAGAGAGAGAGACATAAAAAGAGACAAAGAGACATAGAAAGAGAGAGAGAGAGAGAGAGCGAGAGCGAGAGCGAGAGAGAGCTGGAGAGAGAGAGCTGGAGAGAGCAAAAGAAGCTCGGGAAGCTGTAATGGTGCAGGGGCAGTAGCTTAGGCACCTGAATTAATAGAGGGGCTGAAGCTGAGAGAGGGAAAGAAAGGCAGACATAGAGCGAGAGAGAGAGAAAAAGAAAAAGGAAAGAGAGGGAGGGAGAGAGAGAGACAGAGCTATGTGGATGGAGATGATGCTGAGAGAAAACGGCTGCTGTTTGGGTTGTTGTATTAATGCAGGGATTGGTCTGAGAAAGAGGCGGGGGATGCTCAGCTACAGGAATCATTCTATCTGATTAGCTCCCAAGGGGCACAGATACCCACACAAAGAAAAAAAAAAAGCCACTGCTGCCTAGCGCCAGGCGCTGTAAAGTTGGGAAGAGAAGGGCTAAAAGGAAGAAAGGGGAGGAGGAAGGAGAAGAAGAAGGAGACATAAACAGAATGTGCGAGAGACAAAGAGAGAGGCTGCACTCTATCTGTTCACTCAATATCTTTAGATACTGGGAGCAAGCCTAAAGAGGCTGCAACTCTATGCTGCAATACAGGTGAGGGATGGGGGGGTTTGGGGAGGCAGAAGATGCAAGAGCAGGGTACACTGAGATGAAAATGAGGAATGGTAATGAAAATAGCAAAATGAAGACTGGCAGATAGAGTCAGTCAAAGTGAGGAGAAGAGGAACAGGTAGAGAGAGAGAGACGAGTCTAAACGCCTGTGTCATTTCTGTCTTCACTTCCTGTAACTATGGCAACCTGTCAGCAGCCAGTCAGGGCCAGCTGTAGCCTCTTCCCCTTCCTGTCGAGGTGGCAGACACTGACTGAGCCAAGCAGAAACACGAGAACAAAATTCATCACCAACTTGCCCTCTGATCTCCAGAAATCCACACTTAACCATTCAAAAAAAGCGAGACAGACCTGAATGTAAGAGTTAAAATGTCTACTCTGCACTGATGGTGTTTCTGCAGAGCATCTCAGGCTGCAGTTTTTAAACTGTTCACTGCAGAAGTGACCACTGCATAATGGAGACAGAACTATGACAATAGCAGCTGTAACAGAACTAATAATATGGCAGTTCAGCAGAATAGATGGGCATTTGATTACCTGCAAACGTCCAATTAAAGAGCCCCTGGTGAGGCCAGCACACAGCTGTGCATGTCCATAACACACACACACACACACACACACACACACACCCCAAATGACAGGTTTACAAAGGACTGTCAATGTTTCCTCCGAAACATAAACAGTTGAGGCTGTGAAATTTGTGGGAGATGAATGACTGATTCGTCCTTGCACCTGGGCTCTAAGGAGACGTGTGTTTGTGTTTGTTTGTGTGTGTGCGTGTGTGTGTGTGTGTGTGTGTGTGAGAGAGATAGTGGGGGGGGGGGGGGGTCTCTTCCTACTTTACTTGTTGATTTCGACACACACTTCCCAACAGTTCATCTGACTTGCAGGGCACCTGTCCACTCCAGCCTCCAGGATTTCACACACTCACCTTGCTCTTTGATCTGGCGAATCTGGCGCACCGTCTCTTTGAGGATGGCACATTTGTCTGGTTTGACATTAAAGCTGTCAATGTCGCTGAGGTTGGCGGAGATCAGCTCCGCCAGCTCCTCTATGTATTTGCTCTCCTGTTCGCGCCGCTTCCTGTCACACCTGCATGGAGCAACGTGCAGAGATTAGAGTTAAGATAATCATTCTGCCCTTTCCTCAAATTGACTATGATTTTCTTATATTCAAAAGCAATACAGTTAATCTGCAAAGTAAACAGAAAGTACTTTTAAAAATATATGGCAAATCATTATTATGATACAACTGTATTTTTGAGTGTTACTGATGCCTACTAAAGGAGTAGTGTCACATTTTATTTGCTTTCTTTCTGCGACTTAGATGAGAAGAGCATTTCTTGGCCGGCTCGTGGGTTAGGGTTAGATTTTCAACAACGAAATAGGTTTGTGAGGAGTTTGAAGGTTTGAGGTCTTTGTCTTACTGCTGTACATATAGTCTACTTTCCTTTGTATAACATAAGCCTATCTGGTCCCACTTTTTGAACCAAGAAAGCTGTATTGCCTAAATGAATAATATCTCGCTGAATAACAAGTCAGAGAGCTGGACTCACTAGCTGTGTTGTCTAATTCAAACTTACAATCTGGGTTCAGTGTTCAGACACATAATTTATTGTTAAACCATACCTTATTTGGAGAAAAGTTTAGGTTCAACTTGACTTCTACTAGTTTCAATAAAGTAAAAAAGAGAACTAAAGAAGAAGCTTTTCTATCAAAACATATTTATAATAAAAAGAGTCAAATGGCCTGGGGTACAGAAACCACTAAGAATGTAGGGTACTAACCCAGTAGCCTACATTCCTGCATTTAACCTTTCTTGTGCTGATCAGACATACTCACCCCAGACCAGGCGTGTCACAAGTGGAAAGCTTGCGTTTCCGAGTTTCTGAGCTGAGAGGCTCCATGGAGTTCTCCCCCAGTCCACTCATTGTGTACACATATCAGCACCTGAGAGGAAGTAGCACAAAAATAAACAGGGATAAATTATGATAACGCAAGCAGGGGAGGGATTATAAAGTCCCTATTAGCCTCTTATTTTATAGGTAATTGTAAAGGGGTGAATACACAGGAATCCTCCTTTTGAACTGAAGCAAAAATGAACAAATATATAGGCAGGTAGATGCAGTGTAAAACTACACAGCAGGGTCAAATATGCTTATATCATGCAAATTGTATTCTACTGGTTTAGACTGACAAACAGGTCTCGTCTGCCGCCTCCTTCTCCTCCCTGGAGAAAATGCGTGTGAGATTGTATTTGTTTGCATGTGTGGGCCTGTGCATGTATAAGTTCATCAGCTCATATGGCACACACACACACGCGCGCGCACACACACACACACACACACACACACACACACACACACACACACACACACACACACAGGATTAGCAGTGTCTCTTATGATAAGCCACGCTGCACAACTAACCCCGTTAGACAGCCTTCTGTCTCCCATAATGCATCGCATTTCGTCTCCAGGAAGTGAGCTGATAAAGGTTGTGGAGAAGCAAGGCAGATGGGACGAAAAGGGAGTCAAAGAAGAAAAGGAGGAGGAGGAGGAGGAGGAGGAGTAAATAGAGGGAAGGAGTGGAAGAAATACGGGAGGGAAGAAGAAGCCGGTACAGTGATGCGATTTCTGATTGGTCACTTTCTTTGCCACAGTGACAGCAGCTGACACTGGGGAAAGGTAGGAGGGAGGGAGACAGGGAGGGAGAGAGGGAGGGAAGAGAGGAAAGTAAATGAAGAGGAGAGAGAGCACAAATATAGTGGGAGACAGAGGATATAAAGAGAAAATGCAGAGGAAGAAAAAAAATACCAATGGGGGAATCAGAGCGAAAAGAGGCGGAGGCAGTGGGAGGGAGGGAGCTCAGAGAAAGAGAGATAAAGGCATGTCAAAGAAAGACAAGAGGCAGGGGGAACAGGTGAGAGGAGGAGGAATCAGAGGAGGGGATGTAACACTCAGACTGTCTTGTGTGTGTTTTGAATGCATGTGTGGTGCACAGAGTGGGCTGAGAGCCTCCAGTACCTCTCTTAACCTTCACAGACAGAGCAGCTTTTTCATTCCATTGATTATATGGTTATCCTCTGACCAGAGCACTGCCTTTCCTGCATAGCAAATCAGGCCAACGGCAGGGGAGAGATGCTGGACTGTTATTTAATCATCATGCACAATCATCCCAGAATCCTGCTTGTGGGATCAGACTAGCCTGTGAAAAAAAGTCTGATAGGCTTTGGGGTTTTTTTGACTCTCTTCTTCTTGGATAGAGAATGTTCGAATGTTCAGTCGTGCGCTCTTGGCTTGTAACAAGATCATATCTGCCTGAAACAAGCTGTAAATACACCTTCTGATTGAGACACAATCAATATGAGAGCTGCTTTCATGCATGTCTTCAAGACCAGGTGAAACACTAGTGTATTTCCCTGCAAGACAACAAAAGGGAATACCCACGAATCTTCTTCTAAAAGCAAGAGATGCTGAAGATGTGCAGATCCTCTTGCTCAATCCCTCCTGCTTTCAGTTTCTTTCAAATTTCTCTTTTAATCCCTCCCCCGAGTCCCTCCTATCTGACTGTCTGTCTGACTGTCTCGTTGCCTTTGTCTGATTGCCTACCTGTGTCTCTTCTTGCTTCTCCTCATGCCTGCCTCCCCGTGTGCCCGTCTACCTGACTACCCGTCTGCTGCTCATCGTTAGACAAAACCCCCACTTGCTGTTGTCTGATGAAACCTACCACGAGGGAAACGAGGAGAAGAGGAGGCAGAAAGCAGAGAGGGGGAGGAACAAAGTCGAGGGTTTCAGAACTCGAAGAGCAACGCAAAGTGTTTGAGTGAAACTCCGTCTTTGGTCCTTGGCTGATCGAGCCCGCCCGCCTGCCTGCCAACCTATTGATGGAATTCTCAAAGGGGGAGTTGCTCTAATTGTGGAGTGAATGAGGCGGCCCCAGAGAATGGTTGATTAGGAGGCTGCTGAATGCCCCAGGGAAATGGGTCACCTCCAGCCTGGCGCAGGCCGCCCGCTTATTCAGTGCAGGGAGAAAGTCAATTACACGCCACAGGCAGTGGGGCCTGGTGGCAGAGAGGCAGCAGTGCTGTGGTGGGTACAATACAGCAGCAGGGGGCAATGGGAATGAGAGGTGTAAAGAGGGAGCTGGGAGAGGGTGATGGCACTATGGAGGGCACCAAGATGGGCATAGATGGAAATTTAAAGAATAAATACTGAGATGCAGAGATGTGTGAGAGTGAGTTTGGAGCCAAACATAGACGTTTTTTCTTTACCGGGGCTAATGTACAGATGGAGTGTTGATGTTGAGAAGATGTGCAAAATGACAAAAATTAGGTCAGACACATGGAACCAAAACAACGCATGAAAAGTGGAGGCAAATGATTTCATGAAAGGTCCACACATTATCCCTAATATTATCCTTTGCATCTCCAAATAAGTACAGCTAGAGCATTTCATGTTTACAGTATACGGTTAGATTTGAAGGAGCTGCAAGATGGAAGCTGCTGGAAAAACTACCCAGCCCCACCTCAAAAAATAAATATTAAATATTAGTTAATAAATCTAGAATCTCAGCTCAGAAAGAGGGTGGGGTGTTTATTTTTGCATTCTGACATGACTGGATGGCACCTTGTACAGTATAAACTTCTTTTCTAGAATAACATGACATTTAATTATACAGTTGTTATCTGCATTTAAAATCTTACAGTACATAATGGAAACGTGCTTTGGTTCCCATGCACAAAAGAGCTATTTTTATCATCTCTATTCAGATGGTGATATTAGAGAAAGTGTCCAAGAAAGGCATCATTCACGATCCAGGAACAAACATATTTCCCAAGTCACATAGCTTCCACATTTGCTCCTGAGGTTATATGCATTGGACATAGAGTCCCATTCAAATGTATTGGTACAGGATGTTTTGTTATGGCTGTGTACTGAAGGCTGGGTTAAGCTCCCAGCTGCATGGGCCATAATGAGTCTTCTGCTCTTCTGGTGACAGGTACAGGTGAGTGCATTCATGCAGGTAAGCAGCACTGAACTTTCACACTGAGCACGGGCTAAAGTTTGACCTGGTTCTGAACCCTGATCTTGACCTGAGTGATTTTAAAGGGGTCGCTGCCTTCCCGCTGACAGGTGACCCACATATTTTCTGGGTCATTACATGGATGGGAAAGAAAGTTCGGGCAAGGTAACACTGCCGTGGCATCACCTAGGGTCCTGAGGTCTTCTGCAGGGACAGCAGCCTGCCCCTGACCCTGGAGCCTGAAGCCCATGGGGAGTATTGCTCATCGGAAACCATAGAGTTTATAGCTTTATGACAAAGCTCACCTCAGAAACTAAAAACCATGCTACCCAAACCCAGTTAAGTACAGACTACAGGGCAAACTACAGGGCAGTCCCACAGACATGACCGAGGGACTGCCCTGTAGTTTGTAAACTTAACTAAGATTTCTTTCTTTCTGAGAGAATATTCTTATAAACAGCATAATAAAAAACATCTATATAAAAAACAAACACAATGCTTTCCTTAAATTGAATGTAAAAGGTGTGAACAAGATTAATCAATTCTTTCTTACTGAACCTCTGACTATCCTGCTAGTCCCTCAATCAGGCTGCAGTTTCCTCTTTTCTAAAACATCAAAACATATATAGGTAAGAGACAAGGAGTATCTAACATTTCTGACATCTGCTCCGCCTGTTACGGTGGTTGGTTCCTTTACCATTTAGACAAAAAAATTAATTTTCAGTAAAACTGTCTGCAATAAGAAAACCAGTGCTTCAAAATCCATAGAGAATTAAGCTCAAAACTGAATGCAAAAAAAATGAAATAATAGGTTTGGGTAGAAAAACTAAGTGGAGCAATGGCAGACCTCCCACTACAGAGTGAGTCATTGCGCGGTGGGGTGGGGGTTTGGGGGGGAGAGACAATGCAACAAACAAGAGTGTGTCAGAAAGTGTTACTGGGGGCAGATGACAAGTGCATGGGAAAAATGAGCAACAACAAAGATGACCTAGACCTATCCTTAATCTGTGCTTTACCAAGTCTGTGGACTTGTCAGAAACATTCTGGGATTTCACAGAATGGACTGGGTCATAGTTGTAACTTTAACCAGGGTAAAACAGAGTCCTGTTTTTCTGTGTATCAGAGAACTTCAAAGATAACAAACAATTAGTTGTCACGAACTGTGGCACAGGCTGCCATCAAACTTCCTATGTGTTTGTAAGACAAGCGATTGTCATTCCATTGATTTTTTTTTAAAGGGGGAGGATGATGGCAGGACAGTCATGGACTGGTTATTGATGACAAAAAAGTAAATTGGACAGGACAGCAGGAGGTAAAGGGGAGGGGACAGAGTTAGCAGGGCGGGCATGCTTAGGCTGGGCTGTTGCCTCCTCCACTGCCCAACTGCCCACCAGCCACTCTTTCATAATCTCTGTTGGCAAAACAAAGAAACATAGCCCTGGTAAAGCCATGTCAACTCCCACCAGTGATATGTTAATTTGCTTTGACGACTCACACAAGCCACTGATCACTGGGTTACAAAAAAAAAACAGAGAAGGCACACAGGTTGGCATCCAATCAGGCTGGGTCCAATCGTGAGTCTAAAGACTGCGCTATAGATGACTCCTTACACTTTTAAAGTTATCTGACGATTTAATTATTTCCTTGAGTATACCCAGTCTACAAATTATTACAAAATATAGTAACAAATGGCCACTATTTATGACATCAGCAGTAATCATCTACAGTATGAAGATGATGCCGGTCAAAGGCATGAGGTTTAGTTTAAGCAAAACTTACAGTAAATGCATCGTCATCATGACTGGAAATTAAAAAGAATTCCAAACAAGATCGATTATGTAAATCGAGTTCACCATCAAGTTTCACAAAGTGTAATCGATGACTTCAGATATTAACAGACACCAAAATGCTCCCTGTTATGTCTTACTGTATGTTCATACTGTTACCTTTGACATTGGTGGATACTCTCTGTACTTTTTATTAAGAACCATGTTTTATAACACAGTCGCTCCACTTTTGCACCAGTGATTCAACCGTGAGAGTTTTTCTGCCCATATCTGCGGTAGGAGGAGTGCTGCCAATGTGTGAAAATGCACGTGAACGAAACTGAAAGTGTGGTTTGTTTAAGTCTGGGAACATTTGTGTGCGAGTGTGTGTGCTGTTGTCACCTGCAGACAGGGGTAAAAGATTAATGCTCTCTTGCAGCCTCTGTGGCAGGTAGAGCACAAAGAATAATGTGATTTCTCCTCCTGTCTCCTTGCTGTCTTCCCACTCTTCATTTTCTCATCTGCCTGAAAATCATCCGCTCAACACTCTTTGTTTCCTTCTTGTTATCATCACCCTTTCTCCAAAAACTATTTCATCTTCTGATATATAAACCTTAAACACAAAACACCTCCCTCCGTAAAACGTTAGCCTCAGAAAACGCATACTGTTTTCTGTGTTCAGGTCAGGGGAATGTTGCAAGAATGTAGCAACAACAAGAAACTGTATTTGGCAAACCACTCAACCTAAACTCAGCTGGCCGTTACCATGACAACCATATGGGATGTAAGCCCACCTTGTGACGGCACAGAGATGACAGACGTTCAGATCCCTTTTCCCCTAACCGCGGGGGTGTGGTCTTATATGGGCTGGTCAGCAGAGTCTGGAGGATAAAAGACAAAAATAAAAAGTTTAACCATCATGCTAAACGTTGCTCATGAACAATGGTGACATTATTGAAAAAGAAGAATTATTAATGAGCGGCCTAAAGACACGTGCACAGGAAGCTGCATTAAACAGCTTAATGAGCAGGAGGAGGTGTGAGGGAGCTGGGCCTCACCATGAGCTTTTGTCTTCATTACTATTAGGTGCACACGCACATGGCAAATATATCATGGCTCCTGTGCATTTGCGTTAACACACCCACCCACCCACACACACACACACACACACACACACACACACACACGCGTGAAAAGGGATGTTGAGACACAAGTTTAACAGGAAGCCAAAAAGTCGAAACCTGAAAGTCACGACAGGATGTGATCCACAATTCAGCCAGTTACACTCAGTATAAAAAGGTAAAAGAAGCTCCCACATCCTTTTCTACTAAATGTCAGCTCCAGATTAAAACAACTGAATTTAAACGTTAAGCCTTTATTGGCAAATATCTCCCAAGCTTTATGGACTCTTTAAGGAGCACTAGTACAAAAACAGACTATTAGGCTGAATCACCACTCTAATCCCAAAAGCACATAACAGGCTAATTTGTGATCCTGATAAGAAATTATGTGTGTGTGTGGGTGTGTGTGTGTGTTTTGGCAACATTGAGTTGTAGTAGCACAAGTGTTCTGTCTGAACAATCATAAGAGAGTATCCCATGGGACTAAAGAGTGCATAACCATGGAGAATGCTGGGCGTTTCCATGACACCCTGTCATCAGTGAAGCATGTCGCCATGATGTCTCATATTCGTCTGTGTGTGCGCGTGTGTGTTTGTATGTGTGCCCGTGTGTGTTTGCACGCATGTGTGTATGCACGCATGTGTGTAAGAGAGAGAGATAAAAAGTAGGATTACTTTCGTTTTTGTAAAGAGGACGCGTGAGAGCATTGTGTGAGTGTTTACAGCATAGGATGAGTTCAGGTTGAATCTGTGTGTGTGTCACACACACACCTATGGCTCACCCTATAGCTAGCATGTCTATCTTGTGTATGTTTACATGTGTGTGCCTTTGAACCATTCTCCATCAGCGACCTGACCGCTGGCTGCACCCATGATTGGGAGCAGATGGAGGCTGTCTGTGTGTGTGTGCGAGTGTTAGGAGGAGGGATGAGGAGGAAGGGAGGGTAGGGGGTGCTCTAGTTTAGGTGATGTATGGACTTGCACACCAACAAAGACCCTCCTTCAACCGATGTGTTTCCTATTAATTGAAAGGGGAGAAAAATGGAGCCAGAGGACGACTGCTTAAGCAGGGAGAATTTATAGCTCGGCTGTGACAAAGAGCAACTGACTCAATTTTTTGTTCAAAAGTTGGGGAAAAATAAAAGTAGTGCACTGCTGCGTGCACGAGCAGGAGCAAGAGAGCTTTCAGTGCAATCATTGCTGCTCTTTGTGCTCACTTAAACACAGCCATGAACACCAGAGTGAATGAAATGGTAGTTAACAGCATGTGGCGCTGCTCATACCAGCATAAAACCTTGAATACAAAAGCAGTGCGAATGAGCTTAAGATGCAGAGGCTTTGTGAATGGTGAAACGTTAAGCTCGCAGTTGCCGAGGCCTTTTTACAGTCCGCACTCCTCTCAACACGTCTGTTTATCTCCTCATGCTCTTCAATTACTGGTCACCAGAGAGATAAACAAAGCTTTAACTTCTCACTGCATGAATGTTTGTGTGCTGGTGTTTGTTCAATTTACTTGAGCAAGAAAATAAAGATGTTGAGCAACAGCGTCTTCCTCTTGTTAAAACACAGTTTAAAGAAACTATAAAGATTCAGCCAGTGTTACTAGTTAACAGTGGATTTCTGTACAGAGGTCACTAACTTCATGCACTTAACTTATCTACACTGGAAATTTGATGATTTGAATGGCACTGAGCTCATCTGTGTTTCATAGCAGCACAAGCACAAGAAACTCAGAAATGCCAATTTAACTGATTTGAAATTTCTTCTTTCTATGCAACATGAAATTACAATACACACAGCTAATGAATAAGTGTTAATGAGATCATTCTTTGGTTCTAAACGTTCCCTAGTTTTGCTTTGAAACTCACTTAAAATGGGTGATTGTAAGGTTCATGTTAAAACCATATTCAAAATATGCATCGTGCCACGGTAAATC
This sequence comes from Channa argus, assembly GCF_033026475.1. Taxonomy (NCBI): domain Eukaryota; kingdom Metazoa; phylum Chordata; class Actinopteri; order Anabantiformes; family Channidae; genus Channa; species Channa argus. The sequence continues at coordinate 8,394,705 of NC_090209.1, forward strand.
CAATAAAAGAGAAACTGCAATAGCCAAAAAATTGAAAGTAGGCTCATGTACAGATTCTTTATATCATATTAAATGGAATTTCTGCATAGCTGAGCCCACAAACTGAATAAATAACAATTTAGGAAAAACCTGTGTGCTCCAGATTCTTCTCTGTTGGCAGTGGCCCTGAAATGCCACGTGTAAAGTAATGCTGTACATTTACTGCACCTTCACTGAGCTCTTTGCTGCACACTTTCTCAGTGTTCATGTTAATGGTCACTGTAATAAGTTGCCTACAGCCAACAAACACACCTGAGTGGTGTTACTATCGTGATCCTAATGCATCTTCATCTGTCACTTTCAGCTGAACCAGGAAGAGAATTGGCAATTGTACATTGACTGCATTAATGTTACTGTGTAACTAAAAGCATCCACTTGATTATAGACTTGAATGAGACTATTCAGTCGGTGCATGATCTTGGTAATTGCTTCAAAAATATCTTAAAAACAGTCTGATTGTGATAAGTCTGTTAATGGTAGCTTACTGATATGTTTTATGCAAGTAAAAAGGAGAGAACAGGTAAAACTTTGTGTGTATGTGGGCTGAGCTGAATAGGAACAGATTCAGAAAAAAAAACATTAAAATTACTTTTCGTTGGATGTACAAGTACAGTCTCAAATGGCACAGGTAAAAATTAAACACACCCTTTAGAAAAAATTCAAGATCCGCCAAAACGACGTGTGCTTTTAAGAACAATCTTAAGGCATCTGATAGGTGGGCACATGAAATTCAGGCAGATCCACGAGCTGTTTCTTGGTGAGTTTTTTTCTTTTCCCCCTCTTCAATGTATTTTTTTCTATAACAGGACTTTTCTTTGTATGCGTCTGTCTTCTGTAATGACAGTGAATCAGGGAAACTGTTTACACTAGCCAGCATACACAACGGCACAGTGAAGAAAGGATAAAACTACATTGTGTGTGAGTGTGTGTGTGCCTGGACTCTGAGTGACTCTGCTTTAGTTTTGCTCTCTCCAGACCCCATCCAACAAATCCAGCACTCACACTGAAGCAAAATAGGAGCCAAGCCACATCTTGGCACCTTTCCTCCCCTTAAACAAATCAGGCCACAGAGGCTAATAAAAAACTGGAGAGTCCAAAGCTCGTCTCCACAGATGAGGGGGTACCAAAGAGGGGAGCCATGCTCAGCCACCTCTGTCCATCTGAAGTGAACCAAAGAGACAGAGCACTGCTTTTCAACTTGGACCATAAGTGCCAGTGTCTCCACTGTCTCGGTCCCACACGCCCCCTCTTCTTTACAGTTAAACAGTGCTTTGATGATATAATGTTCTTTACTAGAAAAAAAAACTACAAAAAATAAAATAAAAAAATACACCCATTGACAACAAATTGCTTTTTAGCTCAGTGACAAAGCGAGAGTGAACTTTCCATCTTTAGACCAATTACTGCTATCATAGCACACAGCCTGCTGCTTCAAACTTCACACTTCAGAGAAGGATAAGAGGGGGTGGAGGATGAATAAAAGCAGAGGGAAAGCGTCTGGCACATGGCAGAAGTAGGCCAGGCAGGTCTAAAACTAAAACTCATCCAGCCATCCAGGGTGTGTCTACTGTAGGCTGCATCAAACATATATTTACATATTCAAAAAAAGGAAACGGGCGTTTGCATGAGTCATCCTTTCCAAGGTAGAGGAAACCAAACTCTCAGCACATAGCACCATGCTAAAGTCCGAAGCACAATCTGCAGTAGCTTACTGAACTCAGAGGACAAAGTGTTAAAAAAGAAGCCACCATAAAAAGAAATGAAAGAAAAATTATTGTATCAGGGTTTTGTAATAATAGCTCGAGGCCACTTTAAAATGACTTTACTGTGCAACATCTGTTTTGAGTCCAGGCTGACACTCAATGTAATAAAACAGGCAATTTTCTTCTCTTAGAATTCAGTGGAAATAAATACTGTAAGACCCTGCTTGAAGATCAAAAAAATGAGAGGATCACTTCACACACGCACCACTAGTCCTCACTATTCTTTTATTTCTGCCAACATTATTATTTCTCCATATAAAAAAAAAGTTGTCCAAAGTTGAGAAGTGTAAGCCGAGCAAAGTGACTGTGGTTATGTGAACCTATGAAGCTCCTTTATATCTGATATTTGGTCAAATATGTGCAAAATAAATAAATGAATAAAGATAAAAGTTTAGGGTTCTCAAACTTTGGTCCTGATGATCGTGACAGTAAAAATATTTGTATATATTTTGTAAAAATATTTTCAAAGCAGAGATTAACATCTGTATGATAATTACTTGTGCAGATGTAAAATTATTATTGAGAAATAACTAAAAAGACTGCATGTAATGGTAGCAACAATACAACGATGTGGTTAAGTGTCCATTAACTGTTTGTTTCCAGCAAGTTTAGTGCCAGAAACACTACTCTGCTCTTATCACAGCATCTTTTAGCTTCACTTTTCTCTAACATTAAGACAAGATCTGGGGCTAGACGTAAATAACTCGAAATTTATTACTAAACCTGCGTGACCACATATAGAAACATGCATATGCGTTCTTTTCACCAGATTTAAGATCCATGTAATGGTTCTGTTATGTAATTCTAAATCATTATGGACATAAATGCATGTGCACGAGCCTCATTTCCACTCACACAACTCTCAATGAATGAAAGTAGAGATGACTGTTACACACGCCTGTGACCATCTGTAGAACCAGTACCAATCATTGTCACACATTACAGTAAACCACCGTGACTTTGGCACCTCAGTCTCCTGCATTAAATGTCTAAAAGATGGATTTTTGACTTATGGTGCCCGTGTTTAAAAAGACTTTACAAAGAGCCTCCTTCACAGTTAAGGATAAAAACAGAGAGACAGTGGATGTAAATAAAACCTCCATCACACGAACAATGATTTTAAATTTAAGCCTTTAAATTTGCATTTGATTGAAAAGTAGATTTCAAGTAATAACACAATCAGGAATATTGACCTAAACAATGTTCTAATACTTTTTCTCCCTAATCTTTGAGTTTGAACGCATAGTGTGAAGTGCGTGTTAAGTGTACGCTTTTCCCCTCACACAAACTAGCTTCTATAAACACAGAATAAGTGTGAGGAAAGGCGTATGCACGTTTGTGTGTACACATCATTCAGACTTCTGGCCCCAGGTGTGCTGTCACTGACATAATTGGATAATGAGAAATTATAGTTTAAAAAAATAAAATCAAGACAACATGTCCAAACCTAAGTATTCAGTGATCTTTCATCTCCACGTGGAAGCATCTTTATTTGTTACAGTGTGTTTCACACTCACCAAGTTATGCTTTTCCTTTAATTTCTCTCCTGTCAGTAGATGATTATTTTTCTTTGAAAAATAAATAAATCATGAAACTGGAATAAAAGTGCAGATCAACCACTTTCTGTGTGAATGTGAACACTGTGGTGGTGTGTGTGTGTGTGTGTGTGGGTTAGTGTGACAGTGAAAACCCAAGTCTCTGTTACCTTCATGTTCTCCACAAACATGAGCTGCTCAGTATTACAGTAAATGAGAGATGACAGAGATCATTAAATTACTCTGCTAAACTGTAATTTTTCATTTCAGTCAAACCCTGACAGGCACAAAAAGTGTAAGTTCTCAACAAGGGCTCCTGCTACTTCATTTGAACCCAGTCATGTGCTAAACATATGTACAGAGGGGAGTTGGGGAGATCGGGTGAGGGAACGGACCCACTGTTGTAAGTTAAGAGATGACAGTAATGTTGTTGAGCCAACACACAGACCTGACAGTTAATCACACATGTCCTCATTTGTCGACTTCAGCTGAACCAGGAAGAAAATGTGAAGTAACTTTATGATTGAATAAAATATCATGACCAGAAAATGTTTCAGCCTCACACGACTGCATAGTCAGAGAAATAGGTTAAATCAAACACCTCATTGGACAACATTAATTTTGCAGGAGCTATGCATTATAATAACACAGAGGACTATTTCTGTGACTTAATTAACAATGAACCAAGGTTGTCAAATCTAAAAAGCGATAAATGACTGGAGCTTTAATAAATACTTAAAATGCTCTTGTCATCACAGAGTAAATTATCTAGTTACCGACCTTGTGGGGTAAAAAAAGAAATACAGTGAGACTGCAGAATTATGTTTATTTATTACTGTATTATTTATTACATAAATTAAAAAAAAAAAAGGTGGAAAAACACAGCTCTAAGTGTCATTTAAATACCGAACACGTTGATGAAATGTTTGTCCCATAAATCTCCAATAATCTCTCATCATCCTGTTTTGCTTTAATAGAGAATGTTCTGATAAAAACTCATGCAGCTAAAATAATTACCAGCATATCAAATAAATAACAGTGTCAATACACAGAAAGCAGTTGGTTAACAGTTGTCGTACGACCATCCTGGATACTGATTTATAGGCTCCGGAGCTCTAGTTCTAACAGCCAGCAAATACTTGGGTACAAGGGAGACTGTCCTGTGAAATATGTTGGAGTAGGTCGTTTGTTCTGTTCGCTAAAATGACCAAAATACATAGTGGCTGTAGTTAACGTGAGACCATCACAAAACACAGGACTTTCACACAGGAGACTAGAGTTCAGGTCCAGTGTGAAATTATTATTGCTGTTACAAATAAGGATGTCCAATTAGCACTTTTTCCCCAGACTGAGTACATCTACTTACTGATATAGAGAGCCAGACATTTGCTGATATAGAGTACTGATACAAGTATCAAACTCTTTTGCTTCTAGTATGAGTTATTGGACAGTAAAATGCTCATCAATTCACTGCAGTTAAGCAAATCTCGTGAGAACAGAAATTCTTTCCTTTGCCAACACAAATATGCCAGCGACTGGTGTTTTACAAAAGGGAACAACTTTTACTGAAACAAAAAGAAAAGAAAAAAATACAAAGCATATATTTTGGGTGAGAACCTGGATGGACAACATGGACTCTAGAGTCTACAGAGACATATGGAGGTAAAAATTTTTTTAAAAACAAAGCCAACAAAGCTGTAGTTACTGGATAGAACCTTTGGTCGTTGCCTAGTTGCAAACACTAACTAAATACTAACTTTTTTTCAACGTTGAGAAACATGAGTATGACTCTTAGTAACTACATCTTAAAACTTGAACTTACTGCTATTGTTTTTGTGCCTAACCTCAAACAAACCGCTCTGTTTGCACAGTGTAAGTCCTGGATCTTTAAATGTTTAGAGGAAAAAAAAACAAACGTGAAACTGGCACAGTTTTGACTTTGCTGTAAGCAATGGTATTCGGCATTTTGTTGTGTGATGCCAAAAGCCGTGCGATCTGCCTCCATACATGGCAGTGTGATTTCAACGAACAGCTCATTGTGTCGTATGAGAAGGTAGGTAAAAACAACTTATGTCGGCTGCAATGTTGGAGGACTTGTGTTAGGGGGGTTGGGGGCAGTAAAGGCACAGCCCTGAGTGGAGGACATCAGTGTTTCGGAAACCAAACACCAAAACATTGGAAAAAAAAAAAAAAAAAAAGATATCTGTACGCCAAAAAGAAAAATGAATATCTAAAGAGTGAAATATTCTTGTTCAGGTTCCAGCCCCATTGTTTCCCTCCTTTTAGCTTAAGGCAGAGTCCTCAGATAAAACACAAGAGTATGTATGAAACTACAGTAACACACGTAGGTCTTGTGTAATTAGCATTCACCAAGAATTAGCCCATGCCAAAAGTCAGGTGGGAATGTATTCGGTGCAGTATTCTGTATCACATTCAGGGTTAGCTCGTGAAAGTGGTGTAGTGTGTAAATGAAACTTAGTGGAGCTGTTGGAAGAAAAAAAATGTGGCATCAGTTTGAAAGAACAGTACAGCACAACTGTAAAGGTGTTTTTCTCACAAGATAATTGTATGCACCTAAAACCCAAGCTCTTCACTGCTTAAGCTGCCAGGAGAAAGAGCACTTTTTTTACTGATGCGTGTTTGTGATGACGAGTGTGTGTGTGTGTGTGTGTGTGTGTGTGTGTCTGCATGTGCGTGAATGTGCTGTGACTTTCTTTAGTGCGAATGGGACATAATTGGCTCACAATAACCCATCAGTGTGGTCGTAGTGAAAGAACACCATCTTCTCCTCCACCTTTACTTTCTTCCTTGCCTCCTTCCTCACGCTTTCGTTCTCCACGGTGACAGTGAGGAAGCAGATTTACCACATAAACCCCCCTCCTCATCCTCCTCCCCCTATTTATTTACTCAGAGTCCAAAAAACTGCACAGCACAGGGAAAAAATGATGGAGGGGTGAGAAGGGCGGAGGAACAAGAGAAAAAAAAGGAGGAGAAGAGGGAGGGAGGCAGATACACAAACATACACCACAGGTTCAACTGCACACACGTGGAAGGGACACGCACGCATGCACTGCACAGGCACACACAAACATGTACACACTCTCCTGGTGGAGCGTCTAAATCACATTACTGCGTGCCTGCCATCCATCACTCCAACAGACAAAAGCACGTGCCAGAGAGGCAAGAAAAGTGCATGGCAACATGCATAACCACCCACAAACAAACACACACACTTGGTCACAGTGCTGCCAACACACTCTGAAACCAGACGAACAGCGTGCAGGAGAAAGCAATCCCTCCTTCCACACAATATTCCCCAATCAGAAATCAACTTGCATTTACTTGCACGCACATCACTGTCAGTGCACATCAACCGTACATTTGGGGATCCACTCGCCCGCGCGACTGCTGCTGCTTCATGCACTGCAAAGTTGAATTTGCATTAGAGAAAAAAAGAAATCAACAATTCCGTGATAATGTAATGAGGGAATGGCTGCTTTAAATATTTAAAGAGGAAGCAGGGGCAGAACGACATCTTGAGAAATTTTCTTTTTTTCTGTCGGAATCAATCTCCTTTCCCATTAGAGGGGGATGGGGCCTCTTATCTAACTGTCTGTGTTAGTGTGTGTGTGTAGACCCAATGTTTGTTGGGGGTGCCTCTTATGCTCAAGATGGTGCGAGTGCATGTCAGTGGGGTGCTCCTTACCTAATGGGAAGCATGGTGAGTGTGTGTGTGTATGTGTGTTTTATCTAATGGGCTGTCTCTTGGGTAAAGTAATTGGCGGGGGAGAAGGAGGAGAGAGAAAGACAAGAGAGAAGTTAAGTTTTAGGGAGGCAGGACAAACTTGACTCCATACATTATGAGACCATATGGTGCCCAGTGCGTGGCAGAAGCAGGCAGAGCACCACAGCGCAGCCCTCATCCACTCGTCTATCGAGCCAGTCTCTCGGCTCCCACTGTTCTCCCTCCCTCCGTCTGGTTAACTCAATAACATCCACAGCCTCCTCTCTCAACTCACTGTTTTTACTGGCAGATAAAGCCTCTCATCCTAGACAACTGGCTGTGGCTCTCCTCTCCTCCACACCTTTTGCTACAACACTTAGCGGCAAGTCACATTAAAATCTAAAAACTGACAGTGCTCTGTTATGTTGCAACTTGATGATGACAGTCGCTGTTTACACATTTGTGTGTGCAGCATAAGATGGGGAGAGATGCTAAAATAACTTTTACATCCTTCTTAGATCGCCTACTTGTGAAGAGCAACAATTACAGCAGATAATTCTTCACCACACTGTGTGGGTAAGATAACCAAATGCAGCTGCCAAGCTGGTGTCTGTGTGCATGCACGCAGCATAAAAGCAGCAAGTGAGAGGGCTGCTCTTTTAGTTGGCTCATGAAATCATTTAAAATCGGGCCGCTTCAAAAACACACACACACACACACGCATGCAAAAACATCCCCCCCTCAAGCCGTTTGATGTGTAATGAGAGAAGCCATTAGCAGTAAAAATGGGCTCTCCCCGCCCTGCTGCTCAGCAGATCTTAGTCAGAGCCACAGTTACATGTCTATTTATACATTCACTCCTCTTTAGATTTTCTTCTTCTCTAACAGGGAGCAGTTTGTGCAGCACACACTCACGGAGGCTGCATTCCTCCTGCCCTTCTCTCCCTGTGTCTTCTTCTACTGCTTCTCTCCCTCTGTCTCTATTCCCATCCCCCCCAACTCTCTGGCTGTCTCCTCCCTCTCCATACCCTTCCCCCAGCTCTTTCCTGCTCTGTGCCTCCCTCCCTCTCATCAGGCTATATGCAGCAAGGCACAAATTCATCGGGGGGAAAGAGACAGCAATGGAAAGCTGCAGATGGAAAGGGTTTGAAACACAGAGGCAAAGAAAGCAACACAAAAGCGAATAATAGATTGACGGTGAGTGCAAGGAGGAAGAAGGGACAAGGCAGATAGAAAACAAGTGAGAGAAAGGGAAAAGAGGAGGGGTGGGCTGGTGACAGAGCAGCAACGAGGAGGAGGAGGAGGGAGAAGCTTGCTCTCACTACAGCGATGGGCGTTCCTCTCCCTGTTCCTGTGAGGTCAAAAGTTTACCGTGGTTTTAATTTCACCTTTCCACAGCCAATCAGAGCACGGCTTTGGCTGCTGGTGGAACTTTGACCCACTCGGAGAATTTGAATGTCAATATCTGAAGCTCGCCTCTGCTTACCCACAAACTAAGTTTTTCCCACTTGTTTTTATTTTTTTTATTCTGTCCTTTTCCAACCAAAGCCCCCTCCTCATTTATTTGTAAGTCCTTGATTGCTCAGGATTAAAAAAAAAAACACAAAGTTATTATTATGATTTATATTTCCACGCTTGATAAAAACAGTCTGCACCTTACCACTGTGCTGAATGGTTTAGTAAAAGCACTCATGCGTCTGTGTGTACTGAATACGAGAGAGAGAGAGAGAGAGAGAGAGAGAGAGAGAGAGAGAGAGAGAGAGAGAGAGAGAGAGAGAGAGAGAGAGAGAGAGAGAGAGAGAGAGAGAGAGAGAGAGAGAGAGAGAGAGAGAGAGAGAACACACACCTGACATGCCTTCCTCACTTTGCTCTAAAGTTCAAACTGACTCAATGTGATATTGCAAGGTTCACCACAGTTTGAGATACAGAGTAGGACTGACCTGTCATTCAGCAGATGATGATTGTTTATATCAGAGGAAAGAGGATGTTGTACGGCACAGAATGAGTGAGGACTGTGACAGAGGTTAATGAGGTTAATGAAAATCTGTGCTGAAATGCTGCTTAAATGTCCAACTTTGTGGTCTGCTGTGGTTAGCTATGCTAGATCCTGATGGTTATGTTTACAACTCAACCCAAGCTATTTCCTGTCCCCTCCTGCTTTGGCTACACCACACGAGTAAATTTCAATAGGCAGCTTTTGGCCTGACTGTAGATGAAGGGGGAGGAGGCTGCAGTTAGATCATAGCATCAGAGATGGGAGGGGCAGCTCTGGAAATAGAGCGAGCCTAGAGTCAGCATGGCTGGCGACAGAAAATAGAATGGCTTCAAGCCTCTTGTTAAGAGACCCGGACGTGTGTGTGTCTTACTATAATCTCTTCATCACTGTCTGTGTGCGTATTTGGACATTTGATTAATTAGCAGCCACTGTCACATAAGAAGCTCCCTGTTGTTCACTTCTCCCCACATCCACTGCACAGTTGCCCTCCACCCTCTTCCTCTTCCTCCATCCACCTGACTGCCAGAATAAGGCACACAAGCACACATCTTCATATGAGCAGCAAGCTGTGAATAGAGTGTGTGCAGATGAACCATGTGGGTGTGCAGACATCATACACAGCCACTTTACACCTGTGGCAGGGACTACATTTCCATCCAGCTCTACACACAAACATTACGTATGTCTGTTATTATCTGCTGGGGGTGGCTGTAGCTCAGTTGGTAAGACAGTCGTCCATGGACTACTGGGTCAGTGGTTCGAGTCCCGGCTATATGTCAAAGTGTCTCTGGGCAAGACACTCAACCCATAACAGCCCATTCCCCTCCCCAGCTGTGAGGTGCTGGTCCAAGCCTGGCAGAAACTGGGGAGGGTTGGGTCAGGAAGGGCATCCGGTGTAAAAAAAAAAGAAAAAAACTGTGCCAAATCAACATGCTGACAATGATCCGTTGTGGCGACCCTGAACTCACAGGATAAGCCGAAAGGACAAAAAAAAAAATTATAAAAAAATTATCTGGTTCTATTCTGTATTTTTCTTATTGTCTAAAATTCCACCAAATGCGAAAAAAACAACAAACGTAGCCAATTAAAAAGTATTGTCTGTATACAAGACCTGATACTGTATCTCTTATTTCTCCATGGCACGGAGCTTCATTGTTGCTTAAAAACTATTAAAAACACTAATCAGTTAGCTACAGACCGACACACTTCCTTCATTCCTGGCATTTATTTTCAGGGAACCCCACATACACACTTTTGCTGCTATAAAATAAAGATAAAACATAGTCTTTTAATAAAGATTTAAAATATACTTATGACTCATTTTTATAAGATTTAGATCTTCATTATGAACTAATTGCTATCAGGCTGGGAGGCAACAACAGCCTGGGGTCAGAAAGTGCTGACAGACAAACATTATTAGTTCTTGATAGTTGACAGTGACAAAACTGCAGGACACCACCAGCCTCATCCTTCAAATGAGTAACTACATTATCAGAGTGTTTATTTATTGCACTGATACAGGAGGAATGTGAAGAATGTGTAAGAAGTGTTTCAAAAGTTGACGTTAATTTTCTTTAGTTTCTAATGTGGCTCATATTTCATACAGTGCGGTGCAGCTTATATTGGACACCTTCTCCATGGGCTCTTTAAAATCATTTTTCCTTGGACTTGATGGAGCAGTGGTGCATTTTGATTAGCAAAGTTTTCCCATCAAGCAAACATGTGAAGGACAAAATATAACAAGTTAAGAAAACACAACTGCAGTATAAGAAGGAACTTTGCTCAGTCCGAGCTTTTTGTTTAAGACATGTCAGTCATTTGCAGGGTGTATTCCAAAACCCAGATTTATCAACCCATCTAATGATGCAAACTCAGCCGAGACGTACGTGGATAACCACACTCCAGCGCAGGCAGACTTAATCTGACTAAGCTGCTATAATAAAATGCTCTGTAACACCTTGTCTCAGCATTACTCCTGGGTTTAAGGTTACACAGTAAACGGACTGTTTAAAAAACACTTAAGATTTAACAATGTCAAATGCATTGCCCATTTTTCAAGTCCTGTAACCCCGTGTGGCAGTAAAACCAAAAAGACTTTTCTCTCTCTCTCTCCAGCCTCTTTCCTCCCTACCTTAATTCTTTTGTTCTTTCAAAAGCTAAATACAAACTAGCTTGTGGAAAAATCAGCATCAACATGTCCCTAACCCTTACCCAGTACCTTGCTTGTTTTCCTGGTACACACAACACAAACTCCAAAAGTGCTGGAAACAAACGCGCACTGCACAGTGTTGGTCATAGCACAGTAATCACACAGCAACAAGTTGCCCAGCCCACCCCCCCTCCCCTTCCCTCCTCTGGCTATATTTCTGTTCTTTTGTGCAGCTGAAGTGTGTCAGGACAAAGGTTAAATGCAGAGCAGTCACAAATTAGTCCGCACCAGTCAGAGTTGAATATATGTGAGTGTTCAGTAATGTGGTGTCAAAAGGACACGCCGAGCTTCCATTTAGAAAAGGGAGGACAGCAAAGAATAAAATCAGCAAGCACAAATGAGGACTTGTCAGAGTTTTCTCACGTGTGCACAGTTGGCCAATTATTTTGTGTTTGTGAAACTTTAAATGGATGCAGCCCCAAGCAATTCCAACACTGGAAAGGTGTGTGGGGAATGGGGTGATCCCACAAACAGTTTGTTTGAAGCATACTGAATCCCTAGGGCTGTGTTCACACAGAGTTTTACTCATGAAAAAACGTTTGAATGGAGGAGTGTGTTTAACACAGCGGGAACCGACACCATGGGGGGCTCAGTCTCTGACACACCTTTGTATGGAGAAAAAGTTAGATCTCTTTCAACTTCCAGATGCACTTTTTTCAGTGCAACGTGACATCATCCAGAGATGCCCAACCAAGTATGCATTCAGTTCTCGTGAATTAAAGTGAACCCTATATTTCTGCGGTTCACCTCCAGATATTCACCGTAGATAAAAGCTGCTGCCGTTGGTAAAACGTTCCAAGAAGAGGCGTGGAAGTATATGCCTCATGAAAGGTAAGAAATAAAGATAAAGGCCAACTCTGAACCTAAGGGGTTTTTTTAAAAAAAAGAAAAGTCTACATTGTGGCAGAAATAATTCTGTGGACAGAATGAATTTTGCGGAGCTCATGAAGCTGCAGGCTACATCAATTAAATGGTGTTTTGATAAAATTCCAACATACTTGAAACTATGATGTACACAAATGTCAGATGTTTTCACGGCAATTGTTTTCAGAATTCTCAAAAGAACTTTTTCTTCTTTCAGTAATTTTGAAATGAATTAAATTCGTCTTTTCTGTAGAGGTTGCACATTTGACTGGGGAAGGCTGAATCAATTAAATATTATTACAGGCCCACAGGTGTCCACATAGGAGGTATGAAATTATAGTAAACCAACTATATAAAAATTACCAGTCAACAAGAAAAAGCAACAACAAGTTGAGTCATGGATAATGGGCTTCTTTCTCATTAGTTCAAAGAGTCTGACTACTCATCAAACTTGCTTTTTTAGTCTGACAATACTCGGCCACATGGTGTCTGCTTTCGCAAACCACGTTGTTGCCTATTTTGACACACGGTGGACCCAGAGTCGGGCAGGTGCTTTGCAGGTGCACTGGAGTCTGCGCAGGCTGCTACAATAAGCATGGAGTTATGAAGGAAGCTAAACTACTGGGGTTGACTTACTACAGTTGCTGCTACAGAGCCAACTGTCACATTCAGAAGCACATCTGATGAAAAGATTTTGGTCAAAAGCTTTTTCACAATAAGTCTAATGAATTATATTGAAGCACTGCACTTTTTGCAGCCAATAGAACAAAATATGAAACAATAAGGCTCAAATTTGGTCAAACTAATTAAACTCTTAAGAGCTTCTAGCCGATTATTTAGTGAGATGACCAGGTTTACCAGTCCCTTTATGAAGAGAATACAATTATTTTTGAAGTTCTGAAATCCTTCATGCATACCGCTGTGCAGTGTTCTGGCAGCTTCAAATTCATTCATCTTTTACTTAAACTGTCCTTCCCAGCTCATATTTCATCTTCTTACTACTAGTGCCTGTTTTTCCTATTTTATTTCAGTACTATTTTGGTGGCTGAATACAAGCTAAGTACCTAATCACACCTGGCCAATCGCTGTGGGCACGGTCAAACTGTACACACCAGTCAGCTCATGGGAAGGACTTTTCCAACACTATACAACACTCTGCCTAACACTTTGTTCTTTGCTCAACACCACTGACCAGAACTAAAGGTCGAACTACAAGTATCCTCAAGGTAAATTATTAATGACTTGTTTTCCTTTCCTCGCTCCACCTCTTCTCTCCCTTCATATGCCTGTCTCCTCTACCCTTTCTCTACCTTTGATTTTTATTTTCCCAGTCTATCTCCTTCTCATCCTGTCGTCCCCACATTCTCCTTTCCTCCACCTGCTCTGTGTTCTGCCTCCCTCCTTTGCTCTGCCTAAGTCTAGTGTGGAGAAGGTGTTATTTTTAGCCCTGCTAAGATAGGGAGAGGGATCGTGCAAACACGTACACTCCACAAGGCCTTTCCTGGAGAGCTGTCACCAATGGGTGAAAGAACACCACAACAAATACTCTCTCTGTGTGTGTGTGTGTGTGTGTGTGTGTGTGTGTGTGTGTGTGTGTGTGTGTGTGTGTGTGTGTGTGTGTGTGTGTGTGTGTGTGTGTGTGTGTGTGTGTGTGTGTGTGCGTGTGTTTATGCTGGTGTCACATTAAGATTAATAAACTGCTTTCCTTGTAGTAGACAGGAAAGCTCTTGTGGTAACAGGAATTCATCATACTTGAAAAGGTACAATCTGTGATACAAATGTGAACAAAGGTCAACACTAACACCACCCCAGTCAAAACTGGATTAGAGCTACGACTCCTACCACTCCCAAATTGCATGACACAAAACAACAACTGGAGTCATTGGCGCGTCCTGCTGTCATAAATCTGCTTACGTCAGTGTTTTAAATTACGATCAGTTAACACAGAAACCAACACTTAGCCATATCCATAGATAATATTGTATAAATAGTGATATATAATATTTCGAGGTTGAGATGCTGCTCATTGCTGTTGAAGATCATGATTCAATTTTGAGAATGTTTTTTGTCTTTCACTTTGCAATTTTTACACGCTTTACCATAATCATAACAAGTTCCAAAGTGTCAACCAGCTCAGAGTATGTACATGAAGTATTTTACACATTTTTCAACAGGTTCCCTTTGCTTTAATGGGTGATACTCGGCTCAGCACATGGGGAGTGTGATCTTTGCGACATGACTCCGTTCGTTACAAGTCCACATGCCTACGTTATGCAAGTTGTTATGCTGAAGAAGTAAGCGTGCTATTCAAGTCACTTTTCCACTGCATAGTACTGACTATATCAACTTTTCGCGCCTTTAGTACCAGATACTTAGTTTTCCATTGCAAACTTAATATCATTAACCATCATATACTGACACAACGTAAAGCCACAGTGATGTCAGCTTCAATGCGACACACAGGAAAAGAGAATATCGAAGGGATGCCATTATTATCTCAAGGCATGTGGCTGTTTGTCACATCAAAGAGACTGAAATCCGTGAGACAACGGCCCGCTAAAACATTAATCAGGAGAGTTTTGTAAATACTTTGTTAGAGTTTGGTTTAGCTGCCAAGAGGACTGTGGAAACAGTTGTGGTTACGCTTTTCTTTAAAAACAGTCTACAGTGTTTTCAAATGAGCTTAACTTGCAACGTCAAACGAAGTAATACCAAGAAAAGTACTAGGTACCAGATTTCATCCACAACTTTTTCCTGATTGAAAAGCAAAAAAGGTGAGTAAAGTCGAGTTTGGAAAGTGGAAAAGGTAGGACTGGTTTGTCTCTTAGGGCTGCAGCTCCCTCATTGATCTGTATTGTTTGACGATTTGTTTTGTGGGTTTGTAAAAATTACCTATTTGTAAATAAAATGTCTTGTTTTTTTTGTATTAAATAAGTAGGCCACAACCCAAAGAGTTGACATTATTGCTTATCAACATACCAGAAACTTATTCATTCCACAATTTCATTATTTTTTAAGAAAATTATTTTTAAGATTTTGAGTTATTATATTAAAATTGCATTATGGTCTGTATACCACACACATACATTGTTTTTTTTATTATATATACTTTTAAACTAACAAAGTATAAAGTATGAAGACATTGTCACAAAGAGATAATACTAAAACTGAATTATCTGAAAA
The DNA here is from genome assembly GCF_033026475.1 of Channa argus. Classification (NCBI taxonomy): domain Eukaryota; kingdom Metazoa; phylum Chordata; class Actinopteri; order Anabantiformes; family Channidae; genus Channa; species Channa argus. The sequence goes on from NC_090209.1 coordinate 8,410,018, forward strand.
GTGACAGAAACGGAGAGGATAGTGAAGAAGGTGATTTGCAGTGCACTGTATTTGGTTTACGTCACAATGAGTCGTGAGTCTTTCCGTTTGTTGTGGTTCCTTTCAAAACAGTATTATGAGATGTAACAATGAGGGGCCACTAAAACCAATCTGATCGTACAGTATTACACACAATATCTGTTATGGAGGGGACTTTTTATTTAATAGAAAACACAGCAACAAACAAACGAACGGCAACAATTTTTACAAATACTTCAAGTCTTTGTGAATGAATTAGAAGAATGAATTAGAAGAATATTACAGACTTACAAATAACTTATAATACAATTTGCCGTGGCTGTAGAGATGGCAATGTTGGCCTGTTGGTTGGTCCAGAGTAAAATATTTGAACAACTGCTGGATGGAAGGGCAAGCACAGGCTGCTCACGTGGTTACCTTAGTGGGTGGCTGATTCCAACAGGAGACGATACTTCATCATGGGCATCATGGCTAACTGATGCTAAATCAAAACACAGGAACATCCACACAACATGCATTCACATCAAGCCTTACTACAAGTGAAGCCTCTTATGTAGAAAAGTTGCCTTTTCTTTGCTGGAGAACTAAAAATATACACACAGCTGCTATAAAAAGCCTCACAAAAGAAGAACACAAGAGAAACCAGAGTCTTTGTCTCACATTGCATCTAATCAATATTTAAATATTGGCCCCATTTCCTCTAAAGTAAGCATGTGGATGTCACTGCCTGCTTACTATGGCTTGGATCTAACAGGACAGATTCATGGTGGAAAAAAAAAATAAATAAAAAATAAATAAGGAGGACGTGAGGAAAAGCTGATTCAACCAAAGATGCTCCCATTGCCTGAGCTGAGGCTGATGCCAAGAGGGCTTCTTTCCATGTGCCATTTTGGCAGAAACAGATGTGTAAAGGTGGTAACTGCTAAGTTGCTGCTAAGTCCCCGTCTACAGCACAATAAGCCCGAGCCTGCGTCTTCACTGCAGGTCATGTGCACACTTTCAGAATCTCCTTAGTCATTTGTTTCACAGACACCTCTTACACAACAGTTTCATGGAGCTAAAGGCAGTGATATAACCAACTCAGCCAAAACGGGATTGATAGATTACAGGCTGGGGGGTACACATGCCAGTAACTGCAGCAGAGATAAACACTGTCGAAAATAAAAATGCACATATAGCAGGGGCAAGAAACCAGATCTGAGCAGAAGCTACATCATTTGAGCACGTCATGAAAAGACTAATTATTTGGGTGCTGAATTTCATTATTTACTGATCTGATCACAGTGTTTCCACAATGCCAAAGGGCAATGCAGTTTGAAGGAAACGATCCACATATGTTCTAGCTTCTGTTCTGTGTCACCTACAGTAGTGGCAAGTCAATTTTGTGTGGCTGAAAAAGTGTGGCTGAAAAACATGGAAGGACAACAGCCAACATGGTTCATATCAATGTGCGTGTGTGCATTAACATAAAGGTGGTTAAGCACGGATGGTAAAATTAAAATCTAGACTTTTATCATTCATACAGCAACATAATTTGGGAGAACTTACATTTTTATTTGAAAAAACTACAATGCCAACATGTTTTTGACATGGATTTAAAACATGTCAAATGAGTGCTGGTCATGTGACTGTGCCATGTCTGTGAACAACCTACTGTCCACTGTATATCGTGGAGGACAGACAGAGCTGGAGGAAAACTGCTGTCTAACAGACAAGTAAAGAATAAAGCCCTGATGTTCAGTGTTTGAGCAGGGTGCTTGTCAGGAGGTATGGATAAAACGGTTTGTGACATCATGGCACCAACAGTGTGACCTCAGATGGGGGTGGGGGAGATGGGGGTGCAGCCAATCAGACTAAGCCTGCTTTGCCAGCCCGCAGCACCACACCAAGGTGATGAGGTGGGGGTAGTGGACTTTGGAGTGCTCTCCCACTATACTGAGATGAGTGATGCTGCTGCTAGACTGCAGAGAAGTATTGGTGTGCAAAGATTGCTATGTGCATGTGTGTGTGTGTGTGTGTGTGTGTGTGTGTGTGTGTGTGTGTGTGTGTGTGTGTGTGTGTATGTGTGGTGGGGGTAGTGTGATATAGGAGGTGTGGCATCTGAGGGGAAGGCAGGACAGGAGTGAATTAAGTTGAGGAGGTGGTCACGTAACAGCTGGGTTCAGGCAGAGTTGAAGCCACTTGCTTGCTGTACTGCAGCTGGTAACATTTACCTACACTCCTACCCCATAAATGTTTGTGTGTGTGTGTGTGTGTGTGTGTGTGTGTGTGTGTGTGTGTGTGTGTGTGTGTGTGTGTGTGTGTGTGTGTGTGTGTGTGTGTGTGTGTGTGTGTGTGTGTGTGTGTACACGTAAAGAGCTCTAAAACACATGAACCAAGCCTGGATTTTTACAATGGAAAATAAGTAAAAAAAAACAGAACTAGCTTTTTTAGTCACACACACATACACACACACCTCTTAGGACCCGTTTAACAAGCATCTATTACCTTACAGCAAGAAGAAATGTGAAACTAACACTCTCCCTCCCCCTAAAGTCCAGCTCTCTTCTGCTTGGGGCTCACAAAAAGGTGACAGATTGTGTTTAGCTAACTCTGTTTTAAACAGTGGTACACACATGCCCTACAATCATCACATTACTGACCACAAAAAAAAAACTCCTTACTGTGCTCCCAGAAAATGGTGACGAAGTGTTGGTTTGTAAAAATCCTCCTGAAGTCTGTATGTTGCCACTAGAGAGCAAATAATTAAAAATAAAAGTCCCCTTTATTAGGTACCACCACATGTTTTTACAGGATTTGAGATCCACGAATACATATCCAAGTGTTTATCTTCAACACTCAAGAAAGGCTGGATCAGAAATTTAGGATTACTTTCTCACTTGATGCGAGACTCCTCTACAAGAATTAAATGCTGCATAAATGACCGGAAACATTGTCATCAACATTTTATAACAGCAGAAAAAGTTACAGATCTGTGACTTAAGTTTATTACTGCATTTTGGGCCCTTTTGTCTTTTCATCCCAGCACTTTGATTAATCACAACATGTAAACATTATTTGATGGACTGCCATAAAATTTGGTGACCCTTAGGACCCTGCTGGGTATCATCAGACTTTGGCTTTCCCCCACTCATTCGATTTATTAGCAAATACCTGAAAAGCACTCCCATCGGCATCAGCATCCCTTTGCATTTAATGTTTTTCAACAAATGTTAGCGTGCAAACATCATGACATCACTAGGACGTTGCCATGCAAGCATTTAGCTCCAAGCAAACACTATGTACAGTCTCACAGAGCTGAGGGTGTTGCATTACGCCAATATTTTACGAGGCTCATTTTTGCAGAGTAACATGTGATGCACCTGTGAAATGGTTGTTATTACACAGTGTGCTGAGATCTTTAGTGTATAATGTTTGCTGTGCTGACTCCAGTTAATGCCGGCAAACATGCAGTAGAGCCCCTGAGGGATGCTGCAGCCCTCTGAGAGGAGGGGAGAGGAGAGGAGGGGAGAGGAGGTGGAAGAAGCCCCAGGTAGCCTCACAGCAATGCACCATTAGAGAAGGGAAAACACAAAGCCAAGCTCTGCTGCTCACTTCTTCTCCAGCCACCGTATCCCTCTCTCTCCCACTGACCAGCTAAATATTTTATCAGCTGGCAAAAGAACCTACAAGCCCCAAGGCCAGGGGTTGTTTTTTGTTTGTTTCTTTATTCAAGAAAGTAAGTGTGTGTAGGTGTGTGTGTGCGTTTGTGTGTCAGAGGGGGATGGAGGGAGGGCTGAGTGTGTTCACCAACCACAGCGTCACTGAAGTGCTTCTCATTGGTCACTTTGAAGTAGTTCTTCTGATTCGCTCTTCCTCCCTTTCTCTGTCTCTCTCTCCATGTGCATCCTCTGTGCAGCACGCTGCTCAGTTCAGAGCTGGATGAACGACCTTGAGCAGGCGCGCAGGACTGTGTTGCCATGGCAACGAAGCCTCGCGCAACCAGTAACAGCTGGATGCAACAGCACTCCCTGAATTTTAGCGGGAGTCGCCACGTTAATAAAATGACTCTCCATGTCTCCTCCCCCCTCCTCTTACTCACACATGGACCTTTACTCGCACAAAAGAAAGTCACAGTTGCATAAACACAGTTTGTCTGATATTAGACACAAACTTATTTAGCTAGCTCTGATAAGTGCTACAGTTCAAGGGACTGATGGCCAGGAACATGAAATCCTGACCATCAGCTAATTACAAAAGAAACAATAATTAGGACTGAGATGAACAATACAAGATGGGGATAAAAAAATACGGATGCCAAGATTCAAGTTACACAACAAAACACAGAACAGGGAGAAACCCACCAAAACTGGCACTCGACATTCCTCTCACAGAAGAAAAAGCTCTCAGAAAAATAAAGCCGCAGAGGACATGAGCTGCACTGAGGCATTCTGGGGAAAGAAAGGAAACAGAGACCGAGGATTCACCATCGACAGACAGTGCTCTGAGAAAGGGCATCAGCTCATCTCTCTCTCCCTCTCCTCCCCCATCAGTCTATCCTTACCACACTTATTGCATTATCACAAATGATGAAAAGCTCCTCTGCTTTTACCGGAAATGTGTAGAAATTCAAAATCTTTTCTTCTACTTGTAAACGCAAAAATAAATATCAACAGGATTTCCTAACATTTAAATAGCAGAAGTGACTTCAGTTCAAGGACACGACCAATGTCTGTGGTCGGTCTGAACAAGTCAACGTGTGTTAGGCGACGTGTTTTCACAACTTACCCCAGACCAGTTTTGAACACACACCTGACTGCGGCAGGACAACATAAACATGAACTTCATTTGTTTTAAAAATTTTATTTTGTCATGAATAATCACTAATCTTTAATTGTGATTATTGGTTTCACTCTTGACACAGTGTAAGACATCTTCCAATTCCTTGTTATCTCCAAACAGTAATTTATTAAGTGCAATACAATTCATTAAAAACCGCAATAAGCATTTTTAAGAGACTTATGTTGCAATTTAATGCATGTGGTCTACTGTCATTGATCCGATGAGGAAGTTGTGTTTGACAGCTACACATACATGATGTTGCTACTTCAGCATCTTGTCCAAGGACACTTCGACATGAGGCCAGGAGGGACCAGGAACTGAACCACTGACCCTGTGGTTCACAGACCGCAGCTCTAGTCTGAGCCCTAATACACAGAAATACTATGAACCACGATGTTCACAGTTTGAGTACAACCCTTGTTACATGTCTCCCTTTGTCACTCCCACCACTTCAACCTAGATTTGAATAATAAAAACTACAGAAGTTAAAAAATATATTAAAATTGACATGTTGTGGGTATTGGAAGAAAATTCTAAAATATTCTGCCTACAGTCTCCGAAATGTGGTAAATGTGCAAACATGATTGTAGAAGGAGTTGTTTCGAAAGTTATTTAAATAAAAATACATACATTTAGTATTGCGTGCACGCACGCACGCACACACACTTCCATTTATACTCTCAACTGTAGAAAAGGCAAACCAGTTTTAGTGAAGTGAAATTTGAGCTCAGGTATAAATCTAGATTAGAGCCATGGTGTTTGTCTTCCAAGCTCGCGACTTTGTGTAAATGAACGATAACAAGCGTGAGTAACTGTCGACGGCTGGTTTAATGTCCATCTCCAGTGTTGTACACAGGTTTTGTGTCACAAATCTCACTTTCACATGTGGTCTTTTTAAACTGCTGTCTCACTCTGCAAAAGAAAACCCAAACTGCAGCTTCTGTGTAACAATAACCTTTTTCTATAATTATATTAACTATATAATATAAATATATATAATTATATATATAATTATATTAGTATTACATATATAATTTTTAGTACCGTTCCTCTCATGAAATCTTTCACTTCTTATTTCTGCCAGTTTCCTCAAACTGCATGAACCAATAAATATGCAAATCCACACAGAGACTGCTTATTTACACTTTCAGTCAATGTTCTCCGTTCTTAACTGTTTGGCGATCCACTTAAGTGCCATCGCTCTGCTACTGCACATCAGTGAAGAGAAATGAGTCAATCCCTGTCACATTTTTTAGAAATACTACTTCCTTTTCTTATTATCCTTTCAGAATCGTTTTTTCCTCTCACACAATCAGTGTGGTTTGGGGTGCATTTTATTTCACATTGAAGCATAAAACCCCAGAGGAAAAGATGCTTCACAATATAATAAATATATGATAATGATCGAGAATTTGTAATCTCTATATATTTTTTTAAGAATTTGACATTTTGGGAAATGTGCCCAGGTCCTTCTAACTTTCTTGCCAAGTGTTACATTAGATGCTTTCTTATCTGAACGGGGAGGGGGGTATAACTTGGCTCAGCCCAGCATTCGGTAGATATCTGAGCCATCTAAAGCTCAGTAATTACAAGCTGCGGAAACTTTTGTCAACTCACGATTTGAATGTGATTCTTGGTATCTGGTTTGAATAGAATCGAACCTGGAATCTCGATTTAAGTTTAAGTTACTCTACAGCAATTTAACATCTGTATATCTAATAACATCGGTTCTTAACTGTTAAAAACATAGCTATACCATAGTTTTAATGTCTGTAAAGGACAGTCTGTCTAAAACTTTCTACGACATCTTTGAGGGACTGACTGGAGTAGAGATTGATGTGAGAGGGAGTGCCCTACTGCGTTCACGTTATATCTGCAGCATGGATGCATTATGAAAAGGTCTACAGCAGTGGAGAACAGACCTTCTGCACCAGCGAGAAAGTCTTCAATCGCCAAAATCTGCACGAAAGCAGGTTCTTTGAAACAAGTTCTTTTCTTAGTTGCACTAGAGTTGACACGAGATTTATATAAAGCCACTGAGCCATTAAGCACCTCTCATTTGTTACCATTCACTACTGTAAATCCCCATCTTTATCATGCAAAGCTCATTATAAAGTCACTAATATGTTTTCAAATGTTTAGCTGTGTTTAGCAATATGTTTGTGCTTTAAGTTGTCTGTGTGCTGCACATCGCCCTCACTGTTAAATACTGTGGTTTTCCCGTTAACAAAACTAGAAAAAAATTCATTTTAGTATTTATGGAATTGATTTAAAATAGTAGAAGATAGAAATAGCTATTTTTTTACATGAATTCATTTTTTCCACTCACCACTAATAATTAACACATTATACCAGATGAGAACCAGTCCAGCACATATCAAAGCTTTTACAGGTATTTTTGTACAGCTCAGGTATCTCATCTAACTCTCAATGAAAAATGAAAGTGTTTCCCAAAATGCTAAACTATTAAGCTTGGTTTGTAAAATAACTGTTCATTCACCTTAACTAATAGTGACATTGTCATTAAATTAACTACTTTATGTGTTTCTGCTGTTTTTTTTTCAACTAATTACAATTTACTGTCAAACATCTCTTGGAAATGATCATCTCTTATACTCTGGGGGTGTCATCACTGAGAAATTATATTGCTGTAACAGCAACATTTCTTCCTGTATCATCTTGACTTAGTGAAAGCACATCAACTTCCTGCACAACTAAGCAACCCCCCCACCCACCCACACACAAAGAGAACAGTAATATCCCTTGCACACACCCGTACTGACAACATGATCAGCAGCACATAAAGAAAAAGTTAATGAAGTTATCGCTGTCTTAGTAGAAGCATAAATTACTTTTTTATTTTGTACAATACTTATGACTGCACTTATGTAATCAAAGAATCCAGTAATAATTGTAATTTAACACTTAACAGATTAATTTACATTGGGCATAAAGACGTAGCAACCCCACCCCCTCCCCTCACTAGTCTCTTGCTTGCAGTGTCATTTGTTTTTTGAGGATGGCCTGCTCTAGGCATTTTTAAACATATGCCATATTCCTTTGAATTCTTCATGATGGATTTACAATATTTAAAATATTATACTATGTAATGACTAGGAAATATTTTTGTATCCACCCGTAGTGAGTTACCAGTAACTGGACCTTCAGATACAGGTGTATTTATACTACAATGCGTCAAACATACCCTGCACTTAGGTTATCTCCATTTAACTTAATGTGTGACTCTGGAAACCAACTGGCCGCACCAGTGATGATTTAGGTGAGTTACGTTAAAGAGGGTGAAGCTTTACGCAAAGACTTAGTTTCAGTTTTATAACTTTGAATAATTTAGATTACTTGTAGAGATCTGTTCCCATTCTGACATAAAAGTCGCATCTTTTGTACGTTTGTCAAAAAAGCCAAATTTAATTACTATGATTCAATGTTGTAAAAAATAAAATGTGAAAACTTCGAAGGGGTTTTTTTTTTACCCACTGTACATGACTAATGTTAAATGTAGAAAGCTTTGAGTGGCTCACTATGACAGATCTTCACTGATAGTTAACTGAAAAAAGACCTTAAATGCCTTCACAGCATCCAAGACGTGGGCAGTTTTACTGGTTTCAAACTGCAACTGTACAATAAAACGGAGCTCATTTGGGTGTCAAAGCTAAAGCAAACACATACTGCCATATCTCCAAGTCATTATCAGAACAGAAACAAAACGTGACTCTTCCTTTGCAGGTGCAAATGCTGGCTCTGTGGTTTCCACCAAGTGCAGGGTCAGAAACTTTGGGAAACACTAAACATGATGAAATCACAATAACTTAGGCATAAAATCCAGTTTTTAATGTTATTGTTTCCCAATAAGCTTATAGAGGCCAGTGTCATTCAATCACTGCTAATCTGTAGTGCTGGCTATCAATACCCCTGTGTCCTCTAAACAGCTCAACAATAAGTTAGAAAATGTATTAAAATTATATTTCTTGCTAACATACTTGTTAAAAGTTTGGACTGAAATAATAATTGTACTCATATTATAGAAAAGTAAAGTTGTATAGTGTAGTATATTTAGAAAAAGTTTCTCTATAGCTGGTTTTGTTTAGACAACATTTATCTTGGACAGGTTGTTTTTGGAAAAAACTAATTTATGTCTGTCAAAGCAAAGTAAATACTTGGTTATGGACAGTAGTACAAACAAACTACTCTTAAAACACCACTGTAGGTAGTTAATAATTACCTTTAATTGATAGTGAAAAGGCAACCAGATGAAGTAATAAACAACCGAAACAAAATTGCTTGTGTGGAGCTGGGGATAGTTTGTGTGAGACATCACAACTAACCATTCTTAGGAATTTGTATGGTGAAGTTCCTGTTTTCATCAATGTAACAGGTCCCATTTCAGTGCTAACAAACTTAAGACGAAAAGGTTAGTGTTGTTGCCCTATTTTGCACAAACTATTGATCAACCAAAACTGGGGGGCAAACCTTGCTTAGGTTTGCGCAGAGTAGCTCGTCAGCAGCAGTATCCAGAGCCACACACACTGTGGTTGTAGCTAACTAACCAGCCAGTCAGCACATCTTCTTCTTCGCTCTCTGTTACAGTGAGTGGCAATCAGCTTGCAATACTACCACCTACTATGTTGAAGTTATTTACGTTATCATTTAACACAAAAGGAATATTTATTTTATTACATTACAGTTATCATCAATTTGTCTATATTTCCACACCCTTAGTTGAATCTAACAGCTGCTTTCATTACTGATTAATCTGTTAATTATTTTTAGAGTTAACTGGTTAGATGTTTGTCCATTACATGTCAATGCCAATCCAAAATTTCTTCTTTCGTCCATCCCACAATAACAACTGGTATTCAATTAAAGACTAAAGCTTCAGATATACTTGCTGCAAACTACACAAACTATTATACAAAATGGCATTCTCGCCATTTGGAGCGTCAGTTCTGCACATTGTGAGAAATGTTTGCGTTTATGAGATGCAATACCACATATTGCCAGCGGGACAATATGAAACTATTTCAGCAGCAGCTTAACAATACTAGTGAAACTTTTTTGGAAAAAAAGATATTAATAATCACTTACTGAGCCTGTCCACAACTACCCACATCTACATGTTAATGCTGCTGTTGCCATGTCCTTGGTCGTGATCTCAACATTAACTTCTTAGTGTGTTGCCATGGCTTTTGTTTATGTTATGGAAAAGCAGACGTTCATGAGGAAGAAATGCTGTTGTCAGTCAGGGATGATTAGGCCTGAGTTTGCCTCCAGACCTACAGAAACTACATAAGGAAGTAAGTGAACAAAAACACTGATGACACTAGTATTATGTACATGTATGCATTAGTAAAAACCAAGCATACCTGTGCAAGAGAACCAGTCAATACATACTTTTGAGAGGCTGAGATTGAAGAGTTTTGGCATTTCTGGCTTTTTAAGTCACTGTAACTCTAATACTGTCGGCCGTATCAAAACATAACTAGCCTTTGTCGTTTATCACAGACCTAGTAACACTGCAGCAGAAAGAACAGGAAGACAAAAATGAGTGAGAACAAAAACGAAAGGAACCCCCTCCTCCACAAAGTGAAACCAATGAGTGCTGTGTAAATTCATTCTTTTACCACATCCCAGTACATGGGAGAGAGTCCCCAACTACAACAGGACAACAGTTTACCTCACCACACTGCAATTGGGAGATGAAAGACAGCCTGAGACACCACAGATAGAGCGATAGACAGAGAGAGACAGAGAGAGAGAGAGAGCATGGCAAAGAATGTGGACTGTTTAAGTCAGAAAACTTCCTGATTCCACAAAAGAGGTGAGAAAGAAAACAGAAAGAAAGAGCAGAGTCAAGGAGGGCAGATACAAGCTAAACAAAAGACCAGGAAGGACACAAAAGACAAGAATGCCAGGTAGGATTCCAGCAAGAGGCTCCACCTGAGCCCCTCCCCTCACCATACACACACCACTTTCTCCTCCTTCTCCACGCACACACACACACACACCTTTCTCCCAATTCAGTCTCATGAGCCCTGCCCCCAGCGCCTGACCCAGTCACCAGCATCCCCTGCTAACAAACATCACGCGTCACTGTCACCCTCCTCATCGTTCACGCATTTATCCTGTCATCTGCTTAGCAAAGACCCCTCATGGGTGCCTACAGATCCGAGCAGCTCATTGCCCACACCCCTCCCCATCCACGTTCCCTTGGATTCCTTGTACACAGGTTGTAGGCGTGTGTGCGTCTGCACGTGAGCACAGGGCTGACTGTAAATCTTTCAAGAGAGGGGGTGCCATGGAACAAGATGGGGGCTCTTTGCTGCCACACCCCTCCACTTGAGCCACAGCCAAGACATGCAAGATCAGCCTCTTGATCAACAGAAAATTAATCACGAGTAGTTTTGATGATCAGTTCAGGGTTTTTAGACTTGTGAACAAAAAACCTGTGCTTATTAATGTCATTTGTTATTCAAAAACTCTGCTCTCTGTGCAGCTTCTCCAATTTGTGAATTTGTTGCTTTTTTTTTACTTTTATATGTTTGAATTGTGGGCTGGGAAACCTACTGGGAAACGCAATGAACATTTTTCAAATTTTAAAAAGACACAAACACTGTGACAGAAAAAAATATTGAAAATATTTACTGAGAAACCAAGCTGACAATCCTGCCAAATTTAAATACTGATATCAGGGGAACCTCACATCCCTCACCTGTACACTTGAGGTAAAACCATCTGCACGACTTCCATCCAAGTTCTGTTTACACACACACACACACACACACACACACCAAAGAGTAGACTGCTATTACTCAGCAGTGACTATAGTGGGGCTCTGGTGTCACGCACAAGGACACAGTGCTTTTCAGTGTCTATACAAACACATGCACACAGGCTGGCTGACGTTCAGGGTCACAGGACAGTATACATGCACAGGGCCACGTTGCTGCCCCCTGCAGAAATACAGTGAGACACATTATTGAGGATGAAGCTGATGTCAGGAGGGGGTTATGAAGTAGAACAACCAGGGGGAAAAACCACAAGCTGCGAACATTCACTCTTTCACCTCACAGGTTTACAGACAATACATGACCCGGTTCAATGCGATGAAGTGAGCACTGGAGATGCACAGCAGTCGGTGCACTTTTTCTCGCCCAGCACTCGTGAACCTAACTGGCATGCTGGTTGACAGACACACACACACACACACACACACAGAGAGACAGCATTGTCTGCCTTTTAACGAAAGCTGCAAAATACATTGGCGTCCTCTTTACAACGTGCAGCATATGACACATCGTTGAGTGTGTCTACATGCTCTTTATTAACAAACATTTCAGTCCATATTCCCCCATGTTGCGACAGCGTCTGGCTCAGGTTTCCCAGTTTCCCACCGACAGTCCGCAGATAACAAGAGAAATTAGTCAACTACCGTCCTGCTTCTGTGTATTCAGCGAGTGTAAAGTGTGTTTGCTCTCCCCAGAAACTTCCCGGTCTACTGTATCGTGTTGGAAACACTTCTGTTATCCGCCAGCTTGTGCGTAAAAACTGGTCAGCTTGAGTAATGGCCAAGTTATCAAATCTGACAAAGAACTGTTCATTTTGCAGCAAGCTGACAAACATCTAGGACATCTAGCATGCACCTGATCGCCGACACGAACAGGTTAGTAAATCGTTGCTGTCATGTACTAAATGACCATGCACTGTGCCCTCAGTGCTGATGCCAATATTGTGTGTGCATCGCCGCTGGGAACCCAAGTGACTACATTTCCGTTCTTCTATCGAAATGTTACCTAAATGCAAAGCCGGGTTAAAATTGTCAGGGTGCTAACAAACACGCAGCCGGGACTTACCTCGTGGACGTATCTCACTACCGGATCGATAATTTCTTCTTTACACCATTAACTCTCCGCCATCTTCGGCACTGTTTGTTTAAATGGGAAACACTCCCGAAGCCCAAGGAGCCAGTTCTGTAAGTTGAAGTGTCGCGGGGCCTTCTGGGTAAAGGAGTTCGTTCAAGTGTAGCGCCGTGCTTCCTGCTACCTCGCCCAATCCGGACACGGACTACAGGCAGAGTCCACCGCCGCATGGGGGGGGGGGGGGGGGGGGGGGGGGGGGGGGAGTTGTGTGTGTGTGTGTGTGTGTGTGTGTGTGTGTGTGTGTGTGTGTGTGTGTGTGTGTGTGTGTGTCAGGGGGCAGAGGTGGGGGAGTAGGCACTGTCTGTCTAGCAGCCTACAGACGGATGTCAGCGGCGGTAGCACAGCGCACAGAGATGCCACGCTGTGTATTTTTACTTAACCTCAGCACGATACGAAAAGCAAACGCTGACTTGTTTGTTTTTCTAGACGTTCTGCTAAAACAAGGCGTTTGCCTACAGAACATGACAAAAGTAGGCAACCTAAACTTGACAGCAAATTAGGACGCAGAGGTCTTAGCTTTGCCTGACAGGGATAAGTTGGTTCATTTTGATCAAATAAACGCCCCGTTTATGTGCCAGTGGCCTCCTCCTTATTGAAAGCTGGGATTAGTTCTAACACTTGAAAGGATCATACTGGAGATTTGACATGTTAAAACAAATCCGCACAAAAAAGCTTTTCACAAATGCAGATGTCACACAAATTGTCTGTAGGCATAATGGAAGCACAAGCTTTCAGTAACCTAACAGGTTTAAGGACGCTTACTTTTATAATGTATGCAAAGGAATTAAAATGGGACTGACAATATAGGAAGAAAAACACAGCATGCTTAAAAAGTAGGCTGTATCCACTAGGGGGCACATTAAGGCCAAATCGTCCGAAACCAAAATTATCATAGCTTCCGTGTAAACTTTTGCTTTTGCATAATGTTAGCAAAGCCTCTGAGAACTGGATGTTGGTGTTTTTTTAGATAGACAACCTAAAATTATTTTACAGTGGGTTTACTTTAGAGTTGCTGAGGCAAAAGCAATACTGCTTATGCCCAGCCTATATCATTATCTTAAGAAGAAAACCATAAATCTGACTCAAAAAAAAAAGTCTTAAATAAAGCTTTGTAAAACATTCTTTTGAAAACCAGAAGAAAATTAAACCTTTTGAAATTTATTTTAACATTTTTCCATAGTTTAAGCCTTTGCTGTATTAATAACATTGATTTTAAATCACTTTTGTAAAATTGGTTTTAATCAATTGTATTTTCTCACTTAATAGGTTGGATCATTTACTGTGAGAAAACACAAAAAATGAACATCACGATTATGAAAAATTCAATCCTCTTTCTCATTCTCTTTCTGGGCACAAGTATATATAAAAAAGTACGAAATACAAATTTCCTTAATAACAGAGAACAGAAGCAAGGTGAGGTTCTCCGTCCAAAAATTAATGGGTTTATCAACTAATTTCAGCACTAATGCACAATTATTTATTTTACCTAATGCAACTAATGTTGTAAGTAATATGCATATGCAAGTAATCATACTATGACATAAAGAAATGTGTACATTTATTTATACTGTTATGTTATCTAATTTATATGTGAAAATGTGATTGTTTTAATTTGCAAAAGAAGTCCTCAATCAAATATAAAAATAACACACAAATTGAACATTACATTAATAATAATAATTAATAACATTATCTTGATTAACTCACATCAAACACACACAATTGTACAAATTTGAAAATAGGTGCTTCTGAGATGATGTCCTACATGTGTGTGTGTATACTACATAAAACTTCACTTTAAGTCCTGTGGCCTACTTAGTGTTAGTAGGCAGTAAATATAAAAAAAAAAAACATTTAATCTGGTTTAAAGCGCACACAAAACAATACAATAACTAGAATTAAGTAGACTCTACTAGCAAAAAGTATTTTTTAACATATAGAAATTTAATTGGTAAATACAAAGACAAGTTTTGCTTGAACTACGTAATAATCTGATGGAAAAAGTTACCTTAATGTTTTTAAGTAGATTATGCTGGATATTTTTATCCGTGCAGATGTATTTATTAATCCATTTCCATTTTTTTTTTGGTTTCACTGTGGTGGACAGACTGGGTCAGATCAGTCTGCAGCTACGCAGCCCTATACACAACAAACTGTGATGCACTATGTGTTCTGACACCTGTGGATCATAGGCAGCATTAATTTTTCCTTTGCCGAACCCTGTTTCCCACCACATTAAAACCACCGGGTGTGGTTAATTTTGTGACTGATAAGTGCAAACGTTAAGATAATGGTTCATCTTCATGAAAAAGACAAACACTGAAATGTCATTTCATGTCCTGTAGCATTTTTGCAGAAGCCAGGATTCTCTGAACTGCATTTGTTTCACTAAAGGAACTGTGGCCCCTTCGGGCAATCTATCTCTTATAGATGATGCCCATATGTGTGCCCTATATGCAAGCTGGCAGGGTCAGCGTGGAGCAGTGATATCGGAGCCGGGTGGCCTATGTACTGGGACACGTCAACGCAGTGCCTTGACTGCTGCCAAGACATACAAGGCAGGGACAGATAGCACCAAAATCTGTCACCATGGTGATACCAGGCAGACAAGAGCATGGATAGATGGATAGATACACATGCAAAAATACACTCACACACACACACACACACAGAGTGAGTAAAGATCCTGTTGTGTCAATGAAAGTGGGAATGAAAGAAGATGAGGAGAGGAAGGTGAAAGAGAAGTGAGACAAGATGATGAGATAGTGGAGTTTAGTTTAAGGCAGTTTAAGAAGACGGGAGACATGATCACAGATAATGATAAATGGTGCCTATTGCCTGAAGAGAAGGGTAGATGGGAAAACTCATAGGTGTTAAAGAAACACAAAATAGAAAAAGAGGAGAAAATAAGAGTGTGGAGTTGTCAGTGTGATCGAGGAGGGGAGGAAGCATTGTAGCTAAACCAGTTTTACTCAGAAAGTGAGGGAGGGAGAACAAGCAACAAGGAGAGAAGTAGGAGACTAGGGAGAGGAAGAAAATGTTGAAATAGGGTTTTGGAGAAGATTTAAAGCAATTAGCCTCGTGGGTCAGCCATAATTCATCAGGCAAAACTAAAAGAACTGCTAAAGAGAAGAAACTGTGACTAGAATGTGAGTCAGTGAGCGATGCAAAAATGTGAGGGTTCCTGAAAAGCAGAAATTACATTAGAAAGGTCCTTAGAATTGAATTTGTAGAGCCAGCTGCTTCTGCAAAAATCTTAAGCACATTTAGTAGAATGTAAAAAGTTTTACTGAAGTTATAGACACAAAGAAACTGGAACCAATCCTTTCCCAAAAAGCACTAAAGAAATGTTACACTGTAGCACTCAATTAACACATACCCTCAAAGACACACACGCACACACTGGGATGAGTCTTAGCCAAAGGATTTAGAGACATTTTAAGCCTCCTTTAAAAGAAATTAGAGTTGGAGCACATTCAAGGTCTCCTGGCAGGCTATACTGACCAAATAAGTGTAAAAGCTTAATGCAGATAAAATGATGTAAAGAGAGAAGAGAAAATGATAATGATAGTATTTAGTATCATCGTCATTATTATACACAACCTTGAAGATGAGTTACACTCTTCATACCCGCTATTTATTTTATATAAATTTTCCATGTGTATGGATATGAACTCTGATAGTGACAGAGAGGATACACAATATATGCATGATTGCAAAACCACAAAACATATTTATTTACCTTTTTATGAATACTAGCTGGAAATGGCAGCAATTTATTATTGCAATTTCTGAAAGATACTCACAAAAGATACTTTAAAAAGAATGTTCAAAATCAAATAGGCTGTGATGGAATATCCGTAACTAAAAGTCTTTAGTGTGGGTCAAGCTTAACTGTATTTTCATGTTATTCTTCCAGAAATTGAAAAGCGCCCTTCAAAGCTACAGAGGACTTACACAACTGTTTTCTATGACTATTTGACGCTTCTTGTGATGATTAAATAGAACGTCTATAAAATTCCAAGAATAGCCTTTTAACTCCCCTATAAAATCATGGTTTTGTTAACTCTTTGTGGTAATTTTGCTTTCTTTGTGATTATGTTGCTTCTCTTTGTAGTTGTTCTTCATCCTTTAAGGTGTTATGGGCCTCGCTGCTCACTGTGCTTTTATTTGTAACAAATTCTCTTTGTGGTCTTTTTTGTGTCTGCAGGTTTTTTTGCATCTTATTGTACACTGTAAATAATTCACAGTAAAAAAAACAGCAAATTATTTGAGCAGACAAGCCAGTATATTACCGTTATTTTCCAGTAAATCTACCGTGTAATTCATTTTAACAGTATGTTACCATATATTGAATTACAGTACATGACAGTAGAATAATTGCGGGCTTACAGTAATTTTACAGTATATGTCAGCAGGCTACTGTTTATCTTACAAAGCGTAATAAAATTTGCTACTTCAGTAAAACATTGCTGCAGTTTATTATAAGTTTTTAATCTCTTGTAGAGCTGACTTTGTAAGACAAATAACAACCTTGGAAGACAAACAATAGTAAAAAACATTTGTATTACAAAACTCCCGAGCATTATTAAAACTGAAAGAAAATAAAATCCTTAATGACAGACTTTATAACCTCAGATGCAGTATGAAAATAACAACAATGTTAAAACAACAGGTTTCTGTGGGGGCCTGGTGGCTCAGTGGTAGCGCATTGGGTTGGGCTGCAGAAGGCACACTGTTCAAATCCCACCAAGCCCAAGCAGGATTAAAAAAAAAGGGCCTATTCTACCAACTGAGCCGCCGCCACCCCTTCAATGAAAGCTTGTAAAACAAACTGAATGTCCTATGCAAAGTGTAAATAAAATTAAACTAATAGAGGTGGAGTAAAGTAAACTGGTGTGAAGCGACATACCACACTCCACTATCTGGCGAGAGACACTTGGTCCTTCGCATTTGCAGTTTTACTGTCAGCTCTATGATACCACAAGTAAACACAGGTTAGCAACATTTACATAATGAATTTAAACAAATTAGTCTGTAAACAAACTTTACAAGTGTCTGAATTATTTTGCTCTTAGCTAGTGTTACAACCCAGTCTCACATCAAAATGAACAATAGCTATGTTGGTTCACCACTTAAAATGTACTAGTTTCACAATATGGGCTATAAAATTGTGGGATACTAATGTTTTTTGTTTCCTATTCCTTTCTATTGGCCTGCAATAGGCCTGCATTGGCCTGAAAATACAAATATTGAAAGAATTCCACATTCACAAGAAAAGCTGATTGTAAACCAAATTTTGGATATTTTTACCAAAAACAGCGTCAAAACAAAAAGGACTTAAGAATTGTTACGGACTGATGATTCGTCATTTGAATATGTATTAGCTTGTGCATTGGGGATGAATAAACACCTTCCTCATCATAGTTTGCTTGATGGTTTGTCTAAATTTTCAGGGTTGGCTGTTATTACAGATAATTGCAGATATGTCTGACCTGTTGCTGTTGAATATTCAGTAGTACTGTTCTGTCGTTTTTTAATTTTAGAAATATGAAAAAACAAATATCAATGTGGCAAACCTGAAATAGTTAAATAGTTAAAAAAAGTTTTCAGCAGTTAAAATTATACAGTCCACATATATTGTGTCTTTAAGTCTTGTTGTTGGTGGATTTTTTTCAAAAGTGTCATATGAGATACACACTTGTGACAACATTCCAAAGATAAAGAAATAAACACTGGTCGTGAAAGTAATTTGTATTAGCATAGAACCTTTATATAACCTATGCACATTGGAGAAATCCAGCAAGATTATGTTTTATTATAAGACAAAGTTAATATGAATAATACGTATAATAACAAGTACCATTACCCTAACCTGTACAACCTTGGTAGCATGCCACAACAAAATCTAAATCAAGCAACACGAAAGAAGTCAGAAGATTTCTGAACAACTTAAACAAGTGTCTGTTTACACGCACACAGAGTGGAACTACTATACATAGTTCACAACCATACAAACAAGCAGCAGAAAGCCTGGGTTTGTACAAAATCCATCCATCCATTACCTGTAACTGCTTACCCCTGTATAGGGTGATGGGGGGGCTGGAGCCTAGGGTACACCCTGGACAGGTCTCCAGTCTATCTCAGGGCCATCACAGGGACATACACAGATGAACAACATTCACGCTCACAAGCAATTTTAGAGTCACCAGTTAACCTAACATTCATGTCAACCAGAGGAGCCGGAGGAAACCCACACAGGCTCAGGGAGACGTTACACAGAAAACTAAAATAATTTACAAAAATTAAATTTTGCCAAGGTACCAACAAGGTTCATTGACCATCCTCCCATGCAGTGTGCATTCAAAGAGAACAGATTAACACAACACTATTCCACTTGCCCTCACACCTCTCTTACCCACCTGGAAAAGCAGCACACATATGTGAGAGCTCAGCATTAACTCAATTGCACCCTCTCAGCTGGTCATTAAGGTCAGGAATCTTGAACTGAACAAAACAGCTGGAATTAAACTTTCTAACAAACAGGCTCTAGAAAGTGAGAGCTTTTCCTACACTGAGACCCTCTAAGTGCATTTCTGTAGGCCCTCTTAACCAGCTCCAACACCATTATAAAGTTAGCAGGTGGACCATCGAGAGTGTCCTCTCTGGCTGCATCATGACCGTGTATGGAAGCAGCTTTAAGCAGGGATGACAAGCTCTGCAGAGAGTCATCAAAACGGTCCAGCACATCACCAAGACTGAACTGCCATCCATGCAGGATCTCTACACCCAGAAAAGCACAAAGAAAGCTGGAAAAGTCATCATAGACCCAATTACTCCATCCCCAGACTTTTTACTGTGATCAGAGAAAAGATAAAGAAGCATCAGATCCACCAGGCTTAGAGACAGTGTTTATTAGACTCCACCCCACACACACACACGGGTACACAATATACACCGTAGACTTTACTAACACTAACAAAAAAACCTTAAATGACCATCTCCTAACCTAGCTGAATGTGACCATAATTGCATTGTTAACATCACAAGGTATTTCCTCTCTCACACGTGTTTTAGGGTGACGAATCCGTTCCTGCACAGACCCCATGTAAGATAGTGGCAGACCTTGTCAATAAAGATTCTTGTAAGACAGTAGTTGTGCTACTTGCAGCCACAGTCATGGTGTCTGTTACAAAAAACCAAAGTGCATAGCTAAAAATTAATGCTTCAAAATCTAAAATACTAATTCCCAATAACAGAAATGGGAAATAAATAAATCAAAGAAACATGCAAAAAAAAAAACAAAGTGAAGAGGCCATCAAAGATTTAACTTTTAAAATTATAAAAGTATGAAAATCTTAAAAACTATAAAACATATTTAAAAAGACCTATATAATCAATAATATACTTCATAAGCGGAACATTTTGAAGTTTGAATGGTGTTTCTAACTGAAAGTATGTTAAAGTAGCTAGGCACCAAAAAAGTACAGAAGACAGAAGTCATGATAATAATAATAACAATAACAACAACAATATTAATAAAGATCACGATATCATTACTGTGAGTGCTCCACTATAGATAAACATCTGGGCGTGCTGGTCATCGCTGGCAGGAAGTTGCTATCTCTCTAGAATGAACATCAGTGGAGTGTCTGTTGGTGTAGTTACTGTGGTTAGTTCATGAATAGTCCACACCAAAGTCCAATCAAATACTGGCTGTTTTCGAAACACTGGGGACGTTTTTCAAAGCAGCTGTTTAATGCCTGGGACGTGAAGGAAGAACTGAGATAAGATTATATTAAAACAACAGGTTTCTGAGGGGGCATGGTGGCTCAGTGGTAGAGCATTGGGTTGGGCTGCAGAAGGCAGATTACGAGGACAGGAAGAAAGCAAATAGAGACTCACTTCTTTAAGGTAAAGTTATTTAACCACAGGGATGATAAAGGGCCCTTAGCAGAACTATAATTTAAATGTGTGTGTTTAGGTGCTTACCAAGTGTGTTTGAAAAGCCACTTATTTAGCTTGGTGAGTGTGTGTTTTGGGATTGTATCGGCAGTAGGGTTGTGTACGTTTGGTGGTCTGAATGCAAATTAGCCACGCATTGTTGTATTTTTATTAAAATTAGCCACATGCAGCTGAAGTGAGAAAGGAACAGTCTTTATGTTTCAATCAGTGAAGAGTGAACATAAAATAGTATTTTCTGTTAATAGAGGAAAAATGAGTTCTGTGTTCAAAACTATATTGTGTTTTGTCCTGTGGGGTTTTTCCACTTACTGTTTCAACTATAGACTTTATGAGCAACTTAAGCCTTTTATCCCTGCAGTTTATTTAGGCCTATTTAAAGTTTAGAAAGGTGTGGATTCTGATAAGCCTGGGAAACTTTAAACTATTTTTCTTTAAATAAGCTAAGGAGTGTAGGCCAATGTAGGCGTGCTGGACTTATCTCTTTTTGCTTTTGATCACTAGGTTTTTTTTTTAAACTGTAAATAAGTTTTTAAAGTAAAATCTGGACCTTATGAGGATAGTACTGTAAATTGTGAGGTGGACCCCTCCACTATATTAACAGTGTCAAATGCTGTGGGAGACAAAAGTAAAATGAGGATATATTCAAGCTCTTTTTTCATTACATTTCCCCACTAAAAAATACAGATGGAAGGTGTTTTTTTTGTTTTTGTCTTCACCAATATTGAAATCAAACCTTTATCAAATCAAATCTTTAGACAGCAGAACACATGTTAATTAACAGAATACAGCCTCTGATTGCAGAAGTGCCACACTAGAACACAATACAGTTACGCACAACCATCCAGCGTGTTTATATCATGTACAGATGACAAAACAATCACATGTCTGTTAGTGCTGTGTATGCTGCCTGTGAAAGTGGAGAGGTTAGATTAGTGGGCCTCATTAATACTGTGTGTTCAGGCACTTTCCAACTGTTTTTCAGCTGTTCAGCCTCAGTGTCTTATGCTGATGTAGTGATATGTTACAACGTTGAAGACAGATAAAATAGCATTAGGAGTGACAAAGCATTGGAGTGATGTGATCATTAAACAGCTTCACCGTATTATTATTTATTAGGGTGATTCTTTCTCATCTCTTTGAGAAAAAAACTGATGAAGACTTGTTCCATTTCTCTTTACTCAAATATAACAAAACAATTTTTAGGTATTTGTACTTTACTTGGGTATTTGGTATTATTTAACCTATAGCTAACATTCAAAGGGAAATATTGTACTTTTTTATAGTTATTTTGCAGATGGAAAAGGTTAAAACACAATTTTATGAACTAATAAATGTTGATGTTTCATTATGGATGAAGCAGCTGCCAGTACATAAAGTGGTTGAAATAATCTGCATTGTCACTTGCTGAAACGTTTGTGATGTTTACACATTAATGCAAATTAATAATTTTAATTGTGGATATCAGGATATATTTTTGTTTCTGTCCTTTGTGATTTTCCACCAGCATGATCCTTAAGACGTAACCAACATCTGTAATTTTCTGGTAGGAAGCAGTGAGAGTAGTTTGATTACAGTTGTAATTGCACTTATAATTGGATATTTGAAATTATACATTTTACAGATTTGTGTTTACAGATATTCCTACTTAAATAGATTTTTGTAACTTCTTTTGGGAATATCTCCTTGTGTTTTATTACCTGGCTTTGCTGCTATTGCATTTGGAAGTAAAACACTTTCATTCATTAGGCCTCTTCCTGATAGAGAGAAACAGAGGAGAATTGTTTTTCTATTGCCAGCTAGCTTCAGGTTACAGTTCCACAAAATTTAAAGCCACATTATTATGGTGCTTATTGTTCGTTATTTGGAAAATTCTGTAGTGCTGCCGGAGGCTAAAGGAAAACTGAAATGACAGAAAATGAATTGTAACACACATACACACACCAAGCAGTCACATTTACAGCACTAGCAGCTCAGCATTAAAATGTGTCTTCACGATTTGATATGACCATGATCTTTAGTAATAGAAAAAAAACACACTTCCTGGCTAATATCACGACAGTAGATGGAGACTGAACAGAACACGATATATTTTTTAACAGCATATCAGCATGTAATCTATTGTTGAGTCAGTCTCTCTGAGAAAGTAGGAACTATGGACAGACTTGTGGGTAGGTGAGAACAGGAAAGCAGTTTAAAATTCTAAACAGGTAGGGATAAGGCTCCGGGGGGGTAGTTGAAAAGCTACCAAGCTACACACAAAGACACACACACACACACATTCACGTATAAGAGAGAAAAGAAGCCAAAAAGGCAACGCATGTACAGAAAATGTCAATAAATGTGTATGTGGAGCTGAAACAGTTAGGTGAATAACATTTTTGTCAGCTTATTGAGTCAAGAACTACTTTGAATTTTCAATTAATCAAGTAGTAGTTCAGACAAGCACACCAAGTATTGGGTGTTTTGTGTGTTAATAAATTGTTATAGTATGTGTATAGTATAGTAGTATAATTATAATTTTAGAGTTTGGGGCTGTCGACTGGAAAAATAAGCTGGAATTGCAAATAATATAAATTTCTATCTTTTTTTTTCAATTCACAGAAGAATTTGTAATTACTATCAAGACAAAGGATAGTGGCAGCTTTAGCTCAGTTGCTAAGGAAGTCATCTACAAACCAAAGGGTCAGTGGCTCAATCCCGGGTCCCGGCTATATGTCAAAGTGTCTCTGGGCAAGACACTGAACCCAACAGCCCATTACCATCCCCAGCGCCGGGCAAAGCGAGGTAGGAGCTGGGAAGGGTTGCGTCAGGAAGGGCATCTGGCATAAAAAAAAAAATCTGTGCCAAATCAACATGCTGACAATGATCCGCTGGGGCGACCCTGAACTCACAGGATAAGCCAAAAAGACAAAAAAAAAAAAAAAACCCCATCAAGACAAACGATGGCTAAGAGATTACCTCAACTTCTGTGTTTAGCCACAGTTTGAAGAGGGCTTTTTAGCTCTGCAGTGGATCAGTAGTAAATTAAAGGGACACAAATTACTAATAATACTTAGATAGATAGACAATTAGTTTGTCATGCATTTATGAATCCATTCTGCACTATAAGCCAATGCCCACTGTCTCTATTTTTGTTTTTGAAACCCACTCCAGCATCCTCCAATGCAAAATCAATATAGCACAATTGAACACAAAACAAAAATTGGGGAAGCTTGTGAACCACTGGCTTGAAAGCCTCAAGGGACGAAAAGTAGACGTTTGGCGAAAGGCGAATGGAGAAGTGTGAAAGGTAGATGAAGCCTGGGAATGTGTGTTTACCGTCACAGTGGAAGGCTGCACAAACTGAGAGTTACCGAGAGAGTTAGGGCAATAAAGGAACAGATGAGGCAGTATAAACACGTGTCCCTGCTAGTGCTGTCAGTTGTCCCAGTTGCTGGCTGGGCCATGTGGTTGTTCATGCACATGAGGGTTGGTGTGTTCAAGATTTAAGATTCATGTTCCAGATGCACAGCTTCTTGGTGCACAGCTGCATGCACACATGCAGACAGAACACATTCCACACAGTCTAGAGGACATGCATAAATCATATTCATATTCCTTCCACATTCTTGTTGATTTCGGTGAATGCTTGAGGCAAAAGGGACAAGAGCTGACTCTCAAACCAAGGTCTTCACTATAGCTCCATAAGTTCTCACTGCAACACGCCATAGAGTATCGTGTTGAAAACAGCCGTATAGGCAGGAAGAACTAACCATGGTGGTACAAAAGGTCTTAAAACATGATGTCCAGCTTATTTGAGGCTTCAAACTGTAACTAATCAAGACTAATAACAGATGTTTGAAGCATATTATCTTTTGGTTATGTGTGCACTCAGTTCACCATGAAGTCTCATGACCTTCCCCTGCAGTTTTGGCGAAGTCTGAACTTTTGGCAACTTGAGGAAAATCTTGAAAATAGGATTTGAATAACATGGTTCAAACGTACAGACCTATATGGTGGCTCCTATTCCATAGTTGAGCTTGGAGGTAAATGACAAACCGCATTAAGAGGTGGCCTGACATTACTGAATGTGGGGCCACAACAGAAATACCATACATACCATAAGAAAGTTGTCATTGATGATCATTTCTCTGCAAACACATCGCAAAGACCAAGATTGTGCAATAGGATAACAAAGTAGTCCCACTTTCAATGCCAACCCCCTCTTTTCTTTTCCAATCCAATCTCGAATTCAATCCAAGATTTGTCTTCACATTATTCAATAAAAATTGTTTCTGCTTTCCAATTATATCTTTCTTTATTTTAGTTTGCTGCATCAGCAGTGCCGCATACTGACCCCAAATGTACCACCTGTTTCCCATAGTTCTGCTTGGGTGGACATCAGTCAATAGGGTGACATTTGCCTCTGCTGTCATCCTCAGACTCCCCCTCTCAGCACTTTTCTCCTGTATTTCCTCCTCTGAGTACTCATATGAATGTGCTTCTATCAATCCTTGTCATCTGTCAATATTTTGTGAATTGTGTGCGATCGTGTGCAACAGACTCTGATCCAGACATTGAAAATTTTGTCAAAGTACATAAGTCCAAAGCCTTGAAGCTGTGATATATAGCACCTTGATGAAGTAGGTCAATCAAAGTTGTGTCATCCAAGACACAATGAGTGGATGAGATTTACCTTAGATGCTCAAGGGCCTAGATACAGTATCACTGGGCTTGGTGTTGACTGACATATCCCTTAACTGACACAAAGTGTCTATGATAGTTCCCATTTTCATGAAAGCTGTTTAAATAAAGTGGACTAGCTGACAAGGGTGGTGGTTTTAGTTTTGGAGAAAGTGGACATAAGGGTAAAAAGGCTGCACATATTGTATAACATTCTTAAAGCACATTTTGGACTTTCACACACAACCACTCATCAATTAAGTTTCCTTACCTCTTGTTTCCAATGGTAAGAGGTTTTCCTTACCTCAAGCCTGGTTGCTGGCTTGATTTACCAGTAGATCTGTTTTTCTAACTTTCACCTATGCTAGGAGTTTTGGCAAGGAGCCAGACATGTGATCAGGAGCCTTCCCTTTTGTGTTGCACTTGTGGTGCAGGTCTTCTGGGCTTGTGAAACAGGTAGGAGACCCCAGAGAAGATCCAGACCATGCTGAAGAGACTGTCTGGCTTGGAAGCACCTTAGGATCCCCTAATAGGAGAAGGAAGCATCGCTGGATAAAGCGATATCTTGCTTAGCCTTCTTCTACCAGGACTTGACTCTTGGCAAGTTACAGAACAATGGATGGATAGATGTCTATAATCAAAACTATGAAAGTTGTCCTTTTAAAAACACAGAGATATAGACACATACATCTTTTCATTATTATCCTTAGTTTAACTGGAAGTCAAAGCACTGTTTTTGACATTGCACTCTGTTCGTGCGATTCTCCTCCGTTCACTTCCTTTACCATTATGTCATAGCTCCGGTCTGCTTTTCATTCTTGTGCCTTTGATCCTTCCAGATGTTTCCACCCCTTCTCTTCACTCTGTTCTACTCAGTCTATACCTGCCCAATTGTGCACTTCACACACACAGCTCTCTATTTTGGCTTCTCACAAATTGCTTTGAGTTCTCAAACACCTTAGATATCCACCAAGGTAATGGGCCACTGTAAGTAAACCTGGCTGGTAGAGCAGCTGCTGTGCAATTTGCTCATTTAAGGCAATCAATGAAAATAACAATATAGGCCTACAATCCTTGCAAGAGATTACACAGACACACACGTTCCAGTCCAGCTAATTGTTGGCTATTAGTCTGCAAGTCTCGGATTACATGTCTTATTAAATACAGAATTTCAAATGAGCTTCGTTAAATAAGAAAGTACTCCCCTTTTAATGAAGCTAATTTATATGGAAATTACACATAATACTGACGATTGAGCAAGAGATTTATCCTCATTGGATGAAGAGGAGGAACGGGATAGCAATGCCCCTCACCCCACCCCACCTCCACTCACACAAGCCAGTCCCCGCATTGGACACTTTCTGGATGTTTGCATTCGAAGTGTACCTCAGAGGTTTCAGGTTATGTATATGTTGTATGTTTCGGTTGGGGATCCAGCCATAAGTTTGTGTGTGTAGGAGATGGAGAGCATGTGTGTGAACTCCTGTCCTTGTGATGACCCTGCAGAGCTCCAGCCTGCCTCTCTGGTTCCCACTGATCCATCATGTTGTCTGATTGTGCAGAGAAAACCCATTACTCTGAAACAACACATTAGTGAGCTGCAGGTGTCTCTTTTCTGTTTTTCGCTCATTCCTCCTTACCCATTGATGCAGATGTCATGTTTTCAGTGGCCTAGCAGTCAAATTTTATAACAGTAAAGTCAAGGTCCCTACCTAAATACTCTTACATTTAAATACATATTGCAACCTATCAGTTGGTTCATTTTGTTGGCTGATTGCGTAGTAAAGACTGTTTTAAAAAAGTGTTGAGCTGCATACTGAGTGATAAGACAGTTTTTCAGTCTTTCTCACCCTACTAGTGATTTATTAATGCAGGTCTGTATGCAGCTATGCCCCTGCAGACTGCTTCTGTCCCTCAGGCAAAAAGCTCAGTGTTGCCCCCTGGTGGTTATTACAATTTGCTCAAAATTTCCTCGTGTCTCGACATCATTCCCAAAGAGTAGCATAAAAGAAAAAATGTTTTAAATGGAGTAGCTCTAAAAAAATAAAAAAGTACATCTGTAAGTATAATATATAGAAAATAGGAAGCCTCAAAAACTAATACTGTGAGACAACCCGCACTGTGTACTTTGATTTTGCAGTGTTTTTTTGTGATGTTTACATTGTGACATTGTGTATTACTCAAATTAAAATAGGCAGTATGTAAAAAATAATGTTCAGGTTGGTGTAATGAACAAAAGCTTTATTCAAATGAAATAAAAAAATAGTGACAAAGAAAAGTGATCATAACTCACAGGAGATTGCATATAAATATATACCATTGGAGCAGTTCAAATACAACATATTTGAAAAAGGAAATATATATAGCAACATCTATAGACAAGCAGCAAATCAAAATCAGGACAATGCAAAGTAAAACAGAATTCAGTAAAAGTGTCTCTCTGCTGAACAGACTTTAAGTTGCACTGATTGCTGCCACCTAGAGTTAACTCAAAGTTAATCCCTTGCATACTTTTTTCACCAACTTTCCAGCAATTAAAGAAAAAATGCACAACTCTAATTTTGTGTTAGTTAATAATCAATCCAGAAACCGCTCCAAGTGAGCAGTCTCATGGTGCTTAGACATAATGCATATTATGCAAAAAAGTGCATTCCTGTGAGATTATACAGGCTATTGTGTCTCAAAGCGAGGGGGCTGTGATCAACAGTGTGGCTCTTGTTTTAGAGCCTAAATGTCAGCTGGTTGTTGTACAGTGGTATCTGATGAGCGAGAAAAGCTTACAGATGGTTTTACTCTACAAAAGGGGAGTTTAATACTTCAACCGAGCCTATAATTACAAGTACTGAAAAACACCAGTGGGACTGGAACAAACATACTAACCACTTGCTCCTCTGATCATATATTTATAGTGATGTGTGGATGACTAGTGTCATAATGACGGTGCTTCTCACTATCATGTAACGTAGTTGTGAACCTGCAGCATAGTGTTAACCGAGCACTGTTATACAACTGAATTCACTTTGCTCTAATAAGGCCATAAAGTTAAATAAACCATTAGGCTAGATCCTTTTTTTTTTTTAATACCACAATGTATACACAAGCTAACAGTTCAGCAAGCTTCATTCTTATATAAAACAACAGCTCGTATCAATATGGATGCAAAACATATATTCACGTGTGTACTGAACAACAGTGAATTTCAACAGTTTCCCCTCTATAAAAATAGCTTAAAAATCTGACATTTTCGTACAGTGTAGGGTTAGGTCAGTTTTTTTTTTCCTCTTTAATATCTGAGACAGTTAAATACAGGCTGGTACATAAGTCATCTGCTCCTCCTTCCCTCCTATGACAATGCTATATACAGACAAAAGGACTAAAAAGACCATCAAAGTCCCAATAAGGAGCACTAAAGGGATCCAAAAAAATTGAATGGCATATTCATCTCCTCCCTGCTCTAGACCAAGACTCCAAACTCCAGCTGCACACAGGTAGTGCAGTTTTTTTGTGTACAGAGCTTTACATGCACAGTGGCTTAGTGGTAGAACAGGACTTGGTCCATGTCAGGAAAGAGTATGGCCAAGAGTACAATTTGTGTGCTCCATAGCAATGTCAGGATCATTGAAAAGGTGAAGCAGGAAGAACAAAACATGCCACATTTGGCATATCAAATCACAAAATCTCTTTCACACAGGGCAACTGAGGGGCAGAGACAGGTAACACATAAGCATTTAGTAACCAACTGAACATACATTTATTCACAACTCAGTGCATCACACAGAGGAGTGTGTTTGCAACTGTGACAGGCCCAACGGAAGTGAACTGAAGAACAGGATATGATTGTTAAAAAATAAAAAAAGAAAAAAAAGAAAACGGGTCAGGAGTCAGTAAGCAGATTGTCACATTTCATGCTCTGCACACAGGAATTTTCTTTTTATAAGACAAGCAATAAACATTGTTGTCATCATCATCATTCAGGCGCAGTTAATTCACAAACATACACAGTAGGCAAAAGAATACTGCAACACGCACAAGTGCACAGGCATTCACACAACATTCCCACAACATTCCCACTGCACCATGAGATGTAAGTTATAGTGTATGTGGTAAATAGCTATTCCCCTGATACCCTTTAATAAAAAAAGAAAAAAGCAAACAGAGAAGGCAAATGGAACCAAACACAAGCAGAACGAGTGATACAAAGATTGCGTTATAAGGACACTTGAAGAAAGATTGTATTGTTTGGATTAACGAAATGCAGTTGCTATGTACCACTGTGTTTGCTGGTTATAGCTTCTCAAAGCATATAAAATAATATTGAACTATCTGTAGTATATGAAAAAAATAACTCAAACTTCTTGCAGCAGTTGTAAAAAGGCCACTGAATGCTTTTGTGTTTGTGTATGTGCGTGTGGTTGTGTGAGAGAAATGCAAACTCAACAGCACAAGTAAGAACTAGCCATAAAGTCTTTAGCCTTAAACCCTCATGCATTGACATTACCATATAAAAGACTGAAGTTCAGCCACAGTTTCCTTACTGAAGTTTTCAATCATGCCGTTATAAAGATTTAACTGTATGCATACAGTACAGCATCGCAGGTTACAGTACAGCTTTCCCTTGGTAAGTCATGTAACCTGGATGAGCCCCTGTAAAAGGCTGATTCACAGGCTAGTGATAAAAGCAAACAAAAATATTTCATACTGCCTCAATCCTGTAGCATATTGGATTTCAAAAGCAGATGCTGTCAAATAATGGCAGTACATGATCGAGGATTTAAGTACAAGCTTCAGTTTTCCAGCTGCAGCTATGTCAAAACCTAATTAGCACAAAAATTCTTCTGAAACGATTCCTTAAGGATCTCGTCCTGACAACAGCAGAATACCAAAGCAGTGTCTTGCAGAGGAAGAAAGCTTTATTGTGGGAGATTAGCCAGTGGCTTGTTTTTTTGAGTTTAACTGAAATGACAAGCTGTACAGTTATTCTGTACGTTAACACTTTATTAAGTTGCCCTGAAATCTATATCCACTATTTAAGGTACTGTGACAATAACTGATTTAATGTCAAATTACTGAAGAGCAACTCATTTTAAAGAACCCAGCGAGCGATCATAGTTTTACACAAAAGGACACTTTAAAGAGTTAAATCTATCCTGTTAAAGCATCAAAACCAGCTCTGCCCTGCCCACGTCCCATCTGCAGATAACCCATATTAATACACTTTTCTAGCAGACGGTAACACTGAACTTTTTCAAAAGGGAATTTCAACCTCAAAGGGAGAGAGTTATTTAAGGTTTCTTAGTGCCCTTAAACAGTTGTTTAAGAAAGCTGTAGACAAAATTTGAAGTTGCGTAAAGACAATGTCACATTGTCAGAACTTCCTCACTCAGTTTGTATTTCCACTTCTTTCATTTCTATGACGCTTTGGCTTTTCTTGCCCGTGGTGATGTTTTATCCTCAGACTTCACAACTCCATTGGCAGAACCACCTGACAGGTAAACAAAATCATCCATAAAGAAGATGATATTCTTAGCAAATTAATCACATTGTCCTGTTTGGGTGCCTAACCAGATGCTCAGGCTCATAAACACTCACCCCTTGCAGGTTCCCTTTTGTGAGGCTTGCTCTTCGGGCTTACCATCTTTTTCTTCGAGGCCTGGTTCTGGCTGTGCTCTCTCCACTTTTTCAATTGAAAGTTAATGAATTTCCACATCATCCAGGCCTGTGTCAGGCAGATAGCTGCCAGACAAGTCATCCTGAGAGGTGAAAAGGACGCATTTTATGAAGTGATTCAACTAGTGAAAAGGAAAACAAATATCTATAGACCTATTACCTTAAAATACAAGGTAATTGGAAAATAGGTTAGCACTGTGAGCCCTTTCTGCCAATCTGGACTTGCCTTATAGTGAGCACGTTGAAGTTGCCCTCTGCTAGGGAAAAGCCCTGGTTTTCTGTACGGGGCAGCCCAAAACCAAACGTCAGAACTGAGAGTGTGAGGGTGAGGAGGCGGGCCATGACAAAAAGCAGTGCCCACAGAGTAAAACTGTAAAACGAAAAAAGATGGAAAATTGCTACTATGTATCAATATTAAGCAAATTGAAAACTTGTTTGTTAGATTAATAAAAGTACCCTTTCTGCTTGTTCTCATCACTGAAGTAAAAGAGGCGTGAAGCGTGGAACAAGAGCTCCACTAGGTAGTGAGGGACCAGCAACACTAGGCCCAGTCGGTGGAGGCTGAACAAGCAAGATGCAGAGAGAAAGTGAGTAAACTAATTTTAAGTCTTTATAAGAAAATGTAGCTAAAATGTGCTTCTTGTCAATATTCTTAAATTTGCTTGTGCATTATTTCACTCACTTTAGGACATAGGCACCAGTGATGTGGACAACATAAAGGAAAATGTAATAGAGCTGGCGGGGAATGTCCTCCTGTGGACAAACCAAAAATAACAACAACAAAAAGTGAGCTGTGATAGTACTGCTTACAATGATTACATTCAACAGCTTGCTGAAAAGCTGTTTGAAAGACATGTTTTATGCAGGCTCAGAGTTTTTAACCTGAAACCTGATTTAGGAATGAGGTTTTATTGACATTTGCCATCCAGGGCTTATTAAACTTACTTATTAAAATTAAAAAAAATTTCACATGCAAAACTCAACAAGGTTTTTCAAGAAAGGGTGGAAAAAAAAAACATTTGTTACTTGCTTATTATTAGGTAATGCAAAAAAGTGTGACTTAATTTAATAGTTTCTATTTTTTAAACAATGAAACTTACCTTCCGCACTTTTTGAAAGTACAGTTCAGGAAGTGCATGGAGCCAATAGGCAAATTGGCAAATGTAGAAGAACTTGACCTGAAAACTAGACAGAGGACAAATTGTTCAGACATTTACATTTAATCATTTAGCAGACGCTTTTATCCAAATCGACTTACAAGTGACAGTGAAGTAACCGTCTGGGTGTTAATTTGGTTTGGGCACGTGTTACATTATATTAATGTACAACAGATCATGTCGTACGGCCTTTAATATGCTGGTACCATTTAAAACATGCATTAAACTAGTAAAAACACGTTAATGAAGAGGATTTGACTCATCTTCGTAGTTGACATTATTTCTTATTGTTTGCTCATCTTTGATTTACAAGATTCCAAAAACAATTAAAACAAATTTAAGTGTATTATTCCTTATACTTGTAGAGCTGAAACTGTTGGATCTCTTGATAGATACATGTGGACCGAAACCTTTAAACTAAATTATTTAAAACTCGTATTAAGTGAGTTGATTTTTCCGGGATTCATTACTGTTAGAAAATATATTCTTGTGATGTGTAGGAGTCCATAAAAGTTTACTTACACCATGTGAGTGTGTGGGTAACCCTCCCATAAGAACGTTGGATTTGTTGCAAAGTCCTCCTGTCAAAGGAAATGAGAAAGTGCATAAGATGTTGCTTGATGCAGCCTGGAACAGAGTGTTTTGTTGGCAACTGATCCTCATACCGCGGTTAGGATGCTGCAACCCCAGGTGAAGGAGAATAGGTAGAATGCTGCGAGTTGTCCGGACTCATTAAACTTGCTGTGTTTGGTTTTTGACAGGTGCAACCTTCTGTTCATTTTCTGAAATTAAATAATAATAATTAAAGTATCAATGCAGGTTTACTTCTTTTTCCTTCTTCAAAAATATTTGTATTAAATTTCACATTTTATCAAACCTTCTTCAGTTTTGAGTGATTCAGGAGATAGAGAGGGTCATATTTTAATTACAAGTTTGGCTTGATTCTCCACAGAATCTCTTAAAAGTCCAAGTTCATAAGGTACGGTAAATATCCAGGACTGAGAGGAAGAAAGATCACAGCAATATTTTATTTAACTCTTTGCTGCCATTTTCAAACATGAACAATTGTTAACATAACCTTTAGGAGAGACATAATTTTTTAAAATTACAGTACATTAATATGAATAGTCCAAAAAAGATTTTTATTTTTGAAATCAATATGCATAAAATTGGTTTCTCCCTTAACAACCCACTATGAATTTCCATCAAAACAAACAAAAAAAAAAACACCAGAAGAAACACTAATCTAGTCACGCTTTAGTGCAAACACAGGTGGAAGGATGGGATCTGATCACTTACACAAAACTGTCATAACTAGAACAAAAGCATACAGGGCAGTGGAAGAAGTACACGGACTATCATGATTTACTTGTTCTTGAAAAAGACAAAGAAAGCATGTGCACAAGCTAACAACTTAAAAGGGAATGTTTGATCAAAAAACAAAACTATTGTTGTAAAGGGAAACGATGTGAACCTTTGTGGTTGGAACTTTTGATACTCACATCAAGAATATATTCTTGTATCAAGGCATGAAGGATCACTGCAATAAGCAAGTAGAAGAACACTGTGGCCACATCTTTAGGGCCATACTGGTAAAGGTTCACCGGCTCACTCTTCTCATCTTAAAAAACAACAACAAAAAACTATTTTAGAGGAGATGACGAAGAAGACAAAAATAGAGAAAACCTTAGATCATAAACAATAGGTAAAGAGACAAGGAAAAGAGAGAAGGAATTTTATTTGAACATCAAATGCAGCTAAAAGAAGTGGATTTAAATACTGACCACTGTACTCTGTCTCATCGAGAATTTGTGTAACGTTGTACTGGACTGTGATGAACATGATGGCAAACTTTGCGGTGACCTGGAGCATAATGAAAGGAAACAGGACAAAAAGGAAATTTTCATAAATGAAAACGGAAACATTTTAATCAAATGATGCCAAATCCCTATATTAATACATAAATACAAGCAGTATCCTCTTAGATTCTCATGGGTTAGGAAATTTTACTATTGACCAGGATGTGTCTTTTACAGGTTTACATTAACAAAATGTCTTAAGCAACTGACGTGACTACACAAGCTGTGAATTTTAAAGTAGTATTAGCAGAATGTTTTTTAATTTATCATGTAGAGACAACATAGAAAAACCACCTAGTCTCCAAGCCATGTTTAAGTGTTATCTTATAAATGTCCTACATGTATCAGTTACTTTTGTATGTATACATATAAAAAACATAGTACCATAATAAGTTTTAAATGATTATAAGTTAGTACAGTCTCATATTAGTACATTTATCATTTTAGGGGTATTTTATGTTCTTACAGCTTATCCTTTTTTTTAAAATAGAAAGAATAAAAGTCAGACTTATAACTGAGCTTGTGCTGAAAACAATACTATGCACAGTGAGTAATATGACAATATAAAAATGTATTAATGCACAGAAAATCTGTAAAAACTAGTTTAAATCAAGCAGATTTGGTTTGTTCATATCAAATCGTCAAACTAATAGAAAATGCAGTCTTTGAGTGAGGACTGCTGTGTCACTGCGAGAGACGGAATACACTGATTAACACGAAATGGGTCTGTGGACCCCCAGAGGCTGCCTGGAGGGGCTCCCAGGGGCCTGTAGCAAACTTTGGTAGTTTTAGGTTCACTACCTCCACTGCAGTGACTGTCATTGCGATAGGATGAGTGAATTGAATGCCTTCAATTTTAATGTTCTGTACAAAGCTGGAACTCATCTCAGATTTAGGTTGATCATATATTTAATCAATCTGGTGGCAGGGTTTGGGTGGGAACACGTTAGTGGGAGAAGAGCCGTCTAGTTTTATTCAAACCTGTCTAAGTAGTCAGCTATAGCTGCTCTGCTGAGCCAAATATTTGGCAACAAAATGTGTAGCATGTTGACACACTGATGAAGCCTGGCGACCTTCCTGCTAAATTCCACTACATGTATGGATTTGCTACGGAAGCGGTGGGTTAACCAACTGGTGAAACGTCCTAGTAGCTGTGCTATGGGCCTCCTCACCTTTTTCTCTGGCAACCAGTGAGACATACGAGAAGGTAAGAGAACGAGACGCTACCGCCCTGCCCCTGGAGAGCCGCTGTCATGTCAGCTAATGCTAGCTAGCAACGGCTAACTACAGCGCGTGCGCTTGTCTTCTCCTGTCACACAGTACCTCAAACATCAGGCCGAGGAGGATAATCATGGCCAAACACGAAACCATGTCGGCATGATTTTGGATCACAAACTCGTGGCTCAACACCGGCGGACTCTTGTTCTTCTTACGGAATCCCATGGCTCGCCAACAAGGCTCTGTCTTCTCTGGGTCCGGGGCTGCTGACACTGAGTCTCGCTAGGTTGGTGCTAGCTTCCCCGCGCTAAACGGCTGCCGTTGGCCTGTGCGTCTCGAGTGATGGACGTTCACGCTGTTCTTGGCCGATCGCTCCACTCCTATCCTTAAGCACAGTGAACAGCTGATCGTGTGCTTAAGAAAAGTCATGAAGACTCATCGCACCGCACCGCACCAAACCAAACACCACAGCACAACACCCACTTTCCTCCTTCTGGCTGGTTAAGTCAATTGACGGGCCCTCCCACTTTAAGAACCCATTCATGAACCGCCCAGTGTCGCTGACGTAGAAAGGAGAACCCAGGCCTGTGGTGCCTTTACGTACCCTACGTAAGGGCATGGGTCTTCATCATAATATAAATTTTCCTCACTATCTATGAACAAGAATACACTTTCCAAGTTAAGAGTTTGAGACCTCACACTCCATCGTCTAACCATAGGTACTTAATATAATATGAGATAAATTGGCATCCTGACATGCTGACAAGTTTCGTGATGAGGGGAACCTGGTGCTCTGATTGGATAAAAAGACACACAAGCGTTTCCAAACATGGAGGAAATTGACCTTTTATAGGTCAGAGTACTGAAAACGTGCAGGAATTATATAGTTATATGGCTGGGGCTCATTTCAAACATGCGTACATGATGCACATGAAAAGACAGACAGTTTATGTTGCCAGAGGAAATATCTACCGCCAAGAGTCTATCAAAATGCCTGATCATCACCGTGTTCACCATTATCACAGCGTCATAAAACGCTGGGAGACTCAATACTAATTTACACTTGTGTTGTAATATATTTAGGAGAAAAACTCTTTAATATGTTTATCTATATTTATTTAACAGCATGCAACCTTCCAAAATAATTCATTATCAAATTTGCATACGAAGCATCGGATCGAAAAGTAATGTTTACTGTTTCAAATTAGTTTACATTTGCTCCACCTCCACTTGCCACGACACACTAATGCAACAACAGCATAAACATACTCGGCTGTCGTTTTTCGGTTAAGTAAGTTTTGAATGCAGGATTTGTGATGGATTGTTAGTGATTGATATTGTGGAAATCACTATTTTCACTGAGATAAATCTGGGAAAAATATAATACGTTATCTAATCCCTCTCGCAAAGCATTGTTAGAAAAAAAGGGCGTTTAATGTTCTCTCTTTCGCAGCGTCTAGGTAAACGCACAGGTAAGTTATTTGGCAGCAGCGTTTTTTGACTTAACTGTGATAATAACCTAAAATATAATGACGCTTTCACCATATGGCAAAAACGATTTAGCTAAGTTCTAACAATTTAGCTATTAGCACAAAACAAGTACTAAGAGCTCCAGCCCCACGATCCCAGTTAGCTAATGTTAGCGAACGTCACTTCTGACTGGCTGAGACCGTAACGTTCATCCTTTTCGGCCATTAACAAGTGCAAAAATGTTCGTCCTACATATAACATAACCTTTTATATCGTGACAATTCACAGCGTTACAAAGAAACCACTTGGCTGAGCACATTGAAGCAATGCCAACTTTGTAACAATGTCTGTGTGGGGAAGCTAACGTTAGAGGGCACTGTCAGACAAGCTAAGGACATTAGGGACAAGAGTAAGTTAACGTTATGTAATCGTGTCAAAAGTGTGTAGGGTTTATCTACAGTACTCTGGAGCTGAAGGACTCTAACCATCATATTCTCTGATCACTTGTACATGGCTGCACAATGTCACGCAATATAGACTTTCATATAAATAGACAATTATACATGTCAATAGGAATTGAAGGTGACTTTAAATCCTTACTGTACAGCCCGGCTAGCTCAGTCGGTAGAGCATGAGACTCTTAATCTCAGGGTCGTGGGTTCGAGCCCCACGTTGGGCGCGTGGTCTTTTTTATTTTTATGTCCGATCAATCCACTATTTTATATCGGTGTCATAAAACAATAACAACCGGAACAGTCTTTAGATATAGCCTTTAGTAATCTCACAGATCAACATAAAGTTTCCCAGGTAGTCCCAAGTACAGTAAAGGCTGTTTTTAGACTCCTTTAAGAATTTGTTATAATAATGAAATGGTTTGTGTAAATGGTATTGTATTACACTAATCATTTCTTCTAATACTATAAGAAACACCTTTCAGTCTAATGCAGTCCTGTATTTTGGTATGTCCCATAAACTGTGGTTTACAGTTTCACAAATTAATGAAGAGTTGAATCAACAACTGATACATCTGAATAATGGGAACGTTATAAATATCCCTAAGGAAACTCCACTCACACTTTATATAAAGTTTTTTCTCAGGAAGGGCACATACATATTTTATTGTAATTCAGTTTATTCACACTGCTTTGTACATGTATTTGTTTGGCTGACTGTCATTGGACCATCATGTATTAACGTTATTAAAGTACAAATGGTAATGTATGACCAAATTTATGTTTCTATGTATGTCAGAAAAAGAATGGTTAGGTCAGACCTCCATGCATTTTCCTTTTTGCTGGGGGATATATATCCTTATCAAATGGTCCAAACACTAATTTTATTTTCCCAACCTTTTTTGCAGAATGAATTGTCAAATAGGTGAAGAGCTGTAGTCTGTCATTTCTCGGGAAACAAGCAAGAGAGGGAGGAGTTTAAACAAAGGCCCTCTGCACATAAAAAAATGGAGGCTTGTGCAGTGAAGCTATGGTGTCCTGCTCCACACACTCTACATGCTGCCTTTTCTACATCTAAAGCCGTCAAAAAGGACAACTTCAGTCAGATTCTACACCTTGAAGCTTCAAAACATTGTTATATGGGGTTTGTATGTAAAAATATTCATAGCAATCGTGTTATTTTGTGGTTTTTGGCCTTGCTCTGTGCTTATTTTCCTTACCCTGTCTCTGACTCTCACAGTGCTGCCCCTGCCTGCACTGAACAAAGATAATTACTCAGGAAACATTTCGGCCAATCAGGCGCGGCCTTCTATCTCGCCTGTGAGGAGAGCGACCAGTCAGGATCTGGCTAACATCACTGGGGCCTGATCGCCTTGCCTGAAGAGCGGAGCCTTCCTCGGCTGAGGGCTGAGAGTGTCCTCCATGTTTTATAAGTGTTGACATAACAGTGTGTCAGGCAGCCATGCATCCACAGAGGTAAGCTCTGTCTTTTTTATCTCAACTCTCTGATAACAACATGGCTTCCTTGTTGTTGTGGTGGTGACTGTTGGTTTCTCATGATGAATGTGCACACCTTAAAATCAGTTTGGTGTACAGGAGGAGGAGGAGCTGGGGTGGATTGGAGGCCTTGCCAGGCCTCTCTGCTCTACAGTGCTGAGGAGGGTGGGGGGTTGGGTAACGACTCTCACCCTTGCTCTCTTTCTGTGTCTCAGGGTCACATGGGTGCCCCAGACAACCAGGGTGCCATACAGGAGGCAAAGTGGACCATGGCAAATCCTTTTCCTTTTTTATAATGCAAAAGGGAGTTAGATTTAAAAATGGCACCTACATGTCCTTTCTGTAGTGGCAGTCTTGTGTTGTAGGCTGGCACAGAAAGAGTGGGGGATGGGCAATGGATTTGTGGGGGGGGGGGTGTGCTATTATGTACCTTTTTGTAAGTAAAGTGGCTATGTGCAGAACAGAAATGAATACTGGTTTTGCTCTTATGTATGTAAAATAAATTATTGTGAAAGTGAAAACAACACTGCCTCAGTACAAATGGTAAAACACTGCTGAACCTGGGGTTTCTGCTTCTCACATTAGTATGAGAGTACGACCCACATGAAAGTGGCCTTTTGTCAAAGGCCAGACCTCTTCCAGTTTAACCAGAGAAAATATGATGCTAGGACATATATTTCCTATATTTTCAGCTGTAAGGCCTGTAGACTGGGGCTTTGTCGTCTCCACAGTATTTTTGCGAAAACTGCTTCCTCCTCTCTCCTCCTCAGACAGTGGCCATATTGTGTTTAGAGGGCTCATCTTGGAAGATTTTTTTTGTATTTTCTTGACGTATTCAGACAGCAGGACAAAGAAAAAAACATGACCCTCTATAGGCTCATGTAATTTGTACATACATTTCCTTTGGAATTTTTCTGAGAATATGTGTCTTTCAGTTTGCTTTGCTTTCTGTTTTCTATAATAGCAGCTATTTGCATTTTTGCACATAGAATAACATGGTTGTTTGTTTGTTTGTTTGTTTTTTCAAATCAAGGCTTTGTATACAAAAGTCCAAAACCAACCATACAAAGACAACCCTCTTTATATAGCACATTTCACACAGGCAATCTAGAGATAGTGTCTATAAAAATACCTTTTGAACCATTAAGAAATAAAATAGAATGACATGATTAATATCGCACAGTGTATAAACAGTGCTGTTTTTTGCTTACATTTTGGAAACAAAATTAGACCTGATCTATATTTCAGTTTAGTTTTCTATTTAACATATGGAGACTGTACGGGACTAAGGATGAAGAGTTTTCTCTTAGACCAGTTTATTCTCTCTGCACAGTTAACTTCTATTACCAAAATGCACGAGAAACTTCACAGAGACTAGATGGACCTGTAATGTAAATGTTACATTGATGATGAAAAATGTCAGCATGGCATAACAAATCGTCTTGGCCTCTTTCTGAGCCAATATAGCTCATAAACACGATGGCAGAGGTTTAAAAGCACATGAATTGAGGTATACCTCAATACCAAAACTATAGGCCTTTTTCAAATCCCATTTGGTTTATGCCATCGTAATCAAGAAGGGCAGTGTAAACTGAAGGAAAATGAACCATTTAATGCATGGGGAAATCTCTGCATTGCAGCAAAAATGCTTTTTAAGAGGAAGAGGGGAGCCTGCACACTGTGATCCGTGTGGCATAGCACAGCCGACCAATAATGTTCCACCCTGTTGGCCCTCCAGCCAATTGCAGCTGCAGTTGAGGTTAAAGATTGACAATCAGAGGGAGAGCAGCAGGGAGAGCAAGGGCCTTCTGGAAAATTCCACAGTCATCTTTGATTCCCCCTTATATAAAATCCAGGTCAAATCCTTCTTTTAAACAGGAAAGACTAAGATGTTGGGAGTTATTCTAAAGCAGGCCTCATCA
Organism: Channa argus; assembly: GCF_033026475.1. Taxonomy (NCBI): domain Eukaryota; kingdom Metazoa; phylum Chordata; class Actinopteri; order Anabantiformes; family Channidae; genus Channa; species Channa argus. Next base: position 8,450,660 of record NC_090209.1, read on the forward strand.
TGTAGTTAAAATGATTCATTAATGAAATGTAGGCAAGAAAGTTGTATCTTCTGCTTTTACATCTGACAGTTAAAAACAAAAGTTAATAGTATGCATTTCTTTTTCTGCATGTAGTTGTTGATCTTGTGTAACTTAATTATATTTTGGGGCTTTGTGTAGTACACTGTACAAGTACTCTGTATTTTTTATGCCAGTTCAAAATTTGATATTTGCATAGACTGCATTTCCTGAATTCTATTTAAAAAAAGCCAATTGTTCAGATATGTTTTGTTTGATGCATGGGCATTGTGAATTCCTAAATGTATAGTGAACAGCTTTGCCAGGATGCAAGTATGGTTATATTGTTTCTTGAAAAGGAAATCTGATGATTCTATGAGAGCCATTTTTGTAGAGAAGGAGAGAAGCCCAGATAGATGACATAAGGCAAACATAAGGCAAACAAGATGAGTACTCATTTTGCTGGATTTTCTTGTGTCTCCCCTTTTGTGTTTCTTCTCTACCTCTGTGATTGGCTGTGAAGGTTTGTCTTGGCATAGTCATGTTCTTAATATATAAAAATGTATATTGTTATTAATTTTGGACTGTAATCTCCATAGATCTCTCTGGTCCGCCTGTATGGATGTGCCAGTGCTTGAGTCTGAGCCTCCAAGTGGGGGATGGGGGAGAGGGGGGAGGGGAGCAAGCTGTGGCCTCCATTTTCTGTGACGAGAGAACCCTGCTCGTCTCTCACAGGAGTGGAGTCTAAAGGCAGTGACTCAGTGTTGTTTCCTTTTTGTCCATCAGGTACCACTTACAGAGGGGATTACTGTCAGTGTTTTCTTGAACCTGGGTGTCTCTGGATTATAACCCAGAATCTGCTGAGGATTTATTTGCCTACCTCTTACCGTGTGATGGATCATAGCTCCTGATTTGCCCTTTGGATGAGCACACTTTTTACTACAGGGCATCCTGTTTTCCTGGTAGTTGCAGCAATGTCTTGTCATTGGTATATCAGTGTGTATATAGTACTGGGGTTGTGGCACTTGGTTCAGCAGCTCTGGGCTTCCTGGTGATTGCTCTCTCTTTTCAAGGCTGTTGTACACGTAGCAGAGTGACTTGGCTAACGTTTTCTTATTTTCATGTGGGCCTCATTTGTTCACTCAGTCCGGAACAGGAAGGCCCTGGAGGGGTGTGTGTGTGTGTGTGTGTGTGTGTGTGTGCGCGTGTGAGTGAGAGGGAGACAGAGAGACTAAAAGAGAGGCTGTTGGCAGACTGCAACTACATTCCCATGTGCCATAATTTTTTTCAGACACCACATCTTAAGTTTCTCCTTTTATTAGCTGTTGGTGTCTTTATAGTTGTCATGTCTGATTGTAGTAGTCTGAGTAGTTTGAACAAACTCTATATATATATATATATATATATATATATATATATATATATATATATATATATATATATATATATATATATATATATATATATATATATATATATATATATATATATATATATATATATATATATATATATATATATATATATATATATATATATATATATATATAAGGTGTATATATATATATATATAAGGTATATATAAGGTTTTAATGAATCAGATGACACTCAGTGTGTTTTTATATATATATAAAAAAACACACTGAGTGTCATCTGATTCATTAAAACCTTTAGGACATGTAAGTTAACCTCAGCATGCCAATCAGTGAAGTGATGTTTGATCAACATTGTGTGGAATGTCTCTTTCAAAAGTGGAGGAGGGGACATTCTTTAACATTCAGAAGAAAGTATTGAAAAAAGATTATCCCACAAATGTGGTTGACCTTTGAGTCATAGTCGGTAAAGCCATCATCCTTGCTGGAGACCAGGGCTAAAGCTATGAACTGTTCATGTGTGTGACTTGTCAGGGGTCCTTCTGAGGTTTTTCTCCTCTGGGCTTGTGAATAAAGGCTACATCCTTGGACCTAGGCCTTTGGTTGCTCTGACAAAAGAGGAGCCAAACACTTATAAAGATCATTTATTGCTGGATCCCCTTTATTCTTGTTCGTTTTTTTTTTTTTTTTCTTTAGAAGAAATGAGATGGGAGGAGGACCAGAGACCTGTGAAATCAAGGGTTGTAAGATCATCATTAGATGTGTACTGTGTAGGGTTCTAGAGTTTGAGCCAGACATTTTTTGAGTTGAATGATTGAAATAACCCTAAAGGTTTATTTACTGTAATGCCAAAATTATTAGAATCTATAGTATGTGGTCCAAAGGTTACATATTTGTTTCATGTAAAAATGACTTTTAGCAGCAAGTGTTTCCACAATATATGGTTGATGAAAATTTGTTCCAAAAATGCATAAATAGACATTGGTTTAAGGTTTCATAGATAAAATTGGGTATTAAAGAATCGTCCCAAATCCTTTGGGTGTAACCCTGTTATTACTGAAGAGCCTTGTCGGGTAGCAGAAACATATACCATTAATTGTCATGAGACCCTGTCCCTCAGTAGTATGGACCAACTCCCTCTGGCTGTTCTGTTACTATAGGACTATTCACCATTTGTCACAAACAAAGCACAGCGAAGAGAGCAGAACCTAGTCTAGTCTAAAATCTTGCAGATGCATCTTGTGCAGGACTGAGGTACAGGGTAATTTGTTAAATGGCCCGATGTCTTGTTGTGAATATCAACTTGTGCTTAGAGGAGAGGAGCGTTGCCATGGTGATACCATTCTCGCTCTTGGAATATAAAGAACATATTCACACTCGTTTGTCACTTCTAATATGGAAAGGATTTGAACTTTGTACAACAATGCCAGAGATGTGTTGAAATCAAATGAAAACAATAACAATGGAAACCTGCATAGTCCCCACTGACAGATCCTCTGAGACCCGGGTGCCTTAGGTGGTGTTTCAGTTGTTTACTGTTATGCTGGTATGGTTTCTGAACACCCTTTCTGACTTTGCGTTTGCCTCTCTTTCTGTGTGCTCTTGTTTGGTGCTCTGCAGTCTGGCTGAGGAGGAGATAAAGACAGAGTCTGATGTAGTAGAGGGGATGGATGCATCTTTACGATCCAAAGGTATGTCTCTAAGGCCAAGTACCTCACATTAGGAGTCAAACATCTTATGCTACTTATTTTCAGGCGCTGTAGAGCTTATTTACTGTGTGTCTCGAGAAAAGAGCAATGCATTTTATTGGCCTCTTTAGACTACAAAGATAAATCCATTAGCCTGCCTGCCTGTTTGTGTCAAGTAACATCACAGGGTCTAGTATAGAAGAAGCCCTCCAGCTATTTATTTTTATCAAGTAAATACAAAGTAATAAAATCTGAAAATGGAGTGTTATTATTGGATTGCTTAATTGAAATCTGAATGGGTTTGCATTTTCTATCTTGCTTTATTCTGTCTTAAGAATGTGGAATGATGAGAATGACGTTTCCCCATCCGCTTGATTTATTCCAGCATTGGCTAAATTTCTCATGGTACTGTTTAGCCTTTTTAATTTTTTAAAGCTTGTGTATCATGTGAGACTTGAGCACAGTGAATACAAGCTTGGTTTTGTGTGTTGACCTCATTGTGTTTCTGTGTCCAGTCCCTGATCCAACGGGGCCAACAGAGCGATCAGTGGTACCACAGAAGAGAAAGGTGTCAAGTCCCACTCATTCCTCCAATGGGCACTCTCCTTCAGATGCCTCCCCCAGCCCTCTTAAGAAGAAGAAGAAGCCTGGGGCCGTCAACTGTAATAACAAAGACCAGGTAAAGGTTCATATATACTCAAGGAAATATTTCATTGATATTCTATACATACATTTTTGAATTGACTGCATGATATATGTAGGGTCCAAGAGCTCTACCTTTTTCTATGCTTGTTTTTGTAGACACATGTTAGATTTTTTTTCTGGGGATGGATACATTCCACAACTATGTGGTTAATTCTGCTAAATGACAAGCTCTTAAAATAGTGGGTTGTTTTGTTTTTGGGAGGGTTTGTCATAAATTTGGCAATTTGCCTGTGAGAAGATACATTTTTATCATGATTGCAAAATACTGCTAGCTTAAAAGTGCACCAACATTCTTACTATAATATCTTGTGTGGGTTTGGAGCTGTGCCATGGATGCATTGTCCACCTGGTCAAGTTTTATAGCTCTCGGAACTATATGACTGATGCACATGTTTGCATTATCCGCTTGCCATATTAAATTGGTTAAATTATTAGGTGACCCACCCCCATCCTTTAGTTCTATGTGTGTCTCACATAATATTTAAAACAGTACCAGATGTTTGAATTTGATATGTACAATCATGATCATTTAGAGTACATGCTTTGGTTCTCTGGAAGGGCTCAAATAAGTGGCAGTTCAATTTTTCCACTACTAAACATGAGTAAAACCAAGACTTGTTTTGTTAAACATCACCTTGAGCTGTGAAACCAAATGTATCAGCTTTTATTCTTCCAGTACATTAGCATCACTAATGTACCACTTGGGTACTTACCAGAGAGACTTAATAAGCATTGTGTTTGCTTTCAGGTGAAAGAGGATCTATGTTAAGTCCACACCCTGAAACCTGTTGGATTAGTTTAGTTTAACAGTTGAAACTATCACATGACCAGATGTTCACATAGTTCAGTTGTTTGCTTATGTAGAGTTTATTGCCTAATAGCCTTACACGCTGCTTACCCTGCTTATCCCACCTTACTGCTGTCTTGTTTATGTTGCACTGCACCTTTTTTGTGTTCCTGCGTGTTTTTTGAAACTTGCCCCCCTGTTTCTCTTGCCTGCATTTCAGTCAGAGCTAAGACATGGTCCCTTTTACTATATGAAGCAGCCACCACTGACCACAGACCCTGTTGATGTTGTACCGCAGGACGGCAGAAATGACTTCTACTGCTGGCTGTGCCACCGCGAGGGCCAGGTGCTCTGCTGTGAGCTCTGCCCCAGGGTGTACCACGCCAAGTGCCTCAAACTACCAGCTGAGCCAGAGGGCGACTGGTTCTGTCCAGAGTGTGAGGTATCTCACATGAGACGTGTATTTGTGTGTATTGTGAGACTCAAGGCACAATCACAATTGCTTAGTTGTCAAAAGAGGTGACAGCCTGTATGACAAGAGCAGGTTCAGAAAGAGAGAAGGAAGAAGTCAGTGAAATTAGTTGCTTTTGTCTGGTTTATTTAAAACCAGACACCCTTGAGATGTTTGGAAGCATAACTAATATTGTAACCAAGTCTGAGAGATGTTAAAGTATTAGAGTATCTGCCTTTTTATACTTTATAAAAGTTACTATGTACTTCTTTTCATTGACACAAGTTTACGAAAGTTGTTCATGTATATCATCATTCTGCTTGATGTTTGTAGTTTTTCATTACATCTTTTCATTAAATTCATTAATGCCTAAATTGTTTTGCTATTGCAGAAAATAACAGTTGCTGAATGCATTGAAACCCAGAGCAAGGCAATGACAATGCTGACGATAGACCAACTGTCCTCCTTGCTCAAATTTGCACTCCAAAAGATTAAACAGCCTGGGGTAAGAGTTGTAAAGACCCACTGTAAGCTGGTTTAGTAGATGACTTATGACTCTATGGCTAAGAATGGGTTTTATATTTAAATTCAGAAACTCCAGGAAATATATTCAGTTAATGAAACATTCAATGTTTTACTTATGCATGTTTCCTTTTCCATATTTGTCTCAACTAAACAGACAGAGCCTTTTCAGAAGCCTGTGTCTTTGGAACAGCACCCAGATTATGCTGAGTACATCTTCCATCCAATGGACCTGTGTACGATAGAGAAGGTAACATTATTTATTTTAATTTGCACAAGATATGGTAAGAACAGTATGGAAATTGTTTAGGGTGGGGGTCACTACGTAGTTACCACACACACAGACTTAGTTTAAATTGTACTATTTTTACTTTTTCATAGAACATTAAAAAGAAAATGTATGGCTGCACTGAGTCCTTTCTTGCTGATATAAAGTGGATTTTACACAACTGCATCATCTATAATGGAGGTAGGCAATTTAACATGTGAACAAACTATTCTGCTTGATTTAAAAAAACAATGAAGTTAACATCTGACTTTTTCCAGGCAATCACAAACTAACAGCAACTGCAAAAGTCATTGTCAAGATTTGTGAACATGAGGTAAAAAGACTTTAACTTAATTACAGCATCACATTTGTGTTTGTCTCTGTATAAAACTAACTACATCATTGTCATTTAATATTGTTTTTTAGATGAATGAGATTGAGGTGTGTCCAGAGTGCTACCTCTCTTCATGCCAAAAAAGAGATAACTGGTTTTGTGAGCCATGTGTAGGTCTTTATATAACTTTAAATACAACTTTTAGCAGTATTTTTGTGCCCTGTCTTGTACTGTAGAACTATTAAAGACTGAATTATTTTGTTTTGGCCCCAACAGAGTCAACCTCATCCTCTGGTCTGGGCTAAGCTAAAGGGCTTTCCTTTTTGGCCAGCAAAAGCACTTCGGGAAAAGGACGGGCAGGTAGACGCACGTTTCTTTGGGCAACATGACCGGTAAGCACCGAAAAATAAATAAATAAAAAAGACCTGCTCATTTGACCAAAATTGGCCTAGATTATTGTAATTTCATAAATGTTTTATTGTGCTTTTTGCTGTGTGTTTATGAAGAGCCTGGGTCCCCATCAACAACTGCTACCTCATGTCCAAAGAGATTCCATTCTCTGTAAAAAAGACAAAGAGCATTTTCAACAGTGCTATGCAAGAAATGGAGGTCTATGTGGAAAACATTCGCAAGAAATTTGGAGTTTTCAACTATGCACCTTTTCGCACTCCTTACACGCCTAACAACCAGCTACAGATGCTCCTGGACCCATCCAACCCAAGCTCTGGGACAGTGAAAACAGAAAAATTGGATAAACTTCGATTCAACTTTGATATCGCTGCATCTCCAAAGATGATCCTCAGCAAGGGTTCCACACCCAGTGGTATGAGTCGAAGGGTTTCAGTGACGGACATGCCTCGGTCTCCCATGAGCACCAACTCCTCTGTTCACACAGGGTCTGATGGGGAGCAGGAATCAGAAAAACCCAGCAGGAATCCTGCCCTCCATTACAGCACTGGAGAGGAGTCAATGGACTGTACAGGTATATAAATGTTAAAGTGGCTATAATTAATATTTAACACCAAGACACAATTAGATGAACTTAGTCGATCAATTAGCAGCTTAACAGCCTGATGATTTACTCTTAATTTAATAGCCACAAAAATAAAAGTTAAAGATGCGAATATTGAACTTACCTTTGGATTCTGGCCAGAAACATAAATCTTAATGAAAGATAGTGTTGCTCCCTAACATCTTTTAGTCAAGTCATTAAGAAGTACTGATAGAAGTTAGTGTTGTGTTCACTGTTCACTGTTTTCACTGCCCCAAGTTGTCAAAAATCAGTTGTAAGGTAAAAGACTACATCACTCTGGGTGGAATGACACTTAAAAAAAAAAAAAAATACTTTACTTAAATATGTGTAACTTAATAAATTTAATTTGTTCTTTGTGTGCTTGGTTGTGATTACAGCATCTCCTGTCTCAGGGAAGATGGGTCCTGGAGGCAGTGTAACAGGCAGCCCAAAGCCTTATAACCCTGTACTATTGCCCAAACAGGAGAGGACTTCCGGAACAGGCAGTATCCTCAATCTTAATTTGGGTCAGTACTGACAACACAAATATTTACTATTTATGTTGTAAATAATGCTAATAATCCATATAGAATTATCATCATCATCATCATCATCATCATCATGAGAGCCAATACTCTGTAAAGAAATGAGAAAGAAAATGAGATTTTAAATTTGATGTGTTCCTTTCAGATCGAGTGAAGGCTGAGATGGATCTGAAGGAACTTAGTGAGACTGTACAACAGCAGCAGCTGCATCAGCAACAACAAGGAGCATCAGCTGCTCTCACCACCCCAAAGAAAGCCATCAGGAGCCTAGACAAGACTATTGAAAGCTGCAAGGCACAGCTTGGTACATTCTACACATTCAAGTCTTACACAAGTCACATTCAAGTTTTTTTTTTGGCACAGAACTGGTTTTTGTACTGTAAATCTTCCACTGTGTTACTTCTTGATATGCATATCCAGGGATGCAAACTTGTAACCTGTTGGCAAAATTTGCTGTTTTTATGACCAAGTGAAATTTTATGACCCTTGTGAAATGTGTAAATCTGCAAAAAAAATCTAAAGGGTGTTGGAGGGCCCTACTTTTTCAGTTCATCTAGGTGTACATGTTATTTATGCAGTTCCAGTGGCAATGTGACGTTCACTGTAAGGTACTGCACAAGCAAGCATTACATGAGATAAAACTTGATTAACTATTGACTAAGTCTCATATATAAGTCACTGTTGTCTGTAATCCTCAGTGTTGACATTAGCAGCTTCCTGTTCCTAACTGGCATTTATTGTTGCTGTTTCTGTTAAAATTTCAAACAGCAGCTCAGATTTTGTGTGTGTGTGTAAAACTGAGCCTCCAGGTTTTTTCATTTACATACACCAGTACCACAAAACTAGTCTTTAGCATTTACCAGTTTGTGCCTCTGGATATCAAGTTTGATTACACAACTTTAGTCATTTCACGAATATTCATAATACAGGCAAGCTGAATCTGTAACCATGTGTGGTATTGACTTGGATAAATTATGGAGAACAGTATTTTTGTCTATTACCAAAAAGAATTTTAACAATTTCAATACCATATAATGAAACATATATTTTTTTCTGCAGGAATAGATGAGATTTCTGAAGATGTATATAAAGGTGTTGATCACAGTGACTCTGATGAGACTGATAAATCTGACTCCAGTGACAGTGAATATCTTAGCGATGAGGAACACAAGCCAAAGTGCTCCACCCAGGAAGACAAGGACAAAACAGAACGAAAAAAGCCCAAAGTAGGCACAGAGGAAGATAATAAGGATGGAGTTAAGCGGACAGCTGATAAAGCCACCCCTGAACCGTTGCTCAAAGAGAAGCAGAGTAGCAATGGCCCAGACAGGGACCTCCAGGACAAGCCAAGAACTCCCCAATCTCAGCCACTCACTGACAAGCCTAAAGCCCCAGAGGAGGGCAGATCAGCTGCTGCTTCATCAGTGACTGAGCAAGACTCTGACTCTGAAAGAGAGCTGGTGATTGACCTGGGGGATGAACATGGAGGCCGTGATTCAAAGAGGGCAAGAAGAGATCCAGTGGCTTCTGCTGCCAAAACTCACAAAGAATGTAACATTCCCAAGTTGGAAGGTGAGGACTTTGTGGCACTGTGTTCATTTTATGCCTCAGTTAGTGGGAGAATTAGGAAAGAAATATTATGTTTACCATGTTAAAATTGAGTTTGCCAGCACAGAGTTAAAATCTTAGGACATGCTGGAGAAGGATTTACACAGGGGTCTGACTAATACAAGATCTTGGTAAGATTAAACAAGATTATGCATTTCTAGATGGAAATAAATGAATGCTATGAGAGCATTCCATATTCAAAGCTAAAGGCAGGCCAACAAAATACAATACCAATTCCCAAAAAGTTGGGAAGATGTGAAAAAGTAAATAAAAACAGAATCCAATGATTTGCAAATCAAACATAAACAACATATCAGATGTTGAAACTGAGATATTTCACCATTTCTTGGAAAATATCGACTTATTTTAAATTTGATGACAGCAACACATCTCAGAAAAGTTGGAAGAGGGGCAACAAAAAAGTAATTGCCACAAATCAAAAACAAATGGAGGAGCATTTGACAACTAATTGTTAATTGGCTACAGCTCAGTAACATGACTGGGTATAAAAGGAGCATTTCAGAGAGGCACAGCCTCTTGAATGTAAAGATGGGCAGAGGTTCACAATCTGTATACTGCATCTAAACATTTTGGAACAATTTCATAAAAGTGTTCTTCAATGTAAAATTGCAAAGACTTTGAAGATCCCACCATCTACAATATATAATGTCTTAAAATTCAGAGATTCAGGAGGAATCTCTACGTGCAAGGGAAAAGGCCAAAGGTCAAAACTGGATGCGTGTGATCTTGATCTTGCATATTTCAGCAAGACAAAATGAAACCACATACTGCATCCACCACAACAGCATGGATTAACAGGAGAAGAGTCTGCAGTCCAGACCTTTCGCCAATAGAAAATATTTGGTGCATCATAAAACAAAAAATCCAACAACAAAGGCCCAGGACTGCTGAGCAGGGAGACTCCTGCATTAGACAAGAATGGGAAAACGTTCCTCTCGTAAACCTCCAGCAACTTGTCTCCTCACCTTCCAGACATTTACAGAAAGTTGTTAAAAGAAGAGGGGATGCTACACAATGGTAAACATCACCCTGTTCCAACTTTTTTAGATGTGTTGCTGTGGTGAAATTAGAAAAAGGGTTAATATTTTCCATGATATGTTAAAACTTCCCAGTTTCAACATCTGATATGATGTTTATGTTTTATTGTGAATAAAATATGGGTTGATGAGATTTGCAAATCATTGCGTTCCATTTTTATTTACGTTTTACACATCTTCCCAACTTTTTTGGAATAGGGGTTGTATAAAAGTGTTATTTTTGTTTTGGCAGGGCATTGTATAATCCATTGATTAACTATTTACCTGATAAACCATAGATGCCAAGCATGAAAACATCATCATCCTCTTCTTTCTGTTGCTTTAGTGGTTGCCACAGTGGATTATCCGTTTCTATCTCTGCATTCTGTAACTTCCATTTGAGTGTTCGTCAAAATATTCTGTATTCTTCTCAAAGAATTTTGTATCATTCTCTCATTCTTCTTCTTCTTTTCCTTTCGGCTGTTCCCTTTCAGGGGCCACAGCGAATCATGTGCCTCCATCTAACCCTGTCCTCTTCTCTCACACCAACTAACTTCATGTCCTCGCTCACTACATCCCTAAATCTCCTCTTTGGTCTTCCTCTAGACCTCCTGCCTGGCAGCTCCAACCTCAGCATCGTTCTACTGATATATTCAGTCATTCTCATTTCTCAAAATACAGTTTACACAATATACTAATGTCCTAGTCTTTTAGCATTTATGAGCAATACCACGTTCTTCAAAAAAAGCATTTTCCTTGGTTTAATAAACTTCAGTAAACTCTATTTAAGTCTAAGTCCTTATTTTAAAATCTTGTGTGTGGAGTGCTGGTTTTATAAATCCAAAATTCCTCATCTTAATTAGCAGTGTTTTTTGTTCTATCTAGGTAAACTGCCTTCTTCTGCTGCAGCACCAGCACCATCCAGGGAGGCAGTCTCTAATCTGAAAGACTCTTTGCAGCCTGCTATCACAGCAGCCCTCAACCTTGTTGCAACTGCAGCTTCTGGTCAGCCCAGTGCCACTACAAGTACCAGCGGAACTACCAGTACCCCCACTTCTGCTGCCACCTCAGTCTCCGCAGCATCCACAGCAGGTGCACCTGTGAAGAAACAGCGCCCTCTACTGCCCAAAGAGACAGCTCAGGCGGTGCAGCGGGCAGTGGTTTGGAATCCCACCAAGTTTCAGACGTCGTCTCAGAAATGGCACATGCAGAAAGTGCAGAGGCAGCAGCAGCATGGAGAGCAGCCTGCAGCACAGACCCAGGGGCAGACACGTAGTCCACAGCAACTCCAGTCACAACAGCAAAACTCCTCCTCAAGTACCCGCTATCAGACCAGACAAGCAGTCAAAGGTAGATATTGATGAACATAATATTTCATCTGGGTATTGACATAGATAAATATGTACAAAAGATGCACAATTTCCTTTTTTTTCCACCTTTGTCCCCTGCAGTGCAACAAAAAGACCCACCTCAGAATACATTGTCACCGACAGCTGCTCAGCTAACACCTGCTAGCTCCTCTTTTATGTCAAACGACTTACAGATCCCAACAGTGTCAGCCGATGTTGCTGCAGATATAGCAAAGTACACAAGTAAAGTAAGTTAGAAACGATAAAATATTACAGCAATCAGTCATAAAGGCTTACCGTCTCTCTAAACATTGTGTGTTGTTACCGTGAAGTCACATAAACCAAGGAAAAATCATAGAAAAAAAAATCCTATTTTGTACTACTGTTTTCACTGAAATTTTAGGAGCTGAATGTAGTTAAAACTAATAATATCACATGCCTGTCGTGAAACAGATTATGGACACAATTAAAGGGACAATGACTGAAATCTACAATGACCTTTCCAAAAGCACTTCAGGAAACACAATTGCAGAGGTATATACTGGCATACAATCCGGTGATTTTATTGGCTTGTAGAAATATTTATAATGATTTAAGGATTATAAATGGTGTTTATTTTCTGCAGATTCGACGGTTGAGGATAGAGATTGAGAAACTCCAGTGGTTACATCAGCAAGAGTTGTCAGAAATGAAGCACAATCTGGGTACGTTTTTGCTTCCAGGAATGTGTCAGTACATCTCTAAATTTGTGTCGGTGAACCCTAAAAATATCATAGGATTACAGACTTTTTTTCACACTTGGTTATTTTTGTTTTTCTCATTTTAATGCAGAACTGACAATGGCAGAAATGAGGCAGAGTCTTGAGCAGGAAAGAGAACGGTTGGTGGCTGAGGTCAAAAAGCAGATGGAGTTGGAAAAACAACAAGCAGTGGATGAGACCAAAAAGAAACAGTGGTGTGCCAACTGCAGAAAGGAGGCCATCTTCTACTGCTGCTGGAATACTAGTTACTGTGATTACCCCTGCCAACAAGCCCACTGGCCGGAGCACATGAAATCCTGCACGCAGTCAGGTAACCTTACTATTTTCCATATATATACTGAATTTGGCCTGTCTGCTTCTATTAAAGTAACTGACTTTGTTTTGAATATCAGTTTTCAGCCTATAACATGTTGCTTTAGTTTGGGCACAGTGATATACAAAGCTGTCAAACCTACAAGCATATTAAAAATCATTTGGCAAATATAAAAACAAAATCCAGTGTATTTATATGCACTTGTAAGCAGGATACAAGATAATGTAGGGGTACCTGCTTTTTCTGAGGGCTGTCTGCAGACTGCTCCGTGTGAACAGTTCTCTAGTTTGGTTTCTTCAACTGCTGTTACTGTTAATGCACCAAATAAATACTTACAAAGTACTCTACAAATACAAAACTAAAATGTCTTCTTACCAACCTATGGGAAATACTTTCATGCTCCATCCTCTCATTTTGTTTTGCTTTTCCTTCCAGCCACAGCTTCGCAGCAGGAGCCGGAGGCAGAGCCCAACTCAGACCCTTCTATTAAAGCAGCTGGCCACTCTCCTGCTGCACAGTCACTGCCCTCAGGAGCAGGATCTATTTCAGACAAAAGCAACTCTCCCACTTACATGGACAAGAGCAAGGACAGTGCTGCTGTTACCATTACCTAATGGCTACACTACAGAATCTCTGGCAAATTTTCTGGCAGGACACTGTGGGTCCTGTGACATCAAACATGTGATGAAAAAGCTGGTGTTTAAAGACCTGCTTCTTTGTGACAAATCACTTTTTCCATTCCCATATGTACATTTGCTTGGCAGACAGTTTTGGTTTATCTCTATTTCAGTTTCCACAAATCTGTGTCCAGGTGTATTCACCATGTGGAAGTAGTCTGTTATGAGAAATAAAATGTGAGTCTGTATGTTTGTTCATACTGTACTGTATGTACTGTTTGTTCATTTTCTGTTATAGCTCTGTTACTGCTTTGTTTCAAGTCTGAGCTCTATTGTACCAACCCACAGAAGATTTGCTACATTATCACATTCACTGCTGCTCTTAAGTACTTAATATAATTTTTTATTTTGTTGATTACTCTCCATATTATGAGACAAAAAAAATGAAATATCCATCAAATGTTGATTCACCATGGTGCCACAACAGGCATTTTAAGTTATGCAAGTTTAAACGTGTTTCTATGTCAGCAGTGGCATTTTTGACTCATACCAGTTTTGTATTGTAGTTTCACTTTTTAGAGGTCTACATAAATCTGTGATTGCATCTAAAACTAAAAAATGTAAACTGTACAAAGTTTTTGTAAGAAGATATCCATATTTATAGTGTTATATGTTTTTATAGTATGTTTAATGATATCACATTTCTATGTGTCTAAAAGAAAGTTATTTGAAAATAAATGACTTCACATGAATGTCAATAATAAGAGAAGTCCCTCTTTAACTAATTATCCAAAGCTAATGTAAATCCTGGTCAGACTGCATCTAAGAACTTGGTAGCCATGAATAGAAACTGCATTTTGACTGGGTATTATTTCCTGTGAGCATGTCTGTTTTGAGCTTGTGTCTCGTCCTTGTTTACATATTGTACATACAATAAATGGACTTGTGGAGAAAAAAATTAAAAGGCTCAGATCAATGAGGTGTTTTTTTTTATTATTATTTGATTTTGTGTTCATATTGGTGAAAAGTTAAACTTGCATTTTTTGACTACAAGTCAAATGGTCAAAAGTGTACTGTTACTAAATTCTTCTGTACAACAAAGCAAATAGTCTTGAGTAAGTGTGCAAACTTTATAAATGCCAGAACAGTCTCTTAACTCCACTTAAATAAATTTAGACTCTAAAGTAAAAGATTTATTTAAGTAATTAAAAAAACCATTGGATTTTTAAAAATCTTTAAGATCAGGTGCTCGAATCGCACACTAAAACAAACGTAGAGTTATGAAATCAGTTCATTTGTACATGTGAAATGTAACAAGAATAATCTGCAATTAATGATATAGATATATTAATTTACAAATGGAAATCGCATTGAAAAATATGCACATTAATTCATATTTTCCTCCGCATATCTCGGATGTGTCTGTTGCTGCAGCACTAAGAAGTTCAATGATTATCTGCAACATTGCCACAATTATGTTTGTTGTCATCAAACAATCTTAAATTTACATTTCAACCACTAAACAAAGCTACTAGTGTAATTAAACGAACATGCTAGCAATCACCGTTGTTATTCTATAACCCGTACTGTCCACTTGTGATATCTTCTCGCGAGAATACGTGTCTACGGGACAGAGGAAATGGAAGGCTGTGCTAAATAACTTAATGTTAGCGAATGTAATTGTAACTGGAAGATTATTGTATATATCGTAGGTATGATTTCTGTTTTCCTCGCAGTGTCGATGTAAAAACCCGTGTCGTTCTACTTTTGTAGCGGTATATTTGCAGACAGTTGTTTTTACAGCGTATTTTCTTTTTTAATTATGTAGTGTGGGAGCTAGCGGCTAGCAAAATTAGCTCCCGAGAACAATGTCGGCCGATCGTAAGGGCACGACTTATCACATAATAAGGTCTGGTTTCTGGGCCTTTACAGACGAATGATGGACTAGTAGTGAGAATAGAAAGGTCTGCTTTTTCGTTTCTGTTTCGCCAATGTCAGTTTTAGGGACTCGGTTGACTGCCCACTTACTTGTATCTCATGTTTCATTTATATTTGCGTAAGGTAAATGAAGCAATTGCACTATGTCGATTTTATTATGTTGGCACCAGAGGTAACAATTGTGCAGCTGCTTGTTGAGTAACCAAGTTAATAATGAACAGTTTTATTCATGCGTAAAATTGCTGTTTTTAGCGAGTATCTGCTGCTTTTCTGCAGCAAACTGGAAACTTGATCTTGGGCTCTCATTAGTTGTCTGTGTTATTGTTTTTTTTTTTTTTTAGTGACAAAACAACAACTGAATAATGGAATGAGAAAAAAAAAATTAATATAATAATCTGGACCTTGACAGAGCAGCAGAACAATGTATTAATTTAACAAATTTTACAACAATCTAAAAGTAGTCCATTGAAGTAGTTGAAAAAATATATGATGCTATGGGATTGTTACATAAGCATAAGTAGTAATTTTAATTTTGTACCTGGTCAGCTTTGGCTAGTTGTCATTAATGTCAGGAGAGTCGTAACCCTTTTTAAAATCATTTGTCTATGTCAGCCTGTAAACAACCTTGAGGAAGTTAGTATTATTAGTGTAATTATTGTAGAATTATTCAAAGGAGTATGGATGTGAACAAAAGCTAAACCAAAACTTCATTTGATTATTAATTAGTTACTTGTCATATATTTTACAATATTTTTTAAATTCTAATTATGTCTAATTTAATCCAGATTTTGTTAGCACTATAATCTACAATAAGGTATGACATTTTTCATATTGTTTTAGGTCAGTAGTTGTAATGGACTGATAATTAGGCACATTTTTATAGGTTTTAGAGGTTTGAGTTTTGGAAATGACTACCATCTCTCTACTCTAGCCAATGTAATTGAGTTAAACTGTAGAGATATAAGTTTGTGGGTGTGTATTTTACCCTAATTTTTCCCTCCCTAATTTTCCCAGGTACCCAGAGTGACAAGTGGAATGGCATTTTACACCTGAAAATCAGATTTTAACAGTCGTCAGTTTATTGATTATAAAGGTACCTTTTCTACTGCATGTAGCCCTTCTTCATCTTAACATTTGGTTGACATGTATTTAAGCGTGTATTCTAACAAATTATATCTTTTTTTTGCTAGCCTTGTTACGCGTGGATGTGAACATGGACGCTCTGGAAAATAACTGCATCACAGATGATAACAACTCAGGTATAACTTTTAAAAATTATGTTGTTTGAGTTGCTGAAATGGACAGATGTTTGATGTGGAGTATATACATGTATATGTATGAACATGGAAGGGATTGTGGTTTTTATATTGTTAATCCCGTTTGCTTCTGTTTTTCTGTAGAGGAACAGCAGAACCAGACAGAGTTGACTGTTAGGCCAACTCTATCACAAGTAAAAAAGTCATGGGGCTTCAGGCGAACAACCATTGCTAGGAGGGAGTTCATGGAGGAAGTTGGAGACCTAACACACAGCCCTCCACTTGTACGCCGTGGAAGAAGTCGTCGAGCTAACCAGACACCTCAGACCACAACAGACACCCTGACCACCCAGAAACCTACTTATGCAACTAGGAATGTTTTAGATGACCTTGAGTGGTCTGCCCCATCTTCACCTGTATCACAGGAGAGCAAGCCAACCTTAGAAGCTTCCGCAGGAGGGAGCCTCGACCCCAGTTTATGGCAAGATATTGGGTCTGCCTTCCACACTGCCTTTTCACTGCTTGGTGGGAATGAGGGCTTGTCAATGGACATCCCAGATGCACTTTCAGGCCCTGACATTTTGGAAGGTACTGATGCCATTGACACCCTTCCTTCACAGACAATAGTCGAAACGGAGGTGTCTGACAATATGGAATCTGCCGAGGAAATGGATATTTCACTGCCAGTTGCTTGTGACAGTGTGGCTGAAAATGATGATGTACTTTTGATCTCTAGTCAAGAAGAGGACAGTGATGAAATGACTTTGATACAGATTAAGGAGCAGCTGGCATCTAAAGGCAGACAGGGAGACACAAAAGCTAAGGGGGGAAAAGGTGGAAGAAGAAAGGCGAGAGGGCGAGGGAGAGGAAGAGGAAGAGGACGGGGAAAAGGTAGAGGAAGGGGGAGAGGGAGGGGTAGGGCAGCAGAGTTTCAGTCTATCATTCCAGACAGTGAGGAGAGTAATGATGAGGTGATGCTTGTTAATCCAGGTGAACAACTACAGCAGTTGCAAGAAGAAGAAAAAAGTGATTCATGCCCAGCAATACAGATATCACCTGCTCCCTCTGACATCACCATGAGTCCTTCTCAGCATTCAAGCTCAGACTGCATAATCATTGATTCTGAATTAGACCAGATTACTGATATAACCTCTGGC
The DNA here is from genome assembly GCF_033026475.1 of Channa argus. Taxonomy (NCBI): domain Eukaryota; kingdom Metazoa; phylum Chordata; class Actinopteri; order Anabantiformes; family Channidae; genus Channa; species Channa argus. The sequence continues at coordinate 8,468,378 of NC_090209.1, forward strand.
CAGTATGATGATGCACCAGAAAAGGAGGAGGTCAAGGAGAAGAAGAAAGGCAAAAAAAATGTAGGAGAGTGTCCAAGCATAGCAGATACAGAGTGTTATGATCCCAATGCTCAGTACTGCATATGTCGACAAAAACACGATAAAAGGTAAAGGCTCATTTCTAGTAAAAATCTCTTGGATTCAGCTGCTATTTTGTAGATTTGCATACTTGAACCATCTGTCAGTTTCACTTTCTGACTTCACATTCACTGCTGTTTGTTTACTGCTTTCTGTAGGTTCATGATCTGCTGTGACAGTTGCCACGAGTGGTTCCATGGTGACTGCGTTGGCATTACTGAGACGCAGTGCCGAAAGATCAAGAAGAAAGGGCAACAGTACATCTGCCCCCCCTGCACTGCCAAGGAGCAATTTCAAACTTCCAAGCCTCACCTTCAGCCAGAGCCTGAGCGGATGCAGAGCTATTCCGAATGCATTACGCTAAGTCCATCTGGTGAACAAGGGGAAAGGGAGCAGCAAGCCTTCAAGGTGAGATTTAAGTTTTGATCACCATTGATCTCTAGATAGCTCTGATCTTTTTCACAACAGGATGAAAATGTCTTCTAACTTGTTTGCCTTAGCATAAAGTTTTGTTTTCCCCTTATTGTAGAAAATGTAACACATTTCTACTCATAAGTCACTTGCTGATTTGCATGAAGGATGTGTGTTCTAAGTCTTAAATGAGATTCTGGTTTCAGGAAACTTTGGAGAAGGAGGAGGAGGAGGTTCCTGTGATAAGGCCAGACCCTGAACCTGAGATGGAGACAAACGACTCTCTCCACCTGTGCATTGGACCCGGGTGCTCCAAGGAAGCCCTGCCAGACTCTGGCTACTGTGGCACAGACTGCATCCTTCAGCATGCTGCTGTCACTATGAAGACACTCTCAGGCCCTAAGGTGCCTAAGCCCAGAGGACGGGCACAAAGAAAAACTGTCACGTTCAGACCCCCCACAAGGGTAAGAAATTGAAACATAGAAACTGAGACATTTGGCATTTGAGATGCATAGTTAATTTCTTTTCTTCTAGAGTCCAATTTAATGCAAAAACACTGGTAAGAATTAAAGCTTACACTATCTTAGTATTTGACTTGTGCAAATATTATTTGGATAGGGTCAGAGGTCGGGTAGGACGTCTAAGAGGTTAGCTGGAAATGCTGAGGAAGAAGGTGAAGAGGAGGAGATGAAGGAGGATGGTGGAGGGCATACGGAGACTGCGTCTTCCTTAGCCTGCAACCCCAGTCTCATAGAAGTTCAGATCCCTTCCATTCCATCATCTCAGTTTTACACAGCGTGTACGTACTATTCACTACTCATACACATTCAGATCATGCAGGAGTTCAAACACAGCACACTTCTGTTTGCATCACTACATTTTCTTTCTTTGAATCCTTGCCACTGAATTATACACACACACACACACACACACACACACACACACACACACACACACACACGCAAACAACAAAAAATATTATGGGATGACATAAAAGTAGCAGGGGTCAGCAGTGGGTAAGTATGTCTACTTTTATCATTCATTTATAAATACAAATGTCCAAAATATTTTGCCGAAACGGTCTTGACTGATCAGGATTCCAGTATTCAACTAAATGCACTCATTTACCGTAAACCAGTCTCACACCTGGAAACATAAAACCATGGTATATGTTTGGGAAAGGCAGAGAATCGAAACTCTCCTTCAATGTTCAGTTTGTCTAAGGTCTCAAACTCAGAGGTTCTCATGGAAAATCTTACATGACTGAAATTCACTGAATGAATGACTGATGAACACAAGTGGCACAAAGCTTTAGTTGGTCAAAAGGAAGTCTCAACATAATGATGGTTTTGGCAAGAGTCTTTTTTTCTTTTCCGGAAACACACCTCATACTATAAAAAGGTTGGCCTTCAAAAGTGTAAAGAAAACCTCAAAGGGACTTTGCCAGTATTTATGATCTCCCACCATAACTAACATTGCGCTCAATTATTGCTTAGCAAACAGAAAAATTTCATTACGTGCATTTGCTGTTTATTTTAACATTTTCCCTACATCACATTGCACTAATTTTAACAGCAAAATGTAAAATTGTGCACTCCATGCAGATTAAATTCCGTTTTTCTGGGGTCAAGAACAAACTTAACATAGCTATAACTGCTATACCATTTGTATTCTTTTTGGCTAAAGGGCATAACTAGAAAGACTCTACACACTAGGATGTACATACTTCATTATAATTATAACAAACTCCAGTCTAATCCCAATTTATAGTTTATACCCTCACCCCTCAAGTATTCCCTTATTTTTGAGTTTCCTCTAAAGTCATAAGGGAGAGTGGTGCATGATTATACGGGTCGTATATACCATCACAGAGAAATAGGATTGTGTGTTGGTTGCTGAGGTGTCCTCAGTAAAACCATACACAGTAGAAACACTGGGACACCTCTATAACACTATTCACATTTCCAATACGCACGTTCACGTCAGTGCTTGGTACCTGCCTGCACAGCTTTTTGTGGGATGACACAGCACTGATATGGAAATCTGAATGTAAAAATGCTGATGGTCTTGCACTAACAGTCATTTCATTAGTTAACATTAACTGGATTATTGCATTGGGTGAGTGGTTACCAGCACTTATATTTTGCAAATAACACATGAACAACACATGAAACAACTGTAAACTAAGGTAATCGTGTGCTTAATGCAATTTTTAAAGGCTATCTAGCAGAAATATAAAGAAATACTGACATTTAATTATAACTTTTTAGAGTCTGCCTTTGAAAACATTTGAAGTCCTGCATAGCCCTAAATCTTTGCCCTGCCTCTCTTTACCCCGCTCTGCTAAAGTGAATCAGAACACTTTCCCTGGGAGGGACAAGAAGGAGAACTGTGATTGGGGCTTTATATAAGATCAGTGAAAGAGGTCTGTGTGCAAAAGCTTTTATTTTTGGAAATTCAGCACAAATATTCTAGTAAAACTGTTCTTGTCTCAGTGTATAGGACATATGTTGCTGGTAGGTTCTTACATTATTTGATTTATGCAATAATTTTACTTTTTATTGGTTTTAATATTGTGGTGAACGGGGGTGATTCTTGGCACTGTGACTGGTCTGCAGTGATAACTGTCGATTGTAGCCAGGTTTTAACGTATCTTTTTCCCGTTCTGACCCGTCCACCAAAACATTTAATCATTGTGTGATATTACTTTTAGGGCTGACCAATCTGCACAGTTTTTTTTAACACCTAAATTATAGTATAGTCCCAAAACCTTGTGGACTTCCTGAAGTTTTTTTTCCCCATGGTGGACCCTGATTTTGAACATCAGTTCATAAAGATGAAAAGTTTTTTTAGTTAATTTTTGTTTTGACAGTTAAAAAATTAGATGTCTGCTGATATATGTAGTTTGTAATAGCATAAAATGTTTAGTACATGAATCAAACTAATTGCTGCACTTAATCCACGAAATGCACTTTCTAACATAAGAATTCAACAGTTTCCAACATTTCTTGCGGTTGTTTCATGTTTAAACAACCTTCCCGGTATTTCATTGAAAACATTTTTACATCAAGTCTCTTAATGCTGTAACTTACAGTGCCTCATCTATCACTACTCAACACAAAAACACACTCTTGGACCTTGTAACATAAACACACGAATGTTAGGCTGGATAGTGTCGTAAAGGAATGGGCACTGGGTTTCTGGCATGGAGGAGGAGAAGGTGAAGGAGTTGAATGATTGCTGCTGCAGAGATGCAGTGGGAGGATTCATCTGTACAGATGATAAAAAGACGTTCCACCTGGCATCCACTCAACAGTGAATAGATTTGTTGTCACATTTCCATGATGATGGTATTGAAGTGTCAGTGGCCTCAGTAAAATGCACCTGCTGCTCTTGAGGAAAAAGTCCTCATTGTGCTGCAAATGAAGAAAGCTCTCAATTCAGTTCACCATACTGTGCATATACACAAACTCTAGAGGAGGAGGAATTTGTGGGAAGTGGGTAGAAGATAGGATTCTTCTTTCTGGATATAGTGTTTATGCAATTCAACGTGTGCCATATTTGTGTTAATAAGTTTTTTTTTTTTTTAAATATACAAACTGTATGAATACACCCATAATCCTGATATTTCGAACCCTGTGCCCTTCACTTTTGTTCATACACTCTTATATATATATATATCCACATATTTATATATAGATACAATTATCATTATTATAAAATATCTTTATTTAATTTAAAAGTAACACATTCTGGCACAGAGCCAGCTTTCATATGCTGAGTTGTAATCAGTAATAGTGTGGATTTTTGAAAGTAAACAACAAAATAATTTTGCCATCCTTTAGCTATTGCAGTCCACAACAAAAAATACAGTCATCGGAACATTTATCTTCTAGTTTAATATTGTAATTGATCCCTGCAATATTGTTTTGTATGCTTTGTTAATCAAATGATCAGGTTAATGCAACCAGCATAGTTATGCATAACTAAAAGAATTAACTTAAACAAAGTGGTAGGCATATTTCATTTACCTAACTACAATCCAGAAATTAAAAACATAAAAATAGAACAATTTTAAAAACATTATATTGTTTCAGATGAAACTTCAAACGCAACTGATGGGTTATAAATTAAGAAGGGACCCTTGTCATTCCTCAAAAAAAGAACAGTATTTAAGGTTCCCTGTGGAGTTTTTGACTTATAGTGTAGTGGAGCTTTGTTTCCTCCTTGTTGTTTCTTACACACACACACACACACACACACACACACGAACACATGCATGCAATGCAGTGGACAGTCTCGCCAGTGATTTCACACAGTGCCACTGATCTTCAGGTTACCAGCATGTGCTGCAGTGCACCAGCAAAGTCAGAAGAACTGTCTGCTAGTAAGCATGGATACAAGCAACGCAAACAAGAAGAAATGCACTCAACATCGTTTAGAACACCCAAAGTTCTTGAGTACAACATAGACCCTTTTTAATTTCTTTGTTTAAAACACGAAAACTCCACAGGACACCTTTTTTAAGTATGTGATGCTTTGGCGTCAAAGCATCTCTGTCTGTATATTTTCAAGCACATTGACAGCAGCAAACAAAATGTTTTGTCATCATTTCCATAGTTTCCTTTGAACACTGAACCAGGCTCAGTTTCTGATCCCTTTTCTTAACTATTACAACTGGTCAACTAGTGTGAAAATGTTAAATTTGAACAATAAAATAACTTCACTGACAGTCACTCTGCAATGGAAGTGATACGTAAGCAAACCAAATGTCAGTAGGGCAATATCATATAACCCACAGGTGTCCGCATCACTTAAACATACACGTTTACATAATAAATGCACTGCTTTTGCTGTGAATTAACTATGCCAAACAGGAGATGGTAGCAGAGCATGCTGCCATGCTGCGGGGATTCGTGGTTGGTTGACCACTATTAGGCTTTAGATTTCTTGGCAAGCTCACACAGTTCATGTTTGATCAAATTGCCTTTGAAATCTTTGTGCTGTCACCCCATCAAAATTGGAATCAACATTCCTCTGTTGTTTTCAAGGCGTTTCACATTCACAAAACACAGCAGCATGCATTTTCAATGTCCTGGTTAGCTCAGCTAATTGATATGTTTTCTTTAGTGTTTTTTTTTTTCTTGGAACTTCTGAAAGAGGAGGAAAAAAAACAACCAAAAAAAAATTACGAATATATGAAATTCTATCAGTGATGTAAATATTGTCGCCACTTCTGTATGAAGTTTCAGAAAACAAGTCCTAGGGCCATAAAAATGTGAATTGTTAGATACGATTTTCGATGAACTAACCCTTCAGTTATTGCATACATTGCTCACGTTAAAAAAGGAAGGGGGTTAAGATGGGCAAGGTGTGTCGTCAGACTTTAACAGACTATGGTTATGCGAATAAAAATATGAAAATTCTAGGAACTTGAGTAAGTCTTGATATATACTGATTGCAAAAAGAAATCTAACACTTCAATAAAATACAATAACAAAACCAATAAAAAGGAAACAAATTAGTATGTTGTCTCGAAAACTAACACAACAGTAGTCGATCAGGAGCTGCTTCTGCTTGTCGCTTCATTGAGCCAAAGAGCCTATGAATGTGCAGCTGTGAAGTGCTGACACATTTCTGTAGAGATTTCTGACTAAGCTGCTGACTCTTGGGAGGCAGAGGTCATATCCCCAGCAGGTGTGTTGCAGGATTTTTCACATGTTTTCTGTGCGCTTAGGCTCAGTAGGTGATGCAGTGTGAGGCAGCAAACACTAATGCAGACAGCAGGTCTGTGGGGCAGATGTGGTCTGGTGAATAGAGGTGTTCTTGGTCGTCACCACACAATTTGCTGCAGAGTTCCATCTCTGCAACACATCATGAAACTCAGGAAATGACACATGGCATTTGTCTCAGAGGGGCTTGAACTTTAAATAGAGGTCACCATGAAGATGACATAAGTGGACATTTCTTCCGCTGGACCCCAAAGGACTCACCATGATCCTCAGTGTGAATGTCAAGTTACGTGGGTTGGTGCTTCTATGCTGGTTACAACACTCAAGACATATTTCTGTCAACCCAAAAGCAATACTTAACTAAAAACAGTCTTTTCCATCAGTATATACGATATAAAACATTCTTTCCACAAATCTTCAGATAACACATTGCCTTAACTTTTAGATGTTCAAAGTGACTTCTGTGCCTTGTTACATATCATTACATACATTATCGTTTAGGTATGTACAGCAAGATTCCATGCAATATTTTTTTTTTCCAGATCTAAAGATCTTTTAAATACACTATTCCATTTATTTGAATAGTTCACATGTTTGTTCAGCTTATTCAAAAGCATCAGTTTAGACTTGGAGCACATATAAATTGTCAGTGGGGGACTTAGTAACAGATAACTTTTTCAGTGCTTAAATGCCAGTCTATCAGTCTTGAGCCATTGCAAATCTTGTTCTGTGGGACAAAAGACAAACATACAGTGATAACCTTTGAAAGAGCTTGTTTTGATCGTGACTGCAATGAAAGGACAAAATGGGGCAAAAGTTGCTGTCTAATCTTTCCACAGGAACTAATCAACTCAGTTGAGTTTAATGGTTTAGTAATGGCAAGGTGATTGTATCAAGCAAACTAGTGTCAGGAAGTAGCTCCCCACCCCTCTGAAGACTTGTGCCTTATCAAACACAATGCTGGGTTTTTGGTGTTCATACAACTTGCAAATGACCAGTCAACTTACGTGACATTTTATAATGCTGTGTACAGCATGAAGTAGTGAACTGTAGGCCTGTCTGGATAGTATATTTACTTTGGTTCAGATCAATAGTTTTTTGTTAGAATGTTTGAGGAGACTGGGCGTCTAATGTTTAAGCAAAACAAAATAGACATTTTCTATTGGAGGTGCTGCCTAATATAATGTGAAAGTTTTAGATAAACTTTGTTCTTTTATTTTCTGCCATTTCTCTGTTAAATCCTCCCAAAGCTGGCATTTTCTGAACATGTTTAATCTTTAGTACTTTAGTACCATAGCATTTTATTGCAAAACAAGAGCACCATCTTCTGGCCTGGCAAATAATGTGCAGCCAAAGAGAGAACACAGCCGGTAGTCCCAGAATTTCACAGCTTGTGCATTCTTAATGTTTGTAACTCCTTAAATTTCTCCAAATGAAATGTAGTTTTAAACCAAGGTTCTGTGTTGTATTTTAGTATACAGTCACCAGGGTTGTGAAATAAAAAATAAATGGCCCCATTCACCAGTAATTGTAGCATAAATACATACATGTGTTTTTTTTTCTCAAAATGTCATGTGATGTTTGAACAAACACCACCCAAACATGCACCAACTAGCTGGCTTGATGAATGCCCTTCTAGTGCAGCTGATTGACACCCACAAACTCCCCTACTTGTATTCAGTTTGCCATTATAGTCAAATCCCCCTGAGTTAAAATCCCCATGACATGTTTTATATTGTGACTCCTACTGTTATGAAAAACCTTTAGGGCTTCAGCCATTGAGACCGCAAATAACAGTCTAAGCACATTGTTTTTCACTGACGTCTTCACTGCACTAAGCCCTGAAGAGATTAAAAGTTTCATGATAAAACTGTTGTCAATAAGAGAAGAAAGATGCCAAACTCAACAGAAGTCAGCAGTGAAGAATATGTTCTTTAAAAGAGGAGGAATTCCAGCTTTCTTGCTCACACAAAAACTCTAAGCTGTTGAAAAAAAAGTAATACATTTTGGAAAATACATTTTGGATCTGTTTCATTTCTTCCAAAGATCAGCTCCACTCTCATCACTGCCTAGCAAATGCTAGGACTAAAGGCAGCAGCTGTGCTAGCTTAGATCTTCTGAAAGACACTGTTTTCAACTTGGAAATACTCCAGCACAAATACAGCATAAAACCACAACTATTTATTTTATTTCAGTTTTGTAAGGATTAAATTACCAGTTTATAATGTCATCATTAGTGAGCTCTAGCTTTTTTATTTATTTTTTTACCTTAGTACACATCCAGGAGGTGGAGCCACCTGCTTTGAGTCTTTATTCTAAGTTAGTATAAAATAACATTCTCCGGGTTTGGAGAAATTCACAGTGATAAAACTCAATGACAATTTGACGTTCTGTCCAGGAGACATCTGTGGTGTGTCCACAGATTTTCTTTCTTAGCTTTTTAGTCAATGGAAACTAATTAAAAAGAACTTGGATTGAACAGATTGGCCCCCTGTGGCTCACTCATTTGCAGTAAGATTAAATAACTCCAAACACTAATACCAATACTGACTATACAAGCCTATAATGCAAAGTCACTAAAATAATTAAGTCTATTCAAGCACACTTGGTAAGCCATAAAACACTCATTTAAACAAGGTCATGCTGTCATACCAGTAGCCTCCCTGTGGTTAACTACCATGATGAAGCCTTCTCCTGTCAGCCTTTAAAATAACATGTCCACAGTTCAAGTCCCATGCATGAAACAGCAGCTTTTAAACTTCCACAGTTCTTTTTCACCACATCAGCTGGACCACTGACTCTAGATGAACGAGCTGCATCCACAAGAATCTAGCCAACACGTCTAGCAATTTCCTTCCAGCATTGCCTAGCAACCATCTATTCCTCTCCAGTTCCTCTTTGTTTATTCATGTTTACATTTTTTTTATTGAGTTCTTTCAGTTATTGGTGAAGAAAAACTCGAAAGGGGTGGTTTCTCTTTTCTGAACAGCCAGCCAGATGTTTCAGTTATGTTTGTGCAGATCTGTGTGCGTCCTTGAGGAGGTCTGGTTTTAAGAGGCACAGCTGAAATTTTGGAGAACATAACCCGCCCCTGCAGCCCTTAAATCTGGCACCACACTCTTTCCAGAGATACTGGACAAGAGCTTTCCTGTCTTGACATGGAGTGACAAATTTAGTATGTCATGAATATGAAACTAACATTGATCCAATGTTTAGCAGATGGTGGATGTATGTGTGTTTCAGAGTCGACTTTTATGAGAGCCATACATAACTTTTCTGTCTGTTGATTAGACACAGAAGATCATGTATATGAACAGCTTTTGTTTATAGTTTACTCTGAATATACTTGGTTACCTAAACACATTTTATTAGCAGATTTCATTAGCTGTACCTAACAAACTTAATTTTAGGAGTAAGATATTTTAAAATTGTAATCCTCAACTTCAACACCAATTCTGATTCAATGGGAACCCCAAGCCAACATTACACTTGTTGACTGCAGGGAAATATTGAGTGTACAATTTGAAGCAACTGTGCAAATACAGAGCTAAACTGAGAGACGTGGAGCTTGTGGACCTTGACACAATTTTGTGAAATTTTTTTCAAAAGTTGCAAAGTATTTTGAGCATAAACCTAACTTAAAGGTTACTTGGCTGTGAAAAAGTGAATTTAATTATCTCTTTACCACCAAGCTTATGACAAGGCTGCTCCATAATATTCAATAATTATGAAGATTGTACATAATCTTTATTCAAAGCAAAGGTCCACAGATGGGGAGTTTGATTTAGGCAAATTAAAAATGATGTAGTGAAATGTGTATGTAGAATGTATGAAAATGTAAAAAAAATGTAGAAAAAACTGCTGTGGATCAGAAAGATCCAAGTAAAGTGTTTGACAAACAGATGCAAAAAATCCCACTTTTGTCATTTGAACCAATCAGAGACATGAACAGTGATTCAGTTTAAGACCAGGCTAAGTACCTGCAGCCACCAGGGTGGCTCGTTGAAATGACAGCTGTAATTGCAGCTTATTTTATCGCCAGCTAGAAAAGGAGAAAATATCTTGCTAAAACAAATAATTGGAAATTATTTGTCAACTATGTTTGTTGTGTTGTTTGTTGTTGATTACACAAACAAAAAGTATTCGGTCTCAAGGTATTTCGTTTTCATCTGATATGTACAACTTGTAAACTAAAACAACAACACTAAATTGTGTCATAGTAAGAATTTAATGAGGAAAGATTATTATGGAAATGCTTGTGTAGGTTAAAAAGGATAAGAAGAGCTTACAATTGCTTTCCTGCTGCTGTGAAGCCTACTCATTTACAATAAGCCCATATTACATTTTTTACTGAATGCTTAAACACTAAGTGATTCCTAAAGTACTATGTCTGAAACCATCAACACTTGTAGCCAATGCATGTATGTAAGTGTGCCAAACTAAGTGCAGTCCCTCCTTTAAACCTATTTTGTAGTTTTATTACCCACATTCAGCAAATCTGTAAACACTGGTCTCCACATCTCTGCACTATAGTGCTAAATGCCTGTCCACAGGTGCATAAAAATAGAAAATGATTTCACTGACAAATAGAGCTTAAGCACATTGAATAGGCCCCAAGTAAACATTTGAAGAGGACAGCACTGTAGGTCAATGATGAACAGAGAGTTAGATGAATGAGAACTGGAGAATGAGGATATTCCAGTGATCTATTAATTTTTATATCCTCACAGTGGAAAAGCTAAAACCACAAGTGTTTGGCTTATACTATATTTGTGTTTAGTGTGTAAAAATAGCCTAAAAGATACTGCTTAAGCAATCAGGAAACTCTGGTTGGTGGTGTGAAAAAAATTCTGGGGAGACGAGAGTTTTGGGGGTCAAAGTGAAATACTGCTCGGTTTATCAAAACCGTGTGTTAATCACTAAAGCAATAGGTAACGATAAGGTAAAGATCTGTGAATCTGATTTCAGTGTGGGTTTATTATCAATAATAATAGAAGTAAGGACTCCATCATATCAGCACATTAAACATTTAAATTTCCCAAGCACACATGTAACACTGAACTATGTAAATATTTTAAGAAAGAGGTAGATGAAAATAGAATAAATTTACCACCAGATCACCAGATATTTAAAAATGTTAAATGTTTGCTGAAGGAATTTAATATCTTGTAATACATTTAGTGCCCCAGTAAAACTAATAAAGCTAAAAAAACAAACCAAACCTAAAAGCAAACAAGCTCACTTTAAACCTGTTCCGTAACAGTACTTGGACATAGATGATCATACTTGTGATTTCCACCTTTTTGATGATTGTTTTTTCTAATAATTTCTTTAAAAGGGTGAGAAGCAACTCAGCTTCAGCTGTTGTCCCGGTGAGGTGAGCAGGATCTTACGCAGATCTTGTACTGATTAAAGCTGTTCTTCTGCAGCAGGCTGGTACTGACAAGGTGGTGTCACCTGGTGTGTGGAGCAACCAAAAGATAAAATTTAAAAAGTTACATAGTGATAACAACACGACCATTTCACTTACATCACAGAGAAGTAGTATTGGTAAATATTAGTCAATAAATTATTATTACAGCAAACTTTCCACTCTTTGAAGTCATATAGGTAGAAACTGAATTCAAAGATTAACTACTGCTGTCTACTCAACACAGTGTGTTAATGTTGCAGTGTGCAGTTTGATGATATTTCTTGGTTTACAACATTTTGAAAAAAAATTGCACAAAAATGGATTCCTCATCTTTGCATCACAAACTGAATGATGACAAAATACAGGAACAGATCAAGCCACCAATGCACCAATCTACATTTTGTAAAGAAAAGCATATCAGATTATTATCAGATTATTATTTGTAAATAAAAGATCTTAAATGACAGTTTTTTTTTTTTTATTTCACCTGCTTCTAATGAGCAACTCATAGGCTTATCTTTCGCAAAATGGGTTTCAATAAGAGTTAATTGTCAGCAAACAAGTTAACATAGCATAGCCTCAAAGCACTGTCTAGATGTCTGTGGCTACTTTTTTTTATCTGCATCATTCAGAAATGTGTGTTAACTGTCGTAGCCCTGAAACGTTCAAAGAACAAACGGGGAACTCACCAATAGTTTGATACCTTGTAAAAAGAACAGACTTGACTTTTCTTTGTTTTTTCTGGCTCCACTTCTCCTCTCCTTCCTCTCGTGTAACACAAATAGGCTGCTGAGTTGCAGCAACAGTTGGACTGACATAGTTATAGTGGGTGGGACAGAGACAGAGATGAAGCAGAGAACTGTCCAATCACAGGAGGTCAGAAACATTAAAACCATGTCCATTGGCTGTGGCATACTACTGTCTGTGTCCTTTGGGGAAATCTAAAGCTGCAAATCAGAGCACAGATCATTTGATTGCCAAAAGTTCACAGTGCCACATGCATATCAATTTTATGGGCACACAGGAAGTACATGTATCGTTCAGAAAATACCTAGAGGGCAACAACCCAACAACCACATTGACAAAATAAGATACAGAATCCCTTGGAGTCCAGTTGCTGGTAGCAAGTGGTTGTTGGAAACTTGTAATTGAGTCCTCTGAAAAAACATCCTGGAAATAGTGGTGGTGATAAAACATAACAAATCACTAATCATATGTCAAGAACAGCATCACAAGAGTTGATCTGCTTTAAGAAAGGTCATATGGCTAAATATTTCCACCATTAAATCCATTAAAGGCACTTTAAATAAAGTCATTGCATTTTAATAAATATTTTTTGTTTTACTGGTTGGATTGCTCAACACATTGTGTACAGAACTTTTGTAGGTATATTTTGAACAAAGACAAGAAGTGGGCTAGGATTGTTCTTGTTATCCCAATCTTCATACTGATGACTGGATCAAGGGTTCTCAACTTCCTTTTAGACCCTCATCCATGGGTCAGAAAGATGCCATCATGTTGAAATTACACCTACCCACCAAGACTAATGGTCTCTCTCACACACACACACACACACACACACACTCACACACACACATTCACACAAGTGAAAGAAAAATCTTAATTCTGTTTATGAATGCAGGAAATTACCTTCTGTATTTTCTCTAAATATTGTTTCTGTAATTAATCTCCGCATCTAAGCTGGTTTTAATGGGTGCATCAGATCTCACAACATTCTGCATCTTCCAAGTCCTTAAAAATTTAATTATAACAAGGTATTAGCTCACACCTCTCTGCACATGTACCACAGATTTCATCTCCATGGCTCAGCTTCTCCAACTGGTGCTTGTTTGCATGTTGTTTTGTTTCTATACCCCAGTGTCACAAAGCACAATGTAGGCAGGAACCTATCCCAAAATAGCTCATCTAACAGTGTTCATATTTACTCTGCTGTCTTTACAGGCTGTCATAAACTGATCAAATCTTCTCATCATAGAGATGTGACAATTGTGGTTAACAATCCATAGCACACAAAGTATAATAAAAACAATATGGGCAGTACATAATTTATACCTTGTTTGTAGACACAATTTAAATTCTAAACTTAGAGAGCTTTATGAATGCCTAAGCGATTTCTAGCTGAAAATGATTAACTCACGCATCTTTTTATTGTCCAACTTTATAATACAAACTTTTATTAACAGAGACAAGTAAGTGTATTTTGAAGGTTTGGGCTGGATCTATGTAGGGTCCGTGCGGCAGAAACATTATTTTCATGGACATGACAATAGAAGTTGTGTTGAGCTGGTATATGTTTTGGCATCTAATTCACCATAGGAAAGCTTAGGTGATTTTAACTTTACAGCTTTGTATGTCCTTCAGTGAAAGAGACGGTAGATGTCATTTGATATTTAGTTTGTATGATCGTCCTCATAATAATGCAAATGATAATTTGTCATAATTTGAAAACACAAATCATCAGTTTGTGACAGTGGAAAATATTCCAGTCTGATAAATGGGCATTCATTCTTTGATTTTTAAAACTAACCGTATTGGCACTGCCTCAGTAGTCGAACACCTACACTCATATTTTCCAAAATGGCACTGGTGAAAAAGCTTTATTTATACTTGTCCATCAAATCTAGCTTGTAGGTCTCATGCAGATTCTGTGTAGGAAATATCACTACATACTGTGCCATGGCGACGCAGACGCGTTAGCTTTCCTTCCTGCCTTGCAGTAATTTCAATAAAAGTAACAAAACCTTTCAGTCTCGGTCAGTATTTTTTGCTACTTGCAGCCTCTGCGTAGATTTACCGCAGGACCATAAATAACGCTTTACAGAATGCAGAAAGAGAACACAAGGATGTTTTAAAGAAGGTGAATGTTGCTTTATCCTCCTAGAGAATTGTGCAAGAAGTTAATGGAGAGTACTGATTTACTGCTATTCCTTAAACTAGGAAAAACTACTGTGTGCTCTTCCAAAGAACACATCACTACTGTGGACGTGTTGCTCCCAGGCATTATTTCAAGTGGTGATGTCAGTCCTTTAAATATTCAGTGATGAGTGACAAGAACAAACCTTGTCAGAATGTCAGATACATGTCCTTCCGCATTTAGTTTTCCTATTAAGATTTTTGAGCACTTAAAGATTTGTAGCTGTAACTCTGCCATCAAGATATTTACTGATGTAGCATCTGCAACAAATGATATTTTTTGAAATGTTAAGTTGAAATAAGCATATTTAATTACTAGCTCTGCCAGTAGCATGTTAGTGCAGAAATGCAGATTGTTATGTAGTTTCAGGTTCTTGTACATTTCGATTACAATTCCAAACAAGTAGGAGAAGCCAAAACCTGTGTATGAAAAACCCCACACTTCAAGTATAAATATCTGTAGAGGAAAAGTTTTTTCTTTATCAGATAATTATGAATGAATCTTTTAAATAGTAAATATGCATAGAGCAAATTAAATCTGTGCTTACGTGTGTCTTAAGGTTAGCTCACTTTATTAAGATAAGTGCATAAAATGAAACTTTATTTATTAACATGCAATTCGATTTTAAAAGATTTGAGGAGTGTACACTTTTGTGATAATTCAACATTGTGTCTTTGAATGGAAAGATATTCCAGGTAGCAAAGACCCTTAAACTACATACCACAATACACAGTGTCCCCAAAGTACAACAGCTATAATTATAATACAGCCTTTAAGTATTGCTTGCCCAAATGTAGTGACATTTCTTAATAGTTTACATCTTATAAAACTCCCAAAGTGACATGATGGTATTATTTCATGTTTGTAGTTGTCTGATAACATTACTACCACTTTATGTACACAATATTTCTGTGGACTTTATATGTAATTGTTTGTTAGTTCATACACTGCATATTTACATAAACTCTATTGTACAATCTGATAATTACAGCTTGTCATGCAGTTTCTGCCTCTTGCATCATCAGTTTGCAGTCATAAAATCCCTTAAATCCCAATAAAAAAAATTTCTGACCTTATCACTTATAGCTTCATTCACATACATGTTTGCAGATTTGGATGTATAGATTGATATCTGATTGATACCCTTTGCAAAGATGATAAAAGCAACCAACAAAAATAACTTCTATTCAGTTATCTTGTTTAAGTGCCCGTTTCTAAAATGAACAGATTGCTATATTTGTTCATATTCTCAAAATGCCCTGCTCTTCTTTATCCAGCAGCAAAAAAGGACATTGAAGAGGTGAAGCCTGACAGTGAGGCTGTAACTCAAACAGAGTCTCCAGAGGACATGGCTACAGATGCTGCCCCTTCTTCCCAGCATGTCTCTGAACAAGCACCACCACAAAATGACTCTCAAGAAAAAGCAAAGGAACCAGAAATTAGGGCTGTGCCTAAGCACCTATCTGCTGAATTGGATCCCTCAATAACACAGCATTCAGCAAAATCTGTTCAGTCTCTACCTGCACAGTTCCCGTCCACCTCAGTCCCAAGACATCATGAAACTGGGGCCCTTATTGTCAGTAAGACCGCATATGTCATACCAAAAAAACAAGCTGGACCTCAGCCTGCAACCAGCAGTCACATATTAACGTTGGCATCATGCCAGAATCCTTCCTCAGCCCCCACGTTGCTTGGTGAATCCCGAAATTTGCTGGTGCCTCCTGCGCCCAGTGCCCCCTCCTCAAGGCCCTCTCAGCCCAATAACCAGGTCAGACAGAGCATACAGCGCACCCTCAGCAGCATCCTGTTGAAAAGGTGAGAATTGTTTTACCGGTTCTAACTCAAAGCCTCATTCTGGGATGTTTAGCCAATGCAAAGTCTTTTATTATACATACTTAACAAAATTGTACATTGAAAATGGAAACATGGTGATGGTGGTAGCCAACTCAACAAATTACACTTACTCTATCTCAAGCTGTGAAAGTAGTGATACACTACAAATTGACTAACTGCGTCTTTGTTTGTCAAGGGTGTGTGATTGTGATGATTTGGAGATGTCTGAGAGTGAAGTTGCAAAGCTTGTCGCAAGCGTCGAAATGGAGATGTTCGACATATTTCGCAACACAGACAGCAAATATATGAACAAATACAGAACTATAATGTTCAACCTAAAAGACCCGAGAAACAAGGTTTGTTTAAAACGCTTTTTTTTAAAAAAGGGTTTTTTCATTTGATACAGGATTTTCTATACATGCAGCTCATAGTTGTTAAATAAAATTACAGTCAAGTTATGGACTCTTTCTAGGGTTTGTTGTATCGGGTTGTACGTGGGGAGATCAGTGCCTTCAGACTGGTCAGGATGAGCCAGAAGGATATGCAGGCCATACAGGCACCAGAGCAAAGTGAAAATAAAACAGAGGTAAAGAATAAAGGGCAATAAACACAAACCACACCAGATATTATCCTTGAACGTAATTGGGCTTTGTGACAGAAGTGTATATTTTCTTATTTTGATATACATATCTAGGTTAAAGATGTGGCTGCTAAAGCAACAAGTTTGGGGCAGAAGCCTGAGGCAGTAAAGGTTGAGTTGCCCAGTTTGAATCCTGCCAGACCTGACAGAAGACCAGACAAACGACCCGATAGCACAGTGTGTACCAACATGATTTGCATTAAACTGGTAGAAATGTGATGTACACTAGTTATCATTATGTCTATCTTTCTAGCTATTAACATTACTTATTATTTGTGATTCTCAGGAACACAAGAGAGGTCTTCCTGCTCCTGCTCTGAAGACCAGAGCAAACCAGCCAAGCCAGGTCAGCGCTGCACCAGATATTCTGACCTCTATGCTCAAGGACACAACATCAGAGCATAAAGCTCACCTGTTTGACCTGAAATGCAAGATATGCACAGGTGAATTTAACTATCTTCCAAAAATAGCTGTGTGATACCTAGTAGAAATTATTAAGCAGTGACCAAGCATTGTTAGTTTTAGCTATTCAAACATGTTTTTCTTTTTCCCAAAGGCCAGATACAAGTTGGGGATGAGGATGAGCCAGCAAAGAAAAAACCTAAGGTTTCTGGAAAAAGAAATAAACGTGAACCCTCTTGGAGACACTCTGCAGGAGAAGATTCTCCTCTGCGGGCACCACCAGACTCACCTGACATGGATTCTCCAATTACTTTCCCAATGGATCCTACATCCCGCCTTATCATTGACTCTCCAGCACTGACTATTGTAGACTCCCCTGCTTCTCCTACAATGGATTCCCCAGCATCTCCTATTATGGAGTCGCCTGCTTCACCTGTGATGGACCACCCTACATCCCCAACTCAAGACGTTCCTACCGCTAGTATGCCAAAGAGAGCATATACACCTGTCATGATTCCAGCTGTCTCCACTGTAACAATCACAAGACGTGACCCTCGCACTGCTGCTAGTAGATTCTCAGCTTTGTCTGGTAGCACAATGCATAACCAACCAGCCCCTTTTGACTCTCTAAAAGAGACTAGTTCTGCTTTGCCCTCTGTGCCAGTGTCTTCACTACCACCTATGAAACCTTTACCCAAATCAATATTAATGAAACCATCTTCCTCAGCAGATCCCAGACTCTATGGCACATCCTCAAGGTATTTGAAGAACTTTAGAAGCACAAAGTTAATTAAATGTATTCTACTAAGATTTATTTAAGGAAAAACTTGCATAATGTGTTGATATGATTGCTACTATGCTGTTGTGGTTTGTGTTTCAGGACAATGATCTCTGAATCCCCAGCTGATTGTGAAACTGTTCAGTTCTTGGCTAAGCAAGAAATAATGTGGAAAGGCTTCCTAAACATGGTCACTGTAGCCAAGTTTGTCACAAAGGGATATCTGGTATCCGGATCTGCTGAAATTCTTAAGGGGGTACAGTAATCCACAATGCTTACTTTGAATCAGCTTGGTAAACAGATGTGCCTGTGTTATTGACTCTTGTTTTTCTTTTATTGTGTGTAGGATTTACCTGATACAATACAAATTGGAGGACGAATCATGCCTCAAACAGTTTGGGACTATGTTGCGAAATTAAAGACTTCAGTTACAAAGGCAAGCACCATACACAATATTTCTTTCTATGCTTTGTAAAATAATTTTTATTTTAAGCTTCTATTTACAGTATATGTTTCATTTGTTCTTTGCTCATTAGGAGTTATGTGTGATCCGGTTTCATCCTGCAACAGAAGAGGAAGAAGTGGCCTATGTCTCCTTGTTTTCTTATTTTAGCAGCAGAGGTCGTTTTGGTGTTGTCGCCAATAACAGCCGCTCCATCAAGGATATATACCTTGTCCCACTCAGTGCAAATGAATCAGTTCCATCCATACTACAACCTCTCGAAGGACCAGGTGTGATAATTCTTATACTGCTTGTAATCTTGCATAATAAACGTTTGCATAATTTGGCTTGGACAAGCTCATACATCAAGTACCAACAATACTTAGACTGATGTAGGAGAACAAAACAAATCTTGAAGTGCTATCTACTGAAAAAATAAAGCCCTATCTCTCACTTTCATCACTTATAATAAAGTAACCAACTTTCTCCTATTTTCTATTCATGCTAAGATTTATATTGATGTTGTATAGGCAGATTGTGCAGGCATCATCATTAGATGTGAGTGAACCACATCTAATGATGGTAACGACCACAGAAAACCACCATTAGAACTTGATATATAATACTGCCATTCCCGTATTGCAATGATCTTGACTGACACATTGGTCGTTGCAATTGCAATACTACAATAATTACTGTCAGCAGGCACCTTTTTAGATAGATCTAGTAAAAATGTGGAGCATTGGCTTACAACACTCATTTGTTTCATCAAGGTAGTAAGGGTATTGTTCAATCTGTGACAAAATGTGTTGATTTCATAATTTCATAATTTGGTAAAATATGACTTCTGATGCTGTTGAACTGTACTGTATTATACAGAGATGCATTACTATGTTATTTAGCCAAGCATCCTTGATATTAATAGGGAGGACAAAATATTTGAAATACCAGTCAGTCAGTTTTAGAATCTCTCTGCAATGCTGCCAGTGTCTGTGTCACGGGAGGCTTTGACAGCACCTCTCCACATTATTAAGTTATGGAGCATATTTCTGTTAATATGTTGTATTTGGTCGCTTTACTGTAGGGAGTAAAAATATTGATATGCTCTTATTTTTTTAAATAAGGCACTGTTTCGGGTGTTAAGCACAATTTAACTACAGAAAACATTCTGTTTTTATTTAGGTTTTCGAATGCTCCCAACTTTTTTTGAAATGGGGTTATATAATGTGCTTACACACATTTTATCAATTTGTTAACATTTACTCAAGAACTGAAAATACAAACACAAGCTGGCTGTTTTAGAGAAAACTAGATAATTTTGGAAACGTTTAATTTATATTTCTCTTCATTTATTTATGCTGCCTTTCTGTGTTTTACAGGCCTTGAAAAAAGACGACCAAATCTGCTTCTAGGTCTAGCAATCATTCAGAAAGCAAAACGTCCAGGAAGCTTGTCTCATGAAATTGATGAGAAACGACCCAGTGTTCACATGTCAAAAGACCCTATGTGGATCCCAAAACCTCCAGTCCTCTATGGATCTGATAAATTGGAGATATTCCAACCTTATGATCCAGAAACCCCTGCTAGTACCTCCCCACCTGGTTCACCATCTTGCCCTGGATCACCATCAGATTCTTCTTCTTCTGGCTCAATTACTATACCATCACTTTTGACTTCAATTAGAGGAGTCCCTCCTGTTTCTTCCTCATCTGTTGTAGCTGCCACTCAGTCGAACTCCAATAGCATGTCTGAAAAGAATCTCACAACTGCATCTAGTAATAATACACCATTACAGACTATCTTAAAGACCTTGTTTTCCAATAAGCAAGCTGAGAATACAGTTTCATATGATGTAAGTTCTACAAAAACAACAAGTGACAAGAAGACCCCAGTGTTTTCTCAGGTATCTCGTTCAATGGTTGATCCAATTGTCCAACAGTATGGGCAGAAATCCAAAGTCAAAGAGATAGAACAAGATGAAAATGACTTTGACCGACCATATGACCCAGAGGAGGAGTATGATCCAGCTATTGGATATGGAATGGTTGCTTCACAGAATGTAGAAAAAAACAAGGCAGATGGCCCAGCATTACTAAGCTCTGTAGATGATGATGTGGCCTATGATCCAGAGGATGAGACTATCTTTGAAGATATTCAGAGTGAAGCTGTTGTAACAAAGGCCCTTGTTCCAAATCAAACATCAGATTCTTCTGCACTACATTGCCCAACACCACCTTTGACCCAGGTTGTACCACCAGCTAACACTTCTACTCCACCACAAACCTCTACATCTACAATAATGCCAAACCTTCCTACCGGCACTGTGGTTGTCTCAGCTGCAACACTGACAGAACAACAGCGCATGCTTGAGGAGCTCAATAAGCAGATTGAAGAGCAAAAACGGCAGTTGAAGGAGCAAGAAGAAGCACTGCGTCAACAGAGAGAGGCTGTGGGAATGTTCATGGCTCACTTTTCGGTTTCTGATTCCCTGATGTCTCCCCCAACAAAATCTCTGCCTCCCAGTCAACTGTCATCCCAGACAACAGACAAGACCAGCAACTTAACAGAGACTATGGGCAAATTAAATGCGGATTCACAAAATGTTAAGGAAGAAGATACAACCGCGATTGTTAATTTAAAAAAAGAAACAGATATAGCTATAGAGAAAGATGAAGCACAGGAAAACATTAAGGAAGGTGACAAGTATTCCTCTGCTGGAGAGATTGAAGATTCTGATGTAGCCTATGACCCTGAGGATGAATCACTTTTTAATGAAATTCAAGAAGATGTATTTCAAGGCAGTAGTATAAAGATTTGTGATTCATCTTTGTCAAAAACAAGGCAAATTGGTGGCCACAAGGGTGCTTCTTCAAATTCACACCACAGTCGAAAGCGAAGGTTGTCACCAAAGAGGAGAAATCATCGTGAGAGGGACCGACATAGAAGTCCCTCAAGAAGGTCAGAGCTGCGTTCTCCTTCACATTTGCGGAGACGTAGAGAACGAGATAGACACAGAAGAAGGGAAAGGGACAGGTCTAAGCATAGAACTAGAGACCAGTCTGAATGCCAAGCTCGCCATCGAAAAGAGCATACTACCCG
Source organism: Channa argus (assembly GCF_033026475.1). NCBI lineage: Eukaryota > Metazoa > Chordata > Actinopteri > Anabantiformes > Channidae > Channa > Channa argus. The sequence goes on from NC_090209.1 coordinate 8,490,180, forward strand.
CCGTCGCTCTCGTGGGCATAGGAGATCCCCATCATCTCCTAGAAAAAACCAGCACAGAGAGCCTTCACCACAAGACCTTGAGAAATCAAAACAGACAAGTGTTCCACAAAGTGAAACCTCTGGCGTTGGACAGTTTTTGGAAAGCAACACATTATCATCTGCCCCAGTTACTATTAAAAATGATCCCGATGGACATCTGCTAAAATGCAGTATTGCTGAGAGGGCTGATAAAGACTTTTTTCCCTTTTCACATGAACTTTGTAAGAATGTGAAGCTTGAGAGCTCAGAAGCAGCAAAATCCCACAAGGTTAAAAAAGATTTAGTCAGTGACCACGATGACAAGGGTAATGAATCAGTTCCACAGGTTAATAAACCTGCTCAACAGGAAATTCTGCTAAAAGACAAACTTGAAAGTACAATTCCTCTAAGAGAAATTGATCCGCCTATTCGAGATTCTCCTGAAAGCCCTGATCCAGACCCACAGTTTGTGAAACCCAGCAGCATAGAAAAGAGTGATTCTGTTGAGAGTGAGGAAAACAGAGATTTTGAGACACAAACCAGTTTCTTACTGCCATGTGTTAAAGTTGAAAATAATAGTTTTCCTATTGGTGGTCAAGCAACAGTATCCAATCTGCTGTGGCCTACTGTTGAAGGTCCAGTGTCAGATGTTAGCAATATGAATTTTAGAACATTAAATCTACAAGGCCCAGTTGTTGGGCCCAGAGATCAAGGCATGATAGAGGCAGACAAACAGGCACAAGAGGGAAAGGCAGGCATAAAACATGTAGAAATTATGGCTCAAGGGGACAGTCATTCAGAGTCTGCCACACACTCTGCTATTCAGAGCTCACAACCCGAAACAGACTATGTGACAGGTGTGAGTGGTACAAGCATTATGAATCCAGGACCAGCTATGAAAGGACCTGGACCACTGACAGGAATTAGTTCTCCAGGACCTAATGTGAGAAGCACCAGTATCTGGGGTCTTGGACAACACATACAAGACACAGGGACAGCAATGCAGAGTTCAGATTCAAATATGAGAGAATCAGGTATTAAGTATTTGAAGACTGATGAAATTGCTTCAGGTTCAGGGATGAGAAAACCCCTGCAAAACATGGACAAAACAAGCACTACCATTCAAGGCATGAACACAGAAATACAATGTCCAGATATAAAGCAAAGTGAACAAGAAATCAGAGGACAAAACATTGTAGCCGCTGTTACAAATTCACAGCTACAAGTCCCAAATAGCAAAGCAAGTGTCATGGAGGTTGGAGAAGATCAATGTTTTGGGAGTTCACAAATAGAAGATGGGGCTCCAGATTTTATGGGAAGAGGTAGAGGCCACAGCAATAGAGGTGAACGTGCACATACTGCAGGTATGAGATCTTGTATGAGGGGTGGAGGTGAAAGAAGTCGAGATCCATCGTTTTGGGGCCCAAAAAGAGTTCAAAGGCAAGCAAGACATACTGAAAATCCAGTTTTTGTGGAATGTTGTCCTCAGAAAAGAAGTTTTGAACCACATATAAGAAATTCAGACTTCAGTGGAGTGGGTCATGGTCGAGAATTTTCAAATGAAGGTATAGGTTCAGAGATTAATATAGCTGAATGGCAGGGTCCATCAAGAGGTCGAGGTGCACCTATAAGAGGAAGCAGGCCAAATATTAAATATGAAAGTGATAGGTCCAGCATGTCCTACACCAGACAAGACAGGAATGAGACTACAGCACATTTGAGGGAGCCACAAACCATGTATGAATTAAGAAGGCAAGATATAGAAGGAAGTTATATGGGGCCTGGGCCAAGTATGGATAGCATATGTGATTCAGATAAAAGTGGTCATATAACTTTATCAAATGCAGGCACTACAGGCAGAAATATTGGAGAAATGTGTCCAAGTAGGAGAGATACAGATTTGCAAGGAAAAAATATTCAAGGTCTGGGGGTTGAGTGGAGAAATGAACAAATGGGTCAACAACACAGAGGGCCAGTGGCAAAAAGAAAAAATCGAGATGGAAGAGGTCCTGAAGCTGATGGTGTTGGGCCTAATGTGAGGAATCAGAGAAGTCAAAACATAGATCGGGATCCACATAGGGAGGATCTAGGTTGGAGTAAAATAGGTTCTGACTTAAGAGATCCCTGGAGAGGAACAGAAAGGAGAGGATCGGGTCCAGTCAGAGGAAGGCCATTTATTAAACAGTCAGATAGGACAGAACCAAATATGGAAAACCTGGGGCCCAACAGAGTACCAGGTGGTCCAGAATTGATGGCACCAATACCTGACATGAATGTCCCAATACATGACAGAAGAGGACCAGGAGGCCCAGCTTCCAGGACAGGAGAACCTGAAAAGGAAGATCCAACTATGGACAATCTTGGACCTAGGATGAAAGGGCCAGGAGGTAAAGGCACAGGGCTAGTTATGGAGGGTCCTGGCATTGACTGGAGAGGACCCCCAGTTCAACAATTTAGAAATCTAGAACCTGAGAGAATAAATGCAGGTATGGAAAGTCAAGGACATGACATACAAGGGCCACTGGGTCCAGATTTAATGGTGCCATGGCCTGAACGCAGAGGGCCTGATATGGTTGGTCCAGGGCCTGACAGAAAAAGGCCAAGAGGCCAAGATGTCTGGGGAACACGGCCTGAAAGGTCTGGTCCAGGTATAGAGGGTCCTGGGGCTGAAAGGCCAGAACCCGAAGGTCCAGAGTTTAAAGGACCATTATTCGAAAGAAGAGGTCCCACTATTAGGGGTGCTCGGACTGATAGATTACGACCCCATGGTTCAATTATGAGGGGAACAGGTCTTAAAAGCAGAGGTTCATCTATGGAGGTTCCTGGACCTGACAGGGGAGGGCCGGGTTGTCCTAATTTCAGAGGGCCTGGGTCAGACAGATCTATAGAGAGTTCTGAAAGTGACAGCAGGGGTTTTGGAGGCCAACGTTTTTGGGGACAAGGGCCAGAAAACCGAGGCCTATTTTTGGAAGGTCCTGAACCTGACAGTAGAGGGCCTATAGGTCCAGGTTTTAGTGAACCAGGACCTGAAAGGAGAGGTTCACCTATGGGGGCTGCAGGGCCTGAAAGAAGATCAGAAGGTCCAGATTGCAGTGGATTAGGGCCTGATAGGAGAGGTCCTACAATGGTCTGTCTTGGACCTGACAGGAGAGAGTTAGGAAATCCCAGTTTTAGAGGGTCAGTACATGAAAGGAGAGGTCCTGCTGTCGTAAATCAAGAGACTCACAAGAGAGGACCAGGAGGTCCAGATTTCTGGGAACCAAATTATGAAAACATAGGTCCAGCTATTGATAGAGTAGGGCCTGGACAGAGAGGACCAGGAAGTTTAGAGTTAAGAGGTCCAAGAAGTGAAAGAAAAGGTCCCTCTATTGAGAATCAAGGGCCTAACAGAAGAGGACCAGGAGATCAAAATGCTGATGGACTGGGTCCTGACAGGAGAGGGTCATATACGGGTCAGCCTGGGCCTGACTGTATAGGTTTGGTTCCTGAAGGAACTCATCCAGGTTTAGATGGTCTAGACCCTCATTGTAGAGAACTGGGAGGACCACCCTTTAGGGGTCCGAGGCCAGGAAGCGGACTTCCTAATATGGATGACCCAGGGCCTGGCAGAAGAGATTCACGTATTAGGGGACAGTGGCTTGAAGGACCGGGTATGAAGGTTCGAGGACCCATTAGCAGAGGACCAGGAGGTCAAAATGTCATGGGTCTGGGGGCAGAGCATCGCCTTCCAAATATGGAGGAAATGGAAAACGACCATAATTTTCCACAAGGCCCGCAGTTTGGGGATTCTGAACTAGAAAAAAGACCTCCAGATATGAAAGGCCCAGACATTGGTAGAAGAGCTCCAGACTTTAGACAAATTGAAAGAATTGAAAGAACTGCTATAGAAGGTCAAGGGAAAGGTCAAAGAGGTCCAGATTTTAGAAGACCAGGCTGTGAAAGTAGAGGTCCAGACACTGTGGACCCAGCACTTAACAGGCAAGAACTGGAAGGCCTAGACTTCAGGGAACCTGGGTCTGAAAGGAGAAGTCAATTTTTGCAAGGACCAGGACCTGACTGGAGAAAATCAGGTTGTCCAGACTTTAAAGGCCCACGCATCAGACAGACATGTCAAAATATGGAAGGTCCAACTCATGATAGCAGAGATGAGTGCAGAGGGTCTGAATTTAGAGAACCAGAATCTATGCAGGAAAGCCACAATATTGAATACTCTGGACCTGAAAGAAAAGGTCAGCCCCTGAGGGGCCCATGGCCTATGAGAAGAAATAGACCAGGGACCGATATGAACAGTCTAAATAGGGGAGACAGATGGAAAAACACAGACACAGAGGATCAGTGGTCAGATGGAAGAGGACCTGATATGGAGACTGTACTAAATGAAACGGAAAGTTTGGCAGATCACTGGAAAAGACATGGCAACAGAGGTCTAGAGAAGAGCCAAGACTATAGAAGACAAGGTCCTCGTGCTGAATGGAGGGGCCCTGGAAGTAGGGAGACATTACCTATACAGGAAAGGTCAGATAGCCCATTTTCTGGTCCTATGAGGGTTCCAGAAGATGGTTGGAGTGGTCCTGGTGGCAAAGGTCGGGGGCCTGTCCATGATGATCCACATATAATGTGCCCTGCACCCAATAGGGGAGGATGTGAAAATGAATGGAAAGAGCCTAATCGAAGGGGTTCTGGGCAAAACAGAGGGACACATGGGCCATTTTTCTCAGGGCAGAGAAATGCTGATAATGAAGGACAATACCCAGGCATTAGAGGATCAGATATGAGAGGGGGTCCAGATATGGGAAATGACTGGAGGCAGCCGGACTTCAGGGGAAATATGAAAGGACCTGGACTCCATAGGGGGGATCCAGGCTGTGGGGGTCTGGGGTCTGAAAGCCCAGGTCCAATCATGGAAAGTCACAGACCAGGTAGACGAGGATTTGACTATAATATTAGACGGGAAAGGAGGGGTCCAGATGTGAGAGAGCCTGGACTTGATAAAAATTCAGATATTAGACATGGGCCTGATCGGTGGGAGCCAAACACTGAAGTCCCTGGGTCTGATACAGGAGGTCCAGCCACGATTGGCCTAGGTGTGGATTCAAGGGAATCTGAAACACCCAGGAAGAGTAAATTGCAAGCATCAGATTTCAGGGGCCCGGGTTATGTTAACAGAGAACCAGACATGAATTATAGAGAACCAGGGCAGAGAGGTCAAACAAGCAATAATGAAAGAAGAGGCCCAGCATTTAGATATTTAGATAAATCAGGTCATTTAGTTAATTCTCAACATGGTACTAGATTTACAGGTCCTAGTCATCCACATTCTGCTCCATTCAATAGACCTCCAGCTCCAACTCCACACAGTCGAGTAAAATCTTGCCCAGGTTTTGACAACCCACAGAATCAGCAAGCAATAAATCCTCAGAGACACAGAGCTGCTTTACTTCCCACACCAACAGAAGGTCTCATACGCTTCCCAAATCAAATGACCAACAATCCTGATGGTTTCAGCATTAAACAAAAACAGTTTGGTCAACCTACAGACAGGGAGTGGCGTAGAGGAAGAGTGAGTCGTGAAAGGGACACAGTCAAAGGGCAAAGACAGGAGCAGGAGAAAAGTTCTCCTGGTAAAATAAACACATTTGTAGTTGCAAGCACGAGGGATGGGGAAGAAAAAAAGACAGAGGACAAATGATCAGCTGATTAATGGTGCATATGCAGAGAATAAATCCAGTAAGAACACTGGTAACACTTATGTATTCAAAGAGATGTCAAGCTAAGTTAGACCCAGGCCGCAGAAGCAGAACATGTGGGCCACTCAGGACAGAAAGTCCATTGCAGTATACTTGCAAACATAATACGTTTGAAATAGATATAGCAGCATAACACAAACTAAATGTATTTACAGAAATTGCAACATGATTTACAATCAAAGCCATGAAAGTGGCATTAGCTTGACATGGAAATGCTCAGAGATGTTGAAGATAATTTGTGTTGTAGTTTGTCTTGTATTTAAAGTAACTGCATTTATTGTAGTTATTTGGTAGGAGTAAATGCCTCTTAGCCTTATTTGAAGTGCACAGACTTCTACATCCTTCATGTGCATTTCTAGTTGAAAATAATGAGAAATGTTTTGTATAGAAAGTATAATTTTTTTTTCAAACATAGCCACACTGTCAGTACAGTAGGTTTTGATGTGGTCCTTACGGTCTGCTGATGAAGGTGGGTTGTTATAGAATGCAGGATGTCAATAAAGTAACATGTACCTTTTTACATTTGTATAAACTCTGATTTTGTTGAATAATTTATTGCAATGTGAGTAGTGCCTAAACCTGTACAAACAGTCCAAAATTATTAGTGGAGCACAATTCTGTTTTTGTTCTGTTAGGAATAAATGAAATGTTGCTTTATAGCATTTATGTAGATGTACAAATAAATGATCTCCTTTATAGAGGTTGATTCCACTTTGGTGTATTTCTGTTTGGCCAGAAGGACTGTTTATAACCACTAGCTATAAAAGGCTTAACAATGTACCCTAATATTATGTTGCGTTTATGTTTTTGTGATCAAAGGAAGCTGATGATGAAAATGGACAAATTTGTTTTCAAATGTTTTTCATTAATATTGCCTGTGGTAGATATAAATTCTTTAATTTTTACATTCACATGTAAGTACATTTTACTGTTGTAGGTGGAACTGGGTAAAAATCTATAAAGACTGACAGTATTAAGAAGCTAATCATATGTTTTTTTATATATGAATTGTAAATAAATGTGAAAAAAAATAGCTACTTGCACACTGGTTGATAAAGCAGCAAAAAAAGCCAGATGGATTTTTTTTGTATTTAAATGAGTTACATTGTCACAATAACTCAGGGTATTTTTGCTCTTAATGAGCACAAGCATCTATTAACTAGTTTATTCCTTAAAGCATTTTGTGACAAGCAGATGGGGATAGAAGATAATTAAGAGAGAGAAAATGGGGAGAAATCTGGGACTGAGTCTGCCTGTAACTATTTTAACAGGACAGCACCTGCAGACCTCAAATCTTACCAATGGGGCATCAGTGTATTTAGTAGAAACCTTTGTCAATAAATTGAACTTGTAGTTAATGTGTATATTAATCAACAGTTATCAGTAATGACAAGTACAGGCAAGTTCAACCTTCTCATTTGAAATGTGAAGAAGTAGAAAAATACAGGTATCAGGTGCAAAATAAATTAACTTTATAACAGTCTAATTTAAGTTATGTTTTTTCATTTGGTTTACAAATAGGTTTACACCAACTATAGGGATATTAAATTGTATCTGCATAAACTGCACCTGTCCCTCTTCTGCAGACTAGTATAGTTTACACATAGTTTGAAGTGTACATCCCCGCTTGAGCACTTATTTCATCAAGTATAATACATTTGAGTGAATGTTTCATTGCAAATTCTGTCCATATAGATTATTAATTTAGCTGATAAACAATTTAATGGTCAGGTAAACTGCCACTTCATTGAATTGAATTTGCCCTTTTGCAAACTTTTGAACTTTTAAAATTTTGATTATTTTACTATAATTATTTAAATATACACTCCTTGACCATTTTTGTTTCTTTTGATGATGTACTGTGTTGCTGTGTGTGCAATGCTGTTGTGTTCGGTTTAGGGGAAGTTTGCATCCCCTTACACTTAAAACTACATATAGGGGGATGCAAATGTAACCCTAACCTTAGTGCATGAACAATATAGGTTCAGCAAGTGCAAATGTACTTTCATCCTATAGAAAGGGGGTATAATAATGTTTTAGTAAATGAATTAAAGATTTAAATGTGCAATAGTTTAAATCCACCTGTGGATTAAAAATTATGTTGATGGAGAAAAAATCTGCTGTACATTTAGTTTTTTCTATTTCAAAATAAGGTGCTACTAACTATTGTGTATCTTTGTAGCTTTAGTTAGTCAGTTTTTGCAGATGCACATTATTCTAAACATTTATTTTAATTATAATCTGTGATATTGAATTAACCATCTGACATTACTTGAGGTGGTGAAACAGCTTCACCTTTACCCGCTGGGACACTGTGATTCTACAGCAAGCTGCAAGGTAACATTACTAGAAATTCAGAACATTATTAACCTTTTAGTCTGTTAAACAAGTATAGGGCTGTGAATTGCTAAGATTTTTTTGATACCAATGCAAACAGTTTTTGCCTATTTGTCTCACTACATATTCTCTCATAGATGCATAGATGCAGGTTAGACACGGTTTGAGATCATGAGTTTATACAATGTTCAACTGTAAGAAATCTCGACTGGCATTAATAAAAGATAACTTCACAGTCAACATCATCAGCTGCTTAGTACCTTAGTACCTGTACCCTACTTAAGTAAATATGTACATTCTAGAGCTTGTACTTTAACTTGAGTTTAGAATTTAGTGTTGTTAGGCAGTTTCTTGCCCTTTAAGTACAATTTGTGTATAATCTGTGGCTATTACTGCAATTTCATATAGATCCAGATGTTGATACATATAGTTAGCAGAATTTAATATTAAATATAAATGAAGAATTAATTTCTGTTTTAGCATTTTCCTTTACAGGCTTGTTTCTATCAGTAGTTTTAAAGATTAAAGGTTACTGTACCACCGACTAACACTGTCTTGTTTAGTGGGATTGTGCTTTAAATCAAATGCTCTTAAATCTGTTTATTGATGTATTTGATATAAACTGATAATAAATGTATAAAATATCCTAAATTGTTGTAAATTTCACGATTAGTTTGGCCTAAATGAGGCCGTTTAAAAATCGACATAACTACCACGACGGTGACATTTCACATTACAATCTCTTTTTATTGTTTACTTAGTATAAAGTTAGTATTTGTGTAAGACTGAAAAACGTTCTTACAACATGTCCGATATTGTCACAAGCGTGTTTTAATTTATTATTACTAATATTATTAATTAATATTTTGTAGGAAGAAATATATATAACGTAAAAAAATACGAGCTTTTCGCAATGACAGCCGGAGTGTATGGACGGTCTGACCACCTGCGGCCACAGAACAAGTCGTAAGTTTAACACCTGAGAGAAAACGGAATAATGGCTGCAGCTTATTTGGAGTCCAACCTCTATAATATCGATCCTTTAATTATAAGCTAAAACTGACATTTAATTCTTTGAAGGTGGCGAAGTTTAACTTGATTTGAACGTTAGCATAAGACAACGTTGCATCAGAATTAGCTTACAGTTCCTTGCTTGCTAATGCTACGTTAGCTCCTGTACTAATTATGGACTGTTCGTACTCGGTAATGCCAGCATTGTAAGTGTTAGTTTGTACAGGATAAACTGGAATACAAATATTGATACGTTCATAGAATTTTATGTTGGAGGTAATGCCAGCATTGTAAGTGTTAATTTCTACAAATATTGATACGTTCATAGAGTTGTCCGTAATGTCTATAACACTATGGCGGTGTCAGCTTTCAGACACTGAAGTACAGCGACTTGAAGCTGGTTGGACGTTTTATGGTGTGTTCTGACATAAATGTAACGAATACAAAGCAAACACTTTACTGATCTCCATCCTAGAGAGATGCCAACCTTTTCCTCAGCTCATAAAACTACCAATGTGTCACCTTCATCCAGAGAACACGTGTGTGATTCTGTGGGGCTGACTTTGAGCCAAAGTGAAGGTTTGACACATGATCAGATGCACACGATGGGCAATGAGCTTGGTGTGATGGAAATGACAGAGGTTGAATACACACACCTACAGCAACTCATTCAAGCGCACATGGAGGCGCAGTTTGGGTCTCCAGAGGGAGCAGATGTCAGACCTCACCCCGCTACAGCCATGGCTAAAGATGCCACTGGATCCACAGGGATTTCTCCTTTCACAAGCACTCAAGCTATTGACCTGACAACCTCCACTGATGAACACTGTCTGGTGATGCCAGGAGAAAAGACGCCAGCTTCTTATGGAGAAGTCCCAGGCCATGTCCTTGCCAAAATCAGAGGCGAAGACAGCCCCAACTCCAACAGGGGCACATCCTCACAAAAGCGATCCAAGTCAGCTGCAAGAGTTTGCTTGGAGAAAAGGTTTAGCTCCATGGCTGCTGAAAGCACAAGACCACAAGATATTCAGTCAACAGTTCTCAACAAGTAGGATTTACCAATACAGTGTATTTTAGTTTATTGGTGAATTATTTTCATAGACTGTGCAAAAATCTCTGTTGTTGCGTTCCAGTTTTTTGACAATCCTTCAGCAGTCTGCAGAAGCTCAAGAGGCAGTCATACATCCTCAAATGCAGAAATGGATGAAAACCAACAGAGCAAATCCTTTTGAGGTTTCCAGCCCCTATGTAGGAGCCGTCTTTACCCCGGTCAGCAGCATGTGTGGTCAAGTATGATGGAAAAAATAAGGAAATGCATTTTTTCATAGTTTTAAATAGAATTGTTTGTTTGTGTATTTTAATAACAGATGATTGGGCATATTCCTCAAATCATTGAACCTAGCAAACACCAGGGTTCAATCATTCCCAAGAGTTTTTCATTTAATTTTCATCCGGAGAGGATTGCTACAAAAGCTCACTACATCAGTAGCAGCAGTCAAGTTGAAGAGCAGCAGTTTGTGAACATACAAAGTAATAATTATTACTTATTTTTGAATTTTTATTGCTGTTGTCTGCTATACTACACTGCACAAGCTAACTGTTACATGCTCATGTTTTTCACAGGTGAGGTGGTGACACCTGCTGCTTACAGGGAGCACGACCATGCCTGCATATCACAACCCTCCAATGCAGGTAAAGTTTCAACAAAAACAGCTGGAGAAGCAAGAAAATGCCCCAGAAAAAAAGCTCAACCTTGTGCGTCACTTAACCAGCGTAGGGAGAGACATAACAGTAAGGAGAGGGAACGTAGGTGAGTAGTCTTGATGAACAGCCCAAAGCGTCTATGGACCCTTCGTTTCTCCCAATGTCTTATAACAGAGTCCCATTTTGAATAGGTGCTGTTTTGGGGGTCTGTAGCAACAAGCTTGACAACAAAACACGTTGTTAGGTTCACAGCCTGTGTCCGAAATCTTTCTGGTGCTTTCATGAATACGTTATTCCTCTAATAAACACTCAGTGATTTGGTACCAGGCGTTTCCTAAGTTGCTCCACTACATGGTTTATTACTAAGAGCGGCTCTGAGGACAGGCCATAGGGGCTGCGGTGCTATTAAGTTTAGGGCAAACATTTTTTCGCTTTGTGGGATTTCTTTTACAAAGTTCTTGCTGTAGACATTGTTGTACCATAGTGGGTTTGAGGGCATTACAGTAGAGCAGATTAATCAATGAGTTCATCAGACAATATTTACATTATCTATATATTGTTGAGTCATTTCTTTTAAAATGTACATGCAGTGCAGATTATCGAAGTTTCTTTGTGTATAATAAATCAATTATTTTTGGGTATTGACTAATAGACCATCTCAATCCCCCACTATGTTCATTCAAAAATAAAAATAAGCTAATCTGCACTTGAAAACTGTTATGTATTGCACTAGTGTAGCTGCTCCATATACAATTAATGTGTTAGATAGAGTGTGATCATCATTGTCAGGATTAGGGTTAAAATAATTGTTAATTGCAGCCATAGATAACTTATATAAACTGTTAGGACATGAGACGTTTGAATCTTAGGTCAGTTGTTTGGTCTGTGCTGCTGTGCAGGAAGAAGATTCGTCTATGTTGTGATGAGCTGAACATGTTGGTGCCATTCTGTGACTCAGTCACAGACAAAGTCACCACCTTGCAGTGGACCACGGCCTACCTCAGATACATCAACAAAATGTATGGAGACACCTTCAAAGAGGTTTGTTGTGTTTCTTCTTGGACTTCAGAATTGATTCATGTAAAACGTTTAGCTTTAATCAACTGAAACATCATTTCTCGTCATTTGAGAGTACAAATCTGAGGCTGGGAGGGAGAACGTAATTACATTTCTTCTAGTCGAATTATGGACTGCGGCTGACTTGATATGACTTTTGTTATTTAGAGAGTTCAAATCAAATTCTTAGTATCGTGGTATAAAATCAGATAAGCTTTATTATTTTAATATGATAGATTTCATAGTGTGGCAGATATGCGGTTTGTTAAAATTGGTTTACATTCTGAAAAATACATGGCAGTAAATTAAAACAAACCCTTAAACGTCCAATCACATTATCCTGAGAGTGTGCAACACCTCTGCTGTTTCGAGGAATAATAAAGGAAAAATTTGTAAAATAAAAGATACTGATATTATTAATCATAACGCATAAAATCATCTGATATTCTCCACCTTTACAGGGGTTTCAGAAGTCACTCACAGATAAGAAAGGACTGATTTTTAAACCCAGCACTTCTTCAGGTCCGGACACCCAGGAGTTGGACGAGACATTGAGCATCTCTTTTGTGAATGAACAATGACAGCCCCCCTTCAATATTTTATCAAAACAAAATCTGCTAGATGCTTTAACCTCTAAAGTATCTGGGTTATGATAACGTGTTGTTACATTTTTTTCATACATGACATAATTGTCCTTTTGAAAGAAACTCTGCTACTCTACAGTTTAGTAGATGATGCTCAAACAAACAGGGTTGTGGTTCTCCAGTACCACAGAGAAAAACACCGGTGAAAATAGGCTTTTCACAGTCATCTACAGGTGGCAGTGTTTCCCTTTGAAAAACATAAACTGATGCTATAGAGTATTGATTTCAGCTTCTCAGCTATCATAAATATAGCTAATTAATTAATATCTGCATATTTCCTATACCAGATTACAATATAGGTTACAGTGCACACAGTATTTTGTTCAGTTTTTATGTCCTTATACTATATTTTTTCTTTTAAAGACATATTTATTTGTTTGGTATGGAAATAATTGTTGGTTCTTTGTGAGTTAATAGGATGACTTGATTTACATAGTGTTAAGCATATTACTTTGGGGTACAGACTGTTCATTTGATATTTAGAAAAGAGTAATGTTTTACTGAAAAGTGGCTTTATTTGTTCTTTCTTACAACATGTCGCTGGAGCATCTTACTGTACATACAGTCACCCACAAATAATAAATAGTATTTAAAGTCATGTATATTTAATAGTTACAGCACCGGTAGTACATAGTGGATGTGGTCATTGAAGATTTGAAAAAGAAACAATTTATTTTTGCCTCAAAGATTCTTAAAATTATTTTTACAATGTCTTATTTATTCATCCACACGTTTTATTGCTTTTGATTCTCAAATCTAGAGAATCATCTTCACATAAAACAAAAACAAGATGTAAAAAAACAGACTATCAAAAGTTTTTTTTTTGCATTCGTCTACATAATTTCTGGGCACCTCGGTATTTGTTATTTATTCCTTTTACCATACATACACAGCTCCTTGGCAGAAAACTTTTGTTTCTAGTATCTGTTTCCATATTTCACAATGTAAGCTTGTATGTTGAGGTAACGCCTGTGATTTACATTAATGGACATGTTACATGCACGTTCACTTCACTCTGTTACTGTTGTTTTTAGAGCATTGTCTGCCAGAGGGATGTTAACCAAAGTTAGGGGGCGTGAAAACATGTACAAAGGTTTTATACACGAAGGACTCATTCATTTTCCACTTGTTTGTTAGTCAAGTCTCGTAATGTGATAGTATTTGGAGCAGTTGTTCTCCTGCACTCTTCTTTGTCTCTGTCCACTTTATTCTGGATGTCATCTCGACATATTTGTTTTTGTTTCTCTGGTTATTCCTGTCACACCATGGATGTTCCTCTGTTCTTCTCCAAATATCACATCTATTGTTGTTACTCTTCTCATCTTGTGAGACATGTATTTAAATAAAGAGGACATTTTTGTGATCACTCTTGTCTTTCTTTTCTTCTCTCACTCATCACCCTTCTCCTCTGGGTGGATGGGTGTCAAGTTGCAGGAAGTCACATTTAATTTTTTTTGGGGTTGGAGGATTTCCCAGCGAATGATGCTCCCTGGCAGGCTGATGTGTCACAGATACCAGGAGGTCCCTGGTGCCCAGTCCTACCTGCTCTGCCTGGCTCTCCAGGCTCACCTGGATCTCCTTCAGAGCCATCACGCCCATGTTTGACAATGCCAGGTACTCCTGGAAGACCTGGTGACAGAATACAGGGGTTAAGCAAAAAGACTTGAATTTCACGACTTAACATGAGATTAGATATAATATTTTTTCTTCAAAAATTAAACAAGAATAGTTTGTTATTTTGAAAAGCTCATACTGTAATTAAATCATTACTGATAGCTCAGTTCAATTTTGTTACAATAAACAACTCAAGGCTTTCTGGAATCCAGCCATAGTTGATCTTAGTATTTAACTGTAATCAGTGTTCTAGCTCATTTTAGAGTGCTGTAGAAGGTCCTATACCCTGGTATCCTTGGTCTCCAGTGGGCCCGTCAATGGCCTTACCAATGGATCCCTTATCACCGGGATCACCAACATCCCCTGTTGTGAAAACAGAGCATTTTAATCACTAGTAGTGTGAGTAATGTTTCATCACTAGACAGATTATGAGAAGCAGGGTGCACACAAGTGCAGGGCCCCTGTCATTTATTTTAGGTCATTTTGAGGCTGCTTGTGGTCTGTTCAGAAGCTTTTTTTGTGTGTTTGGTCCTTTTGTGTCTAATTTTTGGAGAATTTTTGTGTCTGTTTTAGTCATTTGGCATTTGGCTTGTTTGGCTATTTTTAAATATTTTTTCAGGTCATCATTCATCACTTTTTGACTTGCTATGTGTTTTTTACTTGCAGTCTTTCAACAAGGACTATGAACAGTAACTGTAAAGACTCTGGCAAATGAACCCTCTGACCACTCGGGCTCCTGGGCCAGTGGTAGGCACATTCAATAATCCCCTTACCCTCTTAATTACCCCACTACCTGTCTGATTTGTTTTAGGATTTTTTTAATTGGGAAACACTATAATCCATCCATCCATCCATTATCTGTAACCACTTATCCTATGTGGGTTGTGGGGGGCTGGAGCCCAGCCCAGCTTTCATAGGGCGAGAGGTGGGGTCCATCCTGGACAGGTCACCAGTCTATCTCAGGGCTTGATCCTGATTTTAAATCTGATAAATTATTAATAAAACTATTCATTTATTGCTTTTTTTTGCCAATTTTGTAGTGTAATATATACACCAATCAGGCATAACATTATGACCACATGTGAAACTGAATGCAACCCAATACAGTGGCTCTGCCAGGAATTCCAGTTTTACAAGGTTAAAATTTCTCAGTTTTTAGGTTAAAACTGTCAGAAAGGTAATAATTCTACTTTGTGTTTAGGACTCCATTCTGCTTTTAAGATTTGTATACCTCTGGGACCAGGATCTCCAAGTTCTCCTGTTAGGCCTCTGTACCCTGGTGGTCCACGGGCACCTGGATGCCCAATAGAGCCAGAATCTCCTGGCTTTCCTGGGGGCCCAGCAGGACCTGGGCGGCCCACTAAACCAGGGGCCAAAGGTCTTCGAAGGAGAGCGGATAGCTGTGCAATCTGATCTGCGTGACAGAAAAGACCAAAAGCTCAAATTTCCAGGAAACCCTTTGTTTATTACTAGAATTAAATACAGGCGAAGATCTCTCACCATCAATCATTGAACCACACAGCTCTCTGATGTGCTGCTCACTTGTCAGTTTACCCTGAAATACACGTTTTTCTGTTTTGACCTTTTGTAATTTTGAAAACATAGAAGACATTTTAATGTTTTTTTTCAAAGATTTTATAGTTTTGTACAGATAAACACTCACAGGTACACCTGTTTTCCCTGCAATTCCAGGCACACCTTGTTCCCCCTGGAAGCCCATTGGTCCCGGTTTTCCTGGAAGCCCTCTTGCACCAAGCTCTCCTTGTGGACCTGTCACTCCCTTAGGTCCCAACTCACCACGCTTCCCTGACTGAAACGAACCAAAATGATTGTTTAACTCGTCATATGAAGAATAACTAGTCATATGAGGAAAATCAATTTCTACCAAACTGGAGCTAAAAACAACCATAAGCATCGGATTTGATCGCTGACTAAACACAAGCTAAAGAGCAAACTGGTCCTGTTGAGACAATGTGGAGGCAGATTCATATGGCATCTTGCTGCTTGATAATAACTCCAACGATCACACCAAACAGTAAATGAGACTATGAGAGTGATGCTGATCGGTACTGTGTCTCTAATTAGTTAAATGTGACTTGTCTCTCCCTTGTGGCTATAGCAGCAAACAGGCCAATAAAGCTAAAGCAGCAATTCCTAATTAATCCTATTAAATCTTGGAATGCAAGGCTGAATCATGTGCAATGACTCTGACAAGTGGGCAACAGCTTAGAGCTACAGCAGTTTTTAATGTTCAGTGAGGAAGCAGACAGAGAGTTTGGAACACGCTGGTGCTGCTAATTACACCCACACACAACATCTGAGCCAACTATGGTTTTTGCTAATAGACAGATGTCTTCTGCAGTGATTCCAACCTAGGGAGGACTTATGCAGTAGTTTGGGGTGAAATGTAAGATTGAGGAGTAGCTTAACTAATTTTAAATATTTACACATTTCATTTTAAAAATAGCTGGGTCAGTTATAGCCGGTGCACTGTATTTGTAGTTAGCATGAAAGCTACAAAAATAGTGAATAATAGACAAACAGTAAAGGATCAATAAATAGTTTTCCTAAACCAATACATAAACTGTAAGTAATGGATATATGTTAAAATAAATGGTAGTGTATATAAAGTTTTTTGCAAAGTGCCTTGTGATGCCTGGCAATATTTTGTAAGAAAGAAGAAATGTTAAAATTGATGTGAGTGACATGTAGCTCACCTCTCCTTTTTGTCCAACTGGTCCAAAAGGACCCTGAAAAAAATAGACAATATATCTTACAATAATGGAGGTTAATGTGTTTCCAAGTGCTTTACAGATTACTGACGAGCTAATGCAAATACGCACTTATTTTTGAGACAACCATAAAAAGAAAAACAGAAATCATTAAGGCAAACTGCTCTGTGAAACATCTAAATGATTTGTGCCAGAGAACATGAAAGGGCTTGTGCAAGATAAAAAAAGTCTTTTAAATTGCAAGAATCTTAAAATCAATAGACAAACACTCAGGTAACCACTGTAAATACTGTAAAGTCTCCTTTTATGTTGTTCAGAATCAATAAAACAAATAATTACTGCCAATAAACTAATGAGTGTTTGGATTCTAGTTGCGATTATAAAATTCAGGATAATACTTACAGGTTCTCCGTTCTCTCCTGGTAAACCGTCACTTCCTGCTACACCCTAATAGGAAACATGAAATTGCATACAATTGCAGTTTTATCGATGTTTTTCTGATGTTGTTTTGACCTCATATAAAGGTTTTGTCAGGAATCTGAATATTCTGTAAAGTCTTGATGGTATAAATCAGTTGCAGCATCATCACTGAGGAAAAAAAACTAACACAGGCTCTTTTTCTAACCTATTTAAGACCACGTAAAGTACAAACATCTCACTTATAACCGTGGAATAGGTGAAAACTATCCCCATGCATTCAGTGGAGGTCAAATGTCCAGCTTGAACTATGAATTAAAAATATTTACCATGTCTCCTTTGAGTCCGGAAGCACCAACTGGACCCTATAGAGTGCGAAAGAAAGAGAGAGAAAGCCAGAATAAATGAGAGCCATGTACAGACATTTGTCAAAGGCTGACTGTGGGAGAAGGCAGAAGGCTTGAAGGGAAGAGAGGTGGGCTGTTTGGGGGCAACCAGCAGAGGTATAAGGACCTGCTTTGTTCTGTCTTCAGAGTCTGAACAGGAGATGGCTTTGTGTAGGAGCCCTCTCCTGGCCACAGTTGGAGATCATAACTCTAAGATTGACGAGCAATGACAAACTGTACTGTATCCTCTCACGAAGACAGCGGCCGGTTATATCTCTGCAGTGATTGGTGTGATATTTGTTAAGGTTTGTGTTTAAATTTTAAGGGGCTTAATGAAGATGTATTCATATATATATTTGTTGGGATTACATACTATATTAAAACATTTTATAGAAACAAATGCCATAATTCTTAAGTTCCATCTTTGAAATATATTGTAAATATATTGTAGCTTATTATTCTGCTATTATACTGTAGTAAACTGGGTGTTTTTGAGTTTTGGACCATTGGTTGCACAAACCAAAACTTTATTGGCTTTACAGTGGACTTGTCATGGACCTGAATTTGTTGATATTCCACAGAATTGTTTTTTAATTGATTATTTGACAAAATAATTGATAGGTTAATCAATAACAGTCAATAGAATAAATTTTATTATTATAGGGGAAAAGTAATTAGCTGCAGTTGAATTTTGTATTATAATGAGCCATGGAGCACATTTCTTATCTATGTCACATATGTCAAACTCACTCTTTCACCAAACTCTCCACGGATTCCTGTTGGACCTGGAAGACCTGGATCACCCAAAGCTCCTTTTACCCCCTGCAAAAGATGACACCCACACAGTAAGTTAACTAAAATAAAAACACTGGTGATTAGTAGTGATTTCATGCGACTGACCTGAAAACCTTTCACTCCCTGAGGCCCAGGGTTGCCCACTAGTCCAATAGCTCCCTGTTGGAAACAGATATTGTCATGTCATCCTAATAGAAAATGCACATAGCAGTAAGGAAACTGGTTGTTATTGTTGTATGTCTTGTGGACAATATCTTTGGTTTGAGGTGGTTTTGTGGTTTATAATTTAATATTTGTGTGATACAAGTCTATTCATTCTTACGGATGTTTTATCCTTCATCCTCACCACAGGCCCTGAAAACAAAGACTTCTCTATTTTTGAATTCCTCCTCTATATCTGCTATCATCATTTGCCCTCTATTTGTTGTAACTCCACCTTAGCAAGTCACCAAATTATCAGCAATATTTTGTAGCAGAATATAATCAGCTTCCCAGTACAGAAGATGATCCTGCCATTCCAGATTTATTTTCATATTTATAGCGTATGCTGCTGTATGCACTGTGGTCTTATGGGTGCTTCATGTCATTTCAATTTGTCATTAAAATGTCCACTTTGGTTATTAGAACTGCGTACTAATCTCCAGGCTGAGTCTAGATTCTGTAAATTGGTTACACTTAACAGCAATCTGTGTAGCAAAGAGTTTCATAATTTGGCCACTAAATGGGTTAAAGATGATATTTTAATGTGCTGTAATAGTTGCTCTAGAGGCTTTTATAGCTATACAAGTGCAGCAATTTGACAGGAGACACAGTACATTGCCTGAGGTTATGAAACGACAAACTCACAGCCACTCCTCTGGGTCCTGCTATCCCCCTCTCCCCTGGGACTCCAATCTCACCCTGAACGACAAAAGGAAAGATTTTGTGGACAAGTCAGGAACATTTAGAGACAACACTCTTAAAGTTCCATAATGACTTAAGTGGCACATCAGAGAGGCTGTAATCCAGTAGATACATACAGGAATACCTGGCTCTCCAGAGGGTCCTGTCTCCCCAGCCTTTCCTGATTCACCCTGGTGTAAGAGAAGATGGATGGTTATAGTTGTCCATCATATGGCTCCAATCTTTACATATGTGTTTTTGTAATACTCACAGCTTCTCCTTTAGACCCCTTTTCACCAGCCTTTCCTGGTAGACCCTGGATAAACAAACAACAGACAATAATGTTACTCAAACAGGTGTAACTTGGGGCAGCAGTGGCTCAGTTAGTAGAGTGGCCGTCTGCCGACCATAGGGTCGGAGGTGTGCGCCTGGTAGAAATTGGGGAGGGTTGCCTCAGGAAGGGCACCCGACATAAAAACTGGGCCAAATCAGCAAGCCGAAAGGACAAAAAACAAAATAATAATAATCTAATGATCTTATGATAATCTTTAAACACATTTTGGACTACTTGCTTAACATAACAACATTTTCATTTTTACAGCCATCACACATTCAGGAGCTGAACAATACTTACAGAAATCACAATGAGTCATTTAACTAATACATTTTTACTATTAATAATTACATAGGACACACCCAAGTCCATTTCCAAATACTTACAGGTAGGCCATTTGGTCCTTTCTCTCCCACTACTCCATGGCGTCCAGCATCCCCCTGTCAGCAGAGACAGCACAGACTGTTACATCAGTCTCAATGAGGCAATGGAATGGCAACTAACTTGATCAAAACACTATACGGGAAGAAAAGTTGAGCCACACCTTCTCGCCATCTAATCCCGGTGTACCATCTTTACCATCTCTGCCAGGAATACCCTATGGAAGACATTCAAATATGATCCTTGTGGTTCATATTTCTGGGAGGTAGTGTATATTAAATTTGTAGGATTTTTCAGATATGCACTCACAGGCTCCCCTTTGGGTCCTGCTCCCCCAGGACCTCCTTTAGGACCAATTTTACCCTATTGAAAGACACATTGGGGCAGTTACAAGAAATAAACATGTACTGTGAAATTGATTGTCAAAACTTGGTCAAAACTTTCTCTTACAATTTCTCCTTTAGGTCCTTTGAATCCCTGTGGCCCTTTTTCTCCAGCATCACCCTGGAGATATCAGATGAACCACACACAGCTATTCATTGATCGGACCAGTCATCTATTCTAGTTATAAACTACCACTAAACTGTTTTAATTTAAAGTGTGTTACAAATAATGTGAGACTCACTGTCTTTCCAATAATGCCAGGGATGCCAGGCTTTCCTCTGAAACCAGACAGGCCCTACAGACAGAATATAAGTTCAAAGGAAACACACATTTAAATGTCTGAAGTGTGAGGGATAATGCTAAAAAAGTTGCTTACTCTGTCTCCGACAGGTCCCATTGGGCCTTGTAAACCTCTTAGACCACGTGGGCCCTGAAAAGCAGCATTAGAGCATTGTTAAGGTACAGTCACAAATCAAGATCTACTCTGAATATACATTAAAATCCCTCACAAATTTCTTTTTTGGGGTGCACCAAAATATGTAAAATTCATAGCTATAAAGGAACATTGGAACAAGAACAATACCCCAAGTCATTCTATGAATAATCCTATGTAACTCACCTGGAGACCCACGGTGCCGGGGATACCTGGTGGACCAGGTGGGCCAGTGTTCCCCTGGGACAGATCAGAACACCATCAAAACACTGTACTCAAAAATGAACAATGTTCTGACCATAATAGGATAATTTTGCCTTCATGTAACTACATTAGCCAACACAGTGTAGACAGAACAAACTATCTATGTCACAAATTAAACTCACCTTCTCTCCATTTTTTCCAAGCTCTCCTTTCTCTCCTTTATGCCCCGTATGACCCTACATGTGCAAAAATACACTCAAGTGAATATAGACAAGTTTGTCTGATGAAATGTTTTGAGAGAGTGCAAAGTTCCCAGGGACAGATTCAGGGGTGTAAGATTGAAAACAAATAAACAGATGAGCTGAATAGTTTACCTTGAATCCTGGCATCCCAGGAGGACCAGGAGGACCAGGAGGGCAGATTGCAGGACACTGCAGAGGACAGAGACAAAACACTAAAGACTCTGGATGCAGTTTACACACTTCAGTTTACTAATAGTATGCTTCTTTTAAGGGTGCATGACTAGAACTTTACCAGAAGGTCACCGCTAAGATCGTGAAGAGTACCAGGAAGACCCTGGGTGAGAAAAGACAACACAAAGCAAGAAAATTGTATGTCATTGTATGTGTGTTAATAAATCCTTGGCTGAAGATCATTTGCTTCCTCAAAGTTGTTCTAGCATTTCTGTGAAATTCAACAAAAGATCCACTGGGTGGCAGTGGATAATATATGTTTACATGAATGAAACCAGTGGCACGTTATAAAGATGTCTGCACTTACTGGAGGTCCATCAGGGCCAGGAGGCCCAGGAAGTCCTGGAAGACCCTCAGCACCCTGAGAAATGGGTACAAGAAGACCAAGATTATTTGTTTCCTCTGACTAAAATAACTGATGAGGTTTCTTTCCTTATTACATGGGCATTAATTACAGCAAAGCCCCTTTATTCTTCAATCTGCAGCATCTCAACTTGGTGAAGTCACTGCGGCAATCAGTTCTTGTTGTCATAAAGGTCCACTTCATTTAATACTATATGTCCAATGCCAGATTAACTACTCAAATAACTCATCTAAAAGACAAAAGTAAATGTTCATTTATAATTTTTTGTAACTCTGACATTAGCCTAACAGGAGTCAGGTGGTCGATGCAGTTGCATTATAGGACCCAGAGTTCTTGGTTTACAAAAAAAGTCACTCTTCACCTGGCTTCAGACTAATACTGTAGGCTCTAACACCATGGAAGCTTCTAATTACACATAAACTTAGTGAGTTTAGGACGACGCAAATGAAGGATGACCCAGCAGGTTATTCGTATCCTCCTATCCCCTGCTACAGTACAGTGGATTTAGGGTAGTGTTGTGATCACTGATTTCAGAGCTGTTGATTCAAAAGATAACTGAGTATCTATCTCTATCAGCTTTAATGTTGTAGTCTCTCATTCACTATTCACTTATTGTTTTGTGGCCAAATGGATGCTAAATCAAAGATGGAACAGCACTTTCTTTGTGAGTCAGGGTATAACCCCTTAACAATGATGTCAGGAAGTAAACTGTCTTTAGAAAGATCAGACAGATACTCACCACTGGACCCTGGGGTCCCACTCCGCCTGGCAACCCATTGGTTCCGGGTAGTCCCTGAAGCAGAAAACATTTAGTCTAGGTGATGTAGCCCACAAACTGAGCCACAACATACACTAACATGTGCAAGTATACTTTCCTGAGATGACAAGAAGTCAAAGGAAGCATTAATATAATGTAAAATGTAATAATAACATAATTCTCCCCATCTCTCTGGACACAACAATGAGATAAAAAGGCAGTGCTGTGTACTCACTGCAGCTCCTGGTCTCCCTCTGCCCTACGGAAGACACAGGAAGGGAAATTAAGTCACAAACACCAACGAGTGATTCGATTTTCTCCAAACATCAATACCCACTGCGTAGTGTAATACGCAATCTAATCTGCTTTGAATGTTTTCTGCAGGATGTTGCTGTAAGGTGGACATGTATAGACTAAACTATAACCTTTGTATTCTTGGGCCAATCCCTGACAGTAACTGAGCCTGTTCTGAGCTCAATTATCTTTAACTTTACAGTATTGACCTCTGAAATCATCATAGGTAAAACCCAGTATATACTGTAAATGCTCTTTACATGGGCCGTCTCTTTAGGTTATTGATACTTTTTGATGGTCAAAATGAGGTGGACTGTATATTAAGATACTGCTGTGTGTTGTTTCTTAGCTGTTTCATAGCATGTGAGGGTACTTACAGGAGGTCCAGGTGGCCCGGGAGGTCCGGATTCACCCTGTAGAGATGCAAAATGCAACAATCAACATCTCAGTCATCACCAAGCATTGCAAAATAAATGGTTGTCACCAGTGATCTGTCTTTTTCTGGTTATTCACGGTGTAGATGGCGTAAGGTGTTGTGTGTATGTTGTGTGTTTGCCAGTTGAGACAATTGTTCGACACATTAGAGGAAGACACATTTAGTGACAGTTTTTGTTTGTTTTTGTTGCAATATTTGACATTATATCCTACATGAACCTTAAAACAGGTTAAAACTTAGTGTAGTAAAATCAGTGTTAAAAAATTCCGTGCATCGTCTCAGTCTCTACTACTGATGACAACAAAGTCAAAACTGCCAATAAAAGTGTGTTCAAAAAGGAGACTGATGTGAAGTCATTTTGGACGATACCATTTCTGCTGTAGAAAAGGCAAATGTGTCTCATATGCGGAAATGGAGACAATGTGTGATGATCTTTGCAACTAAAGCAACGTAGTAGAGATTAATTCAATATTTTTGTCAAGAAAAAAACCCTCCTTTAATACAAACGTGTTTCACACACAATTTACTAAATTGTGGTTTTTTGTTTTTGCCCTTTCTCTTTCCTTTCTGACCCCATGTGACCATCTCTTCTCCTCCATCTGTAACTATTTGTTTACCCCCCCCCACACTCCATTCACAGCTGTATTGCTGTTGTCTGTGAGGTGGGAGGCCAAATGACAAATAAAGAGTCTAAACACAATAAAAAAACAACTGAGGTTGCACCTAGGTACTGCATATCTCAGGGAGTAATTAGAGACACTGGTAGATCCAAGCTTCCTCATTAGTTTGACTAATTAGAACTGCTGGAGGGTTTATCTGTCTTGACAGCAGCTTTGCTGCCTTACAGCGGATGTTGTCATTGATCGTTTTTCCCCGACATCTGTAGCAAATATTATTCTTCCTGTTTAATCATAACATATAGCCGTAGTTTGATGTCACACGTTTGATTCTGCCTGCCCTTGTATCTCTCAGAGGATATATGTTTGCCCTCAGCACTGGGGCAACAAGACCATCATCCCTTACAGTCTCACAGATTGGTGGGAAACATTGTGCATTCCGAGCCGGATTAGGGAAGCAGTAGAAATAAATCCGATTCTGATCCCTCATTAAAAATATTCCACCAAGTGGCTGAGCTGGCTTGACAGATCTAATCTGACAGCGGAAACACTGGAATTGTCCCTTGTTAGACTCTCCTTAGCATCTTCATCTAACACAACTCAGTCAGCACGCATTCGTTTGCATACATGATTGTTGAGTAATGTTTTGTGCAAGTGTTTGATTTTCTCTGATTCATTAGGAGCAGTCTGAAGTGAAGAAGGTCATAAACTCAATCGGGCACATCTTTGAGCGTACCCTCAGCATCCCATTATAACACAAAGACACACTTACTTGTTCTCCTGGAGGTCCATCTTTCCCAGCAGGACCATCAGGACCTGTCAAACCCTGAAGAGAAAACACATCATTCAGCTGAACATCATTGCCTATTTTATACATTGTGGAAAAGTTCAGAAATCACATCACTTTTAAAAGACAGAGGTTTTAGTTGGTTGTGTGTGGTTGTGTGTTGCTTGGAAACCTACATCCACCCCTGGAAGTCCCGGCAGGCCGGCTTTTCCCGCTGCTCCTGGTATTCCTGCTTTCCCTTTGGGACCCTGCACAGACAGAGAATCATAAAGTAATTCACACGAAGGCAGAAAAATAAAAATACTTCAAGATTTTGTGCTAATTAGGCTCAATTTTACTTTTGACTTGACTCTATGATAGAAGAGGTGAGGGACTTCCAAAATGTACATTTTGTTGTGGTTTTTGGTTAATTTACTTAGTAGCACACAATCAAAGTTCCACTCGAATTTTATGGTTTAAAATGAGGTACATAAATAAACATGTTGTGTCAGTGTAGCACGGTTACGTGGTCAAACACTTGGCACCACATTTGTATTAATACATAAAATAGATGGTTAAAAACATTAATTAATTTACCCTAAGGAAGGATTTTTTTTTAACAAATTAATTTATATGGGTCAGCCCTCATTACTACCTGAACATTTCCCGTACAGTCTCTGAATGAAAGTAGCTTGTTGGAATACGTACTGCTTTTCCTGGAAGTCCAGGAGGTCCAGGTTTACCCTTTGGATTAGAAAGAAATAATAGGTGTCATAACCACGGAGAAAACCTGCATTTCATTCATCTGCAAAGTTCATTTGATGTATATCTTGAAAGTTACGGAACATGGAAAACACCCTTTCAATTCCGAATGAGAGTTCAAAATCCGAGCTGGTGATTCACATTCATCTAAACCTGACTGGAGCAATGAATCTCGGGTCTGCTGCACTGACCTGGATGTAATGTTTAGCTTCTGCAGTATCTCTAGGGAAGAACAAACAGTTCTAAACTGAACTGATGGTGACTGGTCACATGATAAAAGCCTGTATTTGGTGTGTGTGTGTGTGTCTGTGTGTGTGTGTGTGTGTGTGTGTGGTTGGGGGTAAAGGTGCAGGGAGGAGGTGTGAGACGAAACTCTAGATAGTCTCACAGGACTGGGGAATGTATGAATGGGTCTTCTGTGTGCACAAACTTTACCAGAGAAACAAAAATATCCCCCAACTAAAACACCTCAGAGATTTCCTGACGTGGCTATTTGAAACACTTGGAAGCCTGTTTCCTCTTTAACTGAAAGGTTTGACAAAAATCGAACACAACATTAAGGGAAGTAAAAACTTAAAGGGATTACAAGGGATTTATTTTATTACTCAGGCTCCCCATAATCCAATTTACTTATAACTTCTGCAAATAGTCTCATCACTACTACTACTCTAATCTACTTTAATAATATCTTTTCTACAACACTACGCCCCAACATTGCAGGGAAAAAAAAACCTTTACAGGTGGCTTAAATTTCTGTGGTTTGTCCTTGTATTGTCCACATTTGTGGACAAGATACAGCGATGGAAAGCTCAGGCTCAATGAACTGTTAACTGTAAGTTAAAAAGGCCAACTAAAGATGCACAAGCTATTCACAGTGTGAATATGATCAAAGCTTCAAAGTGTCTGACAGGAAGAGAGGACCAGACAGTCTAAAAAAAAGACTATTCAGTAGATACCCCCTCAACCCTGCCCACTTCACATCTGTAAACACAGTTTCACACATGTAGGAGTGGCTGTGGGAGGAGTCAGTGTAATAAAACCAAACACCTAGAAACATTCATCTTTGTTCACACTTTCTACCAAATGTAACACAGTGAGATTTAGGAATTCAGTTTAGAAATGCAATATGTAAAAGCACGTGAAGCCCCCGTGAGGTCCACTTTAACAATGTTTTACTACAGAGGCTGTGGCCTATTGACCTTTCACAACCACAATGAGGAGGGAAAGAAATAAGTGGGTTAATTAAGTAAAAATCTCCTTATGTACAACTATTAAAACTACAAAAAGCTAAAATACGAAGGGTCATTCGTTTAATGTATAGGAACATTTGCAGTCTGGCCAACTCACATCAATGCCATCCCTTCCCGGTAGTCCTGTGGGTCCTGGTGGCCCAGGAGGTCCTCTGGGTCCTGGCCTCTGCAACATAAACATATTCTTTAAAATCATGAATTTTTCCAGTTTTACATGAAGCATCCACTGCTTCCTTGGGGCAATCGCAATGTGGACCACAAGGAAATGAGCTCGTTTGAGATAAATTGGATAAAAGACAAAAGATAACAGGTGTTTGGTGTATTTAGCGTTAGTTATAATTAAATTGGTGAAACATTTACCCTGGACATTATGAACAAAAATATATTTATATATTTTAAATAATCTTAATTATAAATATACAATTGGACCAAGATGCAAAAACTCTCAACACACAAGCGCATTTCACCGAGGACCTTGTAAAGGAGCTCAGCCAGGCAGCCTGTCTGAACAGAGGTGGCATTGTGCGCTGCGACGCTGATTTCTAATCCGCGCATTCCACGAGTTCAGAGACAACAAATCCGCTAGTGCGAAAACCACCTGTAGACAATTATGGTGATACGATAGAGTAAAAACCGGGCTACAGAGAAACAAACACGCTGCATTACACTCTAGAAGAGAACATCTATCCAGAGTTAAGAATCAGGTTTCAGCGCAAAGCGCACTGAGCTCAGGCCTGTTGTAAATTGTGAAACACAGGATCTGTCATCACTATCATCCAAACACGGGAGCCGTTTTTATCACTGACTGGATCCACCACATACAGATATTTCAGTAAGTTAATTTTAATCATTAAAGGCTAGCACTAAAAGCCCCGCATATCACGGTTAGGAGATGCTGCAGGCGTCTTGATGAGCCTTACCTGGGCTGAGGAGGATGTCAGAAGCTGGCACAGTAAGAGCAGCCAAAGAACAGAGAACACCGCCATGGCTCCCCGCTCGCCCTCACAACCTGAGTTTATGCGAGTAAGGTCAAATCCCCGGATCCCAGTCGTCTCTCACTCCCCCCCCAATGTCCGCAACCGAGGCTCCCTTCACCTCGCGGCGCACAGCTCCTGAATGGCTTTCTCTTTGGTTCCAGATAAACCCGAGCCTCCAGCCGAAGGGGCTGAACTCAATCTAGTGTACTGCACACAAGGATGAGGCGGGTGAGGAGGAGTGGGACTGGTAGGAGAGGCAGTAAGAAGAGGGGACACCAAGAAAGTGGGTTGAGCTATGTTAAAAGTGAGCAGTGGTTTGTGCGTTGACCTATTACAAACTGACCTAAAACCCAAAAACTCCATGTCAGAGAGGAAGGAAAGTTTGAGGACTGAGGAGTGTCACCATGACTTTATGAGGAACATGCAGTTAGGTATTGCATTTCCATATTGATGGGGAATCTTTAATTATGTATTCTATTCAGTAAATACATGTTTTCCTTTTCCACATACCCAGTTTATAATGCAGGTTAAAAAAACTGCAAGCCCCACATATTAACATAATGACATCATTAGATAATTAAATAAAAAAAAATCTGTATCATAAAAAGACCTTTCTTTAACATGACACTGGCTACTTCAGTCTAACCTGGCAGTTTTTATGGGACCTTGAAAGCAGCACTTTCTACAGTATGAAGAACCATTTCACCATCAGCCTTGCAGTGGTGCAGAGTGGGATGGATGAAAAGTAGGGCTACATCTCATATTGCTTCCCTACCAGTCCTCAGATTAGGACTTGAAAAGAAAAATCATCAACTGCTCTGTATATTATTCTGTCAATTGAGGGTAAACAGCTTGTCAAATCAAAAAGAAAAATCTTTTTTTATCCAATTAGAATTACCATACCCTCTTGAATGAATCCCAAACCCAAAGATTATGCTTTATGATCACATAGAGCAAAGCAGGAAATCCTTCAAAATGTGCATGTTTGGTATATGTGCTATGAGTGGAATCCTCATCATCTGTCATCAACTTGAGTAGCTGTCAACTGGTTGTTTCAGCACTACCCAGTTAAACCACCTCCTCATATTGTGGAACATAAATGCCGTATCCTGACCACGAATAACTACATTAAATAGCATACGTTATTAAAACAATTACAAAAATTATAGAGACTTAAAAAGCCTAGGAAAAAACTCACGAAACATATTCCTGCATCTTAAGTGCAGGCATATTCTAAACAATGTGTGATACAGACTTGGAAAAAACCAACAAAGGCCTTTAAGAATTTTATTTATGATATGCCAAACAGGGAATGGGTAGATCTACTGATAGAAGCTGGCATCGATAATGCTATAACAAACAACAAGCTCTAAACTCCAACAGTATACTCTTCCCTGTCTGTACTTACACAGTCATCTCCACACCGATCCTGAGGCCTGAACAAGATGCGTTGCATCAATATCTAAGTTCAACATCTTTCTTCTTTCTGCTGTGAGTCATGTAATTTCACACCCATTTGCTGGGGGGAGAAAAAAGACTAATATTTCTGACTATATGTGCCTGCACTGGGAAATCAAAGATGAGTCTCAGGAACAAGAGCAAAAGTTGACATCTACCACAGTGTTATCCTGAGAATTGCAATTTAATAAACTATAACAGAAATCAGACTTTGGCTAAACAGATTAATTTCATAAAAGCATCAGAAAATAGTACAACTTTATTCTGCTGCGACAACAGCCAGGTATTGGGAAAAAAAGTTTGTAAAAAGAAGTTTGCACTTTTGTAAAGGTTTTACCAATTCATTATGCAAATACAATAACAATTAAAATTGAAAATGATTTGCAAATATAAAAAGATGCATCAATATTATCACCCTGGCTGATAAATATTCATGGACTGTATCCTTCTCAAATTAACATACAGTGGACTTTATATTATAGCTAAATCTTTACCAGTTCTGCAGAGAAGACACACGTTGTACAATCAGCTTTTCACATTTTTGGAAACAATTTCAATTGTTCAAAAGCCTACTTCCCGAATCTGCAGGAAAACCGATTGTGCAAAATCACTGAAAAATAAACTTAAGTGACATTCAAACTTAATTTGAGCAGTAGGGTCCAGCAAAAATACAAACCAGTAGAGAATGTTTTTACTTACGCAACACCCCAAAAAAACAAAAAACAGCTTTTCAAATGACTTTCTCAGTGCAATTAAGGTGTTTAAGATGTTGGAACCACCATTTCATTGATAATAGTGCTTCATGTATTCTGTAGACATATTAAATATTAGATGCTTACAGTCTAAGTCAATACTACCTTAACAGACAAGGCTGGTAATACTGTATATTTCTCTTGGTCAACAAGAGTTACCTCTTTAGATTTAATTCAGCCTACTTTACATCATGCCACATACATAAACAGTCTGACAAATCCACAAGTGACTCCTTTTTTCTTTTTTGTCCTTTCGGCTTATCCTGTGAGTTGACCCTGTCGCCACAGTGGATTATTTGTCCGCATGTTGATTTGGCAGTTTTTTAAAAAAAAAAATCATGGATGCCCATCCTGGCACGACCCTCCCCAAATTTTAGGGCACTGTACGGCCGGGGATGGGGATGGGCTGTTGGGGGGTTAGTGTCTTGCCCGGGGACACTTCGACATGTGGTCAGGAAGAGCAGGGCACGAACCTCCGACCCTATGGACGGTAGGAGGCCACTCTACCAACTGAGCCACTGCCGTCCCAAGTTACTGCTGTTTGAGGAACATTTGCAAACACAGCTTTAGTTGCCAGTTGTCAAACTATAAAGCCTGACATGTTTTGAAGATTAGTTTCTTTAACAGAGGGCCACGTGTCCCAGAAAAAAAAAAAAGGAAGAAAGTATTGAGAGACCAACTAAACCATTGTTACTTTGGTCATCAAAAAATTTGCTGAACAACAAAAACGAACAAAACCAAAATATACAATATCACCAGCCGCTATCATTTTAATATTATTTGGCAACATAGAAAATAACTCACATCCAGTTTCACATTTGTTTAATTATTTGATATTCTCCTTCAAAGCAGGGAGGGGGAATAAAATATCAGTCCTAAACAACAAAGATAGTAGAAATAAGGCCCAGAAAGTCTTTAAATCATACTCTGTCCTTATATACACACACATTTACTTTAAGTTTAAATTAATGCATTTTCTCCATCATCCTTTTTATTCATGTATTCCCCCCAGTTCGGTCTCAGCTTCAGGGGTTCGTTTCCATAACACTATCCTCTGATTCCTTCCCATTTGTCTGCTCATGTACACATTTGTTGGTGCTTGGCAGTGGCCAATTTGTTGCTGACATGTTTTCCTCTGATGTGCCTTGCTCCTGTTCTTCATTTGCTGTCTGATTAAATTCAGTCCTTGGGATTTTTTCCCCTCTTATCAAAGGAGACGACGAGTGAACTGGAGTCTTATGGAGCGTTTGAGCTGATGGGCTAGTTTGACCGTTTTCCTCCATTTGCCCACTGGCTGAGTCTTCAGCAGAGTCGTTGCTTAGCAGCAACATATTATCTTTCTTCTTCTTCTGTGGTATTTTATTATCCGTGTCCTCCCTTGCTTGCATATTGTTGTCTTGTTCCTGGAGGACATCCTCTGAGCTGTTTAATTTATGCTGACTGTCCATACCGGGCTCAGGTTTTGCCATCTCAGTGTCCGAACTAGGCGAGTGATCCATTTCATCAACATCGTCTGCAGAGTCATTTCCATTCCCCACAATTTCATTATTACACTCAGCCTTTGCATTTCCATTTCTGACGATGTCAATTTCTGATGTTGTCTCAGGAGGCGCCTCAGACAGTTTGTTTTTATCTTTACTTGCCATTTTATCAGTTTCTTTCTGAGCCTTTGTAATATCATCCTGTCCATCTTGTTTTTGTGGCAAAACTGCTTCTCCATCTTTGCCTTTAACCTGTGAACACAATTCATCTTTTCCATCTCCAACAGCATCAGGTTTTTTCTCTGCCTTCTTAAACTGTTTCTGAACCTTTCTGGGACACCACACAAACTTATCCTTTGGCTCAAAGTGAAGGTAGGCAAAGCGCACAAGTTCTTGACGTTTCTGCTTGTCCAGCACTGCAAATAGGAAGTAGTCGAGCACACTGCGTTTAACACTGCTAAGGGTCTTTTTGACCAGAGTCTCTTCCAGAAAGAAGCGCACAAGTGGGTACTGATAGTGCTCAAATCCAAGCTCTCCAAGGCTCTTTAGGATGCGAGTGATGCGCAGGTTGTTGTGCATATTGCTGCAAGAAATGAAATGGTTAAAAAAATAATTTAAATTACGAACAAAAACTATGGCTCGCACAAGCTGCTTATGTGAGAACGTGTAATTTTACCGCTCGAGGTTTCCAAAGCGCTCCTTCCAATTTTCCGCACGCTTTACTTCACCAGTCTCTTTGCAGACTAAACGGATCCCAAAGAAGCCCAACATGAGTTCATAGGCCTCGACGAGTCTCCTTTTGGCATCATCATTTTTCTTAAAGGCCTAAAGTGCATATACAGTGGGATTACAAAAATGCCATTTATATCATATATTGACAGTAATTTGGATGAAAGGTATCACAAAGTACATGGCATTTGAAGTGTTAAACATAGCCAGCAGGTTTACTTTGTTGCACAGCCAACTACTGCTACACATCAAACAATTAAAAAGTGTAATATTCTTTTTGTGGCTGTATGAAAAAACCCAGAGTTAAGATAGGTGTTTTAGTGTGTGCATGCTGAGCTAAAGAATTTGCTGTCTGTGGTGATGTTCATTATGCTTACAAAACTTTATTTTACTCTCTACAAACATGCAAATTATTATTGTTCTGTAAGATGACATAGCAACATGTGGGTAGGGTTTTGTTCAACGTAGCAGAAATTATACTTTGACACCTTTATTTAACCTAAAACAAGCAGTGGTGGTTCTTAAATTTCCCAAAACTACCCACTGTCTGCACTGTAAATTAGGGCTGCAGCTATTGATTATTTTTAGTATTTGGGTATTTTATTAAATATGTCAATATGTCAATCTATTCAATATGAATATCGAGTAATAAGAATATGACATTTTGTTTTGTGAAAGAGCTAAAGTAAATATACAAAAGAAGAAATGGACAGGACTCATAAAATTTAATAATTTATTAGATTTCTTATTTTTGATTGACTAAGCTTTTTTAATTTCCTAAATAGTATCATCTGTAATAGTATCTGTCAAGACTAAACCCATTTAATTATTTGTGTATTGACAGGTGGTTAATCTTAGCTAACCTCTTTAATTAACTAACTGTATTAGATTTATTGTATTTATAATCTAAAACTAAAGCAGACATATTCATCGTTAAAAGTACAGTATTGTCCACTGAGTACTTTAAAAGTGCCAAAAAAATAAAAAATAAAAATAAAAAAAATAGTACCTTAAAAATATCTGAGTAAAGTACATTGAAATTGTATTTGACTACCACTGATTTAGAATGGCTGGCTTAAAACCAGGACCATGCCAAAAAACCTGGTTTGTCTTAGTTTAGTTTTATTTCCTATTAAGTTAAAATGCATTTTTGGAAACACCTGAATAAATAAGGTGGTAAATAATAAATGTAAATGAATTGGCTGGCAATCTGACTAGGTTCCCTTTATCTAGTTTTTGGATGTGTTAAAGATCACATTTTAAATCATGATTATGCAGAAAAAGAGAAACTTCTAGGAGGGTTACAAACTTCCCATCAACACGGTATTTTCTCTACAGAAGATTGGTAACCTTGCACTTGTCAAATATGACTTTTTGATGTCAGCATAAACGGACATGTAGATTGGTGTGTTGCTTTACATTGTTCAAAATAAACTGTTTTCATTTAAAGAATATAATACACTTACCTCAATTTCCTTCTTTGTGAGTTCTGATGCCATGTAATTAACCCCAGGTTCTCGCAATGGAAACAACCTTTGCAGAGAATTTAATAAAGAAACAAAATATAACCAATTTACATGTAATGAAGCTACACTGTAATTAAGCAAGGATGAAATTGAGCATTTAGAACCCCAAAGTAAATCACCTTCGGGATTCATTTAATAAAAACACCATATACAGAACCACTGGCTGTGTCGTAAATGATTCCCTAATACCTGCCACTGTCATAACACTTGACAACCTTGACAATGACAATCATGACAACCTTGAATAAAGTTTTGAATTCCACACTCTTTACAGACAACCTCTGGTTATCACTAGAAATAAATAGTAACTTAAATGTTTTTCTCTCGTGGGAAACCTGTAGAAGACCGAATAGTGAGAAACCAGATAAGTATGGGTGCTCTCAAAAAGGAAATAAGATTACTTAGAAATTCATCGGAGCTGTAGCATGATAAGGTTCTGATCATTTAGAACAAAGAGCTTATGCAGGGTATTTCAACAGTTTTCCTTTATGCACTACACTGTGGGAGTGTCAGAAGAACATGCCCACACACAAATTAAGCATTTTTAGAATGCAAACTAAATCAAACCAATTGTTCCAAATACTTGGAAATAATCCATCCATCCATTATTTGAAACAGCTTATTCTATTTAGGGTCTGTGATGGACTGGAGCCAGCCCAGCTGTCATTGGGCGAAAGGTGGGGTACACAGATAGACAAACACAGACACATTCACACCCACAGGCAATTTTCAGTCATCAATTAACCTAACACGCATGTCTTCGGAATGTGGGAGGAAACTGGAGTACCCACGGAAACACGGGGACAACATGCAAACTCCACACAGAAAGGCTGCAGCCAGACAGGAATTTGAACATGGGCTTGTAAATAGTCTGGACTTCTAAAGCCAGATAAATAGCAGTATAATATCCACTGTCAAATGTTCAGATGACCTACACTGACAAAAACAAGAAAACACAACAAACCTTCTCCACTCCTAAAAATGACAACAGAAGGGGCATGTGAAAAAGCGGTTAGCAAGCCCCCTGTGCCTACTGTTAACCAAAGAGTTAGAGAAATTCTTCTTTAGGCCCATTAGCTCTCAGTGAAAGAGATAAATAATCTTCCAATAGTTGCAACAATGGATTTTAATGAATATCACCAAATTCTGGATGCAAATGCTATGCAGCCAGCCCACAAAATGAAAAAACAAAACAAAACAAAAAAAACACTGGCTTTTATCTAAAACAGGTCAATTATACATTGAAGACTTCAGCACTAAAAGTGTATATGTATGTATGTATGTATGTATATGGAATTGGAACTCTTAGTGTGCATGGTCATTCATGTGAGTAGCATTGCCTTTGTTGCTTCAAACTGAATAAAACCATAGAATAAACCCAATGGTTAAATATAATACATACCACTGAATGTATGAGTGAACTCTTTCTAGTCTTTTGTAGTCATTTTTCCATTCTTTAAGAAATGAGTCAATGTAGACATCTGTACAAAATGAGAAAGGATGCATGAACACAAACAGGACCCCAAAAAACGAATATATCTTATAAGAACTTCTAAATATATTACCATCGGGGGCAGAGGGAAATTTATTCAGATAAAACAACAAATTGTTCATTTTGTCTTCAGAGCATTCATCATCAGCAAGATTCTATAAAACAAAAAAAAAATAAATAAAAAATGATTTTACAACATTTCAACATTCTCAGTTGTCGTGCGTTGGTGCAATATCTCCATGCTACTCACTGGGTATCCTCTCCTGTAGTTCTGCATGTCCTTTGCTGCCCTCATGTTTCTGGGCGTATGATGCCACTGAAAATAAAAGTGAAAGTGAAAATAACCTACATTCGATGTCATACCATTTCTGTAATTGTGCGGAATCAATATTAACGGGAAGGGATCCCTCTTAATTTAAAGCAACAAGTCCTCTTCCACCTGTACTGTCACTGAGGCAGAAGAAAGCTATCATAATGTTAACATTAGACAAGTTGACATAAGGCCAAGCTAATTCATATCCCACTCTCATGAAATGGGGTTAAATTTTGATTCATATTTTTCATTTTAACGATGCATTATAAACTATCAACAGTAACGCCAGCGAGCAGCCACACATATTCCTTTTAAACAACAATCGCAACGATTTATAACCCCTCAAATGAGAGCCAAACATCGGCGGCTAACTGTTAGCTAAGCTAGCTAGCATTCCTGCAGCAGCGAAGCTTAAAGCTAACACTAACTAGCTTTCCAGTCATGGCAAAAATGCAGCCGTGTAGCCGGATGCGACGGCAATGTATTAGAAGACAGCATACAACACGCTGTGTTAGTATTCAGACAGACTGGGGTTTGCCTAAGAGAGAATGACAGCACACAGTTACCAAAGTCCAACTAGATTTGTTTTTGTCTTGGCTTGACCGACGGGTTTGGCTGTCTCCGGCCGGGTCGTCTCCATCACTCTCTGTGTCCCAGGTCGAGTCGTACTCACAAACACAGTCGTCCTCCATTGTCCAAACAGTTAAATGACTAACCAAAGCTAAATAAACGTGTGAGCTTATTAAGCACACTGGGCGGACACAAATGAAGTTATATTTGCATGTTGAGGATAGACGGAGACGGCCCTGACCATCCGTCTTTCCAGACTACCTCATCAGACAGCGGCACCGTTGGCGGCTGCAGTGCTTATGCTGCTTTCAAGTGCTTCTTCTGAGTAGCAATTACCTAACTTCACACAACTTGATATATATTTTTACGTGTCATTTTTCACTCTGGGCTAAACAACTTTTTCGACTAACTATTTACAGAACTATTTCGCGACAATTAGGTTTTAATACGAAGCCAATTAATTAGCTAATAAATGTGGTTTCTCGTGCTACTTCTCAATTTTCCAACACGCCCCAAAAGCAGCAGCCTTCCTCTGTTGAAAGCTGCAAACCGGTGACATGAGTCAGGGCGCTGAATTGCAGCAAAAGTTTTCGCTTAATTGTTGTATAACCATAACCATATTAAGTAACAGGAGAAATTGTTTATTAGACTAATATGTAGTATTTTCCAACCCAGGACTTATTATTATTTTTATGGCTGCCCCATTAAATCAGATGGACATATTTATTATTGTATTCACACTTGATCAATATTCAGCCAACTATAAAAGTATTTGTTTTCGAGCTGTTTATGTGCTAAAGCCATTTACGTTTTGTTATGAAAACAAAGCATTAAAACACATTTAGATAGTAAATGAATAAAGATAGCAAGCAGTATTAAATGAATAAATAAACAAAAAACCTAAAACCAAATTACAATCCCAGGTTTGTAATTTGGTTTCAGGTTATTTATTTATTATTCCCCAGTTTCCTCCCACAGTCCAAAAACATGCATGTTAGGTTAATTGGTGGATCTAAAATGTGTGAATGGTGTGAATTTGAGGGCAATGTGAGTGCATCTTTCTGAGTGTATCTCTGTGGCCCTGAGATATACTGGCAACCTGTTCAGTGTGTATGATGACATGATGACAGCTGGAATAGGCTCTAGCCCCCTGCGACCCAAATAGGATAAGGTGGATCCATCCAAATGGATGGATCTATCTATCTATCTATCTATCTATCTATTTTATAACATTTTATTGTTTGTCTGACCTACATCCTCAGACTAAAAGTTCATTGATGCTAATCACATAATTAAATTCACCCTGAATAAAATGAAAAATCCTGCAACAAAGGCCCAGGACTGTTGAGCAGCTAGAATCCTGCATCAGACAAGAATGGGAAAACATTCCTCTCCTACACTGGTCTCCTCACATCCCAGACATTTAAAGACATTGCTACACAATAGTAAACATTACCCTGTTTCAACCTTTTTGAGATGTGTTGCTGCCATCAAATTCAAAATAAGCTAATATTTTGAATGAAATGGTAAAATATGGTCTCAGTTTCAACACCTGATATGTTGTTTATGTTCTATGAGATTTGCAAATCATGGCGTTCTTATTTATTTACATATTACACATCGTCCCAACTGTTTCTGAATTGGGGTTTTAGTAAATACTCAATATTTAGCATAGTTGAACATAGTAACACAAAAATGTTTGTATATTTGCATGATAGAACAACTCATTCAGTGGCATTAACATAAATGCAAGAAATTCTGTTATAATCTTAAGAAGCACAGCATCCATTCACACATACACACACACACACACACACATGCACATGCACATGCACACACAGAGACACAAACACATACACACACACCAATTTATTCAGTGATTTAGTGTTAGTTTCCATTATGCTCACACCTGTCTAACACCTCCAGTATTACTCTGCAGCTGTAAGCTAGATGCAGTTTTCAGACTGTAAGGACCCGCAACACAGTGGAGGATCCAGAGGTATGGACCAATAACCAGACCATGATGTTCATCTTTTGACAGTAACTGGACTGATGGATTTATACATTGGAGCATTTCATCATTAGACGGTATAAATAGAATCATGTATTATCACAGGGAATTCAGTGTTGAATGGCCGCTGGTATGGGTTTCTATTTTTGGTCTTAGTTACTGTGGAAACCAGAGCGCTCTGCAGGATTCCAGTGTTTGCTGTTGCTATTTAGTGGCTCTGCTTCATAAAATGGATCCCCTTGTTATCACTGAGTTCAATAAGGATTTAATGATTTGTTAATATACACAGATAATATAAGAATTTTGTAAACCCAGGCTGGCTGTGTACAGATATGACAAAAACCTAATGACTTTAAGACCAGCTTACTGCTCTGACGAGTGGAGGTAATTTAGTCTCTATAGAATACAGGTTAGAATGAGCGGGACATATTTATGATAATCTAACAAGATGAAAAGTAACTAAGTACATCTACTAAAGTTCATTCAATTTAAGATACCTTGCTTTAGTTTTTTATTTTTTGCTGCTTCCACTCGCCAACAACTCAAAGGCAAATATTTGGAAACACTTTCTTGGTTCCAGCTTCTCAAATGTCAGAATTTAATGCTTCCTTTTTGTCTCAATAGTGATCTGAGCTAGCCAAGTAACCTACTATAACGACATCTTTAGGAATTTATGATATTTTATTGATGACGATAGTTCGTTTAATTTTTAGAACAGACACAGCCCTCGCAGGTTACCATACTGGTCACTTCTGGACAACCTGGATTGTATGTGCCAATTACTTTAATGACATTGGTGTAGCTTGGTTTCATCAACCAATGTCTCAGTTCAAGTAGGAAGAATGTGTGGATAAACCTTACTATGGTTACAGTATATTTTGACTCATATGCTCGAAAGTGAGTCACTTTAAAAGAGAATGTGGCTTTTACATAAGCTGCTACACTGCTGGAGCTTCTCATCCGCTTATTTTCTGTATATCTCATCTTGTGGGCAGCATTACTATTTGGTGGCTAACTTCTGAGATTTTATTCCAGTGCAACAACTAGATCTTTTCCTATTGCAATTTTTGTTTTGCCTCAATTTGATTCTGGCAGTATAATACTAAAATGTAAATCTATAAGCACTTTCCTCACTTGTAGATTAATCAGAGAAAGCAAAGACATCAAAGGAAACCAAGACCTTTTCAGTGAGTTG
This sequence comes from Channa argus, assembly GCF_033026475.1. Lineage (NCBI taxonomy): Eukaryota > Metazoa > Chordata > Actinopteri > Anabantiformes > Channidae > Channa > Channa argus. Next base: position 8,529,482 of record NC_090209.1, read on the forward strand.
CAAGAACATAAAAAGTATAATAAACAATTAATAAGAAAAGCATGAGAGCTGATCTTAACATATGGAAACGTGCTGTAAAAGGGAAAATCTCAGCATAGCCTGGTTGTCTTGTCAACATGATGATATGACATTTGACATGACACTTTGATGAACTTGTAAATTTACCAAATTCAAGTAGACTGGCCTCTGGGTGTTGTCCCACCAGATCTAACTCAGGCAGTGACAGACCTGAGCGGATTAGTCCCTAACCCTACTTGTCTAATATTGCCCCGTTTTACCTGGTATGCTCTCCTCTGTGCAGGAAAGCAATTTTTCTGTTATGATAGGTGGAATAGTTTCAGTCATCTCCTGCTGTCCTTACTGTAGAGCAACTATTCTCAAAATTGCACATCCAAAAAGGACATTGTTTACTTCTGTATGAATGGCAGAAACCTAACATGTCATTAGGTTTTCAAGCTGTTTAAAATTGGACATGAACTCATACACTGCTATTCTGTATTAGTATAGTTCTGTGTCTCATGCATCACTCAGATTGTTTCCTTACTGTGGCTGTATAACTACTGTGGCGATACACATAAAAATTCCTGTAAGTCTGTGGTTTATCTTTTTATCATATTGTCCAAATAGATACTGTGGAATCGTGGGGTGAACATGATAATTTAACCAGCTTATGATCCAGTTACTGTATGTTTATTTGATAAAAATGATCAACAAATATGCTTTTTCACATCATGTATGAGTTACCTTTTCTTAAACCTTTATCTGCGACATATATCCTGCCAGTGTTTCCAATGTATCAAAGGACAAATGACTCATGATTGATTAGGTTGGAAGACTTGTCCTTTTTATTTGGGCTTGTTGACATTAAATTAAAAACACAAAATATCACCATTCCAATACTTTAAGAGATTCTCATCCATGTTGTCTAAAGGTGGCAACACACACTTGATGTGGTGGTGATTACTGATCTTTGCTGTACTGCTTGAAATCAAAACTTCCTCACCCATGTTATCTTTATTCTTGGTACTAAACCTTTTGTGAATTGCTTTTCCAAAGAGAAAAAAACCCCAACTTGTACGATTTCAGTCATACTGTTCCTTTTAAGTGTGATGATCTCAATCCAGTTCAAGTGTTAATGGTGTTTGAGTGCCACGGATTTAGTATTTGGGTTTTGAGGACCCAAGAAAGGAAACTGTAAGGAAGAGGTTACAAACTAAAAGGGGTTTATTTAAAAGGAACGGAGAGTGAAAATGACAGAAAATTGCTCCATTAGGAGGACAAGAAGACACACACAGAAAAAAGGTAAGAACTACAAAACACAATAAATCACAACATTAACTTAAATACTGATGAAAGAGGAGATAAGTTAAACTGTGACTGTGCTGGAAACTGGCTACATACATACATAAAGGTGAATATACTGAAGCAAAAGAGGTGCTCACATATTAATTGACAGAATCCGGGCTAGACAATAAATTAAAGAATGCCCACATACATGGACCGGACAGAACATTAAGGGGACAAATAAGCATAATATAGTAATTAAACCGAGTGTAAAACAGAGGGAGATAAACAAAAAAATACAAAACAAAAATAACCAAACCTCAGACCAAAATGGCAGAAACAGAGTCCAAATATGGGGAACAATCAGAACAGGGAAACAGGAGCCCAAACAGGGGAAAGATCCGGAGGCTTGCTGTGCAGGAGCATGCAGCAGAACAACAAAGACTAACTGGCAGGGAACTGTGGGAAAAGCCGGGTCTGAATAACCAGGGGCACAGGTGAAAGCAATTAGGATAACAGAGGGGGGTAAAGAAATCAAAGAGACTACAAACAGGAAGTGGCACAGAGGGACAACAAAATAAAAGCAGACAGCAGGAAGTCAAGCTCGGTAAAGCAGGGACAAGCTAAACACAGGGGACATAATCGTAACGATGAGTTTGCGTTGATCATTAATCTAGCAGTTTACAGAACATAATGGCTGCATTCTGTAGTTGATCGTCACTGCTATTATTCAAAATCTCTGTATACAGCCTCGTAACCAACATATTTATTGGGGGGGAGGATGGTGACTAGAATAAGGCTCAAGCATTTTCTTTTTTCAATTTGAGACATAAATAGAGCAAAATCTGTGTTAGAAGATGAAGAAAGCCAGCAGATCTTTTTTTTTTTTTAAACCCTTCCAGTTAAATCCACAACTGTCCATATCTTTATCTTTGTGTCCTCAGGTCTGCATCCTTTCATCTCTGAGTGCTCTGACAACAGGTTTGTCTGCTCATGAATCCTCTTTCTGTGTGGATCTGCTTACTCATCGTGCGTTCCACATTGTCCCTTCTTGTGATTTTCTCTTATATCCTTGCCAAAACAAAGCCCTTTCCATTCCAAACTTAAAGTTGTCTTTTGCAAAGTAGCTCGATGTTTTAAAACATTTTGCCAGGTTTGCATTTTTGTTGTTGCAGAATTGGCAGAACGGTTTATCTAATAGAGAAATGCACCTCCAGACACACAGTCCCCCTTTTCTCTGTATGACGTCATGTTCATGTTGAAAATAGTTTTGTACCATCTGCATGTTTTCATTATCAGCACACACACTGGGGAGGTACTTTTTATTTGTGTGATTAAAAATGGACAGAAGATGTATGGGGAAAGAGTAAAAGGAATTAAATGAGTGACAGGTAAGTAAAGTAAACAATATTTTTGGAATACCTATACTTTTACTTTAAGCATATTTTCTGTGTCCAACTGAGAAAATTATAAATAAATAAAGCCAGAGGAGCTAAACAGTAGATAAAGCACAGCATCTCCATAATCATTTGTTTTCATTGTTTGTTTTCCACGATAATATGTGTGTGGTAATGAATTTTACCTGTGAGAGCACAGAGCAGAGAGAGCAAAACTCAATCAATAAAGCATCTCTTTGACTTAAGCCCAGACCCAATGGGGATTGATAGGTCTCCTTACTTTGTTCCATGTCCTTGGGCTTTCAAAAGGATGTTCGTACAAGCTGTGTGAATTGATGGGTGGCCGTTAGGACTTCAGGTTCCTCTCTTATCAGCGGAGATGTAATTGATTTATGGAGAGCTGGTTTGAATCACAACAGGGATGTAATTGTGCTGATTTAGTCACTTAACATAAAAGCAGGGCCACCAAGAGCAGCTTGCTCTGTTTGGCAGGAACAAAAGAACACGCATTAATTCACCTGCAGGACCCAGTTGGTGCTGCTAATACCTGCTGTGACCAGAAAAGAAGGATGCTTCTATTAAGTTTTCATTTGATACAGCTGTGTGCCACTTCATTTCCTTTCTTACACGTGCAAGTAGAAAAATCCAACCTAAATACAGATACTTAATGTTATGATGCAGTGACATAATTCACTGCATCCTAAGATTAACATACTATCTTCCGTCTCACTGACAGTACGAGTCTCTGCTCTTGGTATAAGTAACCATAGCAACCAGCATCACATACAGTAGGTTTTAAGAATCATTTTGCCACTTTACATGCATGCTTTTATGTGCTGTTTTCTAATATGCAAAGAAAACACACGCGCAAATGCACGCATCTGAAAATCAAATTAACATGTATAAAAATGATCAAAACTGGCATTCATAAAGCCAAAGAAAAAGACCACTAGGCCCAGTATGGCTCAGTATGGTAGGCCTATTTATAAGTCAAAATTCCCCTTTTGATTTGGTTCCTGCTCCTTGTAAAATTTTCCCACTCCATCTCATCTGTCTCGTTATGCGTTTTTATTTTGTAAATATACTGTAATCATCGATCCTACATGTTACTGCAAAACATACTGTAGACCACGATGCCTCTTGCATTCTTCTTGTTTTATTACTGTTCAGTTGACTTACATCCATTCACATAATTTCAATGTTACAAAATGTATTATCTCCAGTCTCCAGTAATTCTACTGAAAGTCAGCAAATGTATTTAGCACATTGAGTTTCAGGACGGATACAGCTTACTTTCCACTGTCCATGTTTCCCAGCCTTTGGTTAGCTCCTCAGTTCACATCTGAAATCACACTGGTTGCTCTCCATGGTACTGAAGCTCATTCCTAGCGTTAGACTGGTCTTAACCGGGTCCAGCCGGGACATCACTTGTTGCACAAAGATGTGATAAGACGAAACATTGGTGCCAAAGCTTACTCTGTGTCATAAAGATAACCTTTATATTACTACACACTTTTTTTTTTTTTTTATTGGTGACTGGTTTGCGCATGCGAAGAGGGACGCTGAGGCCACTTGATGAAACAGATGACCGTGTGGAGAGCATCCATCGCTCTCAATGCGCACAGCACGCTATGCGCGTTTTTATATTAACAAGCGTGTTATACATTTCCAGCTTTCATTTTCTCGCACGCCTCTCTTGCTACTAGGTTTCACGCAACAGGCTGCAACACCAATGTGGAGTCTACGGTAAAGAACAGTACCACCTGTAACTGTACATATCTGCTCCAGACTTTCATGCCGACACCGAGGATGAAGAAGCAAAACGTCCGGACCCTGTCACTCATTCTCTGCATGTTCTCTTACTTGCTGGTCGGCGCCGCGGTGTTTGACGCGCTGGAGTCCGAGTCGGAGAACTCCCGCAGGCGCATCTTGGAGCAGAAGCGCAACGAGATGAAGAAGAAGTATCGCTTCTCCGAAGACGACTACCGCGAAATCGAGCGAGTGGTGTTGCAAGCTGAGCCTCATCGCGCCGGGAGACAGTGGAAATTCGCTGGCTCTTTTTACTTTGCCATAACAGTCATCACCACCATCGGTAAGTTACTGTATTTTTTCCCGTAACGCTTCATTTAGTTGTTTTAGTATTTTCAGCATAGCATTGTATGTATTTCTAAATGGCTGCAGTGTTACAGGCTTCTTTTAGTTGCAGACTAATAACAAACAAAAACCCATTGTCCTTGTTTTACTGTTCATGCTATTCATCGTCTAACTGAAATCTCTGCATTAGGTTATGGACATGCAGCCCCAGGCACAGATGCAGGAAAGGTTTTCTGCATGTTCTACGCTGTACTGGGCATTCCTCTCACTTTGGTCATGTTCCAGAGCCTGGGAGAAAGGATGAACACATTCGTCCGCTATCTCCTGCATAAAACAAAACAGTGCCTGGGCTTTCGCCACACTGAGGTGTCCATGGAAAACATGGTCCTAGTGGGCTTCCTGTCCTGCATTGGAACACTATGTGTAGGGGCTGCAGCCTTCTCTCACTTTGAGGGATGGAGCTTCTTCCATGCTTACTACTACTGCTTCATCACACTTACCACCATTGGCTTCGGGGACTTTGTGGCCCTGCAGAAAAAGGAGGACCTCCAGGAGAAAACTCCTTATGTGGCGTTCAGCTTCATGTACATCCTGGTGGGGCTGACGGTAATTGGGGCCTTCCTTAATTTGGTGGTGCTTCGTTTCCTCACTATGAACACTGAAGATAAGAGGAGGGATGCTCAGGAGAGGGCCTCGCAGAAGAGGGACAGAGCCCTTTTGGACGGGGCTCTGCATCTCCGTGTTGTAGGGGAGCAGAGTAGTGACAGCCACAGGGAGAGGAACAGAAGAAATGTGATGCACTGTCGCAGCCACAGTACACTTTTCCTCCCGATGGAAGAAGGAACCAGCTGCACCAACCTTATTCCTTCCCCTGCAGAGGATCAGGAGAGGCAAAGAAGCCCCTGTCGACACAGGCTGAATTTTCAGATCAAGGCAGGCAGACACAGACCCGAGTCGAGCCTCAGCTCCCTCTGTTCCTGTGTGTGCTACCGCTTGGGTTTTTGTGATAGTCCCCTTGTGTCCCACAGTGAACACCATGGCTGCCATACCAATTCTGTCTATTACAACTCAGTCTCCTATAGGATCCAAAGCTGTTCACCAGGCTCCAGGGACAACACTGGACTGTCTTCCCCAGGAAGCACACTCTCACCTGGCCTTAGCTTCCCCAGGTTTGCTCGTTCAAGGAGAAAATCAGTATAATAGCACTGTTAGTGAGAGAAAGTGTTTGCACTGACTGTAAAGTGTATTTTTATTGACATTGTATTTTTGTGTATGTAAGAAGTCAACAATTCTTTTTAAAGAATGAATTGTCTATTGTGGCTTTTACTTGTAAAGCGAGGGTTAGATTTCTTTTTCATTTTTGCAATGACATTATTTATTTTAGTTATTCTGCTGTTTCCTTGCATGTAAGCCAAAGTGCAGCGCATGCTAAACAGAATGTATAGCACACAATGTGAATGCAAGAGTGCTATGTAAAGATGTAAAAAGCTGGGCTTTAAATTTACAATTTTAACAAAACGTTTTTTGGATATAGTGCTTAGTAACGACTGCATAACTGTTCAGTGAATGTATGTGAATGACCCTCAGTGGACACTGCTCCTGCTTTAAACAAAACCAGAACATTTCCATGCCATAGCTAGAAGATGTCATTAAACTTTTATATTAAAAAGCCTTAAAATAACTTTGACCAAGCACATGAGACATGTGGCCTCTTAGCTCAGTGAATTTAATAAATCCTTATATTACTTATAATGATGGAGGGGGGTTAGAATAACTTCTCTGTGTATTGTTGAGCACTGATGCACTCTAATGTAGGGAGATTTTGTTTGATACATGACTGATTCAAATGTAGTGGATGTAGCACACAATGCATGTAGCAGGTTACCAGTGAACTTCCCACAATCCTGGAAAAGTTGTCATTTTTCCAGCCAGGAAGGAATTATTACCTTGCAGAATGGGTTTGTAGTCAGATTTGATGTGAGTCTCTTCAGTAGTGTTTTATTAAAGAAAAACAAAGGACCATTAAAATTGTAAGTGTTTGTATTTTAATTAAATTGATTTCACAAATTAGCTCAGATTTGTGCAGGTTTATTAAGCTTTAATGTTTATTCTTCCTCTCTTCTGTTGGTCTTTTTTTCTGCTGGAGGGCTGCTGCACGAGGCTGCGTCTTTCCTACAGTATTTATTTCATTTTTTGCTGTCACACCAGGAGTAGTACATGGAGACGTTTGCCAGAATAACATTAATAATATTGCTTTTACTAATTTTAGGACAGAGAATATGGTGGTTACAGTCCATCATTAATGCGGTCCGTTAATGCGACTGTACTTTGTTATACTTTTTATTAAAAAGATTAACATGCATGCATGCAGGGCAGCGTGATGGTAGAGTGTCTGCTTCAAATCCACCTGCAGGTTTTGGTCTTTCTATGTTCTCCCTGTGCCTGTGTCAGTATTCTCAGGGTACTGCCATGGTGATAGACAGAGAGCCCGTGATGGACAGACAACTTGTCCAGCAGGTACCAAACCTTTTGCTTAATGCCACCTAAGGTTGGCTCCAGCACCCCAAAGCTATAGACAGAGCACAAGCAATATTGATAATGTCTGTACAGTATGCATGTACATATGTGGGTATGTATATATGTGAGCATACTGTATATGTGTATATATCTCCTAGACACTTCCATACCTCCACAGGTATGTCATCAGGACCAACTGCCTTTCCACTCTTCATCCTCTTCAACGTCCTCCTCACTTCACTCTTACTAATCTTTGCTACTTCCTGCTCCTCATATGCTCTGTGTTTGGTCATTGCCACCTCTACCTTCACCTTACGCTGCATCTCCCTGTACTCCTGTCTACTCTCTTCAGTCCTCTGTGTCCTACTTCTTCGTAGCTAACCTCTTTCCCTGAGTACCCTCCTACCTGTCTCCCTGATCGCATTAGCTGTAGTTCTCCAGTCATCTGGAAGCACCTCCTGACCACCCAGAGCCTGTCTCAGCTCCTCCCTGAAAATTACACAACATTATTCCTTTTTTAACATCCACTTCTTTGTTCCTGGCCTGATGCTGTCACCTCTGTTCCCTTCACCTACATGTCATTTAAATTCCGCACCAATCACCACCGTCTCACCTCTGGGGATGCTCTGCATCACTTCATCTAACTCACTCCAGAATTTCTCCTTCTTCTAAAACGTATCCTACTCGTGGGGCATAACAAGATTGAACATCACGCCTTCAATTTCCAGCTTCAGACTCATCAACCTGTCTGATACCCTTTTCACCTCTAGAACATTCCTCAGAAACTCCTCTTTCAGTATAACTCCTACTCCATTTCTCCTCCTATCTGACCCATGGTAGAACAACTTGAACCCTGCTCCTAAACTTCGAGCCTTGCTACCTTTCCACCTGGTCTCCTGGACACACAGTATGTCCACCTTCTTTCTCTGCATCATGTCAACCAACTCTCTAGCCTTCCCTGACATAGTCCCAACAAGTCCCTACTGTCAGTCCTACACTCTTGGCTTTCCTCTTCTCTCTCTGCCTATGTACACGCCATCCTTCTCTCCTTCTTCGACCAACAGTAGCCCAATTTCCACCATTACCCAGTGGGTCAACAGCCCTGGTGGTGGTCGTTGTTAACCCGGGTCCCAACTAATCTGGTACGGAAGTCAGACTCGGTGTGGAAGTCATGATTTGCATGTTTAATTTGGCATGTGTTTTACGTCGGATGCCCTTCCTGACACAACCTTCTGCATTTTTCCAGACTTCGGACTGGCACAAGAAGACACTGGTTTGTGCCTTGTGGTTGCATTTGTGTTTGTAAGACATGTACTGTAATGATACTTAAGTGGTTCCAATTTGTTTGGGTGCCTTTGTGTGACTAGCGATGCTTACTAACATACATCTTCCCACACAGCACAACATTTTCGTTTCAGTCAATTTTTTGACCCTCTAGAGGGGAGACGGCTTTGGGGCTTTCTGAGGAAAAGTCACATTTACAGAAACAGATTTTTTTTAATATTTAATATTTTTCTTTAATGTATGTATTCTGTTAGGGGCGGAAGTGGCTCAGCTGGTAGAGTGACCACCTACTGACCATAGGGTCAGAGGTTCACGCCCCTCTCTTCCCAACCACAATGAACCCTCAACAGTCCATATCCATCCCCAGCCGTGCAGTGCTGGTCCCAAGCCCAGTAGAAATTGCGGAGGGTTCCGTCAGGAAGGGCATCCGGCATTAAAACTGTGCCAAATCAACATGATCAGATCCTGTGTTTTAACGCCTGCACATCATTTGCTATTTTTAAAGCCTGTTATCAGTTTGAAATGAGAAGAAATCATGAAGTCTTTACTTTGGTCTCCTAAAACATACATTTTAAGCCATCTGTTGATCTGCTGGAATGGCAAGCTTCTTTACATATAAATGTAAAAGTGATCTAAAATGGTGATTGTTTATGAAATACCATCTGCTGTGGCTGCTCATAGTAAGAAATAAGGACGTTCACTCTTTTCATTATGCTGTCACATCACTTGCTGTAATTATGAGCCTTCCTTCCTTAACTGTGTTAGATTATACAGTATGTTTGTCCTTTAAATAGAAATACAAAAGGTTTTAATCATTCTGTAAAATCCTATGAAAAAGGAGAAGAATTAGGATAAAATAACTTTGACAAGGGGGCCCTCTACAGGGGAGAGTGCTTTGGGGCTTTTTGAGGAAAGTCAAATTTACTGATGTGAAGCATTTCGCCACTAGATGACAGTATATGTTCATACAGTAGCAGCAGACTGGCTGATGTTTATTGTGTCAAATTGTAAAAGTTTGAACTACTTTATAGCAACATAACACATAATAACGCACATGGTGTCGGTGTAATTTAAAAATGTTCACAAAAAAATAGTTTTTGCTTGAAATTGTCTGAAGAAGAATTAGCTGCAGGAATTAAGGGACCATAAAAGTCTAAACCACGGACGGTGTGGAGTCAGGGGCCTCTTAATAACTTTAGGTAATTTACAAATGCACAATAAACAACAGTTTATTTACATCACCTTTTACAAAAATGTATCTTTCCCAAGACCCTTGAATGGGATAAGGAATCATTTTCAAAACAAAAACAAAAACAAAAACAAAAAACTAATTGTGAATGTGGAAAAAATGTAAGAAACCTCCGAAATATCAAAATCAATTTTCCAGGATTGTGATAGTGTGGCATTGGTAAAATATGGAGTATAAGTAACTTTTTCACCATGGAGACCTAGAATGAGAACAGACCACACTGGAGGCAAAACTCAAGCACTCCAACTCACACATGTAAAAAAAAGTTTATCATACCCACAGAAGGATAAGTGAGACAATAAGGGGTCATTTCAACTGAACAGAAAACAATGTGTTTGTGGACCAGAATCATCAATGTCAAGGCTGCATATGTAAGTAAAAAACACAAGTTAAAAAAACAAGTTAAAAATCATATTGTCATATTGTGAGGTAAATGCATCATCTCAAGCTATGTCTGAACACATTGTCGTCATCACAATAGCAATTAGTTTTACAAACATTTCTTGTTTTTGTCTGTTCATAACTTCATTGTGTTTAAATGCAGCATAAAACCTCCAGTAGCAAAGAACAATTGACAACAAGCAGGTGATCACTGTATTAATGACATATCATCAGTTTAGTCTTCACCCACATATCAAGCAGAGAGTTACAGAAAACATGTAGCCATAATGGGGTTTTGAATAATTGGTATGAGTACACTGCTTATGTTTATATTATCTACATACTCTTTTCTTATTGACTGACCTTGTTGCCATAATTTCATTAGATAGTCAATATCTGTCAAATCCACATTTTAGCTGTCATTTCTAAAACAAATTTGGCTACATTGTTTGTAGTGAAGACTTCGATTGAAATATTAATTTTCTAAGCACCAGTGGTCAAACGAACTATCTGAGTGGTTAAAAAAAATGCATAAAAACCAGGCCACAGTTAGTTATACAGTGATGGACTACAGCAAAGATACAGAAGATTTTATAACAGGCTAAAACAGCTACATTACATACGACATGGCATGGTAGTAGCGATAAAAAAAAAAAAAAAAACACAATCCTGAATACTACTGATGAATAATACTCCTGCTATTTAAATTGGATGTACTGTTTGTTAAAGCATTTTCTGTAGTATCTAAAAGGTCGATTTAATCCTGGATGAAGCAGACTGAAGCACAGAGAGGTTAGGTTTTTACCCAAAATATCAATGTAGGAAAATTCCCCCTGGTGACAGATGATTTCCTTTATTTTAAATAGTAATTTTATTATGTACCCATGCAATTTCAGCTTTTTTGTGGGTTTTTATATGCCCAAGGACATGGATCTATGTAAAAGGTGGTACTTCTTTTGATAAAATGAATAATCTTGAAGGAGATAATCGAATAGTCCCTCATTAAAATGGGAGCTGGTGCTAGTACCATGTAGAGTGACAATTATACGCTGAGGGTTACTGCAAATTAATTTGAAATATTAAATAGAAAAATATAGTCCGTTCACCGTACTCTTTTTTACATCCTTTCTTCTGCTAAGGTGAAGAAATTGTTTGTAATTTCCATGTACGACTGGACGACTTTGTCACTTTCTCATGTGTGATTTATATAGTATATATATATGTGTATGTATGTATGTGTATATATATATATATATATATATATATATATATATATACTGTTACACATGTCTTGGGATGAAGCTCACACTCTTGCCAAACCACATCTTGTTTGTGTGACACAGATAATGGGTCAATTTTAAAGCATCTGTTCCATTTAACAACTGACGGCTGCAGAAAAAACATGCACGTCTATTGCCACTGCATGACTGATCTCTTTATTGTGACATATGATACTAATGTGTGTGTATACACACAGTTTGTGTATTTATTAAACTCCCAACTGAAAAGATAAACTAACTTTACTAACCTACTGCTCATTATATTTAGGAGGAAAAATGATTTATTACATTTCTTCCAACTTAAAATGCTCTTAAGTTAAGAATAGAGTCCTTTAAGAGCAAAGTTTGATACATATGAGTCGAAGTCCTCTACTTTTCCAACTGATGATGAAACCTACTCTAGTCTTCCTCTTGGACCATCTTATAATTTATGGAGGCAGACAGAGAAACTAAAAATGGATTGAAGGAGTAGATGCTTTGGTCATGCAGCTTTTGTAGTTGCCACAGGGAGGCAGTGACACACTAAATGGCTCACACAAAGTGCCTCCTATGTTTGCCCAGCTGTAGCTTGTGTGCCATCATTACCCCCCACCTCCCCATCCTCTTTACTACTGCCAGTACCGATCTGAGTATGAGATAGAAGTATGCAATGATGAATAACAATTAGGATCTTTTTGAATGAATATCAAAGAAGAGGCCAAAATTAATATGGGATTTTTATGTGTTAATTCGTTCATCATTCACTTCACTGGAAATGTTGACGGAGTATGCTGCAGCATGGCTAAAAAAACACAATAATTAAACATTTGCTTTAAACTGATATGCTGGAAAATAAATGTGACATAGACACATACAAAATAGGACAAAGTATTCACATCCATTCTGCTGAAATCTCTGCAGGAAAGTCATTAATGGTTTTAAATGAGAACGAGCTGCCACTGATACAACAGATCTGTGTGTGAAATGGAGTTGGGTGGCTGAGGATGACAAGTGGAATCTTTTATAGCCAATACCCATTGCTCACTGTGGCAGTGTAAATGATGCTTTTTTTGTCTACTGCTCGGTGGTTAACAAATGACACTGACAGCTCACATTTTCTGCTTCGACACATAATCAATTTAACAGATATAATCATCTATTTAATCACTGATACATGATGTGTTAATCTCCACTGTTATCTAATAGAGGTGTTATTCAACACAGCGAGTATCCGCAGGTAGAAATGCAGTCAGTGTTTTTACTCGTGTCCCATACTACCACAGTACCACATACCTGCTTTACACCACTATATTTCAGTTACTTTTACTTTGCAACAACTGTATTGGTAAAAAGGTTCATTTCAGAACGTGCAGTTTGAGTCGAAGCTGTTCAGAGAAGGTGATTTAACTGTATGATCAATTTTTTATAGTTAGATGTGTTTGTATTTTTTTGTCCAACCCTTACGTATAAATAAGGATATGCTAAGTAACAGAAACACCTCTCTGTGTATTGTATTACAGTTTGAGAACAGTACAATTTAGAGGCCTTTGAAACCATCAAACAACTGAATCACCTCATCCTAGAAGTTATGTTAATATGCTACTAAACTGTGTTCTCAGTCATCATTTGCTATATTGGTTTTACTATATTCAGATGCAACTGGACTTTCTATCCAAATTCTGCACCCACATTTATAAAATCAATATGATTAAGGTGATTAGATATGGATTTGTCACCTTTTTGTTTGTTTGTTAAATAAAACAGTCCTAAATTTATCAATGATCTCTTATTGATGGGTTTTACATGGCCTATATTTATATATAAATGCTTACTGTCTACAATAAAAGCATTTCAGCTGCATTTTTTTACTTGACTGTCTTATAAGCCTGTGGCAGAACAGATTAGAATCAATCCAGGTGTCTACACTGCACATGTAATGGATCAAGCTGAAGTTTTGGGCCAGAAAAAACAAAACAATGCAAAGAGCTAAAAAAATCTGTACAGCTGAGGGGAACTGCAGAGAGAAATCCTTTATTGGATTTGATCCAAAAATTATATGAAAATATTGAAGAAACCAACTTTGAGAACAGTTAGCTTAGATTTCTAATGCAGGACATATTTGCAGTATAAGGTTGCAGGTAGTATTTCTATGTATACATAGAAAATCAGAATAGTGCTTCCACTGTGAATAATCTCTGGTCGTGTGATGAGTCAGATATTCCCTGTTGTCCACATGTGAACCTCAAAGCACCACCAGCACAACCACACACATCAGCAGAACATCTAACAATCAATCAGAGCTGCTTATACTCCTCATCCCAGTGCCTCATGTTGGTACCTCTGTGTGGTACATAGCACTATGTGGCAAATTTCACTCCATTTTCACATTTCTCTTTCCTTTATCGATTATTTTATCTCCCGTTGGACATTTTTCTTTCTTTTTTTTTCTCAGAGTTTGACTGTGTGACACATATACCTGGAGGTGTGACATGTTTTACAGCTCTTACGCTAATACCCTTTATTTGCCTGTAAAGGGCTATTGTTGTAAGTCAGTAATGGATCTCAAGTATTTGTTTGTGTGTGTGTGTGTCGGCATGTGGTGTGTTCATCCGGTTTGTGTAGGTGTGTGTCACAAAAATGCTTCTTTTACAACTCTGTCGTAAAAAATAGACATTCATTGCCCCAGAGAGTGGAGCCATTTCTGTTTCATAGGCAAAAAGGTTTCTGGAGCCTTTGGAGAGAACAGCTTTATGTTTGGAATATACTGCATGCAGCATATACTCTGTGAGCTTCTTTATATGATATCCTGATAAATATGTGCAAGTTGTATTTTGTCACTAGTGGTATACACTGAATGACCTTAAATATAGAAGCTGCTGCCAAGTGCGATACAGCACAATATCAGTGTAATAAATACAGAGTTTATTGTGATTTCTGAGCTTTTAGTTCTCAGTATTGCACTGGATTCTTTTTAAAGAAATGTTTAAAATGGTTATCCTCCGTCAAACTGGGTCAAAACATCTGAAACTGCTCTCTGACACAGTGTAGCAAAGTAAATACACATATTTCCCAAAATGCCCTCAAACAACATTTGTTTTCCAAAGGATTCTTGTCCATCAAGTGTAAAAGAGGAATCAGTGTCATTTCTATAGGGCCATGGTGTTCGCTGAAGGAGGTTGAAGCGGACAAGCAAACAGTCAGGCAAAGCTACCAAACATTTTATAGTTCCAGCTTATCATATGCACCTCAAAGTATGCACCGTTTTAGGAATATTTTTTACTGTAAACATGCCACAAAAGGTGAAGGTGAAGCCTCCTGTGATTCAGACTCACTGAACATCAGTTTCAAAATTGCAGAGATCTTCACTTCTAAACTTTGCCAGTGAGGATCACCTTTCTAACCAGTTTCAATTATTATTGCTTGATTAGTAGGTTTTGGAGCTTATTTAGTGTAATTTTATAACAAAGACTACCTGAAACTCTAAGCGGAGCAGCAGACCCGAGAGGCTGAGGGCTGAGCAGAGCAGAGTGCATTGGTTTCAAGTCGCATGCTAGCAGTGGTAAGTTGTAGCTTTAAGTTTTAAGTTGTTGGACAGACTAAACAAGTTTTGTAAGTGTGTGATACAGCACAGTATACACAAAAGAAGGTGATTGTGTGTGTGTGTAGCTTGTGTGTGCTGTGACGCTCCACAGAGAGATGGATCTGTTTAGCAAAATCTTTAGCCTGCGGATAAATGTCCATTCCCTAAACTATATAAATAAGGCCCAGCCTCACCCCAGCAACAGTCTTAAGTCACAATATGGCTTGATGAATTGGAAATTGCCAAAGATTAAACGAATTTATTAAAAACCGTAGCACAAAATAATCAATGCTTCTTGTTTAATGTTTTTTTTAATTCTCTACTTGCAGCCAAAAGACTAATGACACAGTTGCCATCCAGCAGTAGAGTAAACACGACTGTGGTTCCCTGCTGGCTGCTGCATGCGGTGACCTGGGAATGAGGGAGCACAGCCGTGCTGACTCGGTGAATCTGAACGCCACAGAGGCTGGCTTGTCACAGAGCCAACCATTCGATTTGTTTAGAGACACAATATGGCCATCTTGGCTGTGTGCTGTAAAAGACATCTGGGGAGCCAGTACTTGCCAGCCAACTTTCTCTTGTCGCTCTTTCTCTCTTATTTTTCACTGTGAGACCACACTCTGCAGGGAGCATTTGAAGAAGGAAATACACTTTCAAAGGCGTGATCAAACATGCAGTGTTCTCAGAAATAATTCAACATTTTGACACTTTCATTGTCTTTTGCTTGATTTATGGCTTTCAGCCTCATAATATATTCATGTTGCTGTTTTTCCCCGTTCTTTAAAATGATTGTTTTTATACACACACTTTACTCTTTGATGTAAAATGTCTTAATAAGTAAGCTTCTAACAAATAAACCTGTTTGAATCATTTCTGCTATGATAAATAAAAGCCATTATCATTTTTACATAATGACTGCATTCATCGCTCTGTTAACAGTATTATCATGAGCTTGATCTGTCACCCTTCTCTTGCCTGCAACAATAGCAGCTAATAGCAACTGTCAGAAGAATACAACCCTCACATTAATGTAGAAGCGATAATTCAGGAATTGGAGTGTTACACACTGCAGACTGAGATAAAAGACATGCAAACATGGAACCATGTAAGTGTTGATTTTAGATAATATAGTTTTTTAATTGCCAACAAATCCCACAAAAGACCAAAACTGTGATTTGTTTTCTTTGCTGTCTCATTCTTTCAAAATATTTGATACTGTATATAGTTTCATAAATAGCAAAAACATTTCTTACAACAGCTTGTTCATTGCAGATTAAAGAAAACATTAAACATATTAAAACAGTCACATTTAAACTAACCTAATCTCCTAGTATCTACACTGTTTTGCCTTTTCTCACCCCCATCAGTACACTGCATTGCTAAAAGAATAATTTGCAAATAACACATAGTAACTATATCATGCAATGTCTCAGCTTTCATTTATATATTACATCTCTTGAGTAACTGGAACATGGCTTTTGGAAAATAAAATAAAAAACATTGCTGTTGAGTTTTTCAAATGATTTTTTGAGATGCTTTAAGCAGCACAAACCAAATTTGAACCACCTCCACATGCTGGAGTGGTGACAAAGGTCTCAGCAGATGATATCTCAAAACCGCCTGGGCTGGATGTTGCCAGTGGTAAGTGTGAAAAATATCAGTACTTAAAAATCTTGCCTATGGTTCCCACGTGTGTAATTATTTTCAGGTACTTATACTATAATTGTGACCTTACAATGACAGGCTGGAAAAAAATTATACATCGACTTAGTCACCAGTTCAGTGCTTCATGGGGATACAGTTACTCGCATGCAATCAGTAATGAAAAGTACTATAGTACTATAAGTATTTATACTTTACATGAGGATTTCCATTTTCTGCTACTTTTTCATTTCCATTTCACTACCTTTTTTAAATTATCTTTTTATCTTTATCTTTTATCACTTAAAGAAGTCCCACTCTGCTTCACCCAGCCCTCCCTCTCTCTGCTCTGCTGTGCTCTGCGACAATCTGCCACTGCCCAGCACTTCAGCTAGTCATAATCATGAATCTATAAATAAGATTATTCCAAAACGTACCAATCAAGTGGAAACAAATTAAACTCTCTGATTGGTTAGAAGGGAGAGCCTTTAATATTTCTGCACTGCTGGCAGTGCTGTTGAATGAGTCTCTATAACAGGAAGCTTTGAGTTCTACATATTAAGATAGGTTTGGGGCAAAAAATCAGTACTCTATCTTTGATTTGGGGAGGATTTACATACCTTCTCTGCATTTATATATTTAAATACAAAATCACTGTATGTCCTGTAGTCAGAACATACAGAGTATTTTTTGGATTAAACCAATGGAAATGGGTGGTTTCCACTGTCAGCCAGAGGCTGTTTGAGTCTTTGTTCACATGCAAATGAAAAACAAACACTACAATCAGTAGCTAAAATGCGGTAAGTTCAAACTAAGAGAAGCAAAGGAGAGTAAAAACACACAGGAGGTCAAAAAGAACATTGGCAGTTTCTGTCATTGATGTCCTTTGTTTCATGTTCTTGCCACCTATAGTCAAATTTTATCTGATGAAACCCAAAGAAAGTGTTGTGGTTTTCCACTTCGGAGGCAGAAAGGGGAATCTGGGGAATTGGAGGAATGAAAAGCAAAATCTTCTGAAAGTGAAGAAAAAAAGGAATAAATCCCCAATGTGGAGTAATACACTTTCTGTTTATCAGAAGGGCTTCTGTTGGAATAATTGTCAGGGCGAGAAATGTGAAAAGGTGTGTCAAGTGTGACCTAATTAGCAGCAGCAGAGACTTTAACTGCTGCTGACTGTCGCTCAAGTGAATCACAATCAAAGAGTATGCAGAGTCGAAATACCTGTACGAGTCAATGAGGAAAAAAATGCAGAATCAGTATTTTTACTATTTTAAAATATGGTTCTGGCAAAATAAACCGAGAACATGAACTGAGGTCATAATGATATTATGGATCTCAGAGAGACTAATGACAAGTCAGGGTAATGGGATACAGCTAATCAATACAATTAGAAGGCAGCTTCACTGTTAGTTACACTGATGTCGAAACTTGCTTGTGCCCACTTTTTTTCCAAATAGAGGGAAAGCAGCTCATCATCAGCTTCTTTAATTTATTTGTTTGTAGTCATCACATGCTCATCTTTAATAGTATCATTAAAATGTCATACTTGTTCCCCTATTGTCTTGGCTGTGAGGTTGAAACTTTTACCCTGTAATGAGCTCGCTATTGAACATTCGCTGGTAATTAAACAGTAATGAACTGTTCCCTGACCTGTGGTGTGTGAGTAATTGATTTTGAAAGCGGTGTTTGTGGGCACAATGTGTGTGTACAGGGGGAGCAGGCACTGTGTAAAAGGCAGCTGTTGTTACAGCTCTGAAGGGTGTCATTGCTGCTCTGGCCTATAGATGGTGCTGCTGCACTTCTTGCTGTTGACTGCCACATGCCACAATCTCACTTTGCTTGTGTTTTGGGTGACCAGTCCTCCCAAAATAAAGCCTAGACTGTGGTCAGAGGCCGCAGGTGTCTATCTACTGTGGGTAAAGTTTGTTTGGTTGTATTTCCAGATTATTATGTTCACTTAGCATATCTTTCAACGCCAGTTTTCAGGCTGCTTCTCAGTCTTTTGTCATTGACCTCAAACAGCATCTCCAACTTTTCCCTCATGTAATGATAATATTTAAATCCATCTGTATTGAGTATTTTTGTCAGTGGAAAGTTCACTAATCTTTTCCCCCAATCATTCAATCATAGCAGGCTTGTCCATCTTTGGATTTTTCATCAATCCAAATCAACTGGGCACTGAGGTTTTTTAGTAACCATTAGAACATAACTACACATCTACATACAACACGACTAACTAACTTACTATTAACTGCATTATAGGATTTCAGGCTACATTAGAAACTGCAGTTTTTTGGAGAATAGCTTCATAGCTTTTTGAGCCAACCTTTACATTACCTTTGCCCAAGACCTTTGTTATTACTCATCCTCATTTTGTTACCGTTAGAAATATGATCCTCATTGACATTACTGACTCATATGAAGAACATGGTCTTAGAAGAAAATTAAGCAATTTCCACGTCCTGGCAAACAGACCTGGAAACTCCACAAACACACAAGAGGCAAAACCCAAGAACACATCTAGAGAGGCAACAAGCACACCGAAGGAGAGAGACAAGGGCAACATGAACACGAGGGAGGAGGAGTGAGACAAGGAGAAGGTCCATATTAGATAGTTCAGTACAGGGAGCCTGAAAATTGTGTAAGAGCCAGATAGACACACAGCTTGGACACGTGCTAATAAAAAAAAAAAAAACAACTACAAAAAACAAAACAGAGGGTTATAGAGATGGACTTTTGAAAAAGTCTGCAGCAATTTAATAATTGTTTTGAAAGTACAGTAAAAGCCTAAAGTCATAAATTCTGGCTGTGCGGAAAAGTAAATAGAGTGAGTTAATAAAACATTTGTCTGTGTGAAATTGAAACCCATTGTTTAAAAAAGTTTCAGCAAAACCATTGTGCTGAAAACAACTAACAGGCATAGAAACAGTAGCCAGGGTTCAATGAAAGTTGCACTCTCGTCATTCCTCCGTCTGTTTTCCTTTCTGAATGTGCAGTGCAGAGTGGCTGCCACATTAACCTCCCCGTCACCTCCCAGGCTCATCTCTTTCATTGACCCTTCGCTATAACGGCCATAGCGAGGTATTGAGCACAGATGGTGAACAACATGAAACTATGGGGACCATCCAGGCTTATGGCCAACTACTGCTCTTTGTTGGGGTGGGTAAACGGGTTAGAGAGTGATGTGGAATGACAAAAGGCTGAACATGATGAACACAACAATCTCCTGACCACCAGATCATTGAATACAAATGTTTGTTTTCGTTTTGCCTCTTGTGAGAAAAAAAAAGCAATTGTTTTAGAAAAAAATATCCTAATCGCCGGGAGAGCTTGTGATTTCAGCTGAAGCAGTCCGCAGTGTTTTATTCTGCAATTTGTATTGTGGTCAGGTATGTGAAAAGGGGCTGAAATGGATTTGATTGCCTGTGCTTTTAGACGTGATGAAATGGTTCACCACACACGCTGACGAGTTGAGGTTACCGTGACCATTAGTTTGCCTTCATTTTCTTCTCTCTTTGGGAAAACTGGGCCATGTTGTAGTGCATCTGAACCCTGTTTGGATTGATCTATGATTGCAGTTCCTCCAGGGGTCAATACAAGCATAAAAATACCTAGTACTCACTGTCCAAGCTCAGCTGAAATTTCAGGGGAAATAATGAGTGACAGGTCTGTAGTGGAAAAATGTCTCAGGCATGCAGTCAAATATATGCAGTCTATGTATGGCTCACAAAAGTCATGAAAGAAAACAGTGCGAATCTAAAGAAGAAGTTGTCTGAGGAGAAAATCAGTTGTGCTTTAAGTATAAAAAGTACAGGGTAGCCAGCCTCTCTGGCACCTAATGAATGCTTGACTGAGTGGAGCAATTATGGAGTATAGCTTCATTAAGCCATTTGCTTAAAGTTAGCTAGGCTTTAATTTGCTGTGTTTGGAAAGCCTGAGAAAAATAAAGACATACATTATGGAAATAAGCCGGCTGAATGCAGATGTACAGAACGATGTTAGAATCTCTGTGGTGTCAACAAGTTGGCTGTACTGTACATCACTTAGTGAAGAACATACTGTTAATGTGATGATTCATACAGTACAGCTTATGAGGAAACACTTTAATCAGATAGAAACAAGCCATAAATTCCTTGAACATAATGCTTTATTTTTACTGGTAGGAACAGGTAACGCACATTGACTGTACAGGCTGAGCTGTGAACACACTTCAATGGGGATAGTTTCTGAAGAGACAGCGAAAAAGGAAACTGTTGAAGGTGAGGTTTGTGGAGTTACCAGCACATTGTTTTACAGCTGACCCATTGTTGAGTTTTTCAAATTGACATTTTTTATGCTTTGACCAGCAAAAACTAAATTCTCCTCACCTCCATCTTATTGGGGTCATAGCACAAGTTTCGGCAGCAAACATCTGAAAACCTCAGCACTATGGATGTAAACATACAGTTTTTCTGATCATGTGCAAAACGTGCAAACAGGAACTGCTAAGAAGCATTATTTACCAAATATGCTAAAACAATGAGCCTTAGCATGTCACATCCTCAACAACCTTTCACCAGCCTTCACTACATATTTTGGACTGTCTCAGAGGTGCTCAGCCCAAACTGATTTTTACAGTCTTTCCAATAACATTCAAATTTGCTCATAACATACTTTAACCAAACCTGATTTTCTCCAAAACTTCTTCCTATGTGTGAAAACGATGTAGTATGAACGGCTGAGCTTCCTTCCAAGTTTGCATTCTCCTACAAAAACTTCAAACTTTAAAGAGAAAATAAAAGTCAGGACCAATAACAGTTTTTAAAGAGACTCAGTTATTAGGCTTATTTATTTCTTATGTTGAAGGCAAGGTTAAAACTAATTATGCATTGTTGTTTGATTAATTTAAGGACACGGCTAATTATGAAGATTATAAACTGTAGACAAAAACAATTTTATGACTAAAGTGAAAGCATCTAAATGATTCTAACAAGTTCTGGCTCTGCCCACTTCTGATTAACACCTTAATTCCACTGGGCTTGTATTTTTTTTAGCTTACAATGACTGAATATGCTACTTCCTTTTGCTGTTTAAATTATGTTTATTGCTATTTTCTAGTTTGGTGTGTAGCAGACAGACAAAGCCTACAGTTCTGTCACTGGGAACAACATGGATCAAACACTTGTGCCTTTAACTTAGTTGTTAAAAAAAATAATACATTCGTTTATTTTGCATCTTTATTTCACATACAGTGCCTGTTAGCAGGAAGAAAAATGTGTTTCTCCTCCCACTGGAAAGCCTATAGAGGGGGATAGAATTAGGAAAGTGGTGGCTTCTATCCAAAAAAGAATAGGTGAGTAAAGCAGAGCAAACAAGGTAAATAATCTGTGGGAACAGGCCCCTGATGAGCAAAAAAACCTTAACCCTCCAATAAAAGCACTAAAGTGCACCGCCATTGCCAAAACCGCCAAAAGTAGGGTCCCTTTTAGCTAATGTTCGGCCTCGATGGGCTTCTTTGCCTGCAAACCCCTGAATCTAGGATCACGCCCGATTTAATATTTCTGTGACACAAACATACAGACAGTGTTTTTTTTGATATACAGCTAATTTGTAAATAAAACCGGAGCTAGTCGCCACTTTAAGGGAGGAAATGTGTTTTTAGTGATTTGGGGGAAATGACCCTCTAACATAGAAGTACGCTTCCCTTTTCAATCCTAACACAGAAGGTCTATTCCTACACAACCTATATGGCTTGTGGTGTTGCATCGCTTGGAAAGATCCTATTTTATTGCCAAACATCTTCAAGTAATCCTCATAATTCAGTGATTCTCTTCCGTGCTTCACTCACATTTTGTGTCAAGGCGGTTGGTGTGTTACAAATACTGAAGTTGGTGTTACAAATATAACAAGGTGACACAGGTTGGAGGAGTTGATCTGACACTAGATTTTGATATAATTACTCTGTGTAGGAAGTGTTAAGTGCTGCTACATAGATTCTGACAGAGGCAGCAGGTATTATGATAAAAGTATAGAAATGCTGACAGTGTAACGGAGTGACTTACAGCGTACAGCTGATTACAGCACACGCAGTCCCTAAGGATGTGCCTGTTTCACACAAAAACTTCAAGCTTTGCTGTTTATGCTATTGTGCATAACCTCGCTCAGATGACCCCATCAAGAAATACCTACAAAGTGCTGTCACATTAAAAAGCAGCCTGAAAATGGGCTTGTAAATGATTTTAGTGTGGCATGAAAAATATGTGCTAAAGCGGCGTATTCACACTTCGTCCAAAGAGTCTGTAGTTTGACCAAAAATATAAGGGGAAGATTCTGTCGTGGGTCAAAACATAGCTCTTTCTGTGAAGAATGGCAAGCTTAGATGATATCTTCAGTGGATTGGTGAGCTTATTATGTTCACAGAAAGAAAAATACCTTTTTAATAACTTATTTAATACCTACAGTAATGCTGTGCACTTATATAGCGCCTTTCTACTTATTGGTAGATGGTTGATGGTATTCATCGCCGACAGGGGCTGTTGGACTATATTCTGCTCTGCAGAGGTAATTAAATGCAGTTCTGAGTGATAAAACTGCTGTTTAGAATGATGCTCAGACAACATGATCAACCTGATATTATTTCAGTCCCTCTTTCCTTGACTTATGCACTTAGATTTGTTTCTCTCTTGCTTCTGTGTTTCTCTTAGGTTCTCCTTTGTCATATTCTCCCCAAATTTACAGTCTTTCTTTTACATCACTATTAGAGAGAGAGGGGGATAGAAAGAAAGAGAGAGAGAGAGAGAGAGAGACAGAGAGAGAGAGAGAGAGAGAGAGAGAGAGAGAGAGAGAGAGAGAGAGAGAGAGAGAGATATGCAACTGCACAGACTTAGAACTGCTGCCAGTGGAAGGAGGGGATAGATGCAGACGGAGAAGAGTACATTAAAGACTTGAGAAGTGCTTGGGATAAATAATCATATTTCTATGCACCCACGATGCTGGAAAAGCACCATCTGGGACAGGCCATGGATTTGCATTACAATATAAATGGGAAGTTGCTGAAGCTGAAAGGGTGATGTGAAGTCATTCAGCCAGCCCTCTCACTCTGTGACAGGTCGCATCTCCCTCCCCACGCCAGGCAGCAGGCAGGCGCAAGGCACTTTGTTGGTGCACCGTACTCTGGCGTACTTTTGTCGCTCGACTGCCGCCCCCCAACACCTCGTCTTTTTTTAACAAGCTTGTCTTTTTTTCAAATGCCGCACATAGAGCGGTCTGATAGCGTATGCACCAGTGGCTGGCTTCTCTTTCAGATGTAATCTTCAGTGAAACCTCAGAGCTCTGTTCATATACAAGTACTATAGAGGTACAGGAGACAAAGATATAAGCAAAGAGGAGTTGGTGTGAGAGGTGGTGCAGGGGGCATATAGGTGCTCAATAAAACTGCTAACTTGTATAAACATTTCTTCACTGTACTTTTGATTCTTTAAATGTGCCCACTCAGCTCAGACTAATGATCACACTCAACTCCTCATGTAATTAGAGCGGCAGTATTGCCGGTCACCAAAACATGCAAATGTATTTTCAGATTAAGATTTGAAAGCTAGGGCACAGGCGATTTATGCTTGTTTAAGTGCAGTCATAGATTATTATTGCAGTTGTTTCCACCTAAGCCCTCTGCTCATTCCCATTTTAAAAAGTGTTGCGTGACTGAGGTTTCTGTGTCTGACAGTATGCAAACTGATTTTCACGACTTCATAGAAGTTGCGAGTACTTTGCATGAACAGAGCAGTGTTGGAAACTGAGAGCTGTGGATAAGCATCATGCTCTAATGACTGATTCTGCTGCAGTCAGGCTCAGAGGGTGCACTGAAATGCTGAAACCATCTCTAAATGGTATATTGTGTTTACTAAAGCATCATAACAGTCCTACCCGAGTAATTAGGCTTATAGGATGAGCTTGTTGATTGTGACCGTTTATGACTGTACACTTTTTCCCATAGTGATTGTTTCTTTTGCGTGTTAGATCCAATACTCAAGTAAAATGATTTAGACTAACTCTTCTCATGCAACTTTAAATATCAGACTTGCTATAGCACAAAATTTGACAATGTACAAGACCCTTATGTTTCTTAGAATACACTGTCAATGACTTTCTCACTTCACACACTCAACATGAGTTTGGAGAGTCATACAAAAAATGCACGAAGCGTCTATACTAAATAAAGCTCTGTTTGCAACAGAATACATTAACCCAAAAACTAAAAAGAATGAGAGAGAAACGTCTTTGCAAAATGCTCCAGTGTTTATATGTCTTTGTTACTTGGAGCCTGCTGTTGTTTTTAACACTATTAGCAAGAAAATGATTGCATGGCGGCAAATTAAAACAGCCCAAAAAGTGAATCATTGCAAGCGATGTGAATACCAAAAAGTCAATAAGGAGACACAAACGAATCTGAGCAGATGCTGTGGGAAGAAATTCACATGAGGCAGTAAGTGCTGGGATTCCCACTAGGCTCTGCCTAATTTCTCCCAGAAATGGAGGACAAACGAACACTTGTGGTTTGTGGTTTCTGTTGAGCTGTATTACCAACGTCTTCTGTGTAAAAAACAATAGCAAAAGGAGAATGTTTAAAAAAATCTAGGTAAAATATTAAATTATTATCCGAAACACTGGGTCGTATTCACTGTATTGCTATTGATATTATCTGCCATCATTTTACAACATTTTCTAGTGTTTTTTTATTGTGACTCTGACCAAGGGCCCAAACAAGCTTCAGGTACAACTACAACAAGGTTAGATGAGAAAACCAATATCACTCTCAATCACCAAACTGAAAATATATATTTCCAGCAGATGGTTAACTTATCCTAACATGGCTTAGCTAAGCTAACCAGCTGTTATGTCCTTAACTACCTTTTCTTCTTTCATATAGTCCGGTGAAACAAATATTTTCTTGCTACGATTTAATATGGCTGCATCAACCAAACACTGCACCACAAAAACATGTATAATGAAAGATTTATTATGAGATACATTCCTACAGTAGCTACCAGGGACACTGATGCTGATTCAGTGTGATGATGCATGCAGAAAGAAACTAACCACTAACAGTGGCTCATACTGTATTTTCACACAAATCACTGTTGTCAAATCTGGATAATAATAGAAAAATAAAGAAATAACTGCATTATCTGATGTTGCTTCATTTATGAAAAATGATTATGCTTTTATTTTACATTCGATCCACACCAATTGTTTTGAGGATCAGGACACAGAAAAGGCCAGCAATCCCTACCTTTAATGACACTGAATAGTGGAGTCGTAGGCTCAGGTACAAAGGTGACGCCACTGACTTTTCCAATCTATTCACTTTGTCTGTCTGCAGCTGTGCAGACCTTTCAGTCCACTGTCCCATTGTTTTCTCCTATGAGCTCAAAGTTTCAGCATTAAAAAAAGAAAAAGAAAAAGACCGGATAATAGCAGCTTTTGTTGGCTTTGGCTTTGAAATATCACGTATTAATGGATGCCATTTTAGAAGTGCAAATGCTGTTAGGTTTGAATAAAACTTGATAAACCTTGCATGGAGAGATAATACTTATTAAAATGAACCCGCTCTACATGCATTCGACCTTTTACCAAAGGAAAGAAGAAAATTGCGACAATAAAAAGAAGAAGAAGAAGAAAAAAAAAATAGGGTGCAAAAATCTAAATAATACAAGCACAATTATTGTTTCAGCTTTCAGAACATTAAAAGAACAAACCCACCTTGCTTTATCCCTTCACACCGCTCGGGCTAATTTTCCATAATGTACTGACTGTAGAACTGCTGACAACTCAGGCTGCTTTGTTTTTTCCTCACCCTCTATCTATCTAAGTACATTTTTTCTGTTGTAGCAGTTTCTTTAAACATAAAGAGGGGGCTCAACAACCCTCACATTCATTTTCAAATAATGAGAGCTTGATCAAAAGGATGAAATACACAGGCAGTACTTGCAATGGCACTGAAACAGGCTCTGTTTTGAGGGAGTTTGTGTGTGTGTGTGTGTGTGTGTGTTTGTGCGTGCGTGTGTGTGTGTAAACAGACAGTTTCTGAGCATTCATCAACAAAACCCACACTGTAATCAAAACACATTTAAACAATGAATAATAGAGCATTTTGTTGGCGTGCTGCTTCCTGTAGTATCACTGAAAAGTACACACAAGATTGGTTGCATGATTCCTGTACATTAATACAACATGTGGATAATACATTATTTCATAAATAAATACAGAAATTACATGGCATTTATTAACACAGAATATGTATTTATATCCGGTATGCTGAAGATTCCTTTTGATTTCCTCTGGTTCTGCAAAGTTTTCATGATAAAATGGACCACTGCTCTTTACTGAGCTTGGGATTTTGTGTCAGCTCAGCTGATGCTATTCTCAGAACTGCATTAATTGTTAGCGCGCTCTTTGATTTGCCTCATTTCAAAGGTCTTTGGTTAATTTAATGGATCGCAGAGTGGGCTTTTCTGTAGTGTTTGGTGAATAAAAACATACAAACATTAATCATACATCATTGACCTAAAAATACTTCCTAAAAAGAGTTGCTTTTCTTTAACTTGATTCAGCTCCAGGGTAACGATTGCACATATTACAACTGGAAGGTGTAATATGTGCAAATGGGTTGAAAGTAAAATAGTGCAAAAGGTGCCATTGCGGAGCCCTTGGTATACAGGAATGAACACATTAGAGGGACAGCTCATGTTAGATGTTTTGGAGATAAAGTCAGAGAGGCCAGATTGAGGTGGTTTGGACATGTTCAGAGGAGAAACTGTGAATATATCGGTAGAAGGATGCTGAGGTTGGAGCTGCCAGGCAGGAGGTCTAGAGGAAGACCAAAGAGGAGATTTAGGGATGTAGTGAGGGAGGACATGAAGTGAGTTGGTGTGAGAGAAGAGGATGCAGAGGACAGGGTTAGATGGAGGCCAATGATTCGCTGTGCCGACCCCCGAAAGGGAACAGCCGAAAGGAAAAGGAGAAGCTGAGCCCTTGGTATCACATCACAGCTGCCTCTCATTGTCCTCATCAGTCCTGAGCTGCTCTTAAGTGCTCCTCTCTGTTTAGATCCTGGATTCACATAAGTTTGGCAGGAAGGGGAAACATGGTAAGTGCTAATGCCTTTCATTCTATTAAATTAGATGACTCAGCTGTTTTTATATTGAAGGGACAGTTACTGTAGATAATTTGCAGCATGGAACCAACATAATGCTGACCATAATCAAAAGGTTTCAGAATTGTTTGATGCGTGTGGACTGTGTAGCTGTGGACCATCCCATCCCCACCTGTCCACCACAACATTAAAACCAAGACATCATTTTAAAGTTGTGGCAGAGCAGCGTACATTACACAAGTAAAACCTTGTCACATAGTACATAAAAGAGACAGAGACATAATCCACAGCTGGACAGAGAGATAATGGCATTAGAATTTAATACAGCATCAACAACTCATAACCAAGACTTTGTTAAAAGGTACATGCAGGGAGAATTTATCACCACCTCTGTGTTTATTTGCTGCTGTGTTGGCACAGACGATATTCGCCCTGACTGTGTGGGACAGATTCTTCGCAGTATCAATCATTTTACACAAACAGAGCAGTTACTTTCATGTTCAAACTGAAACACAGAGTGATTGGCTTTTATTAATTAAACAGTTTCTCTGCTTTGAAGTTCAATTTTATTTTGATGGTGCAGGCTGAAGAACCGAAAAAACAAAACAAAAAGCAGCGCCCAAAGCTGTGCATGGTCCGTAGAAGTAAAGTGGAATTGGTGAGATGTACAGTGCGAGAGTGTAGTCACTGGTTTAACTGCACTGTTGTTTTGTATGTGTGTCTGTGTTTGTGCGTGGAATTATAGAGACCTGCTGCACTCGTAGCGGGCTCGCACTCATAAATCAATGTTGTGTTTTATTTAGAGACATGGCCAGCTCTCTCCTGGTGAACCCCCCCCCCCCCCCCCCCCCCCTCCCATATCTCTGTGAGGGCCCGAGTAACGACAGCACCCATCAACAACACCAGCCATGGCTTTTGTTATCAACCAAATCATCACAGGAGCTCGTACAATTTCCTTTTTTCCCCCCTCTTCATTTTCTTAGTCTTCTGCCTTTCATTTCGAACGCAGCATCCCGTTCTATTACCTTCGGCAGTGACATTGACTCACTCTTTTATGATGAATTCATAAAATCATGACAATGATAGTACACTGAGAGTGCTTTATGGAAACTCATTACAGAGTATCTATCTTGGCCTGTCTGTCTCTCCCTCTCTCTCACAGACGCATACGCACTTTCTGTCTCTCCAGTGAACACAAAAACAACAGAAGCAGCACACTGATGTGAAAAGTTTGACTGTGAGCTCTCTGTGGAGTGTTCTGATAAGGCTATCAACGCTTGGCTGGCTGATACACTTGGTGAAGCTGCAGTCGTTTTTCTCTAAAATCCTTTTTCAGATCACTCAGACTGTCTCTTTGCCACATTAAGCTCAGTGTTGTTGGTTAAAGGAGAAAATAGCCTGTGATGATACAGATTTTCAAAGTAATATTCAATATATTTCACGTGAAGTGAGAAATGTCCACCTCTCAGAAACTTTCGTCATGCTGCTGTGAGAAACACCAAGGTGAGTACTATCACATTTTGCTACATTGTATGTACTTCAGCTTATCTCTAATGGCATTATTCTTGCTTTGATAGGAACTATGCCAAACAATTTTTGGGTTTTTCTTCCCTTTTTTGTTGTTGAAAGAATTTAATTTTACAAGATTGTCGGGCACTTACAGAATGTGTCACACCGAACATTTTACACGACATCTGTCTTTCAGCAGTAAATTAGAAAATCCTGCCAAGTCAGGGCAACATCTAATTTACACCTAAGCACAACAATCAGCACAGTACTGTGATAAATCCTTCTGGCTGTTTTACTTTCCAGCATGCATAGAGGACTCAGCACGGCTAGTCTTCATCCTGCAATGTAATGCTTCTCATCAAACCTCCTCACATCAAACGTTAACTGACCTCAGCGACTGTCCCCGCGTTTTCCCACAATCACCACAGCCCTCTAAGGTTTGTCTGTGCCGACTACATTACCATGCTCTGTGATTAGATGAGAAAACTCATGTGTCCAATATAACCTGAAGGCTGAGTTTCCATTACCGACTTGATCGTAACCCCAAACTGCATGCTTTGCCAAGGCATTCCCTTTTGTAGGTTTAAATCAGAGCAGAGGCAGATAAGATACCTTTGCTCCAGGTGAGCTCACTAAACAGAAATGTACATTACCACAGGTTGGCAACACCACTTAAAAATAGCTGTGCAGAAAAAGTATTGCAAAAGAAAGTATTGCACAAACAGTGCATTTCCCCCCCTTCACTTTCGGTTATGCTATATTGCTGCCTGCTACTACAATAATTCAAATTCTTTTTTTCTCGTTAATCTACATTCAGCACCTCATATTGACAAATTCAAAACAGAATTTTAGAAATGTTTGCAAATGAATAAAAAAAGTAAAAACGGTTGTATAAATTAATACACACTACTAATTAACAAATTTTCCCCTAATCCCTAAATACTGAGTGACTAAACACTTGATTCTGTGTTGTGAAAAAGAATTATGTGTTTCAAAAGTAGGGGAAAATATAGAATGACATCAAGTTTTGTATAAACATTTTATGCATTTGTTTCACAAATATATACAGTGCATATTTTACTTATGTGTGTGTGTATGTATATATATATATATATATATATATATATATATATATATATATATATATATATATATATATATATATATATATATATATATATATATATATACGCACGTATTTAGTCTGTATTGTGTTTACTTCAAAACATACTGTTGCAATTTCAACAAATGTAGGTTTGTTAATTCATAAAGTAATTATTTTTGAAAATAAGGTCTAGCAGTTTGGTTTGCTTGAACATATTAAACTATAATGTTTTATCCTCTGCTCATTCACAATGTCCAGGATTTATTGGATTGGGTCAAGAATGTGCTGCTGTTGGGCACCGAGGTCCCTGTGTTTATTGCTGTATAAAAATGATTTGCGATTATTATTTAATTGGCCACATTATAAAGTAACATATCACTGCAAGTCTTAGGTTGTACTTATATTACTTGAGCATGATTGAGTCCAATTCCCCCACCCCCCATCGCACTGTAGGTCAGTTCTAGATCCGCTAAGCGATAACACTCACCTGAGTCCAACTGAATGCCTGAGCCCATGTCTTCACAATACACAGTCCAACCAATAAAGCATTAAGACTAGCTGAACAAACCAGACTTTGCTTGTCAAATGTGCTTGGTTGACTAGTGTAGAATATGCCCTAAAAGATCCGGAGTGGCGATGTTTGTCAAGCTGTAAACATAACAAGGTCCGGACCAAACTTGTAATTTAAAACCGCAAAGAGCAGAAGTTAAAATAAATTAAGGAACTTTGGGTTTTTGCTATATGCTTTGCATGTTACTTTTAAGTTGTGTTTTTTCTACATTGGGTTTACTTTCAACTTTTGAATGATGGAATATATTCAGAATTTCTCAGAAAGGGAACATTCCAAGTTATAATACTCTTACTTTCTCACATGCTAGCTTATATATAGATACACCACACAGGCATAAAGTGATGTGTGCAGGCACACAAATATACACACACGCGTGTGAATCCAGTCAAAAAGACAAAGCCCATAAATAGTAGCACTTGCATGAAAGAGATAGCAGGAGAAAGTATTTCTGAGGGTGGTTTCTGGTTTATTTGTGTGGGTGTGATGGGATGGCAGGTGCTATATCTGAATAAACTAGACCTAAGTAAACACAAGGATAGCAACCTCAGTACAGGAGCCAGTGCAGAATTAAGTAGGATTAGAGACATTAAAAAAGTAAAGTATTGGTGTTTAATACCTTTCTGTAACAGAGTTTGATTTTAGGTAAATCTACAACTTGCATTGGATGTTTTTGGAAAGATTGAAGTTTTTTCACGCAAACCATAAAACCTTATTAATCCAATCTATCTTATACCTTGTGAATAAAAAAAAATGGGCCTACAGTAAAAATAGTAAAGAATAGTCAAGGTTTGGCTTGGATCTTGGTGAATGAACAGATATATAGTACAGCTGTGCTATGGCTGGATGAAATAGAGCCGAAAGAGTGAGAAGAGGGCAATTTTCTGCCTGTGGTGTGTGAAACTGAAATTCTGCTGTGAATTCTGCTTCCAGTTTTGTCATTTTCTAGTGACACCAGAGGTACAGTGAGTGAAAATGCTGCACCCACCAATGTTAAAATGACAAAAAGAGTAAAACAAAAAATAATAAAATCAGCTTAATGGTTAATGTAGATTAGTAGAAATGTTCATCAGAAATAACAACAGTAAAGTGTGTGTATTAAAGGACAGTTTAATACACTCCCCCTCCCCTCATAAACCCTCTAGGTAGTTAACCTTAATATGTAAAATTAGGTGTCTGATCTTTAAAAAATACTTAAAGCCGGGGCAGTCTCAAGCAGTTTGCTAAAAGCAACAAGAACAATAGAATCAGTAAAACAGCTTTAAGAAGCTGGAGGGAGATATAAAAATATTTCAAAGTGTTTAGGGACACTAGTAACAACTGCAAAGATCATTAATCCAGTAATGGAAGGAACATAGACACATAAACACTCTTTCAAAAAATGGAAGCCCAACAAAAAAATGAAAGATGCGCTTTAGGAAACTTGTTCAAAAGCTACGTAAGAATGCCAAACAACAGCAGGAGACCTGACAAAGTCTGGACTGTTTGGAAAAAAGCCATTGCTTACTTCTAGACATAAAGTAGCATGCTTTGAGTAAGCCAAGGAGCATGTGAATAAACAAAATCAGTTTTAGAACAAGATTATGTGGTCTGATGAGCTCAAGTTGAATTATTTGGTCATAATTCACATGTGTGGTGAGAAATAACTCACCGTTCCACCTAGTAGAGGCTTGCTGATGTTTTGGGGGTGTATGTCTGAATCAGGCACTGGAGCTCTGCAAAAAATAGAAGAAAGAATGAAGGCAGCCCAATATAAGAAGATTTGAAAGCAAAACCTCCTACCATCAGTCAAAAAGCTAAAAATGAGGAGGCGGTGAATCCTTCAACAACACAATGATCCAGAACACAAAGCAAAGTCAACTCAGGAATGGTTAAAAATGAATAAGTTTTACACTGGCCTTCTCAGTCTCCTCACATAAATATCATTGAAACCATGTGGATAGATTAGAAGACGGCTGTACATGGCACAAGACAAAGGGAAGATATACAAAGTATTAGAGAACTTTTTATAAAGGGGGGAGCAAACTTTGGCAATGATATAATTTCATTATTTTACCGTTTGCACTTCCTGACCATTTCGTTTTACAGGAAAATTTATACTTGCTGACTGTGCATTAAATATAATGCTGATGAAATGTCGTTTTGATATAATGAAATGGAAAATTTAACTGTAAAATCCATGTGTCAGATGAAAATGACACTGGGGCTGCACACTCTGGAGGATACATCTGGTCTGTAATGGAGGAAGATTGAGCAGATGTGAAGGACGGGAGATTAGGAAATGAATGGCCTGTAAGAAGATACATTTCCCCGACCTGTCTTTATCATCAGTCCTCATTTACAATTTCTTTCTATTTTTTATTTTTTTTCCTGTCTGTTGTTATTGTGTCCATCATTTTTTCACCTGTTCTCTTCCAGGACCATCAGACCAAAAACGGACTTGAAGCCCTTTACAAGATATACAAAGCATGACAGAGAGGTGACTTTCCCACAGCAAGGCCCTCTGTGATTACAGCATCTCAGGGAAGCTCTTGGATGTGCTCACTTGTAAAAGGACGTGTTTGTTGCCAAGAAAGGACATGATTCTGCTCATGAGGCAAAAAGTGTGTTTAAAGTCCTCATTTTTCATGCACATTTCAATCAGCATGTGAAAAATGCCAGAATTAAAAGAAATATGAACATATTACATTAAAATCAGGATATGCAATAGTTTTTGAACATATAAATTAAACATATATATAATTTCCATCATGTTTTTGTGGGTTTGTTTGTCTAGTGCTACTTTAAGTCATTTTTTAATTACATCATGTTGTGGCATCATCTTTTTATGCAATGATTTAATGCACCAACTGGTGAATTAGTGCTACCTATAAAGCTGCTTAAGTTACATTTAATGGATTTATGGTTAAAATATGTGCTTCATCTGAAACTTGACTAAACTGCCATTAATATTGGAGAAAACGCACCTAATGTAACGTTACAAAGTCATTACTGTTGTCAGAGTGAACATTACTCTGGATGGCATTTCTAAAGGAAACTAAGCAACACCAGACCTGGAGGTCCATCGACCTATCCATTCATAATCTGTAACTACATATTCTGTTATGATCCTTGGGGGGGGGGTCAGAGAGAGCGACATACACAGACAGACAACTATTCATACTTACACTCACACCTACGGGCAATTTAGACTCACAAATTAATCTGACACAACTGTCTTTGTACTGTTGGAGAGTACCCACACAAGCAAGGGGAGAACATGCAAACTCCCCACAGAAAGATTGCAACACGACCCCCTCTACCACCGTGCAGATCATAATGGATATTAAAATAAAAATAAGAAAATCTGATTTCTTCATCAGGTAATAAAGAAATCATTCTTACATCGGGTAATGTATCAACAGAGTTTGCATACCAGAGCAAAAGTTGTGTCCCTATTCTTGGCAGGAAATTACTGTAAACACATTTCCAGCTGTTGTACTTGTTGTTACAGATACATATCAAATCCTACAGATCGGATTGGGTAATTTGTAGGGCAATCTGGTGCTGTTGTTTTCTATGATGTCGGTTTGACAGTGCCTGACCTGTGTTGGATTCAAACATTGCTTGGGAGCCTGAAGTGCAGTGTGTGGCACCACACACTGTTCATAATCTAATAGTCCTAAAAATCAGGTCTATCTCATCCCGACGTCAGAAGGGCGAGAGGATTCAGTTGAACAAACGTTCCAAACTGAAAAAACAAAAAACAGCTAAATTGGACCAGGGTGCACTGCCCCCTAAAGCAGGATGTTTATGACACAGAGATATAGAACTATATGAGAGATGTAGTAGCACTCTTTAAAACATCATGACTGATGTTTAGGGGTTGATAAATAACTACATACTGTCCGTATGAGTTTCCCCCTTTCTCTTCTTTTCTGTCTCCATCGTTACTCTGTGAAAATAAGACAAATGAAAATGAATTAAATTGTGTAAATGACACTGTTCCACCTAAAATCTAACTTCATGTTAAATCTGTGTAAAAGAATACGCATTAATGTTTTAATTAAACAAATGGAAACCCGTTGAATAGCTGTCGAGACATTTCACTCAAACCAATAAATGGAACTTGGAAGCCGAAAAATCAAGCAAAAAAACTGCATAAATGATAAAGTAAAACAGAATTGACCATCTGTCAGTGTGCTGATAATCTCAATCATGAAATAAAATGAGTACACATGTCACACTCTGGACAATATTAATAGAAAAACAGTTGGAGCTGAAATGTCACCTCAGCTGAAGTCATGCCAGCTGCGCATCATTGCTTAGCTGAACGTTCAGTCCACAGAACAATGTTGTTCTGTCTTTTTTTTTTGTTGATACACATAGAATAAGCTGATTTTGATGATATTTGTCAGACAAATTAGCTGTTTTCATCTCCTTATAAAGATTCATTTTCATCTTGTTCCCTTTCCTCCACATTCTCATTTGTTGTATTTCTATTTAAACATATTGTAGGTTTTGTACACTCTCCCCCCACATTTGCTCATGACCTTATTGTCTGGTAATTACCTTAAAATGGAAACCAGTTTCTATGGTGACAATACCTCTGTCATGTGGTGAATAATACATATTTGCACTGCAATTTTGTGCTCCACTCACCCCAAAAGTCTAAGCAAGCAAATAAATAGATAAATAAATAAGAAAATACTTTATTGCCAATCAGACCATGACATTACACGTTTTAAAGTGCTACTGGATTCATGTCTGAACAACAATAAACCTTGGAATGAACCTTACAGCTGCTATTCTACCTCTTGTCAGTGTGTACTCTAAGAAGCTCTGTGGCGTCAGCACAACAACCTTTGTGAATGAAACCATGAATCGTCTTTTCTTTTTGTGGCAGTTCTCTCTGGAAAACACAACAGAAAATATTATATTCAGTCCAGGGGCTCTTTTGCAGTTACATACCATTTTCCTCCTCCGCTTAGTTTACCTGTAACCTCGTCTTAGCTGTCAAGAGGAACAGCACAAGTAAGGGGAGGTGTGTGTGGAGGCCAGTAGTCCTCTACAGCTCTGTATTGCTTTATATTCTGTAAGTAAGGCCCACTTTAAGCACCCAATCCGATCTGTAGGATTTGATTTGTATCTGTGACAACAACTACAACAGCTGGAAATGTGTTTAATTTCCTGCCAAGAATACGGACACAACTTTTGCTCTGGTATCCCAGTCTTCCACAGTGCTTGGTTTGGGGACCTTAGAATTGCTCCTCTGCTCTTTGAGATTGACCCTTTATGTTGTGTGTGCCAGCAGCTTATCATGACCAGCATTAACCGGTGATGCTGTGGCTATAGCTATTATGACACAACCAAAGGAGTAAGTCCTGGGATTTGCTCTGAGAGTGAGAGTGAGAAATTACACATTAGATGGAAGTTCAACTGAATGGATGAGTCAGAAATTACCAAATTTTCCCGCAGAAGACAAACAGACTGGCAGATGATTCCAGTGTGCAGCATCTTTTTGACGTTGGAAACTGTAGGGACACAATTTCAAGGGACAATCTTGGGTTGTATGAGACAATAGGGAGACATTGTCCTGTTCATTAGGTTGGAGATCTTGTTGGCTCTTTGCAGGTTCTTTTTGCTTCATCAGACCATGACCTCTAGGGTGCATTTTGCCGCAGGGGGGGAATTATGATGCCTGGATTCAGCTCAGCATTTCTGAGCCAGTTGAAGTTGCTTGACAATCAGATAAGGATTCCTCCTATTTGCCCTTTCAGGTTTTTCAGACACCTCCAACTGGTAGTAATGTGTGGGGAACATGCAGAACACATTGGAGAGGATTTGTATCCATTTATACCCTGCTCTAATTTTCTTTTCACATAGGAACACGTCACATTAAATTTGCTCTATCTCCTATTTCTGACTGTAACAGTAACAAGCCTGCTGGGTAAGAATAGATAGAATATAAGTGGGCCTGAACTTATGAAACAGTAGACTTTGAAAGATGAAATCTATTTTAAAAATAAAACTCTATAAATTGCGTACATTTTGGTTCTTTTCAGTGCCAAGTAGTCAATGTATGGATCATTGAGTAATGTTCCCATTTTTGAGCAATAGCTGATGACATATTGTGTTGCCCCTTGAAGTGATGCTGTTAAGGTTTCCACATGTCCAGGACTGTCAGAGGATTTACCTTTTCCTTTCTCAGTGATGTTTTCGCTGGTGGCACTGTGCAGTTCTCACATGTATCCTGTTCCAATAATGGAGGGAGTGAACGCCCTCAGCAGACAGTATGGGTGGCACTTCGCCACTGTAGTTTAAAGTTCATCAGTGGAGAGTAGTTCTCTGATTTGTCCAAAACCTTTGTGCACGACTCCTTGTTGAAATAAAAACACAGATGATTCCCTGTCATTTCAGGACGGAGTCAGTCTATCCAGCTGGGTGGCAGTGTCCTGAACGCTGCTGGGGTTTGATGGTTCACTGAACACAAAGGTGCATCAGATCTTCATTTCAAGCCAGGCAATCTATTGTACTCATCACTATGGAAGAAGATGACTTTTACTACATAAAAGGTGCTCTTTGTTACAGTAGGAGATGAGAAAAATGATAAAAGCGGTGTAACATTTGATCCGTTGTGGCCGTGTACCTCTAATACTAGCACATGAGTCAACTGAATCCAGCACACACATATGTATTATTGAGATATGTGATCACAAGTGAGGTCTGGAGTGATAGAGGGAGACATAAACATCACCAGGAGCAATAGAAATAATTATGCACTGTTTGGTCCCTGTGCTAAGGTTGTAAAAGAATAATTAGGAGAGAAAAAAATATAACTTTTAACTGCAGGCATCTGGTGAGATTATACACGGAAAAATACTGTAAATATTTCCCAGAGTTAAATAGTAAAATTAGCCAAGAAATTTCAGAGTTCCAGTTTTGATTGTAAGGTACTTAGTTCACACCACTGTGACATGCTGGGGTGACGCAGACAACACTGCTTCTAGTGGCCATTAGTGGTTCCAGGACACCCAGGGTGCCTCAGACTGGTAACTAAATGGGCGGTGAGTGAACTACTCGGAGAGTCAAACATATTTTAGTGCCCAGAGATACCAAAAAATGTTGTAGTGCAGTAGAGAAATTCTTCAGTGAATGGTTTTGTTATTTTTTGTTTTCATTTGCTTCACACACACACACACATACACACACACACACATACTCACACACAAAGACATGCACAGCAAATGCTGCTTTTGTGAAACAGATGGTACAATTCTGCTTCCTAGAAAAATATCAGTATACTTTTTTTGTTTTACCAAATATGTTTTGAACAGAACAAAACATAATTGATTGCTGCGTGGGCTATGTTCAGTGGCAATGTGTTATTTATTAATTTTTTTCTGTAGAGGAAAAGCTACCCTGCCTAAAGTGTTTCTTTAAACCTGCCCTAACACAACATCAAAACATATTTTGAGAAGCTGATTTTGTATGAAAGCTAATAAAATTAATTGTCAGTACATAATTTGTACATATACATTAACATTACGCAACTTCTTTACAACTTCTTTGTTGATTTGGCACAGTTTTTATACCGGATGCCCTTCCTGACGCAGTCCCCCCCCCCCCAATTTCTACCGGGCTTGGGACCAGTGCTGAAAAGCTGGGGATGGGAATGGACTGTTGGAGGTTCAGTGTCTTGCCCAGGGACACTTCTTACAGTATAGGACAATGCTGATGAAAAATGCAACTGCATTACAGGTCTGGAGAGATGGTTGCATATATCACTACTATGTAATACATTGTGTCAGTGGTGATCCTAGAGTCTGTTGGGGTCCTAGGCAAACATTCATGCATCATAAAAATTCTATATCTTAAGATATGGAAAATACATTAAAATACCCACCACACCACACTGCACAATAACTTACAGTAATACACCGTACTGATTTATAGTACATTTGTCCAAATTTCCTTGCATCCTAATTCCTTACCTAAGCATTCGTAGCTTCACAGATGGACACAGCTTTCATCAGTTTACCACAGAAAAAGTATTTATCTGAGTTATCTGTTTACCAAAGGAAACAAAGTGATACCAGTGGAAGTTGTGTTATTCAACTGTCTCTGAATCATAATTACAGCTACACTAGCAGCATTTAGCTAATGCTATTTAGTTTATTATATTTAATGGTTATTTTCTTTACTGCTCCACTCACCAATATCTTACCAATACCACCAGTCTTTCTTTCAAAAAAGGCCCCGAACACTAATCTTTACATGAAAAGCACAACTGCCTTGTTTCTGAAAAATTCTCCACCAGAATGGACTTGAAATTATTTGAGATAAGCAGCACTTTTTTTCTTAAACATAACCCACTAACTTTAACAGTCTCAAATAATTTCCCAGTTTTATTTTTGGAGTAAGATAATGTAGTGAACAATGAACATTGTTTTACAGTAGCCCTTGTGTCAGACTGATCCTGGTCCTCCAGGCTCTTCTTCTTGTTCAGCTGCACTCACTCTGCAATAAGAACTCTAACCATAATAAGAACCCATTAACCTCTTCTTAAATTGGCCAATCTATGCTTCATCAAGCCTGAAATTGTTATGACTGAAAGCAAAATCTCAATCATGGGAATGCATAATTAATTTTCCTTGCATGTTAATTCTATTATGGGCAGACTGAAAGAATGATTGCAATCTTTTTGTTTTGTTTTCAAAAACCTGGATTCAAGAGGAGTAATTCAGAGACGTCTCAGTCAGGAGGCTTTCAAATAGTTAATTTTCAGTTATATAGATCATTGTACACAAGCTATCAGCACCTAGGTAATGTCTGTCATTATGGAAATTCTGGCTAAGAGCTCTCTTACATCATCAAAAAGCCAATAAAGGGCTTCACTGATACAATTTTTGGATTCTGTATGTGTCTAAATATCTATCTCATCCACTTTGCCCTCCCTCACTATTTCCATTATTTCTATCTCTGCCTTTTTCTGGATTCTACTTTTTCAATTAGCCATTTCATTTCGGGCTTCTAACTTTACCGTTTTCAAGATTCGCTGAATATTTACAGTGCCTATAAAATGTCCTTGCTCCTTTGGAAGTTCTCACGTTTTGTTTCTTTCTCAACTTTAAACCCAGGCAAGAGTATGAACATTTTCATCCATCTCAGCCACAGAAGCTCTTTCGAAGGAGTCATAGTTGTCTTGGTGGCAAAAAAAATTTGTCCTGATGACATTAGCTGGAGAAGTTTTTTAGCAATCTCAGGGAGGTTTTTTTAGCCAGAAGCAGGGAAGTGTTTGAATGTAGGGAAGGCAGTGGTAAGTTTAATATCCAGGACCTGCACATAAACTTCAGCCACTCTAGGAGAAAAGCAATTATGTTGCCCCTCTGTGTGCAAGGTGCCATACCAACACGCAAAAAGCAATATGCCATAACACAAATAGGCTGGTATCAAAGTATTAGCAGTATTAGTAGTATTAGTAGTAGTAGTAGTATATTAAAAAATGCATTAATAAATATCTGATCATTTTGCAGATCCACATACAAAAAATGCACCTAACAGCTCTGCATTGAAAGCCCAGTAAACTGGTTTGCAAATTCTTCACATTAGTTATCACTATTAATACCAATGCAAATTTTCTTTTGTTTGTTTGTGTCAAATTTGAATGACATTCATAATGCTATAAAACACTGGGAAGAACTGATTCCATCACACAGTCACAAGTGAACATGAGTCAGTGTAGTGGTTTCATTCCAGGGGGAGGAAGGCAGTTGCAGGTCCAGCTTGATTGACACATTTGTCACCAATGCTTGTATTTTTCTATAATTTATAGTTTTGCCACCCTTGCTCAAGTGCTCCTCTAAGCAGTTGCCTATGAACACCATTCAAATGC
This sequence comes from Channa argus, assembly GCF_033026475.1. Classification (NCBI taxonomy): domain Eukaryota; kingdom Metazoa; phylum Chordata; class Actinopteri; order Anabantiformes; family Channidae; genus Channa; species Channa argus. Next base: position 8,570,355 of record NC_090209.1, read on the forward strand.
ATTATCTGGCAAACTAGAGCCATAATGAAAAAAAATGTGAAGTTGTTCTTTAATTTTAGTCTGAAAACCTGTAGCTTCTCAGACAAGATATAATTGTTATATTTTTTGTGATTTCAAGGTTGATTCAGGATTTGATGAACTTAATCAGAAAGTGTAAGGCAAGCTGAATCTACAAATATGTGTAATATAATTGTGTTTCCAGATATTATGAAGTACTGTGGTATGATTATTTTGCATAATGCTGTTGCTTCCACCTTTCTTTTTGTCAGCAGCGCCTCACATCAATGACCCACCATGTTAGAGTCAGCGAGAGACACCGTCGAGGTCTAAAGCGACTGCTGCTGTGAATTGCCTCATGTAGAGATTTAAACTAAGAGATGACAAGCAGGCGTGCAGCAGTACGGGGGGGTGGGGGGGGGTGGGACTCACAATCCTGTGATTGTGAGTCACAGGAGACATACAGATCTACAGCATGTTGCTGTTTAGACTTTGTTTGTCTATCTCTGTTTTAAATCACTCTATTGAGAGAGTACAGTAACACACACACACACACACACACACACACACACACACACACACACACACACACACACAGAGATACAATCCAACATAAACATATAAACACTCACTAATGCTAATGACATTGTGAGATTGTTTTAGACCTAATGTATTAGATACAGTGTTTTGCAAAAGTAGTTATAGCCGTTGAAGTTTTCCACATTTTGTCATGTTACAACCACAAACGTAAATGTGATAAACCAAAACAAAGTGGTACAGGAAGGTACATGTACATGTGATACACGTGAGGTGAAAGGAAAATGATAAATGTTTTTACATTTTTTTTTACAAATAAATATCTGAAAAGTGTGGCGTGCATTGTATTCAGCCCCCTTTACTCTGATACCACTAACTAAAATCGAGTGCAACCAATTGTCTTTAGAAGTCACGCAATTAGTAAATAGAGTCCATATGTATGTAATTTTATCTCAGTATAAATACAGCTGCTGTGTGAAGCCCTCAGAGGTTTGTTAGAGAACATTAGTGAACAAACAGCATCATGAAGTCCAAGGAACCCACCACACCAGACAGGTCAGGGATAAAGTTGTGGAGTAGTTTAATGCACGGTTAGGTTATAAAAAAAATATTCCAAGCTTTGAACATCTCATGAAGCACTGTACAATCTATCATCCGAAAATAAAAGAGTTTGGCACAACTACAAACCTACCAAGACATGGCCGTCCACCTAAACTGACAGGCCGGGCAAGGAGAGCATTAATCAGAGAAGCAGCCAAGAGGGCCATGGTAACTCTGGAGGAGCTGCAAAGAGATATTTTTCTTTCACTTCACAGTTATGTACCATTTTGTGTTGGTCCCAATAAAATACACTTACATTTGTGGTTGTAATGTGACAAAATTTGGAAAATTTCAAGTGGTATAAATACTTTTGCAAGGCACTGTACAATGTAAGTAATGTAATATGACTGCAAAAACTTTTTAAATTTGATTTATGATTAAAATAAACTGGTTATAGTTTTAGTAATTTAGTGACACTAGCTGGTGGTTGGTCTACTGATTTAGCAAACTTAGAGTAAAATGATTCAGGACATTGCCCTGCATTTGTTGATATGCCCAAACCAAACATGTTTGCCCTCACTAATGGTAAAGATCTAACACAAGTTGGTTTTCTCTATCTGTTATTCATCTAGCATTTGGGTTGTGTGGTGTGTACTAGGGACTACAGCTTTGGTGGACTGCTTGTGTAGCTATAAGATTTTAGCCATGTAAAACAATACAGATGTAAAATTTGGCAGAAGACAAAGGGAATAAAAATGACTCACCCTTTTCCTTTTTGCATGACCTGAAGAAATCTGTCACTGCAGATGTGGGTAATGATAAATGTTCTAATTGTGGAGGGACACTAATCCTAAAGTATTTAAAATAAACCTATGATCTCTCTGTTTCTAACTTTCTCGCACACACACACACACACACACACACACACACACACACACACACACACGCACACACACACACGCGCGCGCGCGTGCACACCTACACACACAAACACACACACACACACACACACGTACAGCACACACCCACAGACTTGTGAAACTTTAAAGGATTTATGTGTTGACACACACCTCCGTGTCCATTCCCAGAGGCCTCATTAACAGTGCTAGGCGATACGAGGGCATCACAGTAGCCGAAGATACTGAGAGCTTATTCACTGTACAAACAAAAGCTTCAAAGTGGGCATTACATAGACACACATGCACACAGGAAAAAACATACACATTTAGAGACCAAATGTGGTGCAAAGTACAGCCATGTGCATTGTCAAGCTCATTACTATGTGTCTCATGTTGGTTGGTTAAGACTATGGTGCATAGCCCTCAGTCTGAGCCAGCATCTGTTCGCTAGGTCTCCTTTCAATCCCTCTGTGCCTGTGGCATACATGGCCCACATTAAAGTTCGCTATAGTTGTGTTGCTTTGAATTTGTTGCAGAAGATATCACATAATTACATTTCAAAATACCATGCCTAGTATGCTGGTATATGTACAGCTGCACAGCCCAAAGAGGTTTAGACCAATTTCCTCTGGTGATTACCGCATTCACAGCACCAGCCTTGATGCATTAATGTGAAGCAACAACATAGTGAAACAAACTGCAAGACCATTTTCACCACAGCATGAAAATTGTCTAATGAAAAAGAACTAAGATAATTATTACTTAGTCTTTTAATATACAATAGAGATTTGGTGGACGAAGAAGACTAAGAAGCTTGATAGAGAAAAAGAGCATTATATTCAGAGACGAAAACAGGCAAAAGAAGAATCAAATCCAATAACTGTACCATGAGCATATCCATGTCGTTATTTCCATAGTGAGCATTAGATATGTATCTGAATGCCGATTGCTGCCTCTCTCAAGGCCAGCCAGCTTAAATAATGATGATTCTGCCTGGGGGACTGCTTGCTAAAGGAATGTATTTTCTAATTAGATAAAGCCACTTTCCCAATTTGCTGGCTGCTTAACCATAAAGCATGGCAGTGAGAGAAGCCTCAGAGCTATCTTGAGATGCTGCCAATCCTTATCCCCAGCACAGTCACCCAATGCTCAAAATCACATCACCAGGGAGACAATGGATGTTGTTTGTGCATTTCTCTCAGCGCACTGATATGAATTCTGTGTGCATGTTCCAGAAACAATTGATCAGAAATATTGTTTTCATGTGTAGCCAAGGCAAAATCAGATTGGCATTCCTAAGCCATTACCTTAAAGTACATGTGTTTTTGTTAATCACATATAAAAACACACACTGATGACAACAAATGCTTTTTACCAGTTTTTCCCTCCAGTATTAAAATCTATATTTAGGAAACCAACATTCACCATGCAGACTGAAATAGATTTAAATAGCACTGCAAGAACCTCTCTCCTGCTGCAGTCATTCATTAATGCATTTTGATTTGGTTGAAACTTGACCCCTGCGGGTCACGAGAGCGACACTGCAGAAAGATCCCAGGTCATAGATCTTTGACCTGTAACTCCGAGAGCAGTACAAGAATTCACAGTGGACACAGTGGAGCAGAAGAGACAATTACAGCACTTAGTTAAGTAACAGCAGCCCAATATACGCTCCAAGAAGTGTCAGAGATTAAAGAATATTGTCTACAACTGCAGGGAAAATACCGCATCTGAGTTGGCAGTTGGATGGCTGTGTATTGTTTATGTTCACAAATACATGTCAGTGCACTTAATCCCACACACGTGAACTAAGGATAAGTCAAGTACACACATAGTAAACGGTAAAAAAAAAATAAAATAAATACATTCCACCCTTAGCTCTCATCTCATTTCTGTGGATTGAGGTTATGAAATGAGAAACAATGTCACACATGGACACACACTCTTAATTAGGAGTGAGATAGAGTTCACCTGCAGAGGAATTAACTCAGCAACACAAGGGGAGAGAACATCGAAGCTTTGGTGGATAATCAAGATGGTACAATACTTCAAGCCCTGCAGCCATCTGCACATAATCTAGGCACAGTCTTCATCTTTTGTCTGGTAAGATTAAATGCTACTTATGTGATTAGCGACCTTCAATTCCTCGTACTTTAAACAGAGACGATCGAAACTAGTGATGTGTCACTCCGGAGTAGAGAAGGTGTTTATCTGTTTAGAGGAGAGGGGTTTCTGTTGTCTTACGAGATTCTCTCTTAAAATGGGCGTCACATTTAAAGTGCTTGATATTTCCCAACTTCCTTGTCAAAATAAAATTATTCACGATAATTTAATTGAAAAGACCCAGTAATTTGTATTAAAGGGATTTTCAAATGTCACAAGCTTGCAGGATTCCAAACCAGATGTAAAACTGTCATTTAAAGCCATTGTGGAATAAACGTAATTGCTGTTCTGTTTCATTGGATAGCAACCCCCTGGGCTTTGCTTTTAATGGATATCATTCGCTCGCACCAGCAGCATGAAGAGAAAATAATCAGCACCCACCTGGAGCGGGCCCTTTCATCTGTTTGAACTGGGTGTCCTCAACTATATGTCCACATTAGTAGCATATAATGCTGTTTTTCGTGCGGCTCAGTTTTTCCCTTCATTTTCTTCAACCAGAATTGAGATAATTTAAGTCTAAAACTTATGAAGATGTTTTCTCAACCAGTTTCTGGCCAGGCTAATGTCTGCCCTAAGTGCATCTTTGGGTAATTATTTATAGTTGGGCTAAATCGGAACTTTTCTCCCACCACTGCACCTGCTACACCTGCACTGGCCCCAACCGGGTCAGCACCTGAGTTTGTGCTGTTACTGGACCTGAAATAGAACGACTCTGTCTCCTTTGCTACTCTCCCCACTGGGGGCTCCCTACTGCTTTACTCAGATAAGTGGCCACAACAAGACCCTAAAGATCCCCCTGTAAAAGAGAGCAGCTTTGAATGATGCCATGATCCGTGGCAGTTGATGATGGACTTCTTCCTTCAGGAGCTTATATTGATATTTATATTATCCATAGTGCAAACTGTGCAGGCTCCTCCCTCACTGACTTATAGTTTTCAACAATGTTCTTACATGGCAGCAGTTGTGGCATATAACATTTCAAAGCAAAGCCAAGGAGGTTCATCCTGTCCCTGGTTGCTGAAGTCCAGTACAATCAAAGCGCAGGGGGCTGCTAGCAATTCATAGAATCTTGGTGTGAAGTTCATAACCAATTATAATAATACCAACAATCCCTCACACTAACAAAACAGTACAAGAAACTCTTGTCAATGCAAAAGGTGACAAAATGTGAAAAAAGTCACAATTAAAATTTAATTTTTATCTGAATTATGTAGCTTATCTCGGCTAGAGTAATTAGTACCTAAATGGTTTGCCTTTCTACCTTGGTGCCCAAAGCACTTTATATGTAATTTCACTGACACACACACACACAAGCACACTGTGTCTTGCTTAAGGACACTTCAATGTATTAGAGGTGGGAAATGAACCACCGACCCCAGTAACCTCTGAACCTCTGGGCCACAGCCAACCCCAGCACATAGCTCACTTTAAAACCAGATGTTTATATACTGGGAATGCACTGCTTAAGCAAACTATATACAGTACATTGAATTACTTTTGTCACTATTGTCAAAAGTGTCACTTTTGCACCAGACTAGCTGTCTCCTCCTGCTTCCAGCGTCTGTGCTAAAGTAACCATCAGCTGGCTGTCACTGATTATTTCATGTACTCATCTACACGCAGTTTTCTACAGTAAGGTCAGTAAGCACTGTTCCCAAAAAGTCAAACTATTCCTTGCAGCAGGTGTTACAACCATGAAAACACGGATAATTCTTGTTAAAGACAGTAAATAGACAGCAAATAGTTGTAGTTTGCAAATACACCTAGAGTATATTACAATAAACTGTCTTTGCATATTATTTGTTTTTTTAGGTTTTGAAAACCATTGACGAATCATTTCTGGCTTAGACTAAAAGTAAACCATGAATCACACCAGAGGGTTTCTGCAACAATTTTGGCCCATGGACCAATTTCCAGTGGGGTTCAGACTCTAAACTTTTACTGACCCCAGCCATTTGTCATGTGAATTTAAATATGACATTTACAGCCTGTATCCTCAATTTCGTTTAAATTTCAGGGGCATGTTTGCAGCAATCTTATTAAAACACATAATTCTTAAAAAATCTTCTGTAACCCTGTCTATAACCTCAAAAAGCCCCCTGACTCCAAAGTTGAAAAACTCTATTCTGCTCATTTCCAGCCAAACTGTGAGCCTTGTGTATTGTTACTTTCACAGTCAGCACTCTGATGTTTGGGCCAAAATAACAGATGACCATGTTGACGAGGCTGGAGCTGTCACAATTCCTGTTCACCTCTGTGACTGTTGGCACAGCAAACCACACTTCTCAATCTGCCTCTCCTTCACTGACTCAAATTAACAGTTGGACTCACATAATTATAAGTTATTACAGTAATATTTCCATTGCTGTATAGTAAATAGTGGCTGCCATAAAAAAAGGTGATTTCATAAAGCGTCATTGGGGATTCTAATGAGCTGGATTGCAGCCAAGGATATTTTCCCCCATTTGACACTGTTTAAGCAAAGGAGCTTTTAATGAGTGTCATAATTATGCACCCCAAACATAATCTTGAAATGAAATTAAAAAACAAATGCGGAGGGGGAGGAGAGATATCCTCTTCCTCTGCAGCTGCTGGAAGGCTGAATGTGAAATACCAGATCATGATGTTATGAAAATGTAATTTCTTTGGGAAAACATTTATTTCACTCTGTCTGGCTAAGATTTAAAATGCAGGACTAATAGCTTTTATTCATTAATATCATATTACGACAGAGTGAGAGATGATAACAAAATCAAACTTGGATCTCTCATCAATATATATGAATACATTGGCTCGTTATGCATAAACCATGAATTATCTAATTAGGAAATTACATTAGAGGTTGAAAAATTAAAATCTGTACCTATGCATGCAGATTATTGCTGTTATATTTGCAGAAACCGCAGAATCACACTAGAAACATCCATACGCCTCATTCCACTTTCTGTTTCCTGACTCCACATTTAGGTGACTCACCGAAATATCCACATTTAAGAGGAATGAATGTCACGTTGTTTTATAAATTCAGTGTTGATTAGATACAATATCTCTGGTTTAACTAAATCGTTTCCTTCAACAAACCTTTTTGCAGCTTGAATTGTTTACTCCCTCCTCGAAACGTACAGTGAGCTTTGTGGGACTGTCACAAAACTTTAATTAGTTTTGCAAATGACTGCAGAGAAACTATTCATTACAGCTTTGATGAAACAGTCAAACATCAGCTACCTGATTACTTGAAAACTACAAGCATTTGGGACAAATGAATGTCCCTGAACTTCTTCCAGAATGCAGAAGTCTGTAAGAACGTCTAACAAAGTTAGAGTGGCTTATTTTATTTCACATGGGAGTTTTTTATTGTGAGTTTACATTTACATAGCATTTGGTAATTTTGGCCCTTTATCTAAGTCTGAACACACAAACACACACACACACACACACACACACACACACACACACACACACACACACACACACACACACACCACTGCTTTGGTTACTATTAAACAACATTTGAATCATAGTCTGATGACAGTTGATTTGAGCTGTTAATGATGTTTAACCTCAGGATTATGATTTGAAATGTTTTTGAGTTTCATATAATGTTTTAAAAAAGCTTGGTGATTTTGTGGGATTCATTACTTATTGTGCTATGGTAAATATTTGAAGCTGATATCTCTGTGCTATGTTATAAGTAAGGAATTGTGGTGAGCAAATTATCACCTGACTCTGCAGTTCCCCATCAGCTCTGGTTTTGTTTGTTCTGGCCATTTTGGATTAGTTTCACTGCTCTCACAGCATCTCTTCCAAGCGCAGCAGGTGGATGTTTTCACTAAAAAAGTTATTAGAGATAAACCCACTGTGTGCTACCTGCCCAGCACCAAACAACAGATAGCAACCAGCTGGTGAGCCTAGTGGGGCATTTAGCAGCTGTAAAGGCTGGTAATCCCCCCAGGAGTGCTAGAGACAGAAAAGCACATCTACGGTAGGAGTCAATATCGCACTTAAATTCACAGCTTGACCAAAAACCATGACTCTAAATTAATGCTGATGTTACCTTGTATTGGATGAATGTGTAAATAGACATTTTATTGCCTCATATAACAAAAAAACAGTGATTACAATATTTAAACTCATCAACAGTATAGACTCAGGCACAAAAGAGTTCTTCAGCCTGTTCTCTTTAACCTGTTAGAACCTGGCGTCCACATGCGTATACATCACATTTTGGGTTATATTTCCATAGTAGTTAATTCTACTTAACTGAGACCTCTTGGCCACGTATGTGGACACTTACACAAATTAAAGCTTGGGTCTTAAGAGGTTAAATTGAGGAACTCTAAAACTTCTACTAGAGAACAAAATGAAGCATAAAGACACAATGATTTTGCCTGTAGTTAAAACACGTGATACCGTGGCCCTGAGAGCTCTCAGCACTGCAAATTGAGAAAACACATGCAAATAGACAAGCCAATTAAAAAAGCAACTATATCAATTTGACAACACAGGCGCAGCATTAGGAAATGTGCTGCAAAAGCCACAACACAACCAAATGATGAAACGCACTGCAAAAACCACAACACAGCGGAAAGGGCTCAGGGAGCAACAAAAAATATATTAAAAAATCCGGGGGACACTACAAAGTTTCCCCCTTATTGTGTTGTGGCTTCTCTCTTGTCACTTTTCTCAATTTGGTTGTGTTGTGGCTTTTGCAGTGGGTTTTCTTATGCTGCGCCTGTGTTGTCAAATTGATCAAGTTGTTTCTTTTATTTGCATGTGTTTTCTCAGTTTGCAGTGCCGAGAGCGCTCGGGGCCACCGTGATATGAAGATTCAAAGGACATACTGCTTGCATGTGTAACCGTACTTTTTTAAGATACCTGCTAGCATAGTGCTAATTCACCATATTTCAAGAGATAGATTGAGTGTTGTTTGAAGAAATTAAGTAGGAGTTTGTGAAAATATGTTTTCAGGGAACTTTAAAGTAAAGCCAAATAAACTGAACAGCGCAAATTCAGGGTATAATTTTTCAACCATTTCAAAGTTTTCACAGTTTTTTATTTTTTGGTTTAAAAAAAAATGTTAGTATTGTGATTTCTACAGAGAAGCTTGGATGAAAGCTCAGATGTAATTCCTGTAAAACCAATCCATCCTGTACAGACTGGATCTCTCCATTAAAATGTTTTTATTCAGTTTTGCAAGAGGGAGGAGAGTTCCACTTGGTAAAGTTGCAACACATAGACCTGTAGTTACTTCACGTATCCACATTTTCCACAAACAACTTTAGGTAACTAATGTGCAAGTTGACATAATTAGTTATGAGTGTTATTGTTGTTATATTTGTCCCGTATTCATTGACAAACAAAAGGTGGACTCAAAACCTTTAGTTAATATTCTGTGGAATGATACATTGATCTTTTTGCTAATATATTCAACTTCAGTAGAGGGTACTGGGCCAAGTAATATCTCAGTCTCTTTCATGCACTTGAAATTTCAAATTATACCTCTCACTTCTTCCTGTGAAGAGGTGTTGTTAACTTTTAAGCGAAGACCGGGCTGTCAGTTATACCTGGAGCGAGGATGTGTGTGCAGCATTTATGGAAATAGGAGTTATTAATAAAACTTCTCAGAGATTATGAAGGATGTCAGTATTTGGTGATGTCTCATTTATTGTACATGTTAATCCCACAGTTTCCAGCCATGATAGTTTCTGAGGTTGTAAAATAAACATCTTATTTATTTAGTAACTAGATGCTACTAATCCAATTCAAGTCACTAATTCAGTCATCAAAGTCATCACGACCTATATGCTGATGGGGAGCTGAATGTCGGGGAAATTAGTCCAACAATTGTGATATTTCAGCTGACTGACATACAATTTTGGGAAAATTACCTTTCAATGTAATAGGTTACAGACTATTAGTTATTAGTTAACTATTCCATCAAAAGATTGCAGATAATTACACACATTTTTATGTGCACAGCTCTATGTGTAAGCTCTACTCTGTATGATAATGGTAGAGCCATTTTCTGAGTTCAGAAGGTTCACATGTTTTTGTCCTATGACATGGCCACCTGCCATGGTGTGGCTGGCTGCTTGCAAGTGAGGTATAGCTGACTTTGCTTGCTTAGCAATACGCAATGGTACAATCAAGGCTTAGAAAATTGAGCACATAGTGCCCAGAATGGACAGGGACCCAGCTGCTTGTAAGCCAACATAGCCTTAGTGGTGTTGCACTTAAGTTTGTCCCAAGGACTTTGCTGACCCTTGTCGTTTGGAAATATGCCAAAAGAAGATGTTCATGTAAAGTAAAAAGATACAAGAAAATGATTAATGTATTTCCTTATTCTATGAATCTAATTCTATGTAGAAGCTTTCAACCTAAGTTATGATATCGGCCACTTTGTATACACCAACATTTTCATTGTTAGCTGTAATTTAGGTGACCACATATTTTTCTCAGTAACTGCAACTGGTTAAGATTACATTTAAAACTTGACTTACATGTTACTAGTTACTTCCAAACACTGTTGACAGACTAACCAATGCTGACATCCTTTGAGCCGTTGCAATAGCATGGTGGAAAATACTAAATAAGAGATGAAAAGATAAGAGAAAGGCTTTAACTGCAGGGTATTATATATGTGCAGAGCAAGTGTAATCACAAATCCTAGAGTAAGATTTTGGGTCAAGAAATGTGAAACAACTTAATAAGTGGATTAGCAGGTTGGAGGGTCAGTTCTGTATTTTGTGCTTGGATACAAACTAATTAAATGTTGCTGTTGCTGCATAAAACCACTCAGTCTGTTAGGGAAGGGTAAGATGAGGCTTTCAACAAGGGAAATATAATTGATTGGTGATAGGGAAAAACATGTAACATAGGGTTCTTGTGGGTGTATGATAAAGACTTTATTTACAGGTTCTCAGTTTGACCTTGGCACTGCCAGGAAACTAATTATTTGTAAAATGACAAAACACAGTTTTTTCCCTGGATTTTTCATTTTTCAGCCAGTATTGTGGTAAAATACACAATTGTAAAACACACATGGGCATCCACAAGAAAATAAATCAAGCATTTAAAGAATTTATATTTGTATTTTGTTTTAATACCTTTGGGTCAAAGGATTTAATCTGAGTTTTCTCATGTCTCACTTACAGTTTATTAATTTTTCGCTGGACCACTTCCCACTGAGATTTGGATGAAGATATTTTAGGATTGCACACAAAAATAAACTAAGCTTTACACAATTTTATATTAATGATAAAGTAATAAACATAGATTGTTTATATATCAGCTAGTTTATCCCTAAAGAGGTGCAAATGTGTGAATAAAATGAAATTCTGTGGAGTATTTATGACAGCAGTTCCACCTCTAAGTAACGCACATATGTTTGTCTCTGAATCTTCTTTGTGTGCAGCTTGGGATAAAAATACACAGAATGCCAACTCCAATTGTAACAATTTATCTGTTGAGAAAAACAGGACAATTTTTTCATCTTAATGTTTAATTCATTACCTAAACTGTTGACGGGTGGTAGGATATACATGTATGTACTTAACAGGTTTATCAGAATGTCTACTCATGCTTCTAAGCTTTGGACTAGGGTGAGAAAGTTTACGGAGCAACATCATTATTCCACAAGTGGAGTTGTTGAGGAGATAGTGAAGTGAAGTGAAGTTCATTTTGCTGAGATTATACTGCAAAATGTTGAAGGCAAGTTTTGAAAAGATTCCTCACATCTTTGCTAACAGGAGTGAATGTGGAAAATGTGCAAAAACAAAAAGGTGTACAAAAAATATATATGACGGTCAGAGACAAGAACAGAAAAATGTGATGTCCAGTACTTTTGTATACGTTTGTGTGTGTGTTTCTTTGTGCATGGGTATGCTCATCCAAGACTTGGCTTCGTATGCGTGTAAGACTATGTGATAAGAATATATCAACATTTCATTCATTGGCCTCCTACATACAGGTCAATTACGAGCGAGATAAAATTGCTCACCACATGCATTGCGAGACCAGAAATAAAATGTTGGAACTGATACATCCATAAACATTTTTCTCTTCTGGTATTTATGCTTGTCATGTCCACTTCTCTGACCTGTCTGGTTTGGCCATAAAAAAACATTTTTTTAAAATGCTGTGATTACTTTCTCATCAAAAAACCAAGTTGTTCAACCACAGCAGCTCTGGTCGCTCCACGCCAGTAATTAATACGCTTCAATCTATGCTAGAGTTTAAGATTCATTAATAATGAAAGTTGGCATTTTGGGAATATGCTTATTTGCTTTCTTACCAGAAGTTAGATCAGAAGATTAATACCACTCATAGCTCTGTGTGTTAATTATAAAGTAAGAGCCAACAGGGGGTCAGATTAGCATAAAGGCTGGAAACGGGGCTAAAAAGCTTGTCTAGCTGTACCCAGTTTTCAGCAAAATGCCTACTAGCACCTCTACAACTCATTAATTGACAGACTATACCTTTGTTTAATACAAGCACAAACCTAAACATAAAAAAGAAGCTGTGTTTTTATGGATAATTAGGTGCTGTAGTGTGTTCCTGAAGGCTTCACCATGAACCTAGCAAGCAGGGGCTTGATGATCAATACACGCACACTGTCAGACAGGGCACCAGTGGTTAGTAACAGAGTGAACATGAAATGTGACTAATGTTTCTGGTGAGATCAGTCAGACAGACTGAGGCAAACAGCTACACACTGCAGACCCACTCGTCTGACCTCACTCTCCGAAAGAAAGAGAATAAGGACTTTCCCCCAAATGTTTAACTAAAATACAACAAAAACCATGACACCAGTTCAGTCCATTCACTGACTGGAAGCACGTTATGAGATTTAGCATGGAATGTCGTCAGTGTGGCTTTCTACAAGTCAGCCCGTCCTTTGTTCACCATGGATTCTCCAGTGTTTACCTGCCAGTTTTTCTGTCATCCATAAAATCAACAAGTAAATTTAGGCGAGTGTTTCTTTGCTCTTGTCAGGGACGGTTCCTACGTTCTTGTGTTTTGAGAGAATCAATCACACTACTCCACTGCTGTCACCTCAGCCTCAATATGTCCAAAATGCTTAACATACACTTATTGTAGGTTAAAGGGTTCAGTTGTTTTCATTGATTAAAACTATTACTTGTTTTACAGTTTTTGTCACTTCAGTTTATTTTTTAAGCCTGTTCCCCATTAGTGATAAAGAACCTAAAATAATCTTGGCTTTGACTTTAGACGTAAAAAAGTTTAAAATACAAAGTAAAAATACAAACACACAGAAGCTCTCTTCTTCTAATACTTACCACTCTTTGAACTGTTTCTGTATTTCATTCCAGTATCTTGATAACATTAGTTCAAACAAATTCAATAAAATTGTTGTGGTGTGCTCTGCTGGTTTCTTTGGGATTAACTATGCAAATTTGACAAGCGCTTAAACATGTAACTTTGGCACAAATGAAAAGTGAAATGAAAAGACTAATTGCATACTCAGCAATGCCAAGAAAGTTTAAAGTAAAGGTATGGCATAGGGCGAAAAACACATTTGCACTAACTATGTTTGTCCTTGGTTCCAAATCAGACTTGCTGTAAAAGATGCCAGCGCAGCATTTGGTACAACATTTTAATCAACACAGCCTGAAAAGGCCTATTCTTAACAGAATAAAACCTATATCTTCTTCAGGCAAACCCCCTCTAGCTTCACTTCCTATCTTTGTCTGCTGTGAAGAACAGTCGGATAAGTTTAGTCTTTGACACAAGATGTCTGGGAGGAAAATTTAATTACTTTTTCCTTATTAGAGGCACAATTTTATTCAGCAACATTGTGTAAAGAGTGGCCCTTTTGGCGAAGCTTCTTTCTCCCCAAAGCTCTTTCTTATGCTTTCTCTCTCTTTTTCTCTTTCTGTTTCTCCCTTATCACACAGAGGTCTCCTGCACACAGAATTGTGAATCATCTGAAATCTGCCAGCGTTTTCCTTTTTTTGTTCTTCTCCTTCTTCTGTCCTCGCCCCAGGCACAAGATCTATCATGGATTTAAAGTCACATCTTTCTCCTGGCGTTTTAATTGTTAAGTCTCTTGGTTCTCATATCTGTCCACATCCATCATTGCGCTGCAGCTCATTTCATAGCCAACTCTCAATTCTGTGATTCATGCAGTTGGCAGTGACAGCCCCGCAATACTAACGTAATAACACATCGGTCACCTCAGACTTGGACTTAAACACCATGGATCAAGGAAGAAAGGTTTGAAACAGTAAACAACAATAAACCCAGCTCCAAACTTTTTTCTTCTTCCTTCCCACTTTTTCTCTCATCCACCTCCAAACCTTGTGTCTCATTCACAGGTTGCTGTGGTACACCTGTCCACGCGCCGTGGAAAGTGGCTGAGAGCCTTTCTCCCTGCCATGCTAATCTACAGCACTGACCTTCAGGCTGACAGGAAGGATGACAGGAAGGAGCTGTTTGGGGATGACCCCTGACCAGCACTCGGCTCCGTAACGGCAGGGCACTCACTGCCACCAGAGCCAATTAAGGTCCAGGCAGGCGGCTGCACGCGGCAGACCAGAACCTTCCAACGAGTGAGCTGCTGTCCCTAATCTCCTAATACCTCAGCCTCACCTGAAAGGTGACCCAGTGCCACCCCAAGACGAAATAGGCTCACTATACAGATGATGAATCCATGTTCTGCAGTCGCACCAAGTGCTGTTAGGGCACTTGTTTACATATAGAGAAAGAAAGACAGGATTGTTGTAGTGATGCCGGCAAATCCACTTATTGCACAGTACATCCAGTGCACGGCACTTGGAAGGCTGACAAGACATTTGCTAAACTGAACTTTCATACAGTCTCGAAATCACAGACATGACAACGCCGAGCCTGAAATGATCTCAAGATATAAGAAAAAGTGCTGGAAAACTTTTCAGAATGATTAATCTGCCTGAGTACTTGCCGCTTTCAGCGTCTCTCAACATTGACATTTTGATGAAAGTTTTTCTGTCAGGGAATAAATCTGACTCATAAAACCAGAATGGCTCATATATTTACAGGCTTTTGTCACAGATCTTTGAATGACAAACACAATAAAATGAATATGTTAGAATATTTCTCATTTCCCTCCGAATTATTCTGTTTTTCATGCATCTGCCTGAATGATAAGTGCAGCAGATGTGTCAGTATGAGGGAGCTTCTCCACTCCATTGGTCTGCTATAGATGAAAATGAATGAGCATTATCAAGCAAAACTTCAAAGGGAGTAACTATGCAAACACACCATATGCATCCCATCTTGATTTGAGCTAAATGATTCACTTTGAAGATACACCAAGAGACCTATTTGTATTTCTCATTTTCACACACTCTCATTGGAGATACAAAGCAACCAAAGGAGCAATATGTGCTTTGTAAACATATCACTCTTTGACAACAGATAGGAGGTTGAAGGCATTTTGCACTCAGAAGAATAAACTGAAACCGATAAATAAATCAACTTCAGCCCTTGAGACAGCCTGAAAAGCAATTTCTATTTCTGATGTCACTAACGGAAAACATTCAGTGTCCCCTCTACATGCTGCACATACCTTTAGGTGGTCCTTGTAAGATCATAAAGTGGAAATATGTCATACATTCAACTGTTGCTCACAGGCAAAAATCATTGGGTTGGAACATATACATAAAGTATATATCTATACCTATATACTCTATCCATCTATATATCTGTCTATATATGATCTATATATGTACAGCATTAACATATTTCATTTAATGTTTGACAATTATCAACATTTTAACTTAAACAATAACTGTTTTTTTAGGATAGTAATTATCAGTATTAAATTTTCAGTCTGAATCTCATGGTGGTTTATTCTTCTCCTCCTCTGTGATTTCTTCTAAGAATATATTTGTTTACAAACTCTCAGAACACAAAACTCAAGAAGTAAAAGAACCATTAGAGAGACATTTGGATATAAATTAGTACCTTTTCCAAAACTGAGCCTCAAATTTGATATTAATTACCTAATGGATTTCAGACAAAAACAAGGGAGAGAGCTAAGGTCATCATAATGTTTTGAGAGTAAGAAATAATTATAAAGGTAATAACATTTATGAATACTTATTTGCATTATTCAGAGAATCTAACCAACTGTACTTGATTTAGTAAAAGACAGCAAAAAAGCTTTTGTGAGTCAGGCTCACAAATGACTTTTTTTCCTGCCTGAATGTTTTAGTTTAACACATTTTTTGTGTGGTGTTCAGCTCTGCTGCCCAGAACCCACCCCCAACAAGCATTCATCCAAATGAGGCTGAATTCATCAGCCCATTACAGGCTCCTGACAATGCATTAATAGAAGCTGATAAACCCCTCCTAATTCCAGTTTTTTTTTTTCATAGCTGATAAAATCATGCCACTTGCTCATGGTAATTAATTACTGATATCTGGCAGATTGTAAGTGATGTCTATGCCAAGGAGTTAAGTGTCTCCAGTTTCAGTCTTCTCATCTGCCTATTGGCTCCTTTTCCCATTTAGTTTTAAATTTAAAACCAAACTGCGAGGAAAAGCCACGAGTTGTTGGGATGTAAGTGTGTAGTTGTGAATAAAGAGACACTTGAGGACAACGGGTTTATAGAATGTGGCTCCCATTACAGTACAGCACAGATTTTGTATGTTTACTGTGCTTTTTATTGCTTCTCCATAATATGTTAACTTAGATGTATTTGATATATGACACATGACACATATTAGATGCCTCTCTGACTAAAAAGGGTCCAAAAAAGACTCAAATTCTGCCACGAATCATCTTGTCGAACACAAACACTTTTGTGTAGTGTATGTCTTATGTCAAAACATTGTTATCAATGAAAACTGCACAGTCTCACATTTGCCACAAATATTTGCTTACATCCATTCAGGTTCACTCTGTTTCCAATGGTTTTTACACAATAAGTTTTGACATTTGGCCATTGACGTGTTGCCATGTGGCTCCAACATACATTGCTGAGTTGTATCACCAAGAAAGTCATAGTTTTCCTTTTTTTTAATGAAGGAACAAATGTACTAACTGAATGTGCATTAAAATGTTATGTTTGTAACTTTAGCACCCAACTTTATAATAAGAATAAGAAGAATCCTTCAGCTGAAAAATGAGTTTTGGGTATAAATCTTTCTGTACATAACTTATGTGCAAATAAAACCTTTTCCCAAAATGTCGATTCCTATTCCAGCCCTTCAGGTTGCCTACATCCTATCCACTGTTCCCGAAATGTAATTCCTGTGACTAATTCTTTCACTACAGCCAGATGGATCCTGCAACTTACACTAACAAAGCATGTATACTCTGTAACAAATGTTCACTTTAGATATGCCAAGAGAGTCATTTTGTGGAAACTACATTATGAGCCAAAATTAATATTGACTTGATTTGCACACAGCTCTTACAACCCAATCATCTTGTTCCATTTGGTAGAAAAACCTGAGGTTATCATGCCCCCCCTGAGAAATACCTGCAGACAATTTCTGTTTCCTGGTTTGTTAAATTGAAAAGGTGAGTTCAGTTTTTCCCTAAATACTCTGACATGATGTGGCCTCCAGTGGAGGAGAAGTGACATCAATATGGTAACAATTAGAGGTTAGAATGCTAATGAAAAGATAACTGCACAGGGATCCATGTCAGCATTGGTGTGTTGTTACTTTCTGGATCATTGTCTAAGTTTTCAAAGAGCCAGGGGCCCAGCCATTGTCATGCTGACATCTTGCGCCAATATGTGCAGAGTAAAACCCCTGATTGCCAACATGTGATGAGTTTCGGGCTTTAGGGTTGATATTTTGAGACTTTGGGGCTGAGCTTGATGTTTCTGAAACCTGAGTCACTGAACTGAAGGTCTCATGAAACCACGGTTTTGTTAGTGGCTGCTTGTTCCTTGTGCTGAGAGATGTGACTGCACTATTGTCATGCTAACAGACAGGGGAGCTCAGAAGGAGTTTGCTCCAGGTTTTGAGGCAAGGCATGTGAGCTCAGTTGGCAGGGCAAAGAGATGAATTTGAGTTTCATCCTCTCCCTCTGTCGGCCACAGAGCATGAAGATCAGGCTAAGTTAACGTCAAGGCACACAGCAGCAGACGGTAAGGGAGGCTAGACATAGGTAAGGTAAGACCTCTACAGTCTGCTGTATGGGCTGATGCTGTGCTTTTACTGATTGAGTTCAAGATGCTTAGAGCTGCAGCTGTCTAAACTTGAATAAAAAAATCTGCAGAGTCATAAGTAAAGTTCTCCTGTTTGCAAAATGAAACACTTGTGAGCCTTAAACCTGGGAGTCCAGAGCAGTATAACTGCTTTCACAGGAGGTGTTTGTACTCTCATTTGGGCAGGAGGAGAGTAATTCAAGGGCAAGCTGGTGTGCTATGTGTATTTGTGTGTGTATCTGAGTGTGCGTCTGTATACAGAGTGGTGGACGGATTATAGAAAACACTGCATGAAAAAGCACTTTACCCTAAATCACATTTACAAAGGTGTTTACAGGAGACTCAATAAGCTGAAAGTAAAGTGGCAGAAAGTGTCACCTTTAGGAAGAAAGTTGACAAACTTCAGCCACATGGGAGTTTTTTAAAAGAACATATGCTTAAATATTAGTAAACATAATTTCATATAGGCAATAAAATGGGCAATTTGTACTCTTGCCAAGTGTTAGATGACAAGGTTGATGATGGTGTCTGTCTGTTAAATTAAGTTAGAGCCAGCAGTCAGTTCGCTTAGCTTAGCACAGAGACTTGAAGCAAGACTAGCTTCATGCTGTATTCCAGTCTCATCTTACATAGCATCACAATTGGCAGCCTAGATGTGGGGGAGTGTTGACACAAACAGTGTCTCACACTTTGCTATAAGGAGTACAGAGACAGTGGGGACTGCTGTTTACACTAATATCCAACATTCAATTCAGCTACTCTAATACACAGTAACATCACTATAAAGATAAACAATACACCACAAAAGTAGCTAACAAAACAAATACAGTTTAAATGCTCCAGTGCTGAAATGATGGGAAGTCATAGCAACAGCACTGCTTCCCCCTAAAAAAAATCCATCAAATAATGAACTGTAAAACCTGTGATCCTCTCATCTAACTCTTGGCAGGAAAGGGTAAAGTGTATTACCTTAAATGTCAAAGAAAGACACAAGACAAAACAACACAAGATTCAATATGCTTAGGTGTATACGCACTCCACGTTTGCTTAGTCGGGTGAGACCTGAAGCTTATCTTGGCTATTGTTATTGTAGCTAATTTTACATAGATATTGCTCTGCAAAGGACTACGGAGTCAGCTCTGACAACTCTTCCCTTGTGCTACTATATTCTAGCATTACCATTACTATGGAAATGTCACTGTCAGTAAAATGTATTATTTAAGTGCAGGGCTGCAGAAGAAACAATGCAGGATGTTCAAGCATTGCAAAAATCTGTGACGAGGGAGCAAAGTAATATAGGCTAATGAGTCATCTTTTATCTTTATGCCCCACATGAGGACAGATTTACCTTTAGAGAATGCCAAGCAGAGCCTCCTACCCACTTTGCCTGTTTTTGGGTATTTTACATGATGGTCATACTGTAATAATATGAGCAGTATTCTCCTGGGACTCATCAGCTGTGGTATTTGTCCAATAACAGCCAAGGATTATGAGGCCATTTTACACAACCAGCTGTTGATAATAATGGCACCATACATCCTGTCAAAGAATATAAAGTTTTTTTTTTCAAGCCAAGATAATATTTGTTTGAAGTACTACTTAAATAATCAAACCTTAGAGCAATTAAAGTGCATAGGAGAGTCAAATTAAATCCAATATGTCCCTGCTCTGCTCTTCTACACTCACATTACACTCTGCCCAGTGCTTCAGGTATTAGTCATTATGAAATTACAATAAATAACCACTGAACAAGCAGAAAGAAATTTATTGTCTGATTGGTTAGAAAGGTGAGTCTTACCTTTAGAAGTAAATATCTCTGCACTGCTGCGGTTGCTGTCCTCAGAGTTTGTCTCACAGAAGGCTGACAGCACCTCTTGACATTATGATAAGTTCTGGAGAATATTTCTAGCGAAAAAAAAGCTACATTCTGTATCTTGAACATTTATAGAAATTCACAGTGTGAAGGTTTTCTGTCGCATTCATCACTTGAAGAACTCGGTGTTTGTTGCATAGAAAATAGAAAATACATGGTGTGTCAGTCTGATGCATATTCAGGGAGTAGTTATGTATTTTTTTAAGTATATGTTTCCAGGCATTTAAGTAGTTACATGCACAAAATATCTATATTTGTAACAAAGTATAGAGGGTAAGTGACAGAGTTGCTTGGTGAAGAGTCATTTCTCTTTATTAAACAACAATCCCTGCAGTCTCACACTGATATGTTTGTATCAAGGACAAACGGTATGACTTCCTGCAAGGGGACAATGCACGCCGCATGCTTCACAATGGAGGTCTATAGAGTCTCTCAGCATGTACCTGTCCATCCATGTCTTACACACAGCTTGGTGGCTGGATGCCACCTTCCCAGAAAGGATGATGCAGTTGTTCCTTTGCTTTTTTCATCCAGTGCTGAAAACACTAGAAGTTGGAAAAAAGAAAAGAAAAAGAGCTGGAGTTCAAATAGATAGAGAACATTTATAAAACATTGTTATCTGCATAAAACCTCTTAGAAGTGGACTTAAATATGTTAAATGAACAAAAATGCTGACAGACATGCTCTACATTTTTCACATTGCAATAATCATGTTTAATCTTATTTTAGATTATTTGTCAAGAACATTAGGTCATAAAAGGTTTCCAGAAAGTTAACACATCCAGAATCACAGTTGAATTTACTTTGGGAGATCAAACGTGTGGAAATATTTGGTGGTTAAATGAACTAATGGGATAGAAGGGTTAGAAGTAAGAGGGTAAGAGCCAGCCGGCCAGTTTGTGGTTGCGAAATAATGGGTTGCTGGATTACCAAGCCAATATGGCTGCTAGTCAATCAATTTCTGTATTGAGTTTGTCATTTTGAACATTGAGGTGTTGAAATACCACTTGAGGAATAAGTATGAGGGTAATTCTTATTCAGTATTGTGCAATAAAAAAACAGACTTGGGAGCAAAACTATTTTGAGAAAAATATTTTGAGAATTTCTTTGCAAGACAAAAACTTTTGCAGAATAAAAACTTCGCTTGTGAGTTCATAAGTTTTGCGAGCTTACTTCCGCTGTGGCTGCAGTTCTCTGACTTCAGAGCCCAATTCATTCATGTTCCAGGGTGCCAGACCAGACTAACCCGAAGTCTACTGCAAACGGACAGCCAATAGAGATGCAACATTACAGCAGACGTCAACTCGAAAACTAGAGAAATAACTAATCTCACCACTCTAGTGTCTCTAGTAGAATACAGCTGATGTGCAATGACAAATATGTTTGACAAATATGTAAGAAAAATAATTGCAACATATGTTGACAATTAATGAAAATGAAAAGTTAAAAATGTGTTCATACTGAGTAAATAAAAAAATGTTGCCAGAGAACAAATTTATTTCCACGAAAATATCCAATCTTGCAGTAAAACATTCAGGGTTATCACTAACTTAAACATGCACATGCAGGTGAAACTCAAGTCTGTGGTTTGACTGTGTAAATAGTACAGACATTGTTTTAAGAAGATGAATTCCTAAATTTGGGTGATCATTTTAAGATACAAAATCATTTTAGTATTCTTTAGTCTTTCCATAAGGACATTGAGACTTACGTTATTAATTAAAATGTTGTCACTATTACTGTTTATTTGATGTACAAGGGGCCATCTTCACCTTAATGCTCTAAATTTTCTGGATGTTGCAGTTGCAGTAATTTGTTCAGAATATGTGCAGCTTTTGGAGGAGAAATCTGTTTGCTGATGAATTAGATGCAAATTTTTCTGTACAACTTCGTCGGAGTTGGTCTGAATACATAAAGTTTAAGTGTTGAAGTTTAAGGTCATCTATGGGCCAGGAACCTAAATCTTGTGCTTTTTCATTTCGTTATTTTCTGAATATTATGTTCTCTAACATGTCATTTAAAGGAGTGCAACTTTGCTGAATGAACGTCCTAGGCAGTAGGTAATCACATGCATGCCACAGGTTTGTGAGCATGTCTTTTGTTCTGTTTAATTGTGTGTGGATAGCCATTTGGTTTAGTGAGTGTGTGCTTTAAATTTATATAATTAGTAACATTGTGTATATGCAGCTGTTAATAAAAATGGCATCGGGAGTAATAACAACAAATGCTCATTAGCCACTTGCTCTTGTTTTATAATAATTATCCATGTGGAGCTGGTGTGAAACAGGTGCATTTTATGTAACCTATGTGTTTAACTTATTAACATGTGAACATAGAAAATTAGACTTGTATTAACTTGAGGAAAAAAATAATTTATAAATGATACAAAATTGAAGACTAGATTGACCTTCTGTAGGTTTTCCAACCTGCTGTCTCAACTAAAGGCTGTTGTTCAAAGAACATGAACCTTGCATCCTGTGCACCTGGCTTTTTTAGACAAGTGTGAAACCTAAGAAAGGGAAAGTAGAAAGTATTGTTCTTTATATTGCTAAAACTGTGAAGTGGTTTTTAAAGCAAAATCTAAAAGTTCACTGTGATCCTCTGGAATTCCTTCTCTAATCTGATATCAGTGATGGGGCAGTGCTAGAAGTGTTACTGGAGCTTGGCTGACTTTGGTGATGGTAGTTGTAACATTGTCAGTGATAGTGGTGATAGTTGTGATGTTGTTGACGGAGGTAGTAGTTATATGACTAGGTCAAAATTTGACTTTTTACTTAACAAATTCATATAAAAATTTATATTCTTTTTTTTTTTTTAATCATGATATATCAACATTAAACCTTCAACTGTTCAGATAGGTTTTATTTATTCACCTCAGACTTGGTATTTTAGCATGAACCCCTCATAAAAAAATAAAAAACACCCACTTAGTATTTTCTGCAGGCGTCCCTGACTGGGGGTAGTCCAGAGAACTAGTTGGTCTAAAAGTGCCTAATGATCTGTCAGTTATAAAGACCTAGAGTAGAAGATTCAGTGTTTGGCCTCACATCTCATTTAAAAGTCCTCAAATGCAGCAAGTCTCTCTGGGTTCCCTGTGCATGACCCCTCAACAAGTAATTGGGGTACTACTTAGCAACACAGAGGGATGGTCAAAAAGCTGTGTTGGCTCCGTGGCATCAGTGACAAGGCAGCTAGTCCCCCAGACTCATTCAAGTAATTAGAATCTTGAGTGTTGAGTTGGAGCTGAGAGCTTAACTTGAGGCTGACTCGTGCTTTTGTTTCCTTGCTCTAGAGAAACATGCTGTTTTCAGGAGTCTGGGTTTAAATATGGGAAGATTCATCAGAAATGTGCTGTGACAGAGATAAAGATAAAATAGCTGTAGATTGATACAAACACAGTAAACTCATTTTCTATTGTACCTTCAGTCATTGTTATTCACTTCGAAGCCTTACACCACATCCACCTTCAGAGTTTTACTGCACAATATTGTAGCAGTCAGCAGTCTGAAGACAAGCCAGTCTGAATGCTGAAATTTGCCAACTCATGAGATGCTATAGTCCACATCTGCTTCTGTTGTGATCAAAGGATGTTAGACTGAGCCCTTACAAATACTTTCAATATTGCCCAAAGCACCATTTTATATATACATGACTAAAATTTTAATCCTCTTTTTTCATAGATTTTCCTGTACCTGACTCTTCCTTACCACTGTAATGTGAGACCGTGTCACATTAAGCACGATACATGGGATCTGGAAAATGACAATAGCAGTGTACCTTTTCACACTTTGGCAAGTGCTCACAAACCCAGCACACCTTTGCAAGTGCAGCAGAAATGTGCCACAAGTAAGAAATATGATTCAAGCAGTGCCTTCAAAGTACCTCAGTAGTATTTATTACCAATTTTTCCATTGTCAGAAACATACTGTATGTTCACAGAATGTGCATAATCAGAGAGGAAAGACACTGTGGCACAGTGAGACAGACTTGGCACTGCCATATGTGTTTATTCACACAATGGATTTCTCGTACAACATGAATAATGAAGCCCAATCTGTTTTCTGCTCTGTTTGAATTATTGATATAATGTGATAAGGTGTACATTAAAATGAAGCAGAATAATTTGATTACACTTTGATTTGTGAGAATGGAAATCCCAGAAAACTGTTCTTATGGTCACATAAAACCACATCTGTTCAATTTTGGCAAAAATAATTATCCTGATAATTTTCTTCAGTTCACTTGGTTACTTGTTGACTATGACATCATGCATTTATTAAACTTTTTTAAATGCGTATTCTTAGTGACACGCAACCTTCTAGCTGTGAGGCGCCTCGTACCCTCTCTCTCTATCTCTCTCACTATCTATATCTATATCTATATATAGATATAGATAGATAAATAGATAGATAGATTTCTTGGCCTCTGCAGTTGACCGCGGGGACCAATTATCAGCATGGCTGGCAGGCTGCACCATATTAAGTCCTTTAAACACACATTCATGGTGGAACCAGCTAGCTTGACTCTGTCCAAAGTAAAAAAAGAAAGGCTATGAATCCCTTTAAACTCACTAACTGTCATGTTGTATCTGGTTTGATTTTTCTAGTCACAACAGAAACAAACTTTTTCAGAGTTCAGGGGAATTACGTATTTTATACAGTAGGTCTCTCAAAACTCTGCAGAGTTTCTGGATACAGCACTTGTTGCAGGTACAGTCCATTAATTTGTTATCGTGTCTGATGGTGCAATTCTACTTTTTTGTTTATGATTATACTCAATTTGTCCATGATGACAGTACGCTGGGATGCTGTGCACAGTCATCAAGATGTTGGCCTCTGGATTTCCAGCAAATAAATAAACATAAAATCACGTTTTTTTCCTTTCTATACATAGAAATTAAGTAGACAAACAGCAATGTGTTCATAATTTGTTAGCTAGAAGTAGATATATACATATTTTAATATATGGAAGCCGAAGGCAGGTTTAATGGCATTCATTTACAGGGACTTCTCAAACTAGAACCAAAAAAAGGAAGTTTAATATCAGTAAAGGCATCCTTTAAAGCTTGAACATGTGATTGACATAAATATTCTTATATCACTCTCTTAAAGAAAGCAAATTCCTTATGGAAATAAATTAATGTTAAGCACAGTTACTAAAGGGTGTTTGTAACTGTGACTGCATTTGTGTTCAAACAGTAAACTACTTCAGTAAACTACTTCAGAGATGACATCAAGCATGATATCTATGTTTAAACACAAATTGTGATCATTTACAAATGACATACATTGTACTTAAAAAAGCAGGATACCCTATATCTATAACTCTTACTAACATTTTATTTCCTTTTTTAATGTTTTTATTCATTTGAGCCCTTGACCTTGTTTGAATGTAATTAATTATTATTGATACAATACAGAATTAAAAACCCTTTCTCCTCATATAATAGTGTAGTGTCATGACGTGCCATTGGTTAATAGACAAAGTCAAGTTGAATGCCCCACTCACATTCTTCTTCAGTATTCTTGGTAGCACCCTCCTGGCATAACTTTAGTGGTTTCTTTATATAACAACACATTTCATACAATATTCAGGTTATTTAATGAAACTATTATGACCATAATGGCAGGGGAGTAGAAATGATCCTCACAGGAATTCTGTTGATAGCTGCAGGCATAAAAGCAGTCATGTTCACAGCAACTTGTTCATCTTCTGTGTAAAAATTTGGACCACCGCAAGAATTATCTACTCCGATGGTTTTCTCTAGTATATGTGCATTTTGTACATAGACTAGTGTACATAAATGTCCAAATGAACTTCTACTACATTTTTGTAATTATTCCTACTACGTCCTATTTTGTCAATTTTAATGCAATGAATTACTAATGTGAAAACATCTCCATCCTATTAGCTATCGTGCCTGCTATGGTAAAATCATTTTATCTTGGCTATGATGTATTCATGCTGGTTATTGAATATTTCCATTAAATTACATCTTCAATTGTTGAAACTGAAAGTTCATTCATGACTTGACAATAACAATCTCATCACTAGGTCCACTCTGTACAGTGCTGCTACTCTGCTGTACTGACTCAAAAGGCACACAGAGATCAGACAGAGAATAAACAGAGATCGAATGACATAGTTTGCCTTTATGAGGTAATCAACATCTGGAAAAAATGTGATTGAGCATTTACAGCTGGCACAAAGAGAAACACTGACAGTAACATCAGCGCTGTTGTGACCAGTTTGAATAAATGAGAGAAATATAAAAACACAAGAATCTATTAATTATAGCAAAAATGCCACACCAACCTCTCACATTTGTTATGCACACTGTTAGAAACGCAAAAGCAGAACATTTTACTTATTCATATTCTGGTTAAAATGTGAAGTAATAAAAAGAGAAACTTAGAATTAAATCAACTGGAAATGGGGATCATGAAAACGTCTTCTGACTCATACCTTTTACACTGCGGTGTACTGGAAAAAAATTTAGGGCTCACATAACCTTTAGGACACAGTAAGACAGTAAGAAGAGCTGACATCTGATGACTTTTATTCAATACAGTACTTTTATTCAATGAAGTTTGAGGAAAAACATATTTGCATAATGTTGTGAAACATCATAATCTTTTTTGAATAACTGTAAGATTCAATTATCAGTGTATGTCATGCAAGTGGCCAATAAAAGTAATTTAAAGGATAATCAACTGTATCTTATGACTTGTATTTCATAATTTTTCACTTTTCTCTCTACAGCCATGGATGGATTAAGACACAAAGGGCCACAGATGGCAGACATGGATCAAGTCTGTGATCAAACACATAATCACATGTAATAATTGTGACTAATTGCTTTATGTCTCTTTAGCGTCTTTGTGCATGTCATTTTTTTGGTTTGTTTGTCAGTGCTCGCACATTTTACCGTATCTATGTGGTGGTTTTGTACATTTTGTATCTCATCTTAACTGTTTTGTATGTCTTTTATTTCTTTTTTATTAACTCATTTTGTAACTTTTTGTAGTAGCAATATTTACAGACACTTTATTCGGAGGCTCAGGTCAAAAGCTTCCCTTGAAACCCTGGGCCTGTGGCCTGGAGGCCCTTTCAGTCCACCCATGTCTGCAATAGCTGGTTAGTGGGCTAGGCTTCTGAGTTTAAGAATAGAATTTAAATTGCACTGTGTGTAACATGAAAACAACACCACACATAACGTTTGGATCCTTCTTTAATAAAACTCTCTAGGTTACAGTAATCACAGACTTTGGGTGAATTGGCTTATCATAATTTCTGAGCTATGGGCCATAACACTATCACAAAAAGTAAATTCAGAGTAGATTCCTTTGTCTCCAACCTACATGTTATGATTTTTCAACATGACTAATAAACGGTGAGTGGGTGTGTGGTGCATGGGGACCAAATAGTTTTGAAGGAGACAGAAATTTTATGATGAGAGAACCACAGTGGACAATCAAGCTGTTTGATTAGCACCATGCAATTACTCCAGAAATTATTTCTCACGTTTAGTTATTCAGAATAGTTTGGTTTACATGATTTTACTATAGTGGTTACTAAATTTAATAGTTCAGTTAATATCTATTTATAAATTCCAGAAATCTAACTTATTATTCATATTACAGTCCTTGTTAGTCATTCAAAAACGTGCATTGAGCAGCATTCACATTTTACGCATTTTACTGATGCTGACAAATGCTGACAAAAGCAGGGCGAAAAAAAAATGTGGCTAGTTTCTGTACATACTCAGGAGAGGGACTTACAATGCACATGAAAAACCCAGAGACTGCAGTGCTGACTAATGAGAAACAAATGAATTCATTGAGATAAATTGTTCATTAGCGTTTGCCATCGTAGTTTGTTGAGGATTTGAAAAGTTCAGTGCAATTTGTGTTTACAGAATTAATGGTTTCATCAGTCTAATTCTACCAGGAGGCGTTATTATTATTCCTCTGCTGTACGGTAACTCAGACAGATACAGTTCATCACAAGTGTACCGCCATACCATCCTTGTCTATTACTGTACTGATAGATTTTGGAGGACAAAAATTAGAAGCTCACATGTTTTCAAGTATCTATTTTTGATAAAAATGTCTATAAAACAGTTGTCCTTCAAGTTTCTGTAACATTGTTGTCTGTAGAAGAGGTGGAGCTAATGCACATCAAGTCCCACTTCTTTCAGAGGAAGCAGAGACAGGTCACACTGCCTTTATGAACAGCGGGAAAGATGACACAGGGAACTTGAACAGTGCAATTCTCTGTAACATCACAAGAGCCCCCCCCAATGGCACTTACTCAACTTCCAAGTGGGTGTCAAGCAGAGAAACCGACAGCTTGACAACATGGCTTTCATCTCATACCCCAAATCTTTCGACAATCAGCCACAATGAAAAAAGAACAATTGAGAGGCTGCAATGAAAATGTGAAGTCAAACTCTTAGATAACGCTTTCTCTGTAGGTGCCCTGCTAGTTAAACATAGCCCAGCAGCCTCTCACATCCCCATTTAGACACAGATTTGTCACTTGGGAGGAGGTCGTCCCAGTGACAGTGACAAGGAGGCCCAGACGCCAGACATGCTGTCAGTGCTCGTTAAGGTCAGCTCATTAGAGAATGAAATAAATAAGATGGTAATGGAAGTGTGAGAGAAGAGCTGTCTGTGTCTCCACACGCTCTGAGGAAGAATCCAGTGAGGGAGATGGATTGTAGAGATTGAGCTGTGAACCTGCGCGACACAGCTGCGTTTTCTGCAGCTAATGATTCTTTACAGGAAACAGATCAGAGCTGAAGCACTTGTCATGTGTCACAGAATCATGCAGTCCCCACCGCACGTATAGCAGCCTGCTTCGAGGGTGCTGCTGATCAGAAGATGCTGCTGTAGAGGGGAGCGGTGTAGAAATTTGGTAAGAGGGAGGTATTGCTCCAGCTAAAGGAACTGATGCTGACTGATTGCAGTCAAAAACATGGCCTATTGGAGATGAGAGGACAGAAACACACACATGCAGAAATGCGGTGAGAGAGACAGATATTTAAAAGTTTGACATAGAGCCATCAGCTGCCACTCACTCAAAGCTTAGATTGCTGAGAGCGTATGCACACACACACACACACACACACACTGGGAGCACGCACCACGGCACCAGAACTTTATTTTCCTCCCAACACTTGAGGAAAGAAAAGTTTTCTCATGGTGCTCTCTTGTAGAGAGGGCATGAAAAGTCCCAATTGCTGCCAAAAAAAAAAGACAAAAAAAAATCCAATGAAAAAAAAATCAAATGAGTGTTTGCTTGTTTCACTCCGGTGGCCTTGGAAACATCTGTTGGATTTGCCTCTTTGGTCGCTGGCAAAATATCAAATAGGAAGAGGGAGAGAATGAAGGGAATAAATAAAAGCTGTGATTGGGGAACAAAATAAGGCATTTAAAGTGGTGCAGAACAATGTACATAATAATACGCAAACAGAGCTCTTAACAGGTTGAATACGGAGGATTGACAACTTAGCACTTAGTGGTCTGCCTCTTCTCAAACAAGCACAATAAAAACATGGACTGACAGCACTCTAATGGATTTAATGGTTTGTTTATGGGAGCTTAAGAATTACAGTGTGTTTGTTTTTACAGCAAAAAACTTTATGGGTTTGATGTATGTTGAGTACAATAGACTAGTTTTGGTGCAACTTTTTTATTGATTTACTTCTGACTTGATGGGAGCACTATCTCCCTGAAAAAAAAAATCAATACTTCAGCTCAGCAAATGTCTCAAACTGAGTTATTAATGTCTGTCTGCACTGGGCGTTGTGAATATATAACTTTCCATTTGTCATTTTGGTTCTTAATACTATTAGTCGACCATTTTCTAGTTGAAGAGTTTAACTGAGTGGAGGCAAAGCTTCTTCAATTCCATCCATTTGTTCATTCCCAGTTCACCATCTACCCTTCCACAGTTGAGAAGTCAAGACAGAGCAAGAGACCACGTACTCAGTAAAAAAAATTCCCCATTGTTTCACTTGGGAAACATTGGTGCTGCCATCTTGCAAACATGCCGTTATCTTGCACTTGTTTTCTCCTTTTAGAATAAAACATTATACAGTTCTTTCACACAAGTAAGAGGTGAAGTGAATTCATAAAATGCTGTACATGCTGCTGCTGCTCACAAACTAAAAATTCGTTTTTAATTTAAGCAGTGGATAGTCTAATGAAGTAATTACAGTAAAAGCAGGAGGCAGGACTGACCATGGTTTTCTGACCGACTTTTTGGACTTTATGAATGCCAAGTCCAACATATGTTAAGTAGCACTGGGCAACAGTCAAACTGACATCTGTCTCAGTATTTGAACCAACAACAGGGCGCATGTTCGTAAAACTCCAGTAGTTTAGCCACAGTAGGAGCTATTTAGTTAAACCTCATTCCAATAAAATCTTAATGAGGTGTTTTTGTCAGGTGCATGGATGCATAAGTTTAATAACTGATGTCAGGAGATCGTGGCCCAAAGCGGTAGAACCCACTATTTACTAACCACTGTGGTGGCTGTTTGATCCCTGTTCTCTGTTCTCTGCTGCCAAAGATTGGCTTGAGACATTGTTTTGCTTTATGTCCATAGAACTGTACAAGATAAAACAATCAAATGTCTCAGCTAACTTTCAGGGTCGTATTATGTTGTCTGAACCCAGCACAGTTGGAACTTGTAAATTGCTTTGGAAAAAAAAAATCTAAACAAATGTAAATGTCATATTTGTTCTAAAAGTCATATATATATACTTATTTGCTAAATTTGCATCACCATATTTCAAAATGCCAAAAAGAGTAAAATTAGTTTTGTCATCTATACAATATTTAATGCAGCTTTGTACAAATGATTCTTCATCAGAAATTAACTAAACTCAAGTCTTAAATTATTAACCAGGATGCAAACTTTTGCACCAATATAATTTTCAATTATATTATAGTAGGAGCTACTAGAATATTTAATTCACATTTATACTACCTGAATATGCATTAAATATTATGTTTATGAAAATAAATTGTTTCTAACAAAGTTTTGCACGCAACTGAATAAAATAATCTAAACACACAATCTGTTACATATGTAACAGGCAGGTGTCTTTAGCTTTATTTTACGGGTCCTTTAACACAAGTCTGGTACTTGGTAATAGGTTTTGTTAGAAAGAGCTGGAATTAAAATGTAGAAAAAAGACCTGCACGTTGATCAGTTTCAGCAACAGCTTGTTTATTTTTAGAGGCTCATCATCATCTTTATGTTAACATTAATCGATATGGCCAGATTCCCTTTACTTGCAAAAATTGTTTTGGTACTTAGTATCGAAAGTCCATTTCCTCCTTGTTAGTTCATTAAATTTAACATGCCCCAAACATTATTTATTATTTTTTATCATTATTCAGAATACATCACATATTCTGCATCATCCAGTTAGAAGCAAACAATGCTTGATCCTTAACACACATCCCACAAACCTGACTTCTTCAATGTTTGCTCTGAGCTGCAATTCTGCACAAATGTTCATTTGTTGTACAACAGTTATGATTGTTAGGATCTTAAAGGAAAAATATTAACCATTAATAATTATTCTAAACATCACATGTATCACTGATATCATGAGCAGGCGAGTAGCTTTAGTTCACAGCATGGTAAATGTTTTCATGAGACAGGATTCACAGGCCTCAAGACAACTCAAGCAGCTAAGTCAAATCAAAGTTGATCGCTGCATGAACATGTAAGAATCTTCAGTCACATAAAAGTCCATAATAAACGTCAATATTAAAACGGAGAAAAGCAGCTAGATAGATAGATTAAGCAATACAAGCATTGGGGCTGGAGTGTTGTCAGCAGTGTTTCCACTGCCTTTATTCAATCCTCCCAGCAGCCTCTATCAGTCCCTCTCCTATTTCTCCTCAAGAGGGATGTCTGTCGATACTCCTTCCACCAAAGCCCCAATGAGAGGACGGGAGAGAGGACAGTGATCAATTTCAGATATGGCCTGAAGCGCAGGGTTTACTAACAAAAGAGATTTCATGCGCTGTTAAAGCTATTGAGTGGCCAGTGGATTAGCTCACACTTCACATTAACCCTGAAACTTGACGACAAAGCCCCACTTAACAAATGCCCCACAACCCACACTGTGCGGGTCCACTTAGGCCCCGATAGCATCACTGGTAATTGAGACACTTCAGAGGCGACAAATAGTGGCATTTAGGAGACACAGATGTTTAATGCAGGGTAATCCAAACACAAGATAACAGTAGCAGCACTCTCTGAGGGGAGGTGGCTGTCATGTGCATATGGCCAAGGCTATAGTCAGGGTTTTAATTGGTTGATGGAAAGTTTTTAAGTCCAACTGAAAACAGATCATCACCGTTCTCTTAACCTTCCTTATGTCTCCCAAGTGACCATTTTTGATCACACGCATACCGTACTTTTCTTTTCATCTATGGCTGTTTAAAGAAAACAGTATTAACCAGCAGTTATGGACCCACTTAATTGGATTTTTCTGACTGAAGTAGGAGCTAATTATCTGAACACTGGCCAGGCTTTAAACACATCCGTGACAAGATACTCTCCCCCCTGTAGATGTTAGGGAAAAGCAGAGAGACTATTTGCATTATTAATTTGACTGCTGTGTGACAAGCCATTTCTTTCCAGATAATGAAGCGCATGTAATGTGGAATGTAACATTGGTATCAGTGAAATGTGATAAATAGTTTGCAGCTTGTTTTGAGGGGGAGGAACTTAAATATAGTTTCAAAAACATCCCTCTTATTTGCAAGAGCAGCACTTACAATAACAGCGAGTATTTCTTACAGTGTTTTCAGGGCACATCATCATCCATCACAGCTATGTTACAATGAGGACTGACTGTGTAATTTGTTTGCTTTGTTTGCTGACAGCAGTTGTTTGTTGAATCTCGTGTTCCTCTGGAAAAATACAGCAAAGCAAAAAGAAAAAAAAAAAAACAGAGAAAAGAGGAAAACCTGAAACAATTTCAGAAACTTGACATTGCCTTCATCACTCTTCCTCAGCCTTGTTTTGTCTTGCCTTTACTATTCAGTATGCACCCACATAATTCAGTGTGATTCTAACAATGAATAAATGCAGTGTTATTTTTACTTTTGGATTGTTGTGTTGAAAAAAATCCTTCTCAAAATATGGTATTCATGCTGTCAGGGCTGAAAGGCTGTTTAACACAATACTTTAAACTCTAAGCCTCATATATGCCAGCGTTTGTTATTAAATTCTTAACTGATTCATTCAGGTAATTTACATTTCAATCAAAGTCATTATTCAGATGGTTCTATCTGTATTGTTTCTGCATCATTCAAACTGCAACAAATCTCTAGTTAATGTAAGTGCAATCAGCATCATTAACGAATCTACATATTCATTTCTCAACACTCACGCTTTAAACGTTTCACTGAGCTAATGTGGATTCATGAGGTTAGAGTTCTACGAAGAACATTTCACCTGACTTAAACTTAACAGAGGCTGTTTTTTGAGATATGAAACGTCTGCTTCAACCACCGTTGCCCATGTTAGGATGATGACACCCTTGTGATTTTTGGAGATGTAATTAATTTGAAATTAAACAAAACATTAATGATTGTACGGGTAAAGTGATGCTTCTCAGCTTTAATCCTAAGTCCTGTGAATCCACATCAGAGAATGAGGACTGGACTTGTATCAATACAAAGCTCCTCACTTGAAAGATTTACTGTAACCTAAACCTAAAAGTACTCTTTGGAGTTGTCCTCTAAAACAAACACAACATTTACATTCAGTCTCTTTCACTAAAATGCACTGTGTATCCTTGAGATGTAATAACTATGCTGAATGCATTTTCTTCCTCATGAAACATTTGCAATATGTTGAATCTCTTTTCTTTGCCTTTGCTGGCTCGTTGCTCAGGTTTCTGGTGCATTACCAACAATCCAGTGGAACTGGGTAAAACTTTGGTAGTGTGTATGCTAGAGATATGACAAGTGTGTGGCCTCTTTAAACAACAACAACAAAAAATCTCCATTGTGCTGGGGATGGTTAAAAGCTCCAGATCCACATATTTTAGTCTGGTATCCAGTATTCTCGAGCTGATGTCCTACTTTGCATTCATCTGTACTTCTTGTCCATTGTCCACCTCAAACACGATCGTCTATTTTTTTTTTTACATTTACTTTATTTACTTTTCTATATCTTTAAACTCACTGCCGTTAAACATCAGCTTTTTTCTACTTATATTTTGTATTGCATGTTATATTGTGTATTTGCTGTACTTTGTAAATTTTTGCATATGAAAAGTGTTGTTATTCATTGTCGGTAAACTGGAACTGTCCTCCCAAATTCAGCATTTGCAGTTTCCATTCCTAAAAAAGAAATGTTAACATTCAAGTTCACTAATGGCCTCTGAAATTACGATGAGAAGAAGAGAAAGTCAGGAGGTGATGTAGAGTTTAGCAGAAGATCAGGTATTAATGTGTGGGTTAAGGTTCGCACTCATCCAGGTGTGGTTATCTACAAGCAGTTATGCATTTAAGCTGTAAATGTGATCATGTGTTTGTGTTTGTCTAATTTATGGCACTCAACAAAAAAAGAATCAAAGACTGAGTTTGAGACCCTATCTCATAATTATGATATACTGTACAGATCTCCTACTTACGAGATATGGATCCTGTATTAACAAGATGTATTTCTTATCATTTCGAGATAATTATTACTTAGGGATCTCATAAATATGAGAACCTTTCAGAACCTGCTCACAATAATCAGGCTTTTAAGATGTCTGAAGTACCACAGTATTTCACTGCCAGTATTCAATACTTCCAAAAGTCTAAAGTAGAACATAACTGTCGACAGCTAATTCAGGACTTGGCTTTAAAACATGTCTTTATAAAATTACAATACATAAGAATGCTGCAAAGCTCACCAATCCAGCGCATCCTCACTATGTTGACATAGTTGTGGACACAATATAGTTGCAATTACTTTGCCCAATAATCATATTTGCATCTCCATTTTAGCTGTATGGAAATGTAATTTCTATGAAGACAGGGTTCGGAGTTCACTTTTTGCTTTCCATTTTCAGCCAGCGATCACTGTTGTTTTCATCTAACAATGGTCATAAGTGTACAGTTTTTATTTTCGTAACCATGATGAGGAAGATCCCATAACCTTAACGAAACAGTAATTTTATTCCCAATCATGATGTCACAATGTCAAGCTTGTGCCAGAAACTGCCCAAAACTCAGCCTCCTCCCATTATTAAATGGACATTTTTCCACAATCGTTTGAAAGATAAAGACAGTGATGTTGCCTTGCTGATAGAGACATCATTTCAGGAAATGCAGACATGAACAAATTGCAGATTTTGTGATAGATTTTTGAACACTTGTTGAGTTGTGAACTCCTTCAGATCCTTAAAGCTGAATGTCGGCACTGTCATAACCATTACTTTGTTCCAAATGTGTTCTGCAGGAGAACAGAACCAAAACAATAAAAAATGTACCATAGTTCTAATACTCACACAGACTCCACAGTACACATTAAACCCTATTCTATGCAGGATTTAGATGTTTTACACTGATGGACACAATGGAGATGTTCCAAATTCCAACTTAGTTAATTCTATCGTCTCAAAAGCTGCAATAATTAACTTGGGAAATGAGTCCATCTTACATGAAAAAGTGCACCAGTTTTTCCCAAGATCTGCATCCTAAGCTAGAGATTACAGACACTTTTGATCTGTTCTTAAACACAGATTTGTGTGAGTGTGTGTTTTCCTCTGTCGACAATGGGATGAAGAAAAAAAAAAACGAAGTGATTAGCGGAACCAGAAATCTCATTATGCTCCCACTGCAGAGGCTGCTGTGTTGTATGAAACAGTGCACAAGCACAAAAATGTACACTGCACTCTATTTACAGACAGGATGTGTGTACATGCACACACACACACACACAGAGTTTAATTTAAGTAAAGACTAAATGATTTTTTTTGTTCAGAATGGATAGAAACATATTGAACAGCTGTAGTGTGGAAATACGGCAGGTTCTGCTTGTGTGAGTGATTATTGGTGGCTGACTGGAATGATATCACAGGGTATTCTGTCTTTATTTACCCATATTGATCTGCTTGTTACGATAGTCCAGATGAATGTTTGAGGGGAAAGCAGAAAGCAATTGAGTCTGACGCAACATGGTGTCTGATTCTTGTCGCAGGTTAAACAGATGCTTTGCCCCTTCTACACATAAACCACCTGTGCAGTGACTGTAAAACATCCATCCTAACCAGCCCACTAAATAATGAGGACATGAATGGAGATTCTATTATCTGCTCATTTACATTCAAGGACTTCTGCTGGCTGCATGCTGTTTTGAAGCTCCCCTCATGTCGTTGAGGGATTGTTCTTAGCTGACACACCAAAAAGGACAGCAAGTATCCCTGCGGTCGTGAATCAAACAAGATTTACCTTTACTTTTTTTCCCCACATATTCCATTTAGGAATATATAAGAATATGTTTTCCATCACCACTTAGCCCAGAGAAATTTAAGATAATTACAGTAAATTGTGCACTTTTACACAGCTGCTTTTCTGTGTCTTTTAATGTTCAATGTAGTTTAAAGATATGAAATAGTGTTTGTTTTTTGTGCTTTTCATTCAATGGATTGTCATCAGTTTTTTTTGTGTAAAGCTAAGAAGATTGTCTGCTCTACTTTTATTTTGTAACTGTGACAACCACAGTAGGGTTTACTTTAGCATGATAATCTACTTAACCCACTAGGAGGTAGAAGGCTGGCTACTGAACTATGAATATGGGCTGATAGGAGTTGATCACGCCCTGTCATGATTCCCTCCCAGAGTTTCACATGTAACAACACTTAAAAAGGCCAGAGACTCAAAAAACGTACTGCTGCGGTGAACTTTTAAATAAATGTAGCGCAGTGAAGTCTAATTTAGCATAAAATGTATAGTTAAGTACCGTTGAGTAAATGGACTTTACGCCACTGCCTTGGTGTGTATAACTTCTGATGCTGAATCTTACAGCTAATCATCTTTTTGGGATCAAACACGTATCTCCTTCCACAAATCCTTTTGTTACACAATCAAGTGTTTACTCCCTCTCGCTCACAAACTCTGTATTTTGATCTCCCTCATTCCCGCTCTCCCCTCCCCCCTCCCTCATGTGTGTTTGCACGCTGCTGCTCAATGTGCCGTGACAGAGTAAATGCTGACACCAACACCTGTTCCCTGAAGGTCACCCAAACCTTGCTCACAACACAAACACACAGAGACACACAGAAAACCCCTTACCTTCCCTGCCGAGCTTTGATATTACCTATTCCTTCACTAACTCACGAAAATGCACAGAGCTCAGTCTCTCCTACACATTATCCACTTATGGTGTTATGTTTTGAATGCCTTGATTGATGGCTGTCATGCATTATTCATACATGCAACCTCCAGACCTCATGAAAAGTTGTCCTTTGCTCGAGTGTTTGTTTGCATGTATCATTAACACATCACTCTGCTGGGAAAGAAAACAGTACTCCAGGTCTCTTTTATTAGCGACCCCACTGCCCACACGGATGTCACACCACTGTAATTAGCAGTGAGAGGAGCCGCCTCAGGCAGTGTGCACTGTTAAAGTCACTGGAGGAGCCAGAACAATATGTCTGTTTGTTTTGTTGGTGTTGTTGTTGTTGTTGTACCTCATTATTTCTTGTCCACAAACAAAATTGACCTTCATGACAATTTGTCATCATCACAATTATTGCATATACTGTATCACACACCCACTGGGTAACAAGAACTGGAGAATGGATTAGAACCAAACAAACAAGAGCGGGGTTGATGCATCACAGCTTTAAAAAAAGCAGGATGAATTAAATAATGTATTTTTATTAAATTTGGTGATAGTAGAAGCACTTGTAGATTGAGAAATGTCCACTCATGACAGGGGTTATTTCCAAAGGCACATTATCTGAAACACAGGAACATAAACAGAAATTTGGCAGAGAAGTGGAAAACTTTTCCGCTTGAAGTACTGTAGATAAGTGAACCTGTAGCGTTGTTGAAGGATGGGATGAAATTATTTGTTGAGCACAGACTTTGGATTGGGTGGGAGGAGAGAGGGAAGGTAAACTTGCTGATTCTCATGAATTTCAAGAGGCCACTTTACAGAGTTAATATACATAAATGCCTCCTTAGCAACCACAGTTTCATAAGACTGTCATGTAAATTTTCCAACATGTTTGAATTGATTGTAGTCCGCCTGCTTTTGTCATCACTTCCCATTATGGAGTCACCGCAGCAAGGATGATAAGTACCAGCAAGTTGTGTGCTTTTGTTTCATGTATTGAAACAGCTTTGCCTTATTCATGTTTTTTACACCTTTATTTATTCACGGCATATTGGCTGAGAGGCCTCCTCTCTTTTTCAGAAATGACCTGATATACACAGTTACACACACTCACACCTGGAAGCTGCCCAGTGCAACCAAAGTCTGACCTGTGGCCACTGAGTAATTCCGCTGCAGCCTTAGTCACAGACACCACAGTGGTGTTAATATCCGACCCAGATTTTATCCTGCTGGTCCAGGCAGTGACCTCCCTGCCACAAGCTCACTTCTCTAACCTTTACGCCACCACTAGTTTAAAGATTATCATCTTATCTCATCAACATGCTTTTCGTCACTGGCCTTCCAATAAAAAAAATGTAAGTCAGAAACGTTTACTCAGTTAACATTTTTTCTAAACTGTCTTATACTTATGTATTTACCCTCTAATTTCCCTTCAGACATTGATATAATTGTTTTCACTCTGTGCTTTAGGTTACCTTGCCATTACAAACTCATAAATTGTGTTAATTCAACATCTGAAGTTCTCTAATATCTAAAAGAGCAGATTTTCATGCAAACAACAGGTAATTACATTTCATTAATATGTTATTGAATGAATCAAGGATGAAATACAGGCTCTTTTTTATAAGATCGGTTTTAAAGTACAGAAATGACCTCCAGAAGTTTGAAAGGCATTGAAACTCATCTTTGACAGCATTTGAAAAAACATCATCCTATCTTTACCAAATACTGTCTAATGAGACTCATCATCATTATTAATTTACAGGCTGTACTGTAGGTACACTTAAGACTTTAACAGCCAAAGAAAGCACTTTGACAGAGAACAGACTATAATTTAGAAGTACTGAATTATGAATAAGACAGCCTCCAGTCTGCACTGATTATAAATAGCAGTGTGTGGTAAAGGATAAAGGATTCTAAAGTTTGTTTTTCTTTTATGTAAAAGAATATTAAAATGTAAAGATAAACTAATACAAGCTGTCATAAATTTTAGGCAATAAATCATTTGTTGGTTCTATTCACTTTTATCTAGTCAGGCTTTTTTTTTCTTTTTCCAGACTCCTGCTCACACGGACATCCAGTCAGGCCTTGCTTTTAGTAGTGTCACAGGTTCTTGCGAGGGGAACAGCCTTGTGAGTCCAAGGCCTGTGAGAGTTTCTGAGGGTGTTAGGTTAGAGCGGGTCTGCCTGCCTTCCAAGGACTGTCCCCCGGAGGTGGCAGCAGGAGCTGCTACAAGGTCAGGCTGCTGATGGCTGCACGTCCCTGGGCTAAACGCTCTGTTCTGTGTCACTGTGGGATAACAAGGTGAGGGCCTGGTTCAAGTTTGAAAGCATTCGTCTTCTGACATGAAGTCACGTAGGCTAGAGAAAGATGAAGGAGAAGTGGACACAGACCTCTAAATACAAGGAAAATGAATAGGACAGAATGTAGAAATACAGACACAAGCAACTACAAAGTCCGAATGAGAATTACCAAAGTATTGTGAGGCAGGACATGACTACAGGTCTCACAGCTTGGGAATTCTGCAGTGCAGTGCTACTGGTAACCTTTAACGAAACTGATAATTTTCCTTTTCAGTTATCAATATTGAATTACTTTTTAGAGACTTTGAGGTTTTTTGACTGTGTAATTTACATATTGATTGATGTTTTGATTTGACATTGTTGTTGTGTTTTGAATTGTTTTAAAAATGGAAAAAATCATTGTTTTTCCAACTATTCTGCTGCAAAAGGTAATTTACCACAAATACACATTTACCAATGATCTCCCCAAAAATTTGAAAACAGCTAAAAAGGCCTTTTGTATTTTATTGATTTTGCTGTTATAAATTCGAACCTCTTTATGCTAAACCTCCTTGTGGTAAAATGGAAATCACTTTCATCTAGTCCCTGCTTTTTTTAGAGTGCTTGCTAGGTTAAAGCGTCTATGTTAAACAGCTTCGCTGTGATTTTGAATGACAAAGGACGAACAAAGTAAATCAAACACCTAAAACAGAGAAGTCAAAAATGATGTGGTGTATTGTTGTTTGGGAAGATAATATGTGCTAAGTGATTCAACTTGTTTTGAAATAATTGCATTCACAATTATAGCCAAAAAGAAAAGAAAAATGATTGTCAAGAGCTTTGTGTTTCACTCTGCCTCACCTGCTCTCCACCAGTTATATTCACAAGGAGGCTAGAAATCCTGCAGCATGTTTTAATCAGTCAGTCTTTGTCCGCCTCTTTGTGTAGTGCTGTGCAGCAAATGAAAAGTAAGCAAGTGATTTATAGAGACAAGACACCGACACAGACTGTGCAGCTGTTCCTACTGGAGACAGAAACCACTGAGTAAATCTTCCTTTGATAAATGCCTTTACTTTATGGGCAAGTTTGTTGGCAGCTTTATTGGTAATATTGTTTACATTACAGCAGTTTAAACATAAATTCACTCAAATTGGACAAAATACAAACGTTCAAATTGCAAGTCTTTAAATTAATACCAAAAAAAATAAAAATCTGAAATGTTTGTAAATGTTGACAAGACTGTGACAAGACTCTGGTATGACAAGGGAATGTGAGTGAAAAGAAGTCGAACCAAGCTGAAATTCTTGTATTCCCTAAAATAACCTCCCCAGCCCTGCACATCTGAGTGTGGCAGACACACACAGGTGGCTGCTGTGTATCTGTGACTCCATTTGGTGCAGTTTCACTCAAATTCAAATTTACAGCAATGCAATTTCCCACCTGAGCCTGGAATAGTGGCTCAGCAGCTGTAAATCTGCTACAGTCTGAATAAAGACGGGTAGATGAGCTCATAACCAATATAAAACAAAGTTACATGGCACTTGGTGAGTGCTTTTATACTATGAGCGCGTACATTTTATGTCACTGCTGCAGGAATCAAATCCACAATTACAACAACTTTATGAGGTTTGAAATATGTCTGCGAGTTTGTTTGCAAAGTGCTACTGGAATATCGAAGCAATAAGTACAATTTGTGTCATCTATGTGATGTTTGTGAGCTAAAAAGAGACTCAAAGTGAAATTGGAACGGCAAGATTCTTTTCCAGAATTAAGAAAACCTCCATTCCAAAATGACTTTGATTTTTATAACTATGCTGTGAAAAAAGATTACAGCAATAAAAGCAGAACATTTCTCGGGCAGTAAGTTTCTTAACATCCATGCATCCACTGTCTGTAACCACTTATTCTGTTCAGTATCGTAGGGGGATGAAAGCCCATACTAGCTGTCATCGGGTGAGAGGTGGGGTACACCCTGGACAGGTCGCCAGTCTACCTCAGGCCAACACAGAGACCATGCACAGACAGACAATGAGGCAATTTAGTGTCACCAACTAAACTAACATACATGTCTTAAGACAGTGGAAGGCAACTGAAGGATACCCACCGGAACCAGATGGGGATTTGAATAAGGGTGCTGTGTGGCGACAGTGCTAAGGTGCAAAAAGACACAACACTCACCAACCATATGAATCTGCCATCATCATAAGGCCTTTAAAAAACATTACAAACGACAATCTCTGTTCAACGCCAAGCAGCAAATTTGTTAAAATAAAAGAGAACTTACATTTTTATTATATTTAAAACTACACAACTAACAGCTTAGTTTTTCTTTTCATATTTTCTACATCGCTCATCACATGGGAAATGCGGACAATGTTGTATGTAGCCATATTGCACACATTTCAAATCATGTTGCAGGGTTCCTCCTAGTAGCATCAAAAAGCTGGAGACAACATTTTCAAGCATCAAATGGATCTATTAGTTTAATTATCCAGCTAGATACAGCTGAGAAAACCTTCTCAGAAAGGGGAACCCTTGGTCGTGGTGTCCCTTCAAAATCAAGGACCTATTGTTTCAGAAGTTACATAGACTTTTAAACGAGCTATGGGGGCAGAGCGTAGCAGAAGGTCAATGGGGATTGTGTAAATTCCTACTATATCTTATGCTTAATTTACTACATGATACATTTGTTATAATTACATAAAAGTCAAAAATAATAATGGCTCCTTTTGGAAAACATGGCTAATGCACTTAGCAAGTTATCAGATACCAGTGTGGATAAGGATTAAAATAAAAGTGAACACACAAGCCTCATGTTTCCTTAAAACAAGAGCAAGTTTGTAAAATGAATTAGCAATATTCAGTTATAATTGTAGCCTACAAAAACAAACAAATAAAAGCTCTTGTTTAGAAAATATCAACAT
The DNA here is from genome assembly GCF_033026475.1 of Channa argus. Classification (NCBI taxonomy): domain Eukaryota; kingdom Metazoa; phylum Chordata; class Actinopteri; order Anabantiformes; family Channidae; genus Channa; species Channa argus. Next base: position 8,613,115 of record NC_090209.1, read on the forward strand.
GATGTAGTGATTTAAATAAATCCTGTCATGTTTTCAGTTACACAGCATGCTCAAGTTTCCGTACTTGGCCTGTTCCCACAAATAGGGTTTCTTCATGAGCAAGTCAGTACAGAGCAGTTAAAATGTGTGAAATTGAATAGTTTCATCTCATTTGTGGGAGCGGAGTGTTTAGAGATCAAAGTGTAAATTTGGGGAAATGAAATCTGTACTGATGGTATTTTTTTCCCTGTACTTACATTACCTTAAGGTAATGGGATGATAAGAAAATATTCACACTTTGAATTATTTTTTATTATTATCAGATTTTAATCCCTTTTGGCCAAATTCATTCCCTGTTGCTTTGCTGCACAGGCAGATTTTGAAATATCCTGCTACATCTGTCCTTTTTGTCCTGTTACCTCATTTTCACTTTTCTACTTATGCACCATGTTATCTTTTTGGACAGCTCCTATATGCTAATACTTGTACCCTAGTTTTGATTGATTTCATACATAGTGCTCTGGCTCATAATGCTAATCTGTTCACTTAACTGTGCAAATAACTCAAAATATATCAAACGGTGAGAGTTTGGCAGTAGCATACATTTCTTCTGAAATTTGTAGGAAGATAATATGATATTAAAATAAGCCTCTAAGAGCAAAGCACTGTGGCATTTACTGGACATTAAAAGCTTTTTCTCACATGTACACATCAATCTACTTTCATCTGTCATAAGTGACCTACATTGGTAAGACAGGCTGCAAGGCCTCCTATATCCTATTCTCTACACTCACAAACACAAACACACACACACAAACACACGTTCTCCACCTTCCCTTCTCCTTTGACCCAGACTGTCGGATCTGAGCCTTCCCAGGGCTCTTAGCAGTGTTTGCCCCAGCTGAACACTGGTCCCCCTCACAGCTCCTCAGGGGGCATTTCTCATGGCTCGGCCTGATCTATTGCTCTCCAGCTGGGGCTTATTCCCTCCAGGGATGAGGAGGGATGCGGAGGACGAAGAAGTGGTGGTAACTCTGCTCCCAGACAACAACAGGGTGTGAAAAGCTCCAGACTCTGACAAGAAGACACGAGGACCGGGGTGATATGTACACACACAAGCACACACGTGTCGTAACCATTACTACTGACACACACAGACATGCATGCACTTACAAAAAAGTGTAAATGGAAATAGGAGGCACTTGAATTGATACAGAAACACTTGTTGCGCATAAAAATTGAGGTCACGCAGTCTCAGCTGAACGGTGACCTCTTTATCAAAAGCTTTCCTAGTAATTAAATGGAAACAAAGAATTATAAACGGACCAAGTTCCAGGGTTAGTGAGGTCATTTTAACTGTGTGCGTGCGTGGGTGTTTGTGAGTCCTAAACGCATTCTGATGCTCGTGTTTAGCCTCCTGCAGGCAGCTAATGACTGCATTGTATCCATCTCTTTCACTGGGATATGAAAGAGATATACACTCTCCCTTGCTGTTCTCACACACAGACCATTGTGAACATGTAGACAGCAAAGCAACTGCAAAGCAGCAATGTCTTATTCCTGCTGAAAGATTGCACACTGAATATAGAAGCTGACAGGGGACGTACTAGTTCTGCTATAAACTTTCAAATGAAATTGTTGGAGGTATTGGGCACTTTGGAGTTTAATCTGTGCTGTAGATCATGATATGGAGCTCCTTCCTCTCTGCCTGAGGGATCAATGTTTTTTATAAAGGGAATTATCTCTGGTAATCATAATCAGCCCTGCATTTTGTCTTTATCAACACAAGGAATGCTATTGAAACCTTATCTTTAGGGCTGCGTTGCTATCATGTTGGTCTCTGTGTGTGTGTATGTGTGTGTGTGTGAGCGACTATGTCTGTGGTTTGTGAGTGTGTGTGTTGTGAATTTGCAACACAGCCTGCAGGTTCTTAGAGGGGAAATCAGGACCATGGACAGCGCCAGATGAGGAGCAGGCTCAGCGCTAAGGGGAATCAACCACCATGTGCAATACCTACACTCCTGGAGGTAACACAGGGGAGACAAATCGACTAATCACTGCCACACTATCAAGTACTGGGCAAGTCTGGTAGGAAGCTGAGTACTGAAAGACCGAATGAGTTATGCAATAAGCAGTATGCTTCCTTCCCATTTTACAAGAAGTTCACAAAATAGCAAGAACAGTCTTTAGCAACAAATGATCTTTTTTCCTATCCAGCAGACATGTTTCAGAGCCCCTGATGAATGTCGATTCCAACTGCAAACTGGTGTTTAGCCTCCTTCATCAGCTGGTTGTCAACTTTTTCTGCCTGCCCTAATTGAGGCACCCTTTTGCAAGAATCACCTGCTCACTGGCGCTGAACACAGAACTGATAAACACTGAAAGAAGCAGATAAAAGACGCTACAATTCTTTCTGGAGCTTACAGAAATTCTCTGTGGGCTCCTCCTTACATGCATCACTTTAAACTCACCCCTTTGACGTTAAAAATATCGATTAGTGCATGTGTCAGTGTTCATTTACATTAAATCAAAATTTATATGATGTTGCAGCCTATTATTATACTGTATGCGGTCCATTTTTGTATGTATATGGAATTTTTCTGATAGTCTAGGTTATTGTTTTGACCTTGTCATGATAACCACCAGCACATCTCCTCCATAATAGCCAAAGTGGTAGCACCCTCAATTTCTCTTCAGTGCTTTTACCCAGATGCACCAGAGGGATCGCATGGCAGTTACACATGCAGCTGCTAAAAGCTGCCCCCCATTGACTCTCACCTCTGGGTAACACAGATAAATATCCAGCTTTAGTCTCAGCAGGCAACAACAGAGCGCCTGTGCATAGGTTTGTGTGTACATGCAATAGTTTGCCACTCATGGAATATATTCTCTTTTCTGCATATGGACACTAATAACATTCTAACCTGACTTGCTTTTCTACACTTATGACTATTAAAATTAACCACTGAAGATTTGCATGAAAAAAAAATTTCACTAGTGAGGATTGTCATTATTATTCAAAAGCCTGAAGCAATTTGAGGCAAATCAGTGACGTTTCAAAGCCAGTGCCTACCATGTTCACACTTGAGGAGAATGTAGCCTTGGGCTTGACTTGCACATCAAGAGACACCTTCACTAACAATAATCCCCGTATGGTGTGAATTAAAGACCATGGAGACTGGCTTCAGTTTCTAAAACATGATGACTACTTCTTTGTTTTGTCATCAGATGCAAGTGAAAAAAAATACACTGAGAATATCTGTTTATCTTTTACAAGATGCGTGTGCTTGGGAAGGGAGCATGGAACTTGTATCTGTCTGTATCTGTGAACATTATTTTCAGTGTGGTGTTCTTCTGTACACGCAATTAATATGTTTGTTGCTCAACCACCCAAATGATTATTTGTTTATTCATAGTTTGTTGACGGCACACAGTAAGCCTTTACCCAAGAGTTACACTGGCCCCGTGTTAATTATTTTGTCAACCCTCATATCTTTTTTAATTGTGGTGGGTTTGTTTATCCTGGAGATCAAATTGAGCTCAGAGAGATTGAGAGTGGCTGCCAACGCAGATCAGCTAGGAAGACAGATGAATTGCATATCAAAAAGTGCCACAATGGGCACCACTGAGAGACACGTTACTGGCCTGGAAAAGATGTATGCACGGTGTGATTACGTTCACACGCCTAACAAAGCGCTATTCAAAAGGAGCTTTTCATACAAGTTTCAGACATGCAGAAATGATAACACAGCTGCTCACCACGCCACTATCTGCCTTACATTACATTTAATAGCCTAAAGTGCTGTTGGCTATGAAACTGTTATTCCTATAATGGTGAAAGAAATTAACTGCGAACATAATGATTCTCTTCTGTCTGACAGCCTACAGGAATCACGTTTTGTGACCAAAGCACCAATTTAAGTTTAAATATAAGTATAGCCCATTCCTGTCCTTCATCGTTTGAGAGATAGGAAAAAAGTAATACTGTATAATTTAAAACTTAGTGGATATTTTATATAATGATGTTATGGTAAAAAAGACAGTATAGAGACAGTGAATCTATTATCTGTAACGGCTTATCCTGCTCAGAATCTGGGTCTGGAGCCCAGCTGTCACTAGGTGAAGATGGGGTGCCCCCTGGACAGGCCTCCAGTCAGGGACAACACAGAGAGGCATATGCAGACAGACAACCATTCACAGTCACATTCACACCTACAGGCAATTTAGTCTCACCATTTAACCTACAGCAACATGCATGTCTTCAGAAATGTGGGAGTCCCCAGAAGAAACCCATGCAAGCACAGGGAGAACATGCAAAGTCCACACTGAAAGGACACAGCCCGCAGGTCAATTAGGGGAATTTCGACTATACCTGAGGGAGCAGCGCTAACCACTCCAATCTCCTCCACTCCCAGGGTACACACAGGGAGTGTATTTATTTCTGCTTACACTCCTATTTGCAAAACAGTAAAACAATTCCATTCACACTTGTGTTTCTCTTGTGGTTCATGGGTTCATTCTTCTGTGATTTTCAGGTGCCTTTGAATGCTGCAACAGGAACATTCAGCAACATTAAAATGAACTTGCCCTACACCCTGATTATAGAAAATATCATGTTGATTTGTGCTTTTTTGAAGATTTTGAGGATCCTACACTGAGGATGTCTTTTACTATCCCAAAGTTAAAAAAAATATGATGTATTTTTATGGTATCCCATGACCTGTGCAATGTCCATAAGAAATAAAATATTTCAATGTTTAAATGACTGCAGACTAATATTAGACATCTGAAATAGTGTTTTAAGCATATGATTTAATAGTGGGAGGTTTTACATACATATTTATCAAAGTAAGCAAGCAGCTGCAGGTGGGGGGAAAAAGCAGGCACATTTCTTTGTGAAATTAAATCAGCGATGAAGGCACTTTTATTGAAACATTTGATAAGTAATGGTGAAGGTAAGGTTACACTTAAAAGACTCGTCTGGGTTTTATTTTTTACTGTTCGGCCATTGACTCAGCATCTATGGGTGCACTATCTATTCAGACGCTGATTGGAATATTTCTTTAAGCTTCTGGAGAAGGTCAGAAAAGTAATTAACCTTGTTCTGTGTGCATCAACAGAGGGACTGAAACAAGTGTGATCACTCTCTCGCTCACTTTCTAACACACATGCGCATACACACACACACTCACACACAGATATTAAACACTGTAAGGTTATACTTGAATGGACAGATTAATGAAAAAGCGATTACACATTTAGAGTCCAATGTTTTTCATCTGATAATAGAAATAAAGACGACATTAGTACATTGTTCAATGTTCACATGCTATTAGCCCTTTGGAGACTGACACACAGACAGACATACACTGACATTTAAATAATAGCACAGTAATCACAGGAAGCAGAAGCAGACATTTCTCTGTTTTGCTCTCACTTCTTGTTGGCTGTGCTGTCTATCTCTCTCTTCTGTTTCCTACCTTTTACTTGGCATCTGTCTGTGCGACTTTACCCCTCCCCCCCCGCTGCACTTTCACTCTCCAGAGTTGGACAATTTCAATTTAAGAAATCCACACAGGTGTTCAGAGGGCTTTAATGGAGGTGGTATTTCTCCCCAGTCAGCTGAGTTGGCCGCCTGGAGACTTTTTCTCGTAGGTTGAGTGATTTCTTGCTGTGCACTTTAATGCTGCAACCCCTCCTCTGACTCCCCCTCACTTCTCCACTTGTGATTTCACAAATAAGCTTGTTACATCACATAATGCTCCCCTAGACTTACACAGCAGGCTATTTATTCTTGGATCAAACTACTAATGTGAACAAATGTTTCACGTTTTTTTCCCTTTCCATTTCCTGGCATTTGTTAATTGTATGTGTGGGTCTGTAAATTGTGACCTGGGGTTGCTACACAGTCAATTTCATTAGATATCTTTGTTAGGAAAATCTACTGGTGTGTGTGGTGAGAAGCCAATGATTTGGACAGAGGGATTGCAATATACTGTATGTTGTCCAAGACATAAAGAAAGACTGAGAGATTGCATTCTCCTTCCTAAGGTATAAAACTCAATGAAGTATTTTCACTTCCACAAGCAGCCAGGTTGTTTATAATGCATGTATGATATTGCCATCACAGAACACTTTTGATCACTGAAGATGGATGTTCACTTTCACACATCATTTAACCAGAAGATGACAACTGTGGCTAGCAACCTCAAAGGCAACAAATGCCTAAACAACCTCAAATGCAAGGACGCTGACTCACCACACAAATTGCATGAATAAATGAATTGTATTCAAAAACTTTGCATACACATTTCCTTGTTATATTTTTCAATCTTTTCACAACAACAAAAGGTATGAAAATACTGTATAATGGGTGGTCAGAACATGCCTGTACAGTTTACCTTTGCTCACTTAATGCTTTCAGTCATTAAAAGAGGGAATTCGGATGAAGTATTTTTAAAAAGGGGATTGTTCTGATTAAAAAAAGAATAGATATATATAATTTTTATAATACAAAAGATTTACAGGAAAAACATGCTTTTTCTAACTCGCAAGCATATTTCATTTTATTTTAGAAAACATAAAAAAACAACTATATGGTTAGATAATAAACAGGAAATGAAATGACATTTATAAATGCCTTGGGTAGGAAGTCATCATGGATGATAGGTGTAAAAGCAGATCTGACAGTTTCTGACAGCAGTTTTAAAACAATGGCGATGCTTTGTTATCCCAACCAACAGCTTTCACTTGTTGTTCACTTGGGCATTGACAGACACATTCCTATGGCCAGCTTCAAGCTTGTCCACTGAAAAAGAGTTGGTGGCTGCAACTAGTTAAGACATATAAAAGAGGAGAAGACTAAAAGCGAGTAAATATGTAAAGATCTACAGATTGAACTATTTTAACAATTTAAAGTGCAAAAAACAGGGTTTTTGTACAGCATAGTTTTTTCCACCAATACATGTTTTCCTGCAATAAAAAACTTCTAGTTTTTGCCAAGTGTTATTTAACTTTTATATAGTTATATGGTCAGAGACTCACAGCACTTAAGGTTAGAGAAATTTGGCAGAAAACACTTAACAACAGCTTTTGACAGTTTCTACTTTAGTTTTTACCTTTAACCACAATCAAAATCTTTCTCTAACCTTAACCAAAGGGCTGTTGTTGCCTAAGTCTAAATCTGGAGTCAGACCTAGGTCTGTGAAATGAGAGTTGTTTGCTTTGTACGGTCACCACCCTCCCCTACCACGATCTTAGCTGCCATACATAAACACAGCCCCTCATTAATTCAAAAATGACATTCCCTTAAAAGCAAATGCATTTACAGCAGCTGTTTAGTTGTACGGGGGGCAATCTTCAGGAGACCACATTACAATACACTATGTGCTTTGGTAAATAACACTGAATGTCTTTGTTTAAACTCCTTTAATATTCATATTTGCTGCTTGTTTCCTTTGTAAATGTAATCACAATTAATAAAAGTTGCTGCCAATTTTGTGGCAAATTTTCTGTTGCTATTTTCATGGCGCTGACACATGCAGACGCTGTCCATATTCTTGATCCCACATATAAACATGTGATTGGCTTGGTTGTTTCTTCAGCTGGGGAAACAGCCATTAATGAGCACAGTGCTAGGCCTATTTAAATGGCCGAAAATTGCCAACCAGTGACAGACAGCCATGCTCTGTTCCTCATTAAGCCTTCAGCTTTTTACTCTTCTGATTAAACTCTGTTTGTTACCTGGATGAGAAAAGGTCATCACAAGATGTAACCTGTCTGTCCCAGTGACATTTTTTTCTTTGGCCTCCCTTTAATTATTAGTCCCCATCATGTGGCCAGAATAATGCTGACACGAGCTGTCTTAAAGAAGAAAATGCATCTTCAGCTGTCAGAGGATATTAGACTCATTTGACCTCTCTAGCGTTCTCTGCCCAAATAAATCACCATTCAGCTTTCGTACAACCTGTATGGAGAGGTTTGGGAGGATTGCGACTCAGACTATCTCAATCAGAGAATCACTTGGGAATGTTTTCTTTGCCCAAATGGTAGCACTTTATAATATGACAAAATCTCTTTTAAAACAAAAGTTTTCGCCAACTTTGTGTTGGCTCATCAATAAATCTCTGCTTTAAATTGAGCTTTGCGGATGCACCGTGAAGATTAAAACAAGAGCCATCAAAGGTAACAGACCAGCTGTGGATGAGAGTAGATCTTTCATCAGGCACTAACAACAGATAGCCAGCCCAATTATACGACATCAGTCAAGATGAGAATCATGACTTCAATCACCACCTTTGAAACTTGATCAGAAATGCAGACCATGTCAGGATCAACAAACTCCAAAGACTTAGTCATCTCAGAGGGACACAGGCCGAAGAGCATGAAACGTAAAAAGTTAATAAAAATTGTTTTACTGGAACTTGTCAGGGGTTTGGGGTTTGCACGGGTTAAATCATTGGTATTCTCTTCTTATGCACAACACCACACAAATGCTGTTTTTCTGCATTAAGGAAATTATTTTCTAATGACTTTACTGCATAATTTACATACAGCATCTGTTTTGTGTGAGGCGAGTCATAGATTTTCTCGCCAAAGGAATCTTTGACTGTAACATAAACACTGCACAGTTTTCCCTTTCCGGAGACTTCTGAATGGGACACATTCAAAATATACTCTGACATCCATGACAATTAAATTAGCTGCTAAAATACCCGCTCTTGCTCTCTGGTGGTAATCAGAAAAAGCCCCCCTAACATAAACGGGACATGAAAGGGCTTTCTAAAACCTTTCAGCATTGGTTCTCTCGCACAGTTTCCAACAGGAGCGCCCTAGTTTCATTTGCACTGTTGAATAATGAACGCTTCATGACACAGTACTTGGGCATCACTCCAAAAAACAAATCTATTTGCCAAAGCAAATCTAGAATTGATAATGACGGGAAAAATAATTATTGCTGATTTAACACATTCATATTCATTTTCGACAGTAACATCCATCAGCTGTGAGTCTTTCCATTATGTCGTTAGAGTAAACACCAGCACCCACAACAACAACAACATATAGGTCTGGTATGAGCAAAAAAAAAAAAGGGGGGGGGGGGGGGGGGGGGGGGAATCTCCTTTTCCTCCCTACACAGTGGAGCTTAAAGCTACAATACAGGAGTGGATCAATTTTTACCTTACTGAAAAATTATCCAGACAGATTCTGAGGCTGGGGTTATTTAGCCACAGGTAGTTTAATATTGTTCCACTTGGGTTCTAGGAATAGTTTAAATATAGATAAACTTTGCCAAAAAGAATCAAAATGTGTGTGAGAAGAGAGGGAGTGAAGGACTCGGGGAGACAAACAGAGAATGAGAAAGAGAGGCACTGCAGATTTACCCAAACTGAGATGTGGCACAGATGGTGGGGAGTGTAGGTAATTGGGGGCTGCCATCATGTGCTCCCAAGACACATAACTCAAATGCACCATTATTACATTGACACAATGACTGCTTCATGGACATCTCCATATCTGGCCTGCATTCTTATGCTGCTGTATAAAAACGGGAGGCACATGGAAAATAACCACTCTCTAAACAGTGAAATAAATTCTATGCACTGTGAGAGGGACTTTAAATATTGACAGTTTTATTAACTCTAGAGGTGGAACAGCTGAAGATGGGAAATGATGGAACACCTCATTAATTTCTCTGCTATCCCTTGAACATTTCAAACAAGAGTAGATTTGAGAGATTGATGCAAGGTTCCATAAGCATCCACATACTTAAATTCCAAGCTAGCACCTGGATAGGGGCATTTTTAATTTTAAAGTTGCTTCTTTTTTCTCCGATGTAGTCATCTGTGATTAAGCAGCCATAGTTGTGACGTGCATCTCGGGGTGCGGGTCACGTGAAAATGCTGGAAATGCTCCGATAAGACTATGCAGGGTCAGGACTCCGCAGCCTCTCTAGAGGAGCCGACTGGACAGCTGAGCTTGAACTACCTGGACCAGGCATGGGATTGTGTAACACTCTATCACTGTCTCATTTGAGCGGTAACTCAATGAATTTAACATCCTGACAGCAGCTGTATCTGTTGTATGCATGTCGAGGTCTTAAGCTAATGTTGTTTATTCTTTGCCAAGTACCGATTAATATGTTACTGTTTACAATCACCCTGCTCATTACCTGTGTAACTTTAATGATCTGCATGTGTGTGGAAGTGAGTGCAAGTGCGCGTGCATGTGAATGGTAGCTCACCCTACATTTAATTTACAGCTTCAGTTAGCTGACAACAACAACCTTTGACAAAAGTAGTAAAGAACATAGCAACAAGGAATCTAATTAAATCATGTACCATGAGGCCTGCAGAGAAACCTGATGACCAACTGCAGCAAACAAATATCAGCAGAGCAAAAGAGCGAGCGAGGCAGCGAGAGAAATAGGGTCTTTAATGGCAGTAATGCCAGTAAATAATGTTAGTAATGCACACCGACTTCTCTGAGGGTCACATCCTGCAATAATTGAGCTGTGATGGGTGTAAGAAAGGGGGGATAGATTGATAAGAAGACAGGAGACAAAACAGGTCATAGTCTGAGGTTCAGCTTTTTGCCCCTGAGCAGAGAGGAAACCAGCTCATGCCCTGACCCCCTCATCCCCTCCGCAATTGCAGGGGGGAAAAGGACCACACCACGCTGTGCTGCAATGGGCTATAGGAGAGAAAACACATGGCCCCTTCTTCTCCACAGCTGGAGCCACTAATCCGACAGCCATGTCTGTAAATCCCATCTCCACGCCTTTTCTGGACACTGCAAGGAGAAGAACACACTTTTCTATTGCTGATTCCATCCCTAATTTCATCACAAGGAAGCAGAATAATAAACTGAATAACAGACTTTTAGCACTATATTTAGAAGAGTAGCCTTAATTTTAAATGGTTCACAATGCAGATGGAAAATGGAGCACCATTGATATAATCCTCTTAAGTCTCTCAATGTCACTTGTGAAGCACTGATCTAAACAGGCAAATAGTAAGTCCAAATCTCTTTCCATCAGGAGAATTCAGGCACTGTATGTTCCAAATAGCAGTCTAAGGTCAGACAGACTGGGAGCTGAAGAATATCTACTCAATGCTTTAAATTATTTTTGTACCTGGTATCTGTAACAGCAGATTTTGGCAAAACAGGAGGAAATGGCAATAAAACAGAGAACAAGAACTCATCAAAAGCTTGACTGCATTTCAATTGAAAACAATCATGTCATTTCAATTCCAATGTTTTTCACGTCTTGTTCAGAGTACTAAAATTGGTCGCAGAGAGACAATGAGATTCAGAGGGGGAAAAAGTGGCAAACAGAAGAGAGATGGACTGCAAATAAGAACCATTCCAGGGAAGCAGAGGGGTGTCTTTTATACAAAAAGCACTCTAGCTGAACAGAGGGGTGTTTTGAAACAAAGGGAGCTCATACATTGCCAACTCCAGCTAAAGGTGCCGTGGAGAGGTGCAGGTGATGAGCTGTGTACAGTGACTGCAGCGCCTAAACACACAGGTAGTGAGGTCAAAAGTGTGCGTCACAAAGTTGGACAGGCCGGAATACAAAGTTCAGCTGCACCTGTGTACATGCACGTTCCCTTGGGTATCAATAAATAAATGGGCACACATACAAAGTCATAGGTTTTGCAGTTCAAGTGGTCAGAGTGCCTGCATTGGTTTATTGTGGGGGCTTTAATCTCAAGCTACCAACAAGGCAAGTGGAGGCAAATCGATTCTTCCCTGTGATGTCACCATCATCCGAATTCTGCAGCCTCAAGGGATAAACAGTTTGATGTGACATTACAACAGTCCCCGGTCTTTCTCTGCTTTCTCTCGCTCATCCAGCACTTTTCATGATTGTAGAGCTTTTGAAACAGAAGACACCTTTTATTTTTATACTCTAGCTGTGTGATTCATATTTACCACAAAATGAATACACACAGTCTAACAATCCTGTCTCTCTGAAATAATTTTTACATTATACAAGTACATTTTTCGAATCCCAATTCGAAGGACTCACTTCTTCCCTAATTATGTTCAATTGCAAAGTTTGGTGAAGGAGTTCGACAAGGCTTAAAAAGTTGAGGGTTTAATTGTTTGTATTTAAAGCAAATAGTTTGTCTGTAATTGTGATAAGGTTTTACTGAGCTAGTTATTAAAACATATAATATATGGTGATATTTTTCAAAGCGATGTACTAAGATGTAGTGTTCAATCATAATTTTTTGGATAAAAGGGTTGAACAGTGTCGCTCATTTTTGCAACAAGCTACACAAATGTGTGCATAGCTTCTGTCAAATCCTGTATTGTATTTTTTATGAATCCTTTGTAATATCAAAGAACAGAAATTATGTCAATGAAACCTTGAAATACCAACTCTATTTAACTTCTCAGAGACATGCTTTTTGTCAGTTTACCCAACCTGTCTTTGCTAATTTATTGTGGACAACATCAGTGTCTGTCAATCTAATACTTTATCTGTGTCAGCTTTAATCAGTCTCACTGAATCATGAACAGCATATCACCCAAATAGTGAGTAGTGCTGAATTAGATTTTGGATCCAGTCTTCCAACTTTAGTCAGTCTTAGACTCAGAGGAACCTCAAGTATTTCTCTGAAGTTACATTTGGGATGGATGGTTTTGAGAGGTGCCTTGTAAAAGACTACTGCAGCTAACTTAGAAGAAAGTGAACCCAAAGGCATCCGTGTTCCTCACAGTTTTTAGAGTTTCTCCCAGGATGTAATCTGCCTTCGAGGTAACAAAACTAATCGTAGAGTACCATTGACGTTTGTGTTGTTGTGATTCCCCCCCACCCCTCAATTCCTCCCCCTCTAGTAAACAGGCCCTGACTCAACTTGCACTTAGCTTCATGGCTGCCAACTAGCCTGGGGTGGGGTGGGGGGTGGGGGGACATGGAACATATTGCTCTCCCTTCCTAACACTTCTAGGATTAAACATTAATTCACAAGGCTCTGAAACTTTAATATCTGGCCATGTGTGAGTTATGTGAATTCAGCTCTCAGTTGTCGTGTAGGTTGAAGGATAAAACAGTTGGCTTCTCGATCATTTTCTGAATTAAATAAAAGAAAAATGTTGTTACAGTATGTAGCCATGTTGTTGTCAAACAGTGGGAATTTTGTGTGGGTTTATTTAACCAATTAAAAGTGTAAGTAAAGACGACCAACGTACAGGAATTTCAGACATCCAGAGCTCACTTGTTAATGTTTTTTTATAACATGTTGAAGTCTTTAAAACAGGCCTTTCAAAGCCAGATGAACTAAACTAATGTCAGGGCCGTGTGGTACACTGGCTTCCTCCCACAGTCCAAACACATGTATGTAAGGTTAATTGGTGACTCGAAGTTGCCCAAAGGTGTGAATAGTTGTCTGTCTGTGTATGTCCCTCTGTGGTGGTGGCCCTGAGATAGACTGGCAAACCTGTTCAGGGAGTACCCCACCTCTCACATGATGACAGCTGGGATAGGCTCCAAACCCCGTCATCCAACATGGTATAAGCAGTTACAGATAATGGATGGATGAAAAGTTCAGGGTTGCAGTACATTTGTAAAAGCAGCTCTAATAAATCTTCAGACATTTAGTTCAAGGCTGATAATTTAACAAATCAAAACAGGTGAAATGTAAAAAAATATGGTAAAGACTTTTGATAATTTAGTCCATTTATTTGACATGTTTATGTATCTATGCAACAAATGCAACAAATTTTAAAACAAGAATTAATTATGAAATAGTACTTCAAATTACAGTCACTCTGACACTACAAAAACCTGCTAAATTATTAATCAACAAAAACACACAAATAATATTTGAATTTATGACATCAAATTGTTTGATTCCTTACACCTCACAAGTCAGTGGGGAGTGGACAGCAATGGAACTATGGTGTCATTGCAGTTGACAAGGTCTGTGGCAAAAACACAGTTTCACGCTTAACTACACAAAACAAATAAAAAAAATATTTTAAATAAAATTAAGGACACGATACGGTGAGAGGTTGCAGTAGTGAATGTTGTCACTATTGATTTATTAACCTTGCTGAAAGAGAGGAGAGGAACAGGTGAAACAAAAAAAGGACAGCAGACATGTTTTATAGACGTCTTCTTTTTGGCTTGCACATGGTTTTGAATAAAATGGCTCAATGAAAGGATTGACTGTGTTACAAATGAATTCATACTTCCAAGGTCCAATTAGGATGTCTTAATAACTTTGGTGATCCTGTGACTTTCCACTGAGAGGCATCCAATACCTTGATGTATCACAGATGGCAGCAAAAATAATGACTATCCCATCAGCCTCGGCTGCAGTTTGTGTTTAGGGCATGAGAGAAAATAATACAAAGCTAACACGATAAACTAAGATGGTGGACATCGTAATCATCAGTGTATCGTTGTGACCTAACTGTGCCACTAGTCTGATTGTTGTACAAAGAGAAAAATAACCGCAACTGTGAAGATTAATGTAAAAAATTTTAATGAAATCTCTCAAAAGACATCTCCAATGATCCAGAGTAATTAAACAGGATGGATTTACCTGGTTTAGGTGACCTTGCTTGGTAGCAATGAAATGAGAAGTGTTTATTCAGAAAGTTGAACAGCATGTAATAAATGTCTATTCAGACAGAACATGTAATGATGGGAATATACAGCACACGGCACCTTGCATAGTGCATGCAACACCACAGCGAATATGCATTCGCATTAGCAAGAGAGATATGTTTGTTGGTGGGATATGTTGATTTTCCCACTGTACAGCAGGATGGAGAATTTCAAAAGCCTGCACTGAACTCAGCTGAAGACATTTCTCTGACTCCTGCACAGCCATTCACTCCTTCTCCTTCACTCGTTCTTTCTTAGTGAAAGCATGACACTGCCGCACAAACAACTCTAAATAATGAAAATGTGCTCACAGGGTCAAGCACCTCTTGAGCTCAGCCTGTTTCCTGCCAAATAGTCAATACAGTGTTGGAGTGGGGAAGTGGGGAAACTCCCTCTTAATGCCAATCTTTATTGCATACGTTGGCTCTCACCTGCAACAGTCTCTCCTATCTCGGTCCCTGCCTGGCTGATCCTTTCACAAGTGTTATTGTCCCTGCCTTAACTGCATAAATGCTTACACAGAAGACTGACAACTTTGTGGGTTGGTGACTTTGACGGTAACATTGTTCCATTTTTTTGTCCTCTCGTACGTGACTTGATTACAAATGTGTCACTTGCATTTTTCATTTGACTCTATCTGCGTGTGCTTGTGTTAGAATTGCTCTGCGTATAGTACAGCGTTAAGTCCTGTGGGGAATCCGCCTCTAGAGAAAACTCACATCTTCACATCTTCACATGCAGACCTTCCCATGGGCCCAGCAGTCATCTCAACATATGGTATTATTTGTGGACTGTTGAGATATTTCAAGTAAAAAAAAAAAAACTGGGATGAGTTTCTATCCTCAGCAAATATTGCATTTGACATTAAGTGCGTCAACACATATGGTGCAGTAACATTTTATTTACATGGGGACATTTGGGTACCAGGAGGAGACTGTATGCTTACTGTATGTGCCACAGGAGAAAAGTTAGTCTAATAAAGAATAGTGGCTTTGAGAACATACACCACACTTTCAAGAAAGTTCCACATTCAGACGGATTTAAAATGAATCTTAGGTAGACAAAATACATCAGCCCTTCCTCCTCAGCTTGCATTAGCAGTCAAAACACAAGGCCATGCAGAGCTTTAGAGGAATATTATGCAGAAACACCCAGGAGTCTGCCTCCCAATATCTATTAAAGAATCAGCCTCAAGGTGTTGGATACAGCGGGACATACAGAAACATAAAGTACCTCCACCACTAGCTGTGGCTCGCCACACTGGTTCAAGCAGATATCCATTAGGGTCAATGAACAGTGAGGCAGGGGCCTGTGCATGGTATTTCCATGGAAACAGTTTTGCAGTAAACTAAGTGGCATTGCAAAGACCTTTTTTGTTTGTGGGCACTATCGAGTGTTCTGCAGCCCTGTGAGCAGACTTCTGATGACGTGTTATTTTTTTAGGTGCTTTTGATTTTTCATCTTTTGTTGTCCTCCTGGAAACATTGTTTCTCAGAACTGCTGGCTTATGTTTCTTAAAATTGTTGTTTAACACCTTCTATCTGGTCGCAAAGAACACGATGCTAAACTAGCGGACACACACAAAGAATCAATAATACAAATGCACACAAATACACACATGCAAACACACATGCCTGTAGTTGTGCACAAAAGTGTGTTTTTCAGTTCATATAAATAATGTGACAAGTAAGTACATGACAGCACTCTGATGTCCTGTGGTGTGATTTAATTTCAAACAGCATTTAAATATATTACAAAAATGAGTATTTCATCCAGACTTTTTTCTGGCAGTACTTCAGAATGACTAAATGAGAACATTTGGTCTTTTTTCCGTCTTTTGACAAACAACTTTTTTCAGTACACCTTTGTTTACTTTTTCTTTTTCAAAGACAGATGAAAACTACTCCGAAAGTCTCTAAAGCTAACATGACAATAAACCTCATTATTATTATTTTCTTTTTCTTCTTACCTTTAGAAGTGATGAAGGAATTATTTTAGGAGGTGACCTTGCCAATACAAATGTACACAGCTGGTTTTGAAAACGTTTGTTTTGTACTGTTTAGTGTACTGTTGGTGGGTATCACCATGCACTTCCTTTGCCTGTCCCCCAGCCACACTGGGGGAATGTGGGTGCATAATACAAGTAAAATGTCACCATGATAAATCTAACCTTTCCGGGGAGCCCTTACTGCCTGTATACCTGTGTACTTGCATTAATAACCAGATCTATCAAAGGGGAGTTTTCAGTTGCATTAGTGTTATGGGAGTAATTGCTGTCAGTGAGTCTGGTCATAAATCCTGACACCTCAATCACTGCAGCTCCATAAATCACACTTAAAAAGTTCACGTTTGATACTTGCCTCCTGCCCTGGCTGCTATCTGAAAACTGCTGCAGGAGAGAACTCAGTGAACACTGTGTCTCTCATTTTTCATTCTGCTGTAGGCTTACTTCCAGGTAACACTTCTCTGGTGGATGAGTACGGACTTTAATGACACTAAGTAAACAGGCTGTTCTTTTTCCAGATTCCCCCTAATGGGCACTGTCAGATGATCAAAACCTCACTTTGTGTGTCAACTTTGAAACCACAAGCAAACTCCTCCCCAGATCAGCTTTCATGGCTCTGTTCATTAGTAACTGTAGTAATGTGCTATTTACTTTCCGTGTTGTTGGAAATAAGTCAGATTATTGGCTTAATGAGACAAGGCTGGAACACTATCTTCAGTCCGGAATGCCTGAAAAAGAGGCGCTAAAAACCTACAGAACCTACAGTGTCTAATGCAGCCGGCCTTTCACTTTATGACAACATTATGTCAGTGGTTTGAATTCTATTCTTACACCCTATCATGAATGCTGTAGAAGTGAACAGTGGCACTGTGTTTTTGCACCGCCTCTGTGATTCTGTGGCAAAATAAAAGAATCCACGCATAATTACCGACAAGAAAAACAGATTTGTTTTTAAACTCTTCACCAGATATTGTAGACAGGGGCATGACCACTTGATCTACAGATTTTTATAACTTGCATGTTTACAAAAGAAATTATAGCCTGTTGACACAGCAGCACAGTGACACATTTTAAATGTAATCTGCTGCTGGTCATTACATTTGGAGGATGATTAAATTTGAGTTTACTTGGTTTTTGAAAGCTGGATCAGACTAATTGTGACTGTGTCATTAGTTATTAATTCACTGGAAAAAATATTCCTTAGATAAAGTTTTTAAAAATATGCTGTAATATTTTCCATACAGCTTTTAGGTGTAGGTGGAACTTTTTTGAGTAGAGCAAACTCTTTAATATTGATTCGACAATAAGTGAAAACTAGGACTTAGATCAAACTTTTAGAAAATGCTGCAATATTTTCCACACAGCTTTTAAGTGTCGTTGGAACTTTTTAGCATTCGGAGTTGGGAAAACCTAAGTATAATAAATAAGTTAAATTTTCAATTTTATTTAAGTTAACAATACCACAGTTTGAATCTGAAGAAATGAAATCAAACACAAGAGTACACAGTGAAAACGATATCTAATGATGTATGCCAGGGTAATGTATCTGTTTGAGTTCTTCCAGACTGAGCACGCACATCACTCTGAGTCAAATGTAGCATGGACTCACAACACTGTCGAGACCAGTCAGCACTGAGGTCCCCCTAATGATGCTTTGTGTTCAGTTTTTGATGTTCTCCATGAATGTTACTGGTGCTCCCTATAAAAATCACAAAACACTTATTGAATCTATCGTTACAATTTTGATGGAGCACAAATATTAACAGGAGTTAGGTGATCAAATTCAGACAAGGTTTTAGTCCTTTATTCTTCCTTCATTAATATAATCTTTAAATGATCGGCTACAGACTGAAAAAAAAAATCAACTGGCTGCCTCAATGGAGTTCTTATTGTCATCCCAGAATACTCAGCTTGTTTGCAACTCATTGATCTATAGATACTATGGCCTCACCGGAATTATTTGATTAGGTTCTCTTGTTATTCTGATCCACTGCTGCTCCTCTGAGTTTGTTCTGCACCCATCCAGCTCTCAATCATGTTTGTTCATCTAAAAGATAAGAATTTGTTACACAAGAGTAATGCAAAAGGAAATAGTTATCCTCTTCCAAAGAAATTGTATAACATATTATGGTTAACACAAATAAGTATTATATTTAATATATTAATTTTGGCAAGTGGCACTGTACAGTGTTTCCCCCTTGGATTTTATTCAGCAGCGGTGCTGTTTTGCTCATGTTCATGAGTGTGCACCACAAAAAAACCCCCAGGGAGATCTTTAGATGTCTGCTCTTCTGTAGCCTTGATGGTCTTCTGCTGCAGCAGCTAAACAACTTTAAATGATGTCCAACTCATCGTTCAAAAATAAACTAGCTCAGTTTGTTTCTTAGTTTCTCAGCTGTTAAGAACGGGAATAATCTGACAGTTTATTTTTTGCTGTGTCCACAAACTTTAAGGAACTTCCTAAATGTGCAGTTTTGCTGTTTGCCTCTGGTTTACAACATGTGTCTTTTTTTAATATAGCTGGCCATGTTATAACCACGTTACAGCTGGAATTAGATTGTTTTGTTTTTTAATGATGGGTAAATTTACACGATAATTAGGATTATAAGCTTCAAAAACTGCACAGCATAAGTGCAGTATTATAAACGTACCTTCTCCAAATTGCAGTAAGATCTAAATGAGTCAGTATTATTTGGATATGAACAAAAGGACAGATTCACACACAGTGCTAATAACTGTGATGCAGTCTCCTCTCTGATTCGGACCAACCTGCAGCTTCACTCTGCGGTTTTGCTGCTAAAACGTGGCTAAAACTTTCATTAAAATAGAGTAAATCTTTCACCTGTGAAGTAGAGTATAATTCCTTTAAGGCGATGGCCTCAGCAAAGAGACTGCACTGCCACTAAAACAGGTTCACACTGGTTTTCTAACAGTTTAATTCAAAACCAAGCAATTTAAGCTCTTTTATGGAGTTTTGGAAACTCACCTTCTTGGCAAGTTTCACAAACACAAATACAACAAAGAGAAATAATGACAAATAGAAAAAATAACCGTGAATAAATGTTGATTACTGGTAACTTTAATAAATAAAAAACAATAAATAATTTTTTCTGTTTATTTTTAAATATTAAATGCAAGTAGTTTGTGCTTCATTAACTTTACTGTTTTCACTGTTCTCGTTTTGATCTATTTTTACAATCTGTTGTGCACATTCTCCAAATAACCCATCATGTGTAGCATACACAGTGAAGCTGCAGATGTGACTAGTCCACATAAACAACCTGAAGAGTAAGAAGAGGATATGGTTAGCATATTAACATACCTGCTATGAAGTTAACATGGAGGCTATGCAGATCCTTAGAATATATTCTCTGCCCTTTGTCCCTATGATTGAAGTGCAGTCCCTGTGGAAATGTTGGAAGGATGGACGGACTGATTGACACTGAGCCATTCGTGTCTATAAAATGGCAGCAGATTTTGGCAGAAACAAATAATCCCTAAATAGGTTTGCATGCTGAGCTGTTTACCATTCACTAACAACAGCATTCCTGCTTTGGTTTCCAACAAACAAATTACCTGATTGTCTCCTGTATGGGCTGTACTGTAAGTACAAGCAGTGATCTTTTAGGTGATTAATCCTGAAAGTGGATCAGACAAGTGTCGCTGTTCCTCCAGATGTGTTATTCTTCTCTTTTTGTTAGACTTCCAAGGGGAGTGATAGATGATGCCTGTCTGCCTGCAGGTAATCCGATTATGGAACCATTAATAAAACATCATTCATTAAGAGCTTGTATCAATCCGCTGTCAACACCAAGTGGTTCACTCATTACAGAATGACAGAAAGAGGTGGGGTGGGAGAAAGACAGGAGACTGTTGTTAAGTTATGTGTTTTAGAAAATAAATATTGATAAAGTTTGTCTTGATACACCTATGCTCTCTTAAGGGGGGCCTTTAAAAAATATGAATCATTGTTTTTGACTGATTTTATTAATGAGTAACTCTTTTTTACTTTTTATTTTTATGTTTTATAATTCTCACTTTCTACGCATCATAAAGTAAGTATTTACGTACATTAATGTTAGTTAATGCAGTAGGAAGCATTAACTTAAGCATTAACAGTTAAGTATTTTTTAATTCACCTACTAACCATTTACTAATGGAAATATTAACTAATATAATAACAGTTCAGAAATAAAATAAAAAGCACTGAGTAACGGTTACCAAATGTTTCTAGTTAACATTGATAAGGGTGTACATGCTAATTAAGTCACTTACTAACATTACCAACATACAGGGAAGTCAGAGGGAACTTAAAAGCATTCATGTACATTTACACCCTAAACTAAAGCCATAGAAAGCAGGTTGAAAATTGGTGAAGTTGCCCTTTAATAAGTGGTTACATTACAATACATTAAGAAGTTCACAGCTAAGCCACTTCATTAAAATAAAACTATTTAATATATGATTATTTAATGGTAATATTGTCCACTTACTTTCCTTTCTGAAAACACAAGCACTACTTATTTTTGGGAAAGGTTGAGATTAGTGCACACAGCTTTTTTGAACGGATGTCAGTCTGGTTATCATGATCAATTGAATTGTATGGGGAAATGATTTACTAATGTTTCTGTGTGATTGCTGTGGGGTAATAGAGTAAATGTAGTCACATGGTTAGATAATTAGCAAACAGGCAAACAAGATGGGCTTATTGAAGATGTCACAAAGAGGACAAGAAGTCACAGGGTGTGTCATGTTTAGAGGACTGCTTAGATCACAGTAGGTGCTTTGTTGTTATAAGCCCCAAAGCAATGTAGTAGATGGTGGGTCCTGGGGTCACAAGATCTACAAGAAGGTGCAATAAGAAGACTTTATTGCTTCACAACTGACACTGACAGAGAATCTAAAAAGGAACAAGAATGATGACTGTCAACTGCATGAACCTGGTTTCTTCATTCATGTTTTGTGAGGGTGGTTCCTTTCTTGGGTTTGAGTATAAATAGTAGGGGTTTGAGAGACACAAGTCAGAAGACACCAACATTCATGAGTTCTTCTCCATGCCAGCATGTATTAAACTGAGATGGTTCATCACGCTGAGATCTGTCTACAATTCTTCCAAGATCTAGTACCACTTGACTAAGGAAGAGGGAAAGCACACAACATGTTACATGACTTTGCTTGAAACTAACAACGGTAACAAGACCAAGAGTACGTTGGATTTATGGTTAAGTACTTGACTGGTATGCATTTGTGAACCGTAACAAAAGGAATAAATTTGCAAACAGCATTGAAAAACAGTAATTTGTGGTTAAGTAAGTTTCCGTTACGCCGATGCTTTTACAAACTGCTACTTAAAGGAAAATTTACTGTTTGCAATAATAACAGAACAAGCAAACCTCTACACAAAGACCTTGTGTCAAATGGGCTGAACTTTCAGATTTTCAAACAGATAAGTGGAAAATCATTACCCTCAAACATTTATCAAAACATTTAGAAAAAACGTGAAGCTTTGAATCTCATTGATCACATGCTATTTAATATAAACGAGTAATGTTACTAAGTAACAATCTTTAACTTAATGTTAGTACTTTACTTAGTGTTAGAGGTTACTAATCACTTGACTGTTAATTGATGTCTTTTATTGTATTCAGTAATATTAATATCATTGTTACTGGCAAATACTATGTTAATGCCTAAGTCAAAATGAACATTATTAATAAATGATTAATATTTCCATTAGTAAACTATTAGTTATTGGTAATTACTGCACTAACTAATGTTAATTGATGCATCCTTATTGTAAAGTGTTAACCATTATTACTTCCCACCTCCATTTCCCTCTGTCGTTCCATCTCTTTTTCCAACCTTCTTATAAATGCTCCTCCTGCGGCAGAGTGACAATAGCCGCCCAGCCTCTGGATCCCACAGGGCCTTCATTATGACTGACTGTATTATGTAAAGCACTTAAAATGCCTAATTATGCTCTCTGCCTGGCTCTATTTTAGTTCCTAAGTGCTGCAGTCTTCTGACTGATGGTCCTTAGGGATTTTTCACTCTACATTTGAAATATTTTTCTCATATCCTCTCTTCACTTAACAGTGTATCTTCAGACACAAACACCTTCTATCAGAATTGGCAACAGTATCGTGTCAGTGAAAGTGCAGTGCTTGGACTCCTGAGGTCGAAAATGGCATAATGTGTCTATATGGAAATCAAATTGATGATAATTTTGTTGGCAATTTTCATATGTAAATTGCAATAACAAAACTTTTAAATCATGAAATACTTGATTGCAAAACTTAATTGGAATTTCAGAAAATGTATTTGATTTTTTTTTTTCATCCTAAACTGAAACGATTCCTCAGTGGGCACATAATTCAAAGCAAGTGCTTACATAATTAAAACATAGCCAGGGGTTAGAAAAATAATTTATACTCAACATTTCAGGAAAATCGAAGCTGTTGTGAAGCTGTTTTCATTGTGATTCATGGTTAGTGACAACATAATGGAATCTGAACAGAGACGGTTATATTGTGTGTGTGTGTGTATATGTGTGTGTGTGTTTGTGTGTGTGTGGCATTTCCACTGCAGTGAGAAATTTAATTGAATATCCCCTGCGTTTCCACTGATTGCACTATATCTCCTTTTCAACCTGAACTATTCCTTTTTCTACTAAACTTGCACAGTGCACTGGGCTTTGAGTATGACTGTGTAGAGGGTGGGTGTACATGGGGGAATTAGATCAATGTGGGTGTGTACAAATGATTGAGAGAAAGTGCATGTTGTGTTATGTGTTGGTATTGTAGTTGATGGATTTGTGTCTGATTTTCTCAGGAAATTACCATAAACAGCTTGAACAAAATCTCTAATTGTTTTTGCCTCCATATTTACAGCAGAAATGCCTGCAGCATATTGAGGTCTCCCTGGAAACTCTCACAGATTGCTCATAATTTTCTCCTCTCCTGAGAGCTGAGTTCTAACCAGGTCAACCCCAGGTCATACCACGGTCAGAGCTGAAAAGGCTGCAATACATCATCCTTCATTTATAAAGATTAAGGATTATCTCACAGGTGACTGGGCACAAATTATTTGACCATCACTGAGCTTCTGACCATCTTGCCTATACCGCAATCATCCAAATAAGGCCTCCTGTGGGTGAAATTCTCTGTGGAGCCCTTGTCTGCTAAAGCAGTTAAGAGCAGATGGCTGACTATTGACATGCAAGGAAGCCTGTCTAATGCAGCCGCTGTACTGCACTATTACCGCTGACAGGGGGAAAGGGTTGATGGAGTCTAAAGTGAATTAGTTTTATGTTTCGTTAGTGCTCCTTGCTGCCCTGTGAGTCAACAGTCTGGGTGTTCTGGTGAAAGTCAGGATAGCAGGCAAGACAAGGGGCAGCAGAAAATATGGGTTTTCACAACTATTTAGGACTTTAAATATTGTAATTCTGACTATTCTAATGTGAATGCTGGAGCATGATATTCTCATCTTTATTATTATTATTATTATGCTTTCTGTCTTCCGTACATTTTTTGGCAACTAACTACTTTGGCATTCTTTCAGCTGTTCGAACACTGTTCGAACTTCAAAACGTTCAGTTTATAGAGGATATTATTGCTTTTTAATATCTTTTGTACTTATGGATTTGTATACTTTACACTTTAAACAAATGTCGACCCTATCAATGACATCATCAATTACATCACATGTAACTGATGTGGCTTTGTCTACACAGTATATGACCAAGCGACATTTTGTTTCAGCTATTTCAGCAAAAACAGTTCAGCTTATTTCAGTTTTGCTTGGAACCTCCTTTCAGCATTGAAACACTCACAGTGCATTTTCTTTTTGGAAATGCTTTTTCTAGTTATAATAGTAATTTAAACCCAGTTTTGTATATCATAGCCATTCTAAATGGAATGACATTGTGCAATCATTTAGTTTTCTTCTTTTCTACATTCTCTGTGCACCAACACATTGGTGCAAAAGGAATCCACAACTATTGTGACATTTATAATTGATTTATTTTGGATCTTAGGTAATCCCATTAGCTCTGGCACACTGACAAAACCATTAATCAGGTAATTACAAAACAATAAGCAAATTTAATCCACCTTAATTCATTTAATGCTAATGCAAACTAAACACTCATGTGACACCCAAGGTCCATGTGTGATCACTTGATAAGTGGCCTTGAAAATAATCTCTCTGTTCTGTGTATGTTTAGATTAGTAACATTTTTTTGTCATATAAATTCTCATTGACATTTATTCTCTGTATATTCAAAGTGATGCTCTTTTCATGTTCATTGACAATATATCCAAACATTAAACATAACAAAAGATAATAAACACAATTTTTGCTCATACACTGGCAAGAAAACATTAGGAAGCACCTACTTTTGTATTTCTATTATATTTTTTCTATATTCCTATATTATTTCAATTATATCATCTGTCTATGCTTGTCTTGAGAAAGGAAGGTTATTATCTAGGATATATAGATATAGCCAAGAAATTAAACATTTCTACAAAAGGTGTAAACCATTGTCTCCAGAGACAAGCTGCAACTGGATCCACTGAGGACAGAAGATGCAAGTGCACATCTGCCCAAGAGGACAAGGACTATGAGTGTGCTCCTTGAGAAACAAATGCCTTACTACCCCTAAATTGGCTGCATCATTGAATTAAACAAGAGAGAAACTACTGTCACGCACACTGTAAGTAGGAGATTCAGGTCAGCTGGTCTCATGGGCAGAGCCAAGAAAAAACCCAACTAACGTTGACAAATTGGAAAAAAAAGGTTTTATAAATTCAGTGTACATCTGTGTTTTTTTTATGACATAAATATTTTATTAAATTGTCTGGACTATACTGATTTCCTGAAGTTATAATAAATACTACTCTCTAATTTCTCCAATTTCTGGGGTCAAGAGGGCCTACAAATATTATCACAACAAAAAAAGATTTAATATACTGTTGTTTGCAAACACACGGTGGCTGCTCAAATCCAGTCTGTGGTTCTTGTTTTCGAGACTAAATCATTCCAACTAAATGGCTTTTTGGATATGGGATGATGGTACATGCGATTAGGCTGGAGAATAATGCATACAGCTGCTCATTGTTGGAGAAAATCAGCTGGATTGTTCACTCTTTCTCTGGAGAAAGGCTCTCTGTCCATCGTAACTCAGTGAGCCTTATCAGGTAATTAACGTCATGAATGGAGGTTTAATGACCCTCACATCAACCTTGTTTAAAGGAAGTAGAATTAAAGATCGTATCTAGACGTGTAATAATGCAGGAGGAGCCGGGGTAGCAGGGATGGCAAGCCTTGGCATCAATGTCATCGTTCTACTGATCAGGCACTGAGAGTCTTATTCGTGCATTAGGAGACCTCCTTAAGACAAGGAAAGTTTCCTGAGACCTGATAACTTCTCTATCCGTCTCTACGGCAAACAAAGTGTGCAGATTCAAAAATTAGGGCTGTGACCTGTTATGAACATGCTTGAATTAGGTTTTGTATGGAAAATCAAATAAAAACTTGAAGAAAAAAGCAATTTATAAAGAGATCATGTTGTACATTTGATAACATACAAACACAACATCTAAGCCCATATTAGTAAAATTTGTTCTCAGTGTTGGGTTACATGTATTAAGCAATGCATGTATCTTATAAAAACAAGCCTATAACAGTGTTGCACTGTTGGTTTATCAAACTGAATAATAACACAATAATATTAATGGTGCATGCTGGAGCATCTTAGATTAAATAAATGGGTAGAGAAATTGTTGGGAATACATATGACTTTTTTTCCCTTTAAAAAGCTAAGCACATTGAAAGACTGTGATGAAGAAATTTCATAAAGGAGAGAACAGTCGGAAGTGAGTGGATCCACTATAAAATTATCTCTCCAGAGGATACCAATACTTTAATGCTTACTTAAGGTTAGGAGCATATTATACATCAAGCTGTGGTCCTCAGAGAAAAGTTCCTGTGAACAAGAAATGCTTTTAAGAAATGCTTCAGTAATTATAAAAAGAGAGTTAAACTAAACTTGGTAATATACAGTACTAATGGGTTCAGGGTATCCACCATTCAAAACATCTATAGAGCATGAAGTGGTGAACACTGACTGTTGGATTAAAGGCCATGTAAGCTTGTACTCATTAAATCGACTCACTGGTTTGACTTCATGTGAGCAAAACGTGATAGAGTTCATAAAAACTCTCCAGCTACTCAGTTCACATGTTATATTATGAGCAAAACTTTACATAAGGGCTAAATCCAAATACAACATAATCTTGACAAACTAATTTTTCCAATATTTCTTAAGTAAAAATTGTCATTGAAGTTGAGCTGTCAGAGCAAGCTTTGCAACCAACACCACATTTCTTGTGTGTGTTTTCCCCACAAGACTAAACTTCTGAGGCCTCTTAAAAGCAGCCTCAATCCATCACTCCATCCAGCAACTATCAATCTTCAAACTTCTATATTTCAGTCGATTTTCTGAGGCCATCACAATACAGAAACAGACCTAATTAAAGTTGTTAATGCTATCAGGTTAAGATGCCAGGAAATGATCTGTGTTGATAGGACTCGATCTGAGTGCAGCTTTGACACAACTAATCACCACATTCTTGGAAAGAGACTGAAGGAGAACATTTGTTTGGAACTAAAGTACTGTTCCTGGTTTTTAGCAACTAGTAAATCCAAAAGTCAAAAAGTAACTTATAAAAGTTACTTTTGATTATTTTGATATCACTAACTGGATGTTAGTCACTGGGTGACACAGACAGACTAGTGCATACTGTTATATTCAGCCATTTGCCCAGAATAAGCTACAAACCAGCAATAATTTATTTAGAGCTTCGCTGCTAACTAGAATAAAAAGAAAACACATGTATTTAAGCATGGATCTTTATGTTGTCTTAAAGTGCAGGACTTAAAGTTAAACTATTAGCTTTTATGCTCTTAACCAATCAAACATTCTGCCTTTGCTTTTCTTCATGTTCTATCTCTGTCGTGTTTTCTTTTTCATTTCATTTTATTTTATTAGGTGTTCAACTTTTCCAGGTGTATTGGCTTTATAAATAAAGCATGATTATCTTCAAAGAATTAGAGCTTTTCCCCACTGAAAAAAAGGTTTTGCACTCCATACTCCCTGTGATGGTGCTTACTGACAGTTACTGTATTTGCAGCAAGTCCTCCAACTTGAATGACCATATACTGTACATTGTAGGTCCCTTTCATATGACAAGACACTTTTTTTTGGTGAAGGATTTCAAACAAATAAATGACATTAAAGGTCGTCAATGATATTATTATCTATTATATTTATATATTACAAACTCTTTGTACTATAGTCATTTAGATAGAGGGCTTTGTTTAATGTTCAAAATTCAAATGGAGTAAATGACTCATATCATTTGTATTGTTGCCTTCAAAAATTGTGATGTGACAGAATCCGTATTCGGAGTTTTGCTTCAAGGGTGATGTTAAAGTTGAAGCCACTTATAAAGATGCCGAGAGGCCAGTTTTAAACACCTGTCAGATTATCGTTGTAGACCTTTATATAATTTACTACAGTATGTAGTTGGTTCCGTTTGCTACAGCAAAAATGGGGAGTCGAACATAATTATTGTTTATAAGTACTGACACCAAAAAGGCCTTAAAAAAGGTGTTCTGTAAAAATCTAATTTGAATTTACTAGTCTTTAAAACGACTAAAAATAACACGTATCATGGCTGAGCCTTGCAGGGACAGGGGTAGAAAATTTGGGCTGCTTGACAACAGCTCAACAACAGCTCTGACACTTTAACTATCTACAATCCGAGGGCCTCTGTCAAGCTCTGGGTCCCTTGAATCACTCAGGCTTTTCCTCCTCAAAGAGTACGCCTGGCAGCCTGCCAGTGGTAAACCATTAGTGTGAATCCCGTTGATTCTTGACACCAAAATTGCACTATGCTGACTACTCAATTGTGATTGTTACAGAAACATCCCCTACAGTGCCTGTCCACCCAGTACATGATAGGTCACCCAAATTCCAAGCTTGCGCAAGTGGGAAAAACACCTGTGTTCAACAATGCCACTTTGATAATCCACAGGCCAACCACTAAAAAAAGCTGCAGAGCCTTCAATGCCATACTTATTGTTAGTGGATCAGCTCTGGGCTTTTCATGTTTTGAGCTGCAGTCATGTAACATTTTCTGGTGGGATATGTCTATGTCTGATATGTTCGCTAATAATCGTTGGTTTCAATTCATTTAAAATTTTAACATGTAAAGATTTAAATGATGACACCACTACATACTCGAATGCAGTAGTGGGGAAACTATTAATGTAACACAATAATTTTAACAGCAATTAACCACATGACACTTGAGAAGTCACTTGAGTTGCCTCCTCCTTTAAGGGACATAGTCCTGTTTATCCTGGCTACTCATAGATACAAGTAGATACTCATGGATATCCCTGTATTTATATGGTATGCTGTTACCATGTAACCTTAAAACCATTGAATAATCAAGAAAACAAGTGACGCCAGCTTGGACAACACAGTCTTTGCCTTTGCTGATTCATCCCAAAAGAGCTGTGATTGACACATCAGGTTTGCACTGCGCCCACTGTGGACAACACATACGTTTCACGGTTGGACAGCACCCAAACTTAAAGCAGATTTTATCAGCTGCTGATTTGCATCTCGCTCCCAATGGGAATTTAGGATATTGACTTTGAATTGCTGGAAATAAACATGCTGACATTTGCATTTGTACCTACAAAATCCTTCATCAACCTATTCATCCTGTCGTCTTTATGCTTGTGAGTCGTGCAGAGATACAAATGCAGACAAACACATGCATTGCAGCTGTGTCAGGGTTGTAGTTGGATCATATGGAGGTCTGTGATTTTCATCATGTCCTGTTACACTTGACAGCTATTGTCACCATGCCATTATCCACACTGACCAATAGAATTAATGTACCTACTTGTTCTCCAACCCTGTGTGTCTGCATTATCTCCTATGCATTACTCAGAGATAATTTCCAATGCCTGTGGTGTGATGGGTCCTTAGTATCCCTCTCCACTGATCATCAAACAAGCCTCCAGCTGTGGCCTCTGAACGCTGCCTATACCACCTCCCTATCATCCTTCTCACACAAAACTGAGAGGAAAGGAGATTGTATATATAGACAGGAAAAGAAGGAGTGATCAAAAGGAACAGAGGGAGAGAGTTATCGCTTCGATTGTACAACGTTTCTTTTCTCCGGTAGCACTGGGGAGATTTCATTGAAAGGCTGTTGCAGTCTATCGATTGGCCCTCAGGGATAGATACTATGAAGCCAAGGATGGAGAGAGAGTGAGAGAGAGAGAGGTGGAGGAATTCATGCAGGGAGAGGAACACAGAGGCAAAATAGCATTTAGTATTGTTACAAGAAAATAAGAGTGAGATAAAGAACAGTGAGGAACAACAGGGGAGCGATCTATCCATCCATCCATCCATCATCTTATCCGCTTATCCTGTTGAGGGTCGAAGAGGGGGCTGGAGCCTATCGCAGCTGTCATTGGGCAAGAGGTGGGGTACACACAGGACAGGTCACCAGTCTCAGGGACAACACAAAGAGAAACACAGACATTCACACATAACCTCACATACAAGCTTTTAGCTGCTGGGCGGAAATCCCTGCACAAAAAAGCCCCATTTGGCAGGTGGATTTGAACCAGGGACCTTCTAGGTGTGAGATGGCAGCCACCAGTGCTGTTACAGAGATCTAACACTCACAACATGTAGTGTCTGTTGATTTTCTTTCTGCTGTGCTGTGCTTATCTCTGCTGGTCAACTAGTTCAGCAGCCGTGAGCTGTGGTTGTAGATCCATGTCTGTGAGGGAAGAACAGAAGAAAGAGACACAGAGAACAAAGAAGAGGAGACTGTTCACAACCTCGATGTTTTGCATGAAGAAACACACAAGGAAAAATGTTAATTCACAATACAAAATAACGTCACTTTAGGTTCTAACCAATTTAAATATCTGGTCATATGGATGAACACTTATAAATGTTGATCAACTATAGAAACATATTTTTCCATCCATACAACCATTTGCATTTACATCCTAGCCTTGAGGCAGCAGCTCTAACCATTCCACTGTTGTGCTGCCCCTTATTAAATATGGTATATTTTTAAAATAAAATACCTTAGTAAAGTTTTGAATGCATTAAAAGATCTGATCATTTCAACCACTTCAGCCACTTGTAAAGGTTTTGTTACTGTTTGAGGTCTGCTGACCTGCTGAAAAACAAGAGCATCAGCAGAGTTACAAAAGCAGTTAAAGCAGCCACAAAACACAAAGACAGTCACAAAGACTGCTGCTCAAGACTAGAGGACACAACCACAGGCTCCCCTGAGCTCCGCGCCTGTCAGCCATACAGTATGCACGATGAGTTCAACCACGCCTCTGGCTCCCCCAGCATAGCAGTAGAGCCTTGGTTCCATCCAGGGTGAGTGCACGCACCAGGGGAACCACATTGATCCTCCAGGGTCATATTTATGATGGATGACTCCTGGGGGACAAGAGATGGCTGAACTGTTCCATTTCCATACGGTATCTCCCTTTGTCTTTGTGGTTTACACTTCAGGAAAAAAAAAAAACAGACAAACACAGAGAAAGTGTGCACACATACAGTTAGGCTCTGACCTTTTCCATGATCACACACCTAAATGACCATGTTTCTGATGAGCGGTTTCCCATTGGACAGGGTGGAGGGGAAAAGAGGTTAGATGTGGTGATGAAATACAATTGTCCCCTGATAGATTGGGGACAAGGCTCCTAATCGCTCTTGATGTCATGTGTATGACCTCCCAGGATACAGAGCACAGATTCATCACCCGTGGCTCTCCTCTTATTCTTCACCAAGTGAATCACTGGTCATGATGTACTGTACAGATGTGCCATAAATAGTGCCTTTCACCTGATGAAATCTTCCATCAACCACTATTCTTAGGCTACTGTAACCTGAAGCTCTGCTGATGCAGTGACCCCATTATTGCCGTATGAATATAGAACTGCCTCAGCTTACTTTACAACATGTGATTTATCACAACCGTAACTTGCTAATAATACATAGCACTGAGAGAAAAGACCCCGACGAAGGCCATAAGTCGAAACACTTTGTTTTAGCAAAAGAGCTGATCTTTATGCTGCAAGTGTTGCTGTAGACCTTTTTATTTTTTTAAGGAATATGGAAGGAGATGCAAACAGTGAGATCAGGTGTGAGTTTGCATTAAAAAATCAAGCAATCATCATTCCTAAGGTGTAATGTATCAGACCTATATCTGACCTTATGTGATCCAATGCAACAACTACTAACACAGAATTTATGCAGTGTTTTATTAAGACATATTTTTTATCCTAAAAATGACCTGCCCAGACTGCAATCCATCCACCACTATACAACACAGTTTTTGTAATGTTCGTGCAGGCTGCCTTTTCTTCTTTTACAAGTTCTTTACTTTTACTTTTATTTTAATGGAAAATCATTTACTTTTCTTGTCCAACTCTAAGCTGCAGTGTAGTCTTGCTTTGCCACAATGGTTGCTTGGGTCACACTGCCCTTTTCTTTTCACCCTTTTTATAGTGAGACCAAAATGTCCTCTAAAAAGTAATCTAGGCCTCATAAATAAAAGTCATTCAAGAACAAATAGTGGGTGAGATGCTATAATATATAAATTAGTACTGTATGTGTATTTCATGTGTGAATGGTTACGTTTTATTTCCAAACAGTGAAAATCATGTTTTAAAAATTGTTTTAATTCAGATTTTTCACTTCCACGAGACAGACTCTATAATAAATGTCTAGAAAATCCCTAGAAGTCCTTCGAAAATCTTAGGGAACGGGATTAACGGGGTTTGGGAGGTAAACCCTCCATTACATCCTTTGTTGTTGTGTTTATGCCCCAGTGATCCCATTCCTTTGGAGTTCATCTGTATGCAGCCTGCCTGCCTGGGTTGTGCATGGCCAGTGCTGTACTCAGTGTATCTATTGCAATGCTCTGTGTAGTGTGACTGTTGCTTGTGTATCATCTATCAGGGGATAGCATAACCTTGCTTGAAAATCGTATTGCACTGAATCAGAATTCAATTCCAGATTCCTCCAAGAAAATATCATAATAATACATCTCCCCTGGATTGTACTTGGGCCACTGTCATACTGCTTCCTGACTCATTGCCTGCACTGTAATTTCTCAATAACATCTTTGGGAGAGACATGATGAAACATTCAGTGAATGAATTTCATTGGCTGCAAGGGAGAAAAGACACGTGAGGTGTAATTTTAAATGCATAAAATCCAAAGGGTCTTACATATATTGTTCAAGTTGTTATGAATATGAAACACCATGGCCATGTTTCCTATTACTGTATTATTCATACATCATAGAGATTCCACTGTGAGCTTAAAAATGAAAGCATTGCAGTGTTACTTTTTTCACCAATGTGCTGCACATTTAAAATGCTTTTTGATCGTACGACAGTGCCAGTCTTCATCTTTGACGTACTTCACTGTTGAATAGATCTAATGAGACTGGAACTAAATGACAATCGGGAAATTTCATAATGGATTACTGCACCATATACAATACAGTGGTTTCACACTTTCCCTGATTAGTCTTACAAATTTAACACTTGTGAAGCTCTTTCCAAACATCACTGCAGGAGACATACAAGAGACAGTCCCAGTGCTCTCCACAGTTACAGCTACTGCTCATCTGCTAAACAAACTTTGTTCAGCAATAACTGAATTACAGAGGATACTAAGTCTGATGACATGACAAATATATATATTGAAATTGTGATAAGAGACATTTAGCATTTGGTTCGACCGGAAATTAAGTTTATTTAAAGGTTTTATAGCATGTTAATGTGCCTCAAATGTTATCCCACTATTCAATAGCTGTTGGTATCAACACCAAAACTATTGGCCGGTTACCTGCAGCACATGCTAGCAGACTCAGCGGGTCATTACCAAGGGATAATATGGGAACGATTATGGGCTGGGTTAAAATACATTAACTAAGAATACCACACCAAAGTGGTGTCTCCCATTTGTGTTTTGCCACCCATCCGCACTGACCCCCTCCCTACAAAGACAAAGCTGAATAGAAATTGCTAAGATTCAGGACCTGGGTTCTCTATGGTTTAGGTTTATGCCAATGAATGTCTTTAGTTAGGGAATGATTGTTGTCTTAAGTCTCACTTTAGACAGATGAGAATTGAAACCTATTCCTGGTTGCTCAGAATAGAAGGGCATTTATTAGTATTTGAACATTATACATAATATTTAGTGTTACTGTTTGGCTTCTGTGGAATTTACTTTTTCAATTTGTCTGACTGCCAAATAATGATAATGCTGTTAAGGATCTCGCTGTGGTTCAAGAAAAAAACATCATTGAAATGCTACATAAACAACAGAAAAAATTACCAGTACCAGGCATTACCAGTATGAGTATGCATATATTGAAAAACTGCTTCTAACACGAGCCTTAATCTGAAGGGTTTTTTTTTCTTTTTTTCTGTGTACTGGCTGTAATTTATCTATTCATCTGTAGATCTCCACACACTAAATAAATCAGACCTCACCACCATTAAGTAATCACATTCTCTGTATGGAACCTTTATAAATTTGATGTAGATTTAATGGATTAATGGCACTTTGAGCAAAGGTGCATTTCTAATAATCGGAAGAGATATTAGGATATTAATGAATTAAGGAAGTATCTGTAGCCGTTAGAATGGAGAGTAGTGTCAATATGAGTACTAATAAGTACCCTCATCTATAAGTGAGCTTTGTCCCAATCCTATACAACAAAACAATACCCGTCCCTTCTTATGCTGCACTAATCTCTGTTCAGCACCAAGTTGGTCCTCTGTGATGTGAAACCTGGTCTCATCTTAGGATCCATTTTCCATCAACCACCGACGTCCAAAGTCATTGGTGCAGGTCTCTGAACGTCTGTTTGTCTTCATCGATAGCAACATATGACATTCTTCTCATTGGCAACAATGCCTTTTTTAGTATCTTCCCCAGTTTAATCAATAGAGTCACACACATTGACATGTGGTGGATTGTTTTAGATTCAAAGACGCCTATTGGGTGCGTGATCTACAGCCCCACAGTATACTGATATTTCATATAAACAAAGCCCTTGCATGATGTGAGAGTGAATTTGTATTGTGTATGTTGGACTGTATAGCCCTCTTCTTTTGCAATTGAATAAGTCTATTGTACCCTCAGCATATACAGTGAAGCTCTATTAATAGTAGACAGTATGGGACAAGATGGGGTTGACTTGAACTACATACCATATATAGCATACACAGGTTTTAGATACGCAGACAATCCATCTTTTAATTTCAGTTGTTGACATAAAATAACGTAGAGAATATTACAGTAAAGAGAAACCAATTTTCTCTTTGCCCTTCTTTGAAAGATTGCATGCATGTTGGTTTGGATGTCATATTCATCTCCCTAATAAACAGTAGATATGTTTTCTTTCTTCCGTCCTCAAGCATCATGAACATTTTACGGAAGATAGTATCCAAGTTATTACTCGCTTCCAAATACAACAAACGGTCTCAATTGAGTTTACACCTACATTTGTGTCTCCTCGCTGTCCAGTCATGACCCTACTATGATCGAGCCCTTTAGAAAAGCCAACTTACTCTTCAACTTCTGTAGTGGTTGTAAAAGCTCTCATCATATTGTGTTGTGTGATTGCAAGTGCTCATTTTTCCCTCTTGCTCATTTTGATGTCCCTTTTGTATTTGTTCCACAGTAGAGCACTGCAATGCCATTTTCCAGCTGACTCCACTCAAATGTTATGACAGCAGAGGTAAATCAAGGTCTCGACTTGTGAGGCTAATTGTGGGCAGAATCTTGCCCGGTCCCAGTTTCCTGGCTGTCCACCTTGTAAGGCACAAAAAGAGTTCAGTGTGCGACTATCTCACCACTGAATTAGAGTGGAAACCTTGCTACAGGAGATTGTTTTCCCAGATACATGTTCTTCATCTGTATTTTTAGAACCTATTACAAGAACTGATGGGAAAAATTGCAAGTTTCAAAGAAACAACTCCAAGCCTACAGTAATCGAGTCCCTAACCTAACCTAATCCTTAATTTACTATCTAGGTGAAGATTGGGATTATCAAAATTGTTATTTCATACAGGGATTTATAATATCACATTACATACATTCAGTACCATTCATAAAGAAATAAACATACCCAGTGTGTTGTTAGGATATAAGTACCATTGAATGTAAACAGTGTTTTGATAAAAAAAGAAAAAAGAAAAGAAAAAAATATACACTCAAATTCAAGAGCTATGTTCTATTTATATCTGAATTCTATGTAAAACACTAGGTTTCTTGCAAATCTAAACTCTTGTGTATTTTTGAATCAATAACTCGATACTCTCCCCAGCATGGTATAACATTTATTCCTATTAGGCTCATGTAAAGCTCTGCCTGCAGCTAAACTAAATATCCGCAATGGCGGCAAAGTGTGTAAAGTCGGTCTTTCACTTTTTCCCTGCATGTTGCATAAAGCTGAGGCAGCACTGTTTGTGAAAAATGTTTCTGACAGGGGAAGTTATGCCCAGAGTCAACCACTTCCATTGGCCTTTGAAAAATATCATTTTCTACAGTTTTAACTGGCATAATGTGTATACATGAATAATTCTCAGGTACTCACTAAAACACAGGATGCTGCTGGGGTTCAAAAAAACTTTACCACGAGGGGCTCTTTTTGAGCTCGAGTGTAAGTGCTCACATTCTGGGAGTACACGCTTTGCTTTTGTATAAACGGAGCCAGATATAGAAAAGCGGGGTGCTAACATTACCTTTTCAAATGGTGGAAAAGGTTTGTCGTGTTCCCTGTCTTTTTCTGCAGTGTTTATGGCTCTGCTGTAGTCAGCAGCTTTAGATATCCAAACCATTGCCAAATCACAGATGTGTCAGTTCAATTATTGTGTGTGGACGTCTGGTTCTCTTCAAAACAGCATTGTGAACACATTTTGTCCATTTCCTGCTAATTTAAAGCGTTGTTTAGGGTCAGAATTAGAATTAGGTTATGGTGAAGGCTACAAAAAAAGCAGCGTGTGTGTCTGCGTCTGTGCCTTTGTTCAGGGTAATTGTGCAGATGGTTGAACCAAATAAAAAAATATGACTTTTAGTCAACAATTTATCCTTGTTATTACACAGAGACTTGACAAATGACAAAAATTTTATTTAGGAGTATTATAGAAACATAACACATTTCAGTTACCTCATTTCTCAGTTATGAGAATATTAAGACAGAAATACAGTTCCTACAGCGCAGTACACAGACAATAAAATTTCGGGCTATAAACCTTTGAAACCAGTTACTTCATGAGTATAATTCATAGTTTGTCTTGAAAGTATTTTGTCGCAAGATAGTAACCTTCCCAAACCTGCCCTCACTCTATGACTCACTTCTGCAAAGACCCAGTCAAGAGGGAATCTCTGGTTTCCAACCCAGAGATGGTGTCAAATGACACAACTAACAGCACACTTTGAGGAATCTTGATAGAAACCAAGTCATATAACTCAGTATGACCTTGGTTCCCACAAAGTACGACCTCATCTCTTGAATGTAACAAAATCTTATCTTGGTGCCTTTAAAGTAAGAAAAGGAGTGATTTCTAAGTAGGTTGATCTGTTGTTGCTATACCAGCAAAGAGCATGAAAGACTGCCCATTGACTGCGTTAATTTAATTTTGTATATAGAGAATCAATAGCAGCACAAACAAATACGCTGTCATTTGGTGCCTCTAATTGGCTTCCCATTAGTATGATTATTCTTTTTAAATGAGCTGTCTGTATTTGGTTTAGGCAATATGTCAAATTAAAATCAGTCAAGCCAAGTCCAAACATTTTAAATGAGCCTTCTCACTCCCCTTTAAAATATCTGTCAAACTGGAAAAAAGAACGTGTCAAAGTTAAACTCAGAGCTAACTAGGTTTTCATGTGAAACACAAAAAAGAGTGGATAAGTTCCTCTGCTGAGGTACTTTAGCAGGGCCCTGCTTAAATGCTCAAAGGATGTGCTCCCTGAGGAATATGTATATGTACAAAGTAGAGGTAAATAAATAATGAAGAGATGAATGGAGGGCTAAGCAGACAGCTGATGAGGCTGATCATAGGAAGGGGGTGAGACTGGTCCTCTCTGACGCTGTCAGCAGGGTGTGAGGGTTAGTGGTGATTAAAACCGCTTTCCTCTTACCCGTCAGTAAACACACACACACACACACACACACACACACACTCATGACGCTATCACTGCAAACTGACTCACAAACAAACAACTT
This sequence comes from Channa argus, assembly GCF_033026475.1. Taxonomy (NCBI): domain Eukaryota; kingdom Metazoa; phylum Chordata; class Actinopteri; order Anabantiformes; family Channidae; genus Channa; species Channa argus. Next base: position 8,651,102 of record NC_090209.1, read on the forward strand.
AAGCCTCTGTGATGTGCAAAACAGATGATTTCTTTTTTCACTCAACTCAGACAGAGTCATTTGACTAGCTCGGCATTTCTCTGTGTCTATATGCTGACACTGACAGCTTCTGCAAGTATATAATCAAATAACAGAAAAATAATTATAGTCTTTCCATCCCTCACTAAGCCAGTCAATAAGTTATAGGCAATAGGTTAGTTGACCATTCAGATGCAAAGGAATAGAGGTAATTTTTTTTCCTTTTCTGATTTTGCCCTATTTTATGTCTTCACAGTATTGTTCCATCATCGTGTTTTTAGGGCGTGATATAGCCAAGCTTGGAAGGCACTATATCCTAATGATCATAAGAGAATGCATGTAAATCTGAGTATAAATGAAAGGACAGTTAACAATCGCTGTATTCATAGATAAAAAGAAAGTTAAGAACATTGATCTGTTCATGTGATTTCAAGGAAGAGAGATCCCTTTACAGTATGTGCTTAAATGTCCAATTACAAACTTTATTATTTATTATATTTATTATATACTTCATTATTATTTTTAAATCAAATGAACATTTAGTTTTCTTCCTGCTACCTGGAAATGTGTTATTACACCTGTCATGGAAGGGAGTTAAAGCTATATATAGAACATCTTTACTTAAATCAGAGAGCTAGAGGCAGCTTTAAATTGACTTCCAGCCTTCAGTATAATCACACAATTGGTTGTTTGGACGTTTTTGAATGATGCTCAAAAGGTGTTTTTTGAAAAAGGGCTACAACAATATTCTATTTAGTGCGAGCAAATTCTACAGAAATGCAATGAAACTGATATATTACAGTGTATATAATACACTGTGTATATAATACACTGTAATATATTACTATGTAATATTAAAATACAAATATGAATCCACACAGAAAAACAACATGGCATATTTAACAAAAAAAAGACAAAACAACTCCCTCCCAACATGATGATGGAACAATAATGTGAAGACATAAAATAGGGCAAAATCAGAAAAGGGAAAAAAATTACCTTTGTTCTTTTGCATTGTTCCTTTGTTCCAATGCTTCCAGCTCACAGCATTAAATGTGTTAATGGCAAATACTACAAAAAATGTGTATACTGTGAATAACAGGCTACAAGCAGCTGAAATAGTACTGTTGAGCATATTTTTTAAAACATTGAATTGCAAAAACTCTAATATGGAAGGGTGAAGCAGTACTGTGGGAGGAGGAGGTAGAATGCCAAACAAACAAAGGAAAATACTTAAGAGGACAACAAAAGCGGCGGAAGGTGGAAACAAAGCAAAGAGTGGCAGATAATGACAGATGAAGAAGAGGAAGAGGAAAGATATTGCAGAGCTGAGAGACAAAAAGCGTAAAGGTTCAGAAAGGGAGACAACAGAAGACAGATAGGAAAGACAGGTAGAGATGAGAAGGGAAAACAAAGATAAAGAGCTTTGATTAGGGTTTATTGGCCTCCCAACCATCCTCTTCCCTCTCCCCTCATTCCATTTCTTTGAGCTGCTGTTGTAGCATGAGACAAAGTCTGGAAGGTATTAATTGCCTCTTGTCACATGAAAGAAATGTGCCACGAAAAAAACTACACTAAACCCTCCTGCCGTGACATCAGTGCCATTAACAACTCAGCACCAGCTACTTTATGTGTGCATTTCATTCTATAGCAGGTCAAACCTCTCATTTATTCTTTAACCAGGTTAATATTCTAAATGAAGCAGCATTTAAAATAACAAAAAAGTGGCGATATCACTTAAGTTTTGACTTGAGTTCAGCTTTCCCAGTTTACAGTTGCACACTTGCTGTTTTTTCATGTTGTCTGATATATATACAACAAATGTAAAAGCTCCTCTTCACAATTTTGTCTTACATGTGGAATCTATCCATGAACACACAACCCACAAAGCCACGAGAGTAGTGTAAAAATCCTCCCTCTTGCCACATTAACCCTCTGTAGTAACAGCAGCTTGTGTGATGAGAAAGTAATTATTTACTGTATATACGCCATCCTATAGCCAAAGAGTAAGGCTGCTGTATCGACAAACATGCACATATGGTAGAGCCACACCTTCAGGGAGATATGTATGTTTTCATTTGGAAAGAATTTAGCTCAAGCTCTAATGAAATATTCACCAATCGATCCCCCTGCGGCTGCACCAAGCTCAGCATATGGTCATTGTTCCGCTCCCTCCTCACTCATACTGTGGAGCTTACTTGCTTGAGCTGTAAATCCATTCATATGGTGGGAAGAGACACTGGGGGCATTCATGATCTACTGTCTTTGGTTGTATACGTTTGTCTGTGCTTATTTTGCCCATTTCTCATCTGTCAAAGTTCAAGCATGCTCCTCAGAGCTCCACAGAGGCCTTCTGAAGAACCTTTTCAGTTGACAAAGGTCTGAACATATCGTCAAAGCTCGTTGCTGATTCTTTGTCTGAATTGTACAGTCAAAGGTTTTCAGGCGGTGGGGAGACTGATTGTGCTGATCCTTTATATCCTTGAGCTTTTTCTAGAATTGCATTTCATTTTCTTCCCCTTCGTGATATAAAGTCATGATATAAAGACGCCCTGTGACACCCTTAGTCCAGTTGGAAATGTAATAAAGGGTGATCCCGTCAGCCCCAGATTACTGACCTGCCAATAAATCTAACATTATGGCTCAGCTTAAACACTCGGCTCCCTTTACAGTTTAATCATCCATTACAGGAATATTCAGAACATGAAATATTAATCATACTATTTACACTGCTTAACCAACTACGGTATTATGATATACTGTCCAACACCTTATTGTCCCCATGGGTGCTCTCTAAACCCATTACATCCACAACACATTTTATTATGCCAAACATACTCAGCTGTTGTGTATGTTCTAAGAATATTGGTCACTTATCATTCACATACGGTATATCCCAATGCTAGTACAGACAGCTCTTAGTGCTTATAAGCTTACAGTAATATTTCTGTAAAAACAGTCCCACAGTAATGTCATCCTACAAGGCAGCAGCATCTCAATTAGCCGACCGTGTTCCTCTTTATCTAGATTGACAGGACACATCTGTGAACGGGACTGGATGGCTCCAAGCAAGAGGAAACCATGTGTAAAAATTTCAGCAGGTACACGAGTATACGAAGCATCAGGACAGTAGGATGAAGGGCTTCGAAGAGAGGACTACATACATAGAAGACTGGTATAAATGTCCCACTCAGGTCCAATAAGGTTACAGTTTGTATCGTGTAGGGAGCAATACTCTGTAAATTGTACATTTTCAACATGTAAATTTTTTTTGTGTGAAAGTTGTATTTGGAAAGTTCATAATCTAGTTATGTAATTAGTGCAATACATTAACCTCATAGTGTCAAAACATCACATTTTTGTCTAATAACCAGCAGCTTCAAGTGGCAGGATTTCTGCATCCAGATGCATGAAGCTGTGTGTAGAATCATGATAAAAACTCTGTACAAACTAAAACAGACAACTGTCAGATTAATAAAAGTTGCACAGAACTGTGAAGCTTTTGTGAAACTGTTTCATTACATAACAGTGTGCAATAATTAACACACAGAAATCTGTTTTCACTGAGTGATTATTTATCTGCCTCTACATGTCCTCACCAAACCACTTCACCTGCTCAAGGCACCGTCTTGTTTCCCCAAGACCCCACCTGGTGATCTGCACATCTCCTCCAGTAACATTTGTATCATTCAACTCCAGCTGCTAAGATTTCATGTTTCATAGGACAAATCGGTCCTTTACGCCTTGGCTTTGCTGAGCACTGACTTCGGCTGCACCAATGTACTTCTATGTGGGGTTTTCAGTGCTACGTCTCGGACAAAGGGTCTCATTTATGTCAAACCAAAGTCATAAACAGGCCACCCAGTATAATCGTGTGGTTCCTTGATGTGTTTTCAATCGTTTACAATCCATAGCTCTGTATATATATAATAGTTAATATCAGCACTGATATAGTGGATCGATATCACACACGTCACAGATATTGAAAAAATTACATATCATATAATATATAACCTAGCAGAGCCTTTTTTCGTGCACACTCATGGTTGTTTGACCTATACTTGATGACACAACATGCTGTATAGTATTAATGATGAGTTATTTCATACATCACAGCAGGTGTTTGTTTACAGTTGTATTTGTATGCCTATGATTTTGTGATGAGTGGGTGCTTATGCATTCACTCAGTGCATGAAAATTGTTATTGTGTTCCCCGTCATTGCCTCCAGCTGCTCCCAAACAACACAAACAAAACGCTGTGTGGCCCTCCCTGCCTCCCTATTCAGACACAAACATCGGTCCCCTCTGGGCAATAGACACAGTGCTCATTCATTAACAGAGATATCAAGGCGAAAACAAGCATGACCCCAAGGAATCATGGAAGGAGAAAATAAGAGGATGAAGTGTTTAGCTGTATCCTCCTCCACCTCTTTTCTCGAGTGGTCCTAATTATCTAGTGTCTGATGTCTCTCTCATCTCGCTGTCTGTTCCCAGCTACAGTAGGCTCTCTGTGGGATGAGGAAGTAATACCAGAGCCAGGCTGACCAGGACGCTGTGCTGCTGTGCCGTAGTCTTCCTGCTCCTCTGCTGGCATGGTAATGCTCATTAAAGAGGACACCAGAGGGATCAGCCCTCATCTCCTGCCCTACATTTCCACTCTCACTTTCACACGACCCGGTGAGGAATGGCCTGTTGAAACTCCACATATTTCCCTCCAGCACCACCTGTCCACACATCACGGCCCTACAGTCCCTGCTCTTTACCGGGAGCACTGTGACTACTGAGGTGATAACGCGTGGTGCAGCAATGCCCGTTTCTTCTTTGTCTTCCTTCATCTAGAGGATTTTGGTGTCCTTTACATTCCCACTTCGGCTGTGGAGAAAAAAATGCACATGTTCATGACTGATCAGCCAGTACTTTGACAAAAGTTTAAAACTTTGTTAGTAGTTTTTACTATTGATGTTGGCAGTTTTGAAGTATGGCAGGCAAGCGATACGAAACAGACACAGGCGAGTTTGAGAGCGTGATTGGATAATGAACCACGGACAGAGCTTTTAAGAGAACTCATCAAAAGCAGACAACCGCTTGCAAGGCCAGCCACCGATGTAGCTAATAATTTACCAGTATAGATTTTCACAAAAACAGTGGCCTGGTTTGGACTTTTCAGTGCTATCCCTCAAGATCATTTACCAGCATTCCCTCTGTTTATTTCACTTCATTCAGCAGCCTATATGCCCTGACCTGTCTCCTCCAATTAGCCTAATTGGAGGAATAATTCCTCATCTGTCAAACACAGTACTCTTTTAACTTTTGGGTCACACTGATGTTAACCCGCACCTTGACACATTGACACAAGAAGCCAGCCAGCAGAATATAAATGTAAAAAGTTTGATGTAGTACAGTCTTGTTTTTCATGCGTAATAGCACAGAGAAGTTTGTGTCACATGGTTTGTCTCTGGGGAGATAACATACCCTCTTGCCTTCTGAACTGTTTGGATGACACCCCATTGAATTCTTTTTCCTATGTTGTATTTTCTAATACATGGGCAGCCAATAATGTGGGTGTGCTTGGCCATGAATTATAGATCTGTTGTTGGCACAGGGTGTGGGGATATGAACTGTGCATGCCGGGGCCAGATAAGGCCAGATTTATACCTTTAGCTGCCAGGCACAGACTCAGGGAGCCAGCTCACAAATTAAATGGAAATTGAGTTTGAGGGGGCTAATAAAACAGCCGTAGCACCCTCATACAACACCATGTCCTATTAGCATACAATGCAGGCATGATGGAAAAACATGCTGAAGGATTGATCAGCAATGTGACTCTCAGTCTTGTGTTGCTTTTAGTACATTTGTCTATGTATACAGTGGAGCCTGGATGTAGTTGGACGAAGCGACAGGGGAAAACGACTCGTTTCATGATTATGAAGACGAATTCTGTGTGACGACTCTGGGACTAAACATTTTAAACTTTTTAAAGTGATTAGTTGTGACTATTACACGAAAGACACCATATGTCAAACGTTTTGTTTAAGTCCTAAATAATTGAGAAGGGCTTGCTGCCACTATGACTCCTACTGCTATTGCTAATGCTGTTACCACTACTGGAATCATTTAGTTATCAAAAAAAAAAAAACAACAACCCCAAACCCTCCATTTTATAAATGTATTGTAAGAGTCTGGGTGACATGCAGAAGCTGACAGGTTCTCAGCGTGCAGACTGGAGGGATTTGTTATTTTGCAGAGTTGGTCAGGCATCAAAGGACGTCATAAGATAAAGCTTTATCAGTGATCTCACTCTGTCTCCTTCTGTGTCAGATAGAGCTCATCAGGCTTTCTCTTACCTCTTACCCACCATCTCGTATGTCACAAGTATATTTTAGCAGATGCACTAAAGTCAGTTCTGCCACTTGGTGACACTTAGGAGCAATTCTGCCTAATGTTCATATTTTTAGAACACTTGCACCTAAAAGTTCCTTTTTCTGACATGATATTAGCATTAAAGAGACATCAATCACATAACATCTGCATGCTACAGTGACTCTACATGTAACATCTCGGCTTCTTGTGTTCTACTTTCATTGTCAGCATGTGAGTTTACCTCGACTCTGTAGCCCATTGTTTTCCATTCCTTTATTCCATAATACATTTAGGTCAAATGTCCCTGCTCTGGCTGCACACAGATGCTTAAAAGGTGCAGGATTTCTGGATTTACCTCCAGAAACCTGATAGTGGGGTATTGATGTGCCTGACTGTCACACTGTGCAGTTGCTTGCAAAGCGTCTTTCTGGATGTTCAGTCTACACAAACCCAGCGTAGCCCAGCCATTCATTTCCTGGACAGAGATCTGAGGAAGCATAGGGTGCCCCTGGAGTTCTCAGCTTGGGCATATTTGTTGTTGTTGTTGTTAATTAATTACCTCCCTGAAGCCTGACTGGGCATCCCATGCTGAAATACCACCCAGTGCTGTGTTCTCATTTTTTGCTTCTCTCTGCTCTCTTTGCCCTCCTTTCCATGCCTGTGGATTCAAGTAGCATATCAAGCCTGGAGATGAGCTTCAGGGGACTGGGCTATACACACTTTGGAGTGTCATAGATAATGTATGGTGCTGTATCTAAGTTACTGTATGCACTGTACACCCACTGTAAATTTTTTTATAATCTTTGGAATCCATCCTGGGGTATAAATTATTAAACAAATATTAATCAAAGAGTGTTATAAAACTGACAAGATATATTCAAACTGAAATGATCAAACTAAACTGTCTTCTCTTGGGGTTAATGTCATAGTCCTATTTTGACAAAAATAACATGTAAATCTACAGGCATAGATGTTTATATGCATCGAATTCTAGCAAGAAATATGTTTTATTCGCTGACATCCGTTGGCTAAAACGTGGTTGTCTCCGAACAAACTCAACCACTGACAACCTTCAATGGATTTTTCTTCGCTTGTGCAGTTATAGAATAAACTAGAATGCCTTTATTGTCATTGTACCACAAAATATGAAAATGTATTTTTAGCAGTCTTTAAGTTTCAGGTGAATTTACACTTTTATGTTATGTTATTACACTTGTATGTTTTTAACAAGCATTTTTCCCGCTTAATTTCTGCATGATATTGCCAACAGGAAGACACATGAACACATGAACAACATAGGACACAGTTTAAACCTACTCCTGTTGTTGCATGTTTATGAACCTCTGAAGCTGACTCACTGATATCCATTCATTTTAACACTTACAGTGAATAAATCCCAACATTGTCTCCTAAATATTACATTGTTATATAAGGAAACAGTAAACAAAAATACATTTTGGAGGACATATACAACTAGCTCAAGCAAATTCCTTAATCTAGATTTAATCCGTAGAGCTGATTCTATTCTATTCTGTCATGTTTTCTATTACTATAAAGAGGATTATGGTAACAAATAATGTAAAGGGAAAATAGCAAACATATAGATACTAACCATTTCAGTAAAAAGTCTCCACACAGCATATATTTTCTATCAAGATTATCGGCCTTGCTGTACAAGATCAGTTCAGGTTACACATCCAAAGAACACCTTAAGCCAAAGGAAGAATCGATCAGACGCCAGCTTTTTAAATTAATTGATTTATTTAAATGAATTACTCTGCCTGTAGTGACTTTGACATAACACCACCTCTTCCTGTGAGCAAAGTGTGAATCAATTAATCACTGTAGGAAAAATGGTTTTCAGGCCTTAACATTTGGTTGTAATGATGGTATACTGAAGCCCATCATGCTGCTCATTTTTGTTATTCATCACAATCTCCGCTACAGGTAGAAGATCTGCTGCATGGCCAGCCATAAAGGGATGAAGGAACACTTACAGACAGTAATGTGCATCAGGCCAATGAGCCATTCATGGGCCTGGTGCCATCTCATTAGTCTTGCAATGACACCAGCAGAAGCATGCCTAACATCCCATTGTCTGTGGCAATCAGAGACAGGAAGGGCGACAGCTCAGGTTAAAGTTACAGATAAAATCCACACCAAACTTATCAAGATTTTCCATTACCTCCCCTCTGTAACCCCCCATGCCCACCCCCACCCCTTTCCTTTTTTCACTTGGTATATTCCTGGGGGATGCAATTTTTTAAAAAGCTGCCTTTTTGCTCTCATTTCTGGTGGCTTTTGAAAGCAGGGCACCGATTTTTGGCTATTACCATGATAATAGCTGAAAGTTCAGATTCTGACAATGAACCTTTAGTCAGTTTTAAATGGGGTCCCTAATGGTCATGGTTTTAAGTGAGCAGTCAGTCCACTAAATAGCAATACATATACTCACCCGTCACTTATCCTAATTCTGTCTGGTTGACTTCTACAACCCCTTCCTTAACAATAAGTGTAAGTGTCCCTCTAGGGCAGCAATATAATAGTCTAATATAATACTGATAGTCATGGAATAGAAAGGTATAAGGTGCATTAAAAACTCAAGTGTGCAGCAGTGTTATCGACATCAATTTTCATCATATAGTTTGAAGAGTTTGCTTCATAGATGTGGTAGATAAAAAAAATATAAAAAGAAAAAGAAAAGTGAATAGCTTTAATTGTTTTAGTTCAACTTTAATGTAACCCCTTCATATTAGAATGGCTGTCTAACCATATTACTAACTACATTAGGTCATGATGTTAAGAAATTCACTAAAGAAATATGTTAAGTGCAAGCATTTTTAAGGAAAATGTTTCACTGTGCTATTTATGTGCTAACTCCCCGTCCTGAAAGCTTGTGTCATGGACCAGATTTGCTGTAGTTGCCTTCTTTCTCTATCCTCTGATCATAGTTTCACAAATGCACGGCCCATAGTCTGCCTCACACACACACACTCTGTCACTCTTGTTCAGCTCCGTCCTCTGCTTATGATTACCACACGCCTATTTTGAGTTGATCACTTACCCACTTTTATATGAGGACACTTTCTGCAGCCACTTAGTGCTGGCAGGTTAACTTGTCACACCACTTTCTCTTATCTGTCTTTAGTTTCTTCCCTTGTTTATCACGGACATTCCCCTTTCATGTTCATGGTATCTCACCGGTGTCTGTCGACGATGTGAACCTATGCTGTGGTATTGTTAAGGTTTCACTGCCTCGCTTTCTTTGTGCACAAAAATAAATTAACTGTTTCCTCAGCATTTGGACTGTGTTCTACCCTGTGCTTTTTGTTTGTTTCTTTCTGTTATGTAACTGATGTTAGCCTTTGAGCATAGCTCTGATGTTTTTGTTATGATGTTATAATATCTTAGAGACCATGGGTCTAGGTCAGACTCCTGTCGGCTTCATTAGTTAATTTCTGTTTGATATTACTTTTTTTTTTAAAGATAAAGTTTCATAACACAGGGCCTAGCTAGCTGTTTCATTAAATGAGGAGGGTGCTGACTTTTGCACAACCACACAGAGTTTAATTAGCGAATAGTGTTTATTTTAATGGCCACACAGCTATATTATACACAGAAGCCAACTTATACAGTATATTATAATATTACAAAATGAATAATGGAGGTTGATACAAATCAACAAAGGGTTGGTGGAATGACTTTACCTTAGAGACAGATGTGGTCCTGATATGTCTATTCTCAGCACAGCAGCACCAACAACTGGCTATGCACTGCTTCACATGAATAAACATTCCACTTGTTTGCTCTTGTACTCCCATCTGTGCACCTGTGGTAAACCTCTCTTGCTACAGTGTCTTAATTACAATGCCTATGTGTGTTTTTATAATTGTAAGTATATATTTTACCTAAAGTTTGTCACAAATGTTTTTAGCAAATTAGGACCTAAAAGCGTGGGCACCAGATAAAGTTTGAAGATTTTTTTATTGTGAATGGTGTAATGAGAAGTTGTCTTAGGGTTTCTTTGGGCAGGTGAGGAGTCGACGGCTGGGGTTAAGCCAGAGTAATTGACAACAGAGGAAACTGATTACGAGGACAGGCAGGTCGGACATACCAGCCGGAGCTAGTGATCTGCTACTCAGAGAAAAGAGGCAGGAAAATAGAAAAATAGGAAGTGGTTAACAGACGTCTCATGATGTCCCACCAGGCTGGTTCAGGTGATACTAGGAAAAGAGAGACAAGTATGTCCCGAGTCTGGACCAAAAAGTGCTGGTCAGGCCCATAACCCTGCTAGTCCATAGGGTACTGGATGCCATCCTGAACATCCAGATCTCCTCAGGTGGTGCACTGTGTACTCGGGACCACAAATTGTGAAACAAGTGATGGGGATCTGGAGATAGTAATCAGTGGACTCTCCCAGACAAACGTGGAAAAACATGAAAGGTAGGAAACGTGAAAAAACATGAAAGGTAGAGTGGATGCAACGGAAACTCGGAAACCTCATGCACATAGCCACTATATTGAATAATTTGGTAGCAGAACAAATGGTTTAACAAAATAAGGGGCAAGTTTCCTACACACAACATCCAATGTCAGATCAGACGTTACTGGCCATACATTTTCCTCTTTGTTCAGGTGGCTTCTTTCATTTCTCAAGATCTGATATGTTTCTACACCTTGAATGAACTCAATCTTTGGTAAATTAAATTCATTACATACATGATTTGGAAAGGCACACACCTCTTTATAGAAGGCGTCACAGCCGACAATGCATACTGTATTAGAGATAAAGCCATAAGGTCAAAGGAACTGCCTGCTGAACACAGATCTGAGGAAGGCTACAAAAAATTCCGCTCCACAGCAGGTTCCCAAGAGCATAGTGGTCTCTATACATCTCAAATGTAGGAAGTTTGACATGATTAGGACTCTTCCAAGCGATGGTTGCCTAGCTAAACTGAGCATTTGGGGTAGAAGGGCCTTATTAAGAGAGGTGACAAAGAACCCAATGGTCACTCTGAGCTCCAGAGGTCCTTTGTGGAGATAGGACAAGCCCTCCACTAATTTGGTCTTTATGGCAGAGTGGCTAGTTGGAAACCTCTTATTAGTACAAAACACATAAAAAGCCCACTTGAAATTTGAAAAAAAAAAAAAAAAAGAAAACCAAAAGGACTCTCAGACTATAAAGAACAAGATTATCTGATCTGATAAGACCAACTGAAACAGAACATTGGCCTCAATCCTAAATGTTATGTCTTGAGGAAACCAGGCACCGCTCATTACCTGCATGGCAGAAAATTCCCCTTTCCAGGAGTGCAAACCTTATTGCACGCCTGAGTTTGGTGGGGTCCTTGTCAAGGTACCACCTAGGGACTCCATAGTTCTGCTGCGGGACTTCAAAATGCATGTGGGCAATGATAAAGAAACATTGAGAGGAATGATTGGGAGGAACAGCCTGCCTGATCTGAACCATAGTTGTGCTTTGATATTATGTGCTAGTCATGGGTTGGCCATAACAAGCATCATGTTTGATATAGTGTAACTTGTACCAGAATACTTTGGGCCTCAGGCCTCAATTGTGGTTGTATCATCAAATCTAAGCCCATATCTCCTGGACCCTCGAGTGAAGAGAGGAGTAGAGCTGTCAACTGATCTGTCAACCATCTGGTTGTAAATTGGATCAGGTGGTGGGGGAAACATAAAAGTGTAATAAGCGTGCGCTGGGAATTCCTGGATGAGGCCCCTCTCTGCTAGATCTTTAATTCCCACCTCCATAGAATTTATCCTGCATTCTAGGGGATGTGGGACATTGAATCTGAGTGGACACCAGGGCTAAAGGAGGCCATCAGGCTTAAAAAGAAGGCTCTTTGGGCATGGGCATCCAGAGGGAGATTGAAATCATTACTAGGGAGAGGGACATCTGAAGGGCCTCAGTAAATCTGCTAACACCACAATCCGACATTCTGGATAAACACAAGATAATGGATGGATGGATGGATGGAATTGTGATGGTTACCAGACATGGTAGCATGGGGTTATGGGTAGCAAAGGGGATCATTGAAAGCACTGAACTTAGTGGTAGTGGTTTGAACTCTGCATCGATAAATTCTGTGTCTGTTCGTAAATCCTCAAATCTGACTGAATATGTTTCTTAATAAAGAGTTGGTCTTGGATTAATTTCATGGTTACTGGAGAGCTCGTTCTTTTAGTGGGCATCTTCTGACAACTATCATGACAAAGGTCCAATACATTTGCTAAAGGGAGCAAAAAGGTCATTTAAGGTTCTTTTGAAAATTGGCCATGAATGTTTTTTATTTATCTGCTGCCTTTATATGGATTGCAGTAGACCGAAAATAAAAATGAATCAAATTAGTATTTGGCTTGACCACCTTTTGTCTTAAAACAGTACCAACTCTCCTCAGTATACTCACAGTTTTGTAAGAATTTGGCAGATAGGTTGTTCCAGACATCTTGGAGAACTAACCACAGTTCTTCTGTGTCTTCTGTCTCTTCATGTAATTCCAGACTGACTTCCTTAAGTGAAAGGCCATACCATCTGTTGCATGTTAACTGCATATCTGAGATCATTTTGCAACATTTAAATTTTCATAGGAATTAGTTGAAGTCATCAGAAGCAGGCAAATATGGAGTTTCTGACCACCCCACAGAATAAATGTTTCATTAGCTTGCTCACTACAGTGATAAAACTCCACTAGCAGCTGTTAACATTTCAGACAAAACCTAGAAACCTGATTTTGTCCAACTTTGTGTCAAATCATGCACTTGCTACTTAAAAAATACCATGAATTATAAGTGGTAAATATTACTGTAAGATACGTGTGGCATTAACACCAACTAAGCAAAAAATGTGCTTAGGTTGTTTCCTTTGTTAGAAAATGGACAACTAAATTGTTCGGTGCTTATTGTCACTGTAAGACACATCATACTAGATATATACACAACACTGCAGGATGCAGTTGTTGGTGCAATTAAATACAAAAGCTTAATGGACTGTGTATATGAATGTGCTTCACAAGCTGTATCACACAAAGCTCAGACAGCCTCCAGTAGTGGCTGACTGCTTCAAACATATGAGCGCAGCCTGTAACCAGCTCCTATTTTATGTTTTTGTGAGAGCTTATTTCAGGTGTATCTTAATCGTCAACAATCTACGACTTCAGTGGCGTTTATATGTGCATATAAAGCCAACCGGTTGGTAGCCTACAACCTACAAACTCATGCACTGACACTCACCTACTGCTGACAGGTTTGCTGATTTAATGAAGTTTTTTTGAATAGCTTTTGAAACTATAAATAATTAAAATGATTATATTATTTTGTATGCATGTAGTTACTCTACATCAGTGTGAAGGAAGCTAGCAGAGCATACTGTAAATTGAAAACTTCTTAAGTGTCAGTCCAGTTAGACTACTCAAACTTTAGTGATGGTACTGTTAGATAAGGCCATTGCATTTATGCATAATTCAGAAATATATCATATTGTATAAGCTTATTGCTAGGTTCAAAGGCAGGACAGCTATGAGTGATTTAAAGGCAGAGTTGTGATACGTTGAAGTTGTTAAAAATACACCAGGTTAGTGATTGACCAGGGGTCTTTTAGTGTTACAAGGTGAGTGGGAGGGTCCAAAAAACGATAAATGAACCTTGACACTGTTACTGGGTACAAATCTGTGCTGTTATTTTTTTTTTTTTTTTTCTAATTCTGCAGCCATAGTTCTGCTGGGTAATGTGCTGCAGCATTATGTTAACTGTAGTGCCAATGAGGAAGGCAAGGGTGTGGGAGGAAAAATAAATGTGGGTCATTTAAGCTTCCATGAAACAGAATAGGAGTGAGTTGTTGCTATCCGTGAGAGCTTTAACCAGAATTTTTCAGCCATTAGATAATGACTTTGATATTTAAAAAATAAAACATTTGGTGGGAGGATGAAGACAGCACAAAGGCAATTCATTTGAACCCGCCATTCAGTTTTGTCTGTGGCTATGTGAAACACTGAGTGAACGCATTTTACTGATAGTGATATGAACATCTTCACCTTTTTTGACATGTTTCTGGCCCACTTTCTTTCAGCCTTCAGTCAGAAGAGTTGACAAATGAAATGAAACCCTTTTATTTCTTTATATTTAACTTTTGCATTTCAACCCTGGAGTGTGCTATGTATTTCTATTCGCGTGAGCCCTAAAACGAAACACAAATTAAGCCATGTGGACTTGCAGTCTTCACTTGTATCCAAGGTATTCCCTGTATGATTTGTTTGAGACCCAAAAGGCACTGCGGTATCAGTTCGTTTTTGATTTTATTCCTTTGTTGTTTTTTACATTGTTTTTTTTTTATGTAGCCACTCTGATGTTAATAGTGCCAGGCTGTGGTTGAAGTGAAAAAAGGCAGAACAAATAAACATAGTAGATCTGTTGGGCTGAGAAAAAAAAGAGAATGTGTGTGGTTGCTTTCTACATTACCCTTTTCAAAAGAATTTAATATTCTCTTAACAGACAACAAGTTCCTGAGGATTATTCAATTACGCAGCCGAAAACCAAAATGTGTCTGAATGACTCCAAAATGTATCAACTGTCAACCAAGGTTGTTATTATTTTTACTATATTATGTAACAAACCTTAAAGTCAGGTTCAATTAAATATTTGATAAATTTTTATGTGGGCTGTTAAGTAGATCTGATCAAATATAACAATCATAAATCCTACCTAAAACGGTCTCTGTGGCAGCCCACAAGCCACTGAGTCATTCCATGTGGGAAGGACAGACAATAAATAGTGGGGTACATCAGAAGCAGTAAGCAACTGTTCCTTCCTTACAACATTAAGTATTGAACAGTGTTTTAGACATGTTAGCGTTGGTATTCAGCGTTATCATGCTGTACCATATGTGTATAAACACACACACACACACACACACACACACACACACACACACACAGAAACACACCAAATGCCAGTAGAAGGAAGAACACAAAGAGGATTTTAATTGGAAAGCCCAGACTATGTGTTTCGTGTTGATAGTGGTGCATCAGTCCTGAGCTGATCATCTTTATGTGTTATGAGTTGCGGAGTTGTTGACTGTACTTACATGATGATAAAGCCCATTGCTGTATGTGAGGGTGTGCCAGAAGGCAATTGTATCTTTATTTAATAAAGTGTGATTGGTAGACTGATTGATAACACAGAGCCATAGCTGGGCAATTAATATCCTGATTGAGTGGCTATGGAGAGGGGTATCAGAGTGCTGTTATTGCTGCAGCCTCCAGCTGGCTTCAGAGTTTAAGGGAAATAAATGACTTTGGTGATTAACATCGCATTGATGTTCTTTTCACAGAGAACAGAATGAATTGTCAGTCTTTGCACTTAGTTGCATGGGTTATATCCGGACTTCTATAGTGCCAGAGATCACTGCAGGTTAAACCTTCACTACTAATATTAATAATCTGTACGATGATTAAAAAAGAAAGAAAAGAAGATAATAAACTGACACCTGCTCTAATCGATATATGCTCAATTGATCATATCCTGCCGTGTTTGAATTGTGCTAAAACTACAGTGGCAATATTACCACTTTCTGTGCTGTAGGTAAATGTGGGTGGAAAACAAAAAAATGCAATACAGTAGCTTCAGATAGGAATCCAATTGGTGCCGAGTGAAAAAAATCCCCACCAATTATGGTGTAACATAAAAACAACTTGTAACAGGCAAAGAATGAGTTTTCCTTCAGATGCTCTGTCTGATTTGATAAGACTTTGTTATGAGAGTATTCACCCAAATAAAAAATTCAGCAGTGTACTTGAGTAGGATATGTTATTATCAATAGACTAGTCACAAAGAATTGCTGTCCACTGACAAGCATTTTTTTGCCTCCTTTGTGACTGATAATAAACTATGTTTTGCTGGAATTACATATTTCACTGAATGTCTACATGCTGCATCGAGCTTTAAACATGTCAGTTTAAGATTTGGCTCAGTAATCAAATTATAGGTTTATATTCTCTCGAGTAATAGGAGAACTCTTTAGCTTAACGGTTCATTCTGCCTATGTTGGTTACATGTCTTAGTGATGGCACAGAAACTGAATTCACAAAGTCATTTAATAACTTTAAACCAGTTTTTGTTTTTGTACTACTCAAAAGCATCTGTGGATTTTTGCTCTTGCTCAAACAGAAACGAATGGCACGTCATCAAAGCCGACATGTCCATGCATCCAAACTTTAGATGAAGGTTTCCCTGCCAACATTTAGTTGTCCTTTTACGTGTTATTTACCACAAGGACAAAAAGTTTTCTGAAATGGCAAAATGTCAAGCACTAGTCCACCCACAGCTGACATTTGCCATTTACATTTAACTATTTTATCTCTTTGATATCGACCAGAAAATTTCTACAATACTGAATTGAGATATCATAAAATGAGTCACTCCTAAATAATTTGCCTTTGGGTTTCTTCTAATGATAATGATTATTTATCATCATCAGTTGCACATTTAGGTGCAATTTCTAACAATATTCTATAAACCAGGTGTGACTGTTTTTTTTCCACATACAACTCATCATTATTTCTGTGATTGCTGCTAAGTTCCTCTCTCTTGGGCACCACCTCATTACCTCTTTTCCCTTTTTGTTATACTGTATATGTTGTAAATATGCTAACAACTATGTCGAGAAATGTAATTGGGATTCTTTTCTTTTAAAAGTCTCGTAAACCTCATATGCTTTAATCTATTCTGGAGTACACAAGGTTTTATAATGAATATATCTGATAGACTGAATGGTGCAAGGGCCAACTGCTTTATGTAAGGTTCAGATATTATTGACTTCACACTGTACTGAATGCTATAAAGACACACAAAATGCTGAGTGAAACAGGTCAGAGACTTTCTGCACGCAATTTCAAAAGTCAGGACGACAAACACACCCACCCACCAGCATGCTTCCATTTATCTGTCTACCATCTGCTTTTGACAAGACAAATGAAGGGCAACGGGTTACAGAAAGACAGCGAGGTAGAAAAAGAACAAGACGAGGATCCAGCTCTTAATCCCTTGCAGCTTGGAGTGTTATAAGGACTGAAATTAAGGTCAACCAATGTTTATGCAGTTGCAAAAGATTAAAGTCATAACATCTCATAACTCACTCCTGTCAGACTAAAAAAAGGTGGTTCTTTGTATAAGGAGAGACTACATTCCCAACAATTCACAGTATGAGGTGATATGTTATGTGGCTCGAAGTAGGAAAAGAAGTGGTTTGTTTGGTCTTCAGTAATATACAGTATGAAGTGTTTTGTCCTGTTTCATCCAGATATAAAGTGTGCTAATCAGATTCAATGTTGCAGATAAAGCAAGGCCATTTTAAACTGCTGTCACGTACCACCAGCTCTTTGAATCTACCAGGGAATATAAATCTCTTAACTGTACAATGCTCACAGTTTCTCAAGTTAACATAATACAGACTCAAATATCTTGATTGGCTCTCCCCACAGTGTTTGATGGATGATCCCCTCTCAGGATGACACTCTGACGATGACACTATAGTTGCAGTTATAGTTATTTCAAGTACCTCGTGTGGACACCATTTATTTAAAATTCTCTGTGTGCACGCACTCTTAAGTTTTTTCTACATCTACATCGGAGCTCTTGTGGCTACTTTCTTAATTTCAGCCAGAGACAAACATTTTATATTCAGTTATTGACAACATGAAAGGTTTACATGTTAAACCAATACTGCATCATCAGAGCTGTGTTATTTAAACTGACACGACAAGCATTAAATAAAATGTTTTAAAATACATTTATAGTATTTCATATAAGCACCAATGTGCAGGGTGAATGTACAGTACAGTATATTGTCAAGATAAAAATTGCAGGAACGATTAATACTGCATACAGTAACTTCTGCTTGTCTGCTTTCAGCTGGAGGCCAAAAGTGATGGAAATAGAACAGTTTATTTTATTCCTGTTGTGAATAGACAATATTTCTATAACACCCATCATTATTAAACTGCAGACCAATTTCTTCTCTTGATGAACAGAGACAGTGCTACAGTATACAGTATCTCAGTGATTGAGCTGATGGATAACATGTTAATGTTAATGCTAATGGTTCTAACGACTAAATGTAACCAAACACAGAGTGGCAATCATAAAACTCAATGGCTGACTTTGTGTGTTTTTGTTCCCAAAAGCGAGGTGAGTTTCTGTAATGTGTCAAAGGCTGGAAACAGTAATGTGGGTTGGGTATTTGGGAGAAACCTGACATTAGGATCAAATGAAAAGATTTAAAGACTTAAAATGTTCCTCTGCAACTGAACTGCAAACTACAGTATATAATGACTTGATGGACATATCCGAATGCAACACATTTTTAATGAGAGAAGTGCGACATTTATTAACTGAATACATGTTAAAAGAAGTGGGGGGAAGCTCCAGGTTAAGATTGAAAATCTTGGTTTCACTCAAATCAAATAAACATGTGTGTGGAGTAATCTGTAGTGTCAGACCATGTTCTTTCTCGAACCTCAACCAAGCACTGTGAGTGCCTAAGCACAACCATAATCATGGTTAACCGAGCTGTAGTCAGACAAATGGGATGTCGTTCTGCAAGATTGGATTTTTGGCAGAAAATAACATGTTTTGTGGGAACATTTTATTGATGTATGTTAAATGTTAACACATCCTCTTTATGTGAACAGGAAAGCTAATACAGTTGCAGTTACATTTGCAGTGTAGTTGAACCAGAAACACAATTTTTAGGAGACAGGTTTGACAAAATATAGGCCCGTTGGGCAGATTGCTTTATCAGTCCAGGTATTTCAGTTCGTTTGTTCACTGCTTCCGTGGTGATTTATCTAACTCGCTTTAATTTTGGGGTGTGTGACTTTTTGCATATTCAGCTTCTTCGTTGTCACCTCTATATTTTTCAAGAAACAAATGTGTCTTAAGTGCTGATGCTAAATCTTCTGTTTAATGGCTGCTGCTGCTTTTCACTTCCCTTAATCTTAGGTGTAAATATTGACTTAAAATCAAAGCTGGCAGGGAGCTGTTGCATACCTGATTCATTTGGCTGTTAAGACCTTTTTATTCTTCAGGCTGGAGGGGAGTAATATAGGTGTATGGCAAACAGCCAGCTGTGGTGGGATAGAGATGGGCATACACTGTGCTTAGTAGAACTTGAGATAAATGGCAAATGGCTGTTTTTGTGTAAGCCATGCCTGTGTCTGCATTTACTGATCAATAGTGATGGCAAAACATTCAGAGTAGTCAAATTCTTTATTTGGCGTCAATTCTGTCTCACTTAAGGCTGCTGTGCGCTGAACATGCACTTGAAGGTCAATGTAATGCACAGTGAGGTGACAAACATCTAGACAGAAGGAGATGGAGGGTTAATGGGACACACATACAAAGGGAGAAAGTTAGATGTCAGACGAAGACTTGATGGGACATGTCAAGCCAGGACTGTTTGAGTTATGAGCTATTAAAAATATGTAGATGTGACAGGCTCCTCCCGAGGAAGGTTGATGTGAATTCTCTGTTGGTTGCTAAGCCAGATCCATAAATAAATGAACACGTCTGTGAAAGAGTGACAGGAATATCAGAGCAGACATGCTCCATGATCTTAGAATGAAAAGTGACCTCAAACAGTAATATTTCTCTGGGCCCCAGCCAACAGTGCTCCTCTGGGTGTTTAGCAGCAGACGTCCCGTATTGCAGAATGTGAACTTGGACAGAATCGACTTGACAGTGGAGTTGTCCACTGGAATATCTTGATGTCCTAGTAAGTAAATAAGTAGCCAATCAGACAGCTGCTCCTCTGTGTGCACGCCTGACCTCACTTACAATGAAAATGTCTAAGTAATGGCCACGATGGTCAGTGAACATGTCAGAGATTTTTAGCCCAAAACATCCACAGCTTCCTCAAAGCAGGTTTTTCTTAGGAAACAGATGAGCTGTAATATTATATAGCGACAGAAACAAACCATAACAATGTGTATCTGCACATAAGAGATATATAGAGCCTGAATATGGTTTGACTACTCAAAAACTTATTAAAGTGAAAAGTAACAATTTATGATTTCTTCAGTATGTATAATTAATTATAAGTTATATAATATATAATAAATGATATTAATGTCTAATGTAGGCTTATAGTGACCAAGAGTGAAAAAAAAAAAAGTGAAACACTATAAGTAACAAATTCTGTTTTCATAAAGTTGGTTAAATTTTATCACTGAGATAGAAACTAGTAAATTATCTTTAGTTGAATCACAGCTATTTGACCTTCCTATCCTTCTCTTTATCATAGTGCAGCTGCTATATTAACTTTCAACCAAATGCAACACCCTACAAGTACAAACAGCCGACTGCATCTAACGGAAGTACCAACCTGCAAAGTGGTGCCAATATAATTACTTTTACTCCCACATTAATATTTTCTGACAACAGCTACTTTACCTTTCATCTTGTGACCTCCACCAAATACTGTAGGTGTGTGTGTGTGTGTGTGTGTGTGTGTGTGTGTGTGTGTGTGTGTGTGTGTGCGTGTGTGTGTGTGTGTGTGTGTGGGTGTGTAAACAGACAGAAGTTTGGCTTCAAAGTGAATTTACTTATGCAGCTAAGTGAGTTTAAATCTGCTTTCCACTCCATCCTAATGAAAGCTGAACCTGTGGTTATAATGAACGATAAGCTTAAGCTATTAACAGCTGAAGCTGACAGAACAAAAAAGGGAATAATTGGAGCCCAAGAATGTTGCAGTATTCTCAATTAAGCTATCCTCAGATCTCTATATGACTGTCAGGGTGTATGTGTGAACAGTCAGTGTAATCTGGTGTGAGTTCACTTGAGACAGCATATTTTATTTCTTTAAAACTGCTTTATGGTGCTCTAAGCTCCCTTTAGAAAACCAGTTAATAATATTGACAAGGCCAAACACATCTGCAAGGGAGACGTAACACAATATATTCTGATAGGGAAAATGCTAAAAACCACGCCACAAGTGAAAAATCAATTTCTGACTCAGTGTCAGACAGTTTTATTATTTACCCTGTAATTAAGCCTCACTCCTTCATTAAGAGAGCTATACCTTGTTACAATTGCAGTAACTTGAAGATATTTCTCAGGCCCATGCTGTTAGCACTCTCCTTTGAAGCTGGGATATGGATAAGCCCCTCCGTTGAGCTATGATAAGATTCCCTCTTTAGCCCTGATTAGAATGATTCATTTTCATTAGGATACTGTACACATCAGCAGCATTTGTCCGAAAAGCACTGGATGAAAGATTACTTTTAGAGTCTCTGCTGCACTCACAGTGCATCTCATTGTCTCTTACCAATATGTGCTATACCTTACTATTTAAAGCTTTTATTTTATTTATTTATTTATTTTAGCTTCTGGCTTATCAAAAGTACATTTTGTTAGTGCACAGTACAACTTTTTGCTCTCTGTTTTGATATGAGTGACACACAGACTTTCGACCAAGCAGAAAATATCTCCATAGAGCACAGTGCTGTGCTAATCAGTTTGAACAAGCCTTAGGACAAGAGTTGTTCAAGTTACACAGCACTTTGTAAGCTTATCCCCTTTTCTCAGACATTGCCAATGGCTTCTACTCTATCCAGTGTCTTTGAGACAGCAGATCTCTCTCCATCTTCTCAGTTCTGTCCTGAGACTATTGCAAGGAATGAAGGTGCTATTAAACACAAGTCAATGAATGATTAAGGGTGTCAGAAGTTCTTGAATTGGGAGTTAAAGGTAGGCTTCTTGTGTCTACTACGAGCTGGCCTTGTCATTGGAGATTATTCAGGAAAGTTGACAGCACAGAGCTTCAGCATTAAAACCCCCGTCCTATCTTGTCTCTCTTTTCTTCTCTAGACAGTGACACTAGTTGACGAGTGGCTGCCAAACTGAGTGGAACTGGTAAATAGAGCTGTGCACTGGTGTAAATGCAATTTCACATTGGGAGTTTGAGAGGTGTGAAGTCAAAGTCATATCAAATCAAGAGCATTTTTTTCCTCATGTTTAAGACTGATTTTTATAGAATTTGTGCAGATTTGCAGAACCCTAACCATATTTACCACATTCAGTTAGCAATGTGGCCGTTTTTAGTGTGTTATGTTGTCTTTGTTTGTAGATTAAGGCTACAGGTCCTAATGCATGAAAAAACTATAATATAGCACTATTACAGATACAGATACGTGTTGAAACAACATGAACAAGATGTAACATTTAGAAGGAGTGGCAACGCTAGGAGCATAAAGTAACTTTCTAACTTGGCAATTTATAGTTTACACCCCTGCCCCTTATTTTCAAGTGCTCCCTCGATTTCCCCTCAAACCAAGCAAAAAAGGGTAATGGTTGAAATATCTCCCTCAGACAACCCTTCAAGACCCCTGTACATCATCAGAGCCAAATGAGCACCAAATATAGTCTATACAGCGTGTTCCCATACAAGAACCTCTGAATAGTGTTTATTTTAATAGTACATAAACAACAGTAAGAGCAAACATGGCAATTGTGAATGAAATGGTTGTTAAGGGAATTCATCCTGCCAAGTGTATCTGATCCCGAGATGCTCAATGACAGAGTTCTTTTACAGTGAGGGTATTAGCCTCCAGTGCTCAGTAAATCCAAATAACGCTGACTCTTGACAATACAGAAAAGTGTCACTTTGATGAAAGTGTAATGTTTAGCTGCTTTGTCCATAGGAAGAATACAGTAAAGTCCTATACATACCCTTTGATTAGCATCAGTTTCTATAATTGGGAGCGCACCCCTAATTAGGTAGAGACAGACACGTATCCAAGGAATCTCACTTGACACATTCACAAGAGATGTTAGCACACCTCCTTTCTTTTCTTCTCTTCTCTTCTCTGCAGTTCACAGCTAAAAACAGATAAAACGAATAAAACAGGTGCACTTAGATGGGTGCCTCGT
Source organism: Channa argus (assembly GCF_033026475.1). Lineage (NCBI taxonomy): Eukaryota > Metazoa > Chordata > Actinopteri > Anabantiformes > Channidae > Channa > Channa argus. Next base: position 8,674,421 of record NC_090209.1, read on the forward strand.
TATAGAATCTGTCCTCTCACTCTCATCCGATTTTCAGGATGGTAATACTTTACATCGGTATTAATCTAGTTAGCAGGCTAATGATTTAGACAATCCTTTTGAGTTTGCCTGCCAGGATAAGTGATAAGACATACCTGCTCTCTACACGTTGAGATCAAAGATTGGGAATACTGATTTACAGATTTGCATTCTGAGTTGAGAACTTGAAGAAAGGAAGTGTTGCATCTAATTGTATAACCTGAAGTTAAACCTTACTATGGTTACAACAGCAGAAGCCTTAGTGAACAAAACCTATGCAGACACATGGTGCACCTGGGCCAATCTAAATCTGCTGCCAGCAATATTGTTATATTAACGATTGATCAAATGGCTATGTGTTTGAGAAAGGGTTCACTAAAAATGAAGACTTCACAGTGAAATATTACCCAGCTCCGCAGTTCTCCGGCTTCCCAAGCTTTATAGCATCCTTTAACTCAGCATTAGGCTTTTACATTGTGCAACTATGTTTTGGCTCAGTCTTGCCGCTGTCTGCAGCTTTTTCTCAGAAAAAAAGATTTTAAAAATTGCAAATCTATAAGCAGCAAGTGGCAAAAGAACATATTTCGCTCAAGAGTTGGTTGAGACCAAAAGAGTTCTAGAAGGACAGTAAATATTACAGTTACATTGATCAAGTGAACACAAACACAGACTCATGAGCATCAATGTTTTTCTGCATCTGATACCTAACAAAGGTCTGTCAGTGATTGGCCATGAGATGTAGCACAGTTTAAAGTGGCCACATAAATAAAATAATCCAGTTTGCTTAACTCAGTTCTAAGGTTGGTACATGTCTGTTTTAAAAATTCTGACAATATATAATGGTAAACAATTATGTGCTGATTTCTAATTTGGTGCCATTCTTGCTTAACAATATGACAGGATTTCAGCCACTCAAAAGTTCTTGGCCTCCATATTTTTAGCTTCACAATGTTCTAGATGTTTTTAATAGATGACCAGTCTGTATTATTATTATCTGGGTTAGTCTTAGATGATTTTATTGATGATTTTACATGATCTGAGATCTGTGTAAACAAGCAAACTTCTCAGATTTAAATAGTGTTGGATCAAGTTCATCCAACTACGGATGTGCAGTTCACGAGCAATCCATTAAAAACATACTGAAGATAATAATGAGATGTGCATTAAGCACAAAGAAGGTGTTTCTTGATTTAAAAAAAAATTAATAACACATTTCTCTCTCATGGCCAAAAGGTTTGATGACATTCCTGGCAACTGTTCACTAGGAAAAAGAGATCTATAAATTTTCATCATCAATAGGCCGATATGTGTGCGCAGACATTTTTTTAGGTGTGTGCTAGTGACTTGTGGGAGGACACAATTCACAAATAAAAGAATGTTTCATTTTAGATTAATTCACCTGAATAAAGTCCCCACAATTAATGGTAGTATAGGACTAAAAGTAACACAGAGGCAACCATTTGCAGAATATTCAATTTACTGCACATGTTTCAAGGTTCTTGTCAAACTCACTTTCTCTCAGTATATGTAGACATTATACAAATCGTTCACTATCAGATCAATGGGCACACTATCACTGTGGAAGTAAGAATTAATATTTAATTTGTCAGACACTTGCTTACCCAGTTGGGGTAAAAAATGTGCTGTCTCTTTCCCAATTTATCATTTATTTTTCTCTCTCACCCTTTCTTTCATCAGTAGGGTGCAGCCAATGGGAAACTATCAATATGCACTAACCGGCCACTTCATTACGTACCTCTCTTCAACTGCTCATTATCCCAAATATTTATTAGCCAATCACATGGCAGCAACTCAGTGCATCTAGTTATACAGACATGGTCCAAACAATCTGCTGAAGTTCAAACTGAGCATCATAATTGGTTCCAGTTGGGCTGATCTGAGTGTTTCAGAAACTGCTGATCTGCTGGGATTTTCACACCCATCCATCTTTGCGAATTATCCCCATGTTATTGTTTTGTTTCTATGAGCCCTGACCGCTGACATCATAAAGGATGTCAGAGGGGTAAAAAATTGTTAGGGCTTATAGAAAGAAAACAGTAACTCAAACAACCACTTGTTAGAACTGAGAAATGCAGAAGAGCATCTCTGAACACTTTGAACTTTGAACTTGACAGTGCAGATACACTTGACAGTGTATGACAGGGCAGAATTATGTTTCCAACATTTTGGTGGAGGTAGTTCTGAAGACAAAAGTAGGTCCAACCCCGTCCTAAAATGATCTCCCTAATAAAGCCAGTGGACAGGTTTTCAGGTTTGAAGAACTAACGGGACAATCTCAAACAGAATTAAAACATCCAGCATTACATATTCGATATTGAATCTGCTATGTTATGTACAAAGGCTTGGACTGCAGGCAGACTATTTAAGCACCTGAACTCTTTTACTGCGCAGCCAAGCATGGTAATACATTTAGACTTTATCTTTCCTGCTCAAATAACCAAGGCCTTTCCTGAAAAAGACGTGAATGTCGGTAAAAACAAAACCTGTATCTAACGTATGGTTCAGGATTTGTGGTGCCTTCAGTTAATTCATTCAGAATCCTTGCAGTCAGAGGCCTTGCAAATGACCTGGAGTAAAGATAGAGATGGACTTAGAGAATTATGAGCAGCCTCCTAGAGTTCAGTGCACAACAGAAGCAAGAGTTAAAGATTGTGTGTGGGGAGCCATAGAGAGAGAGGGACAGTTTTTTAGGAATGACAACAACAGTACACACGCTGTGATATGTCATTAGTTAAGGTTCACATTGTTGGAATTAACTCTCTTAATTACGTCCAGAAATAAAGCTGGTAAAAAAAGTTTTTTTGCTGATGAGGGCAATCTCTGACATGCTTCTGCAGTACACTCAGTACAAAATAACTGCACAAAATGTGTCTCACAATCCAACAGTGTCAATCAAATCGACACTGATGTCAGTAAGATGGCAGTTCGTCTACTTATTCACGTGGTCGCTCCTCTAGACAGCATGTTATCCATTTGCCAAACATCCCTCAAAAGTGAAAGCCACCAGCATATTTTTTGTGTCTACATGATAGCTAGGAAGATTAATTCCAGCTAACATTACTTTGGTACATTTTTCTTTTGAGCACTATTTCCAGTGTGCATCAACTACTGGGCCACAGTCTCCTAAAGCTGTGGTGACTGCTGCATAGTGCTCCCTTCGCTCCTCCCGGCTAAAGACAGCAATCTGTAATCTTTTGTTCAATCACCAAGGAGAGGGGGGGCAACAAAAGCAAAAAACATAAACAAAGCGAGAGAATGCACGCACTGGGTGTGAGGGAGTGCCTGGTATTGTGTGTTGTTGAGGGTGTGCATGCAGGGAGGCAGAAGGAGCCGATGAGCATTACATTGTGCTGAGAATAGCCCATAGACGAACACCACAAAGCCCAACAGGGCTTACGTTAGCCCCCCTCCACAAAACGACCAGCCCGAGCATTAAACACTATAATTATTTCAAACAATTCATCCACCAGTGGCAGCATTTATCCCTGTGTCTACCTGTGTCATTTTTCCTCCTCTGCTGTTTGATTTTTTTATTATTATTATTTATTCAATTCGACAAAGTACAGTTGGTTGCTGTTAAGCCTCTGGGACACAGCAGGAGATCACCATAGCAATGAGCAGATGCACATGAGCATTATGATGATGTATTGTTTTGTAAGGTGGCTGTTTTTAAACCTGGATGTTTAAATCTGTCTGTTGTTTCTGCATTGGAGCTGGGCTTGTGGGAAAAAAATAGTGATGTTCATTGATATTCAGCAAGAATGCACCCAGTGGTGCTTATGAACATGTATACTAATGAATGTTGCTCAAACTGTAACCTACGCTGCATCAGTCATACCAGCAACCGGCACAAATATACAAAATCTACAGCCAATAATCCAAAATCCAGAGCAGGTATTGAAAGTCTTCAGTGAGACTCGTAGCATTACTGTCCTTAAGCAGAACCATAGGCCTAAATGACTGGTTTATACTTTAACCACAGTTTTTGGAGGTTGTATACTAACTCTCAACAGATTTGTATGTTGCTTTCATGTAGTTATGTACCCTATCATCAACAAGACATCTGCTGTCAGAGAGTCAGCAGCAGTTGCAGTAATCAGTGTGCTTCTTTTTCCACCTCTCTCTGGGCAACCTTGATAAGGAGAAGGAAAAATGTGGTGTCATATTTATTCATGACCACCTTTTCAATCCTACATTCTTCCATCCTCCGCTGAGGGTCTGCATATACAGTCCACTCTGCAACCGTCCTAAAAGACAGATAAATATTGAATAATGTTCTTGTTATAATATCTAAAAAATAAGAATCACCATCATTTTTCTTTGTTTTTGTCCGTAAGAGCCTTCAGAGCACAGTGATGAAATAACCTTTTTTTTTGCACTTGTGTAATAAAGTAGATGAGAATCCTCTCTGTGGCTAGGCAATAATTTTCTCATCGAAGCGGGAGAGAATAGAAGGAAAAAAGATGAATGGGAAATTGAGATATGATATTGATATTAACAGGAAGGAGGTAGGTAGAATAGAGAAATGATGATTTGGACTTATAAATAAAATAAGTAAAAGGAGGCTGCAAAAGGAAAAGGACAGGAGAAAAATTACATTTTGGTCAAAATGCATTAAGTTGTGATTTTAAGTTATCTTTACAAATGTTGCAACTGAAACTTAATACTGTGCGTAAATGCTATGTGCTGCAGTAAATTAATGGGTTAATATTTATAAAGGATTTTATAATTGCTTTTTTTTATTTTACAGTACAATGCATTGGAATCCACATGACTAATAAAGATTAGTCATGTGGCTTCCAATGCAAAAGTCTGAAAAAAAACATCCACCCAGTTCCTTTCTATTGACTACAAAATACTACAGCATTTATCCTTTTCAATTTAGTGGTGAATTTTGTGGCTACCAACAAACAATGGTAGTTAAACTGAGGTTAGGCCAGTACAGGCAGGGGGCACAATGTGTGCTTATGTTCACTCTCTGAATTACACATACACAGATGCTGCAGCCAATCTACCATCTGAAATGCTCACTTAATGATTTGCCCTTCTCTGATCACTTACTTATATTCCAGTTTGGTCTATTTATTACATCCTGGACATTTGCAAAAGAGGCTGGAGTGTTAAGTAAGAGAGGTTTGAATAATGTAATACCAAACTGCTTTGCTGCGTTGCCTGCTAAAGCACTGCACTCAGAATGATTACTACAGCACACTGAAGCGCAACTACTTATTTCCCTGTTTGATTATACAGTGAAAACAAATTTATCTACATGTGTAGAACAAATGTGTTTGCTTAAGGTACAAACTGCACAATGTATAATAATTTTGAGTAAAGTGTATTAAAACACATGACAATAAGTCAAAAGTAAAGTAATTTAACTGCTTGTGTGTGTGTCAGTGTGTGTGTGTGTGTGTGTGTTTTTGTGTGTGTGTGTGTGTGTGTAGGTGTGTGTGTGTGTGTGTGTGTGTGTGTGTGTGTGTGTGTGTGTGTGTGTGTGTGTGTGTGTGCACATGTTTGTCGTCCATGATTATGAAGCATTGTGCAGCATAGCCAGAGAGAGACATAACGATTCCTGGCTCATCTGAACACTCAGCAATCCACACACACACACACATGCACACCTACCTTGCCCCCCGCCACCACCACCCCCAACACACACATACACACAAACATCATTTGTTTACTGAACAGCTTCATCCTCCATGTCCCAAACCCCATCTTGTCAGCGGCTGATGAAGCAGACACAAGCTTTCTGTGATAGAAGTCTGTTGTTCACCAAAATAAGTTTTGGACCTGGGCAGTGTTGATGTGACAATATCCAGCTGCCTGCTTTTGTCTCATATTGACTCACAGTCTCTGTTGCCTCCTCTCTGTTTTTCTTCCTGTTTGTGATTCATGCAGGTGCAGACAAGCTAACTTTCCCAGAAACAGATAAATGCGAAAACTTATTTTCAATCTTTGGTTTGATGAAGTAAGCAACCTTTTCTTCAATTGTTTAGACTAGTTACTTAAACGGACCTGCGTTGCTTTCCTTATGGTTTATTCCTAAACAGGTTTGGGGGGAGGAGGAGGAGGGGTAGGTGGGGGTATTTTCAGAAACTGCTTCAGTAGACAAAGCACATGCAATGCCTCCTGTGACCAGTTACTGTCTCTCTTTCCTCCTCTGTTTGTACATTAAAGCCTTCACTCGTGACACATATTTACATGTTCTTATTTACCTTTAAGAAAGATACACACATTTTATTCCTATTGTTTATGTGTCTATAGTATATTTCAGAAATGTGGAATTATTTTTATGTGAGTGCTTGACAGCAGAAAATTTAAATCTGCTATACTGTAGTAATGGCCCCATGGGTGTTGTAAAGTGTGATTTATGACCAAAACAATAAAACAATGAAGGAATTGTTTGTTCTCGTTCACATGTAGTTCTGAAACAGAGCAATGGTCAGTGCAGCATTAAGGCTAAGTGTTTCACTTGCCTCTTTAAGTCATTAGCAGAGATCCAAGTTGAGCAGGAGAACACTGTTAATGAGGATTAAGATAAGAGACCAAACAAAATAAAAGGGAGTAAAGGCCTTCAGCTAAGCAAAGGCTTTTTTTATTTTATTTTTTTTTTCGAAGGCATCTCACTTTCCTTTGGAGGAATTGTGGAGTGGCTTTATTGGTCCTTTAAACCTCTTACTCTCTTCATGAGTTTAAATTGAACATGCAGCCTTTCCTGCACCACTGTTTAATTTCCTGTAACGTAATAAACAGTCAATTTATTACAGCGGTGCAGAGCAGTGTTTCCTCACTGAGAGCTCTTCACTGAATGCTGCTGCAGCTTTCTGCTCATTTCCCTGCAGCCCATAGAACCTACTTACTATCATCAGCATCCTCGGAGGATTCCTTTAATGCATGTTTAGTTAGCTGCCAACAGGATTAATCAAAGAGAAATGAACAAAAACACATTTTTGCTTTGAATTGGTACCTGGTAATAGCTTGGATACGGTGGGTAAATGTAATAGGCTGTATTTTCTTGAGAAGAAAGAATAAAACGGTAATTTGTAACTCTAGTTTTTTCAGTAAGACTTTTAGCAGGTAACTGAGGTTACATGAAGAGCTTAATGTGCCTTTGTCAAGATAGTGATGTTGATCAGTGCATAATACAGCACATTAGAAATTAGAAAGTACAGAAAATAACCGCACTGAAAGAACACAGTCAAGCTCTTTTTTAAACACTGTGCATCTTATTAACTGCTATGTGCTCTTTCCATACACCTGTGGACAAACAACAGTGAAAGTGCGGAGCAGCCCAGTCCTTTACATTTGAAATTTATGAAAATAGGAGAAGGAGGGATTTGAATAATGCATGTCAAGGTGACACCAGGGCTGGGGTGCCCAGGTGCGGATGCCGTGTGTGATATTATATATGGAGCTAAGTGTCAGTTTGAAGTTAGATTAAATTTGTCACTAAACGCAACACTGAGTGATTATAACTGTATTAAACCTATTTGGGAAATTATAAGCTTTTGAGCTGTCATGCAAATGACACATTACAAGCAATGAATTGACAATCAAGAAAAGGTTGCAGTGTTTTACACACATGTTTTTTTAATGACAAATGTTGTAACACTTCTTCTTATTGATGCATGTAATGATGTCAGTCCTGTTAGACAAATGAGGCTATAGGGTACATTAAGCTGGAGTATAAATATGTATAAATACTCCAGCCTAATACATATTTTATACCATTTTATACAAACATGGTGATGACCTTAGGTATAGTCAAACTAAACATGGTGCCCACATACTGTATGTGTCACAATCACACATGAAAGCACTGGAGGCAAATGCAAAGCGCCATTCAGGTTCAAACATCAAGGTAACTATAAAACCTTATCTCTTTCAACAGGCATGAAAACAGGGAGGTAAGTAAACTCTTCTCTTTTAAACATGCCCAAGTACATAGAGGCAAACTTAGAGGTAAGTAAAGATTTTTTCTTTTAACTAGGAGCAGGAGGATGGAGGTTTCTATTAGTATTTCTTTAATCTTTGCAAAACTCTTCAGCCTTAGCAGGCACCACAACATGGAGGTGAGTGCACTTCTTTCAAACTTTAAACTGGTACAGGAACATGCATAGAGAGACCATCCCTCGAGACATGCTTCTGAGGAGGTATAGCAACAAGACACTGTAGAAGCCGAAAAAGGGTGAGCAGGAAGGAGGGGCTTCCCCACTCCTCCTGCTGCTGCTCAAAGCTCACATATATGAAAATAGTAATGGGTACGTGGACATTTTAGACTAAATTAATTTGTCGTTCTGCTCAGTTGAAGAGTTGGACTTTGTGACGTCTCTCATAGGCACTTGAAATCAAAAGGCCAAAAAAGGATGTGTACGAGAGAATGGCCTTTATACTTCAGTAGACCCACAAACAGTAAGTTCAGTTCCTCTTATTTGTGTTCTGTTGTTTCGCCTGTGCTATAGTAGATGGCGTGCTATGTCCTTGTTGAGACCTTTGTCAGAGCAGCTGGATCTAGCTTGTTGTAATTAAACAGGCTGCTGTCACACTTGTGCTTTTATTAAATGGGTGTTTGTTGCTTGTGAATAAACATTTTATGTAGCCAAGGTCTTTAAGTAAGCCTGTTAAGACACGCCATTCATTCTTTTTGTGCAGCATTTGAGTTATTCAGCTACAGTGACACCAAGGCCTAAAGGCTTCTGACTGCTGTCTGCGGCGGATAGAACAAAACACAGTTCTGTCATGATGACGTGATTTTTGAGTTTTCTATTAAAGGATTGTTCTCAATAACTTGTGTTATATTCAGTTGCTTAACTGTGGGGACTTTAATCCAGTCCCAACTGTCATTTAGGTAAGTGTGAGTGCGCTCTAAGCAGATTTCCTTCCTGATACAGTATTGTGCTTTTGGTCTAATGAGTGGAGTTGAGTGGCCTTGGCCTTAAGGGGTCTACAGTATGCACATCCTATGCACATCCCGTGGGAGAACCCTTTTGGAATACAGTACACCATGCAACCATTAAGTGTTTAAAGTACTGATAATAAATACTTATAGCAAATGTTATATTAATGTGGCCAGTGAGTGTAAAAAATATTTTCCTGTGAACAACAAATGGGCCGAGCAACAACGCAAATCTGTCAACTGCTTTCATGGGCTCCACAACAAAGGCCGCAATTTGCAATATTACATCAGCATGTGGATATCGAGCAAAAGACTTGATATTGGTGAGTGCATGTTCATTATGTGCACTCAGCAACATCCGAGAACTTAAGGCTGGCACCAACCTAACAACTGGACAGCTTAATATAAATGGGATTTGATTGTGACAACTGGTCGGACATTGTTGGTGCTGGTCGGTGCCAAGAGAAGTGTGTACTGTGTAAAGATTCAAGTCTCTGCAAGTTGTTCTCAAAAAATTATTTTAAACACGACCATGACAACTGAGGGAATCTCTCTGAAATTAGCTTTGTTATAAAAAGTTATTTTACCCTTATTACGCCAATCTAAATGTGTGTTGCCAACAATTTAGTCGCTCATCATGAATGTGCTGCTCCCAGACTGTCAAACACTATATATCTGTGGTGAAAACAGTCTTTATGTACGAACTGCACTGCAGTCAATGTATGTTTTAACCACTTCTTTTTGCAAAATTTCTAGATAACATCTTCAACTCTATCATTTTGTGTTGTAGAGTAAGTAGCAAATTGTTACTTTAAAGAATCATATAAAGGTAGTAAAGGTAGTACCAGCAAAGGTAATAAGTAGAATATGTTCTGTAGCTCTGTTAGTGTTACAGTATGACAATAAATCTCCCAGTTTTGCACAGAATTTTGGCTATTACAGTAGATCATGTGTTTTTTTTTTTCGAATGATCAAACATCATTTTGACATTAAGAGACTTTGTCCTCTGGCTTTTACTGTAAGTGTATGATCTGTTCTATAAAAATACACAGGAGCAATGAATCTGAGCATATTGAAATGACCCATGTCTTATATTAAATGCACCACACTCTACCAGATTTAACCTAAACGGTACTTATGATCTAGTCATTCCCAGACTTAATCCTCTAGGATAGTAATGATTTTCACCTTGCTCTCACAATTTGTATAAAATATTCATGTTTTTCTTTGCTGTGTACAGTATCTTCCGTCTCTTATCCTTTTTTGTATGTCTGCAACATAACAACAACATCTGCTTCTATCCTCTGCAAATATAAGTGATTGGGTTTAAATGATGAATTATGGATTTAAATTATTCTTAAATAGATCATGTAGTCTGTGTTAAAGAAACAAATAAAGCTGTGTTGCTTAGGTACAAAATTACCAAAAGGGAACATCAAGCAATTAAAAAAAAGACTATTGATACAAGTTGATGAATGAACTCTTACACTATGTTAAAAGCAAAAAGTTCACTTCTGAATAAGGGAACAAGTACAAAATAAAATGGGTGCATTACCAATCTTTTTGTGGCAGGAGCTGCCACTGAAGTAGCAGAGTTGGATCAGCTCCCAGCCGATGGTGGATGAATATTTAATGATCCCAACCAAGATATAGTAATTACAAGGGGAACGGACTGTCATAGTGGAGCACTTTGTGCAGAACACCTTGGCATCTGCTGATTAGTGCTCTTTGTGGTCCCTGTGCCCCAGGTGTGACTATTCGGTTTAGGTCACAGGGAGGAAAGGCGACAAGAGGCGGCACAGACTGCAGTCTGTCGAAGCTGTTCAGCTGCAAATGAAGTGTGTTTTTGCTGTTGGTTTGACGAAGTCTGGGACGACAAGCTGGAGAAATCTGATACGAGAGGAGAGTGGAATAAAATGAGGAGATCGCTTAGAGTTTAATGGCAAATTAACTTCCTCTAAACATTAGTGTGAGGACACAATTATGCCAAAGTAGTGATGCTGTTTTTGGGTATTGTGGAGCTATGGGAATTTGTTGAGATCAGGGCTAGGATCCAGTAGCAAGAAAAACATAAGAGGTGAAAATTCTTCTCAGGTATCCGAACGTTTAAAGCACATTACAAATCTATCAGGCTTCAAAGACATATGCCTGACTTCAAAGCACTTTTAGCCACCCCCACCTGTCTCCGCACTCCCCTTTTCCACTCTCTCCCCTTGAATCAAGATCACGACAGCATTATCAGTATAACACAGTAAACTTCTATTAACAACACACACTGTCTAAGCGGAGGCACAGGAAAGCAGAAAAACCTAAGACTGCAGATATACAGTAAACAAAGCAGTGTTAAGTTACTATGTTCACACCACTCTCACTAACCACAGACAGTTTAAAGGAGCCTGTACTCCCGTGAAGTACAACAGAGTAGGTTGCTTGTACCGGCCACCAAAAATGATGGAGAAATACTTTATGTCTCACTGCTTGGCGACATCCAGCATCTGTCGAGAACATTTGACTGTCACACAGTATTTGAACCCTGAAAAAGCACAGGACTTTCACAAAGGAGATTTCAAGTTCAATGTAAAACAATCGTTGCACCAGTCACGTGACGTGTTGATTTTTAAAGCAGACATTGACTTCTTTACTAACCATACTGCCTTCATTTGGTGCCTAACCCTAACCAAACTGCTAAGCACAGAGGTTAGAGCAATTTTGGCTTCATTAGGTGGAATGGCATCGGCCATTTTGTTGTGTGACGCCAAAAGCAGTGTAGTTTTAAAAGACCCCTACCTCCCTATGTGGCTGTACCATTTTAACAACTGGCTTACTGGGTCATATGAGAGGATAGGTAAAGACTTCCTCTGTGGGTGTTTAAGATGGATTTCTCGTCTGTTACAAATTGTACCGGTTGTGTTAATACCCCGGTCTCCCGGATTTGCTAAGCTGAACAGCCAGTCAGAGTGGTCTATCTTGCTGATGGGACAGATGCCGATCTAACATGTTGACCCGGTTCGAAAGTTGTACATGGGGGTCAATGTACCAATGCAGCAGAATACACCAAATCACACAAACTGGGCCAGATACTGTAGACCAGGCTTGGTGGGTCCGAGCCTTAAGGATTAGTAGTTGTGTTCTCTTTATTTAGAGTAACTGAAGACAGAACAATATCTATTTAATTGTACAAAAAGAACAAAACTCTTAACCTTGAGAAAGCTTGGGTGGCTTATGGCTCTTTAGAGTGTAGGTGAAGACATGGTTGCGGTGTATTAAAACATTCTTTATCTCAGCTTTTGACATCAGTTGTAAAGAAAACCTTGACTAGACTCTTGATGATAAATGCTATTTTACTCTGTATGTGTAAGGGCCATGAGATATGAGTGTGGGTTGGATTTATTGGTCGTGCACATTTAACTCCAAGTTTTAATATATTTCAAAAAAGCATATCTCCTCGATGCAAATCACAGTTTGGTATTCATTTACTTTTCTTTCCTTTTTCTATTTAACATACCGAAATTCCTCTGCCTTTTGGAGAAGATAGCTGCAGGGAGATCTGGTGCCCAGACTGAAGTAAGAAACAGTGCCGTGTCAGACCAGTTCTATGAAAACTGTGTCTTCAACATTTTGTGCTGAAGTGTTTCAACTATTAAACAATTTTTACAATAAAATTGCTTGTTAATGGTTAGATGATTTTCACAGCTAAAACATCTCAGCATCATTCAACTTTACAACACAAAGGAACTGTAGAGTGTAGTGTTTTTAAAGCCTATAGCAGACTTTATAAGGGACAGGTTTGAAGCCTTTGTAAGCTTCTGTTCTTGAGAAAGTTGTTTCAAATAAGTCCAACTGTAAAGTATTTAATTAGAAACTTTCATTTCATTTCATCAGTTTCATCAAAATGATAACTGATGGTGGTGGAAAAAGATGCACAGGACTTTTATAAAACAGAGGGAATGTCTTCACATAATACACAATTGGAAGTCATTTGGCAACTTCTTTCCTGTGTAAATTCGCTCTGCATTTTGTCTTTACTAGAAATTAATCTGCTTCTGTTCTATGGACAAACACCATCCATCGTTCAGCATGTTTTCACTGTTTACTTAGTTGCAAATGTTCATTCATTGGGCTGTGGGGAAGAAAATACTGCCTTGTTTAATTTAAATATTAAAGTTTAATAAAAATACAAACTTCCATGTGATTCAATTTGTAAAGGTAATTGGCGAAAAGGCTTTGCACTGTTGAGAATGAAGATATCAAAGAAAATCAGAGAACTAAAGATTATATCCATTAATATGGAAATCAAAAACCTTTTCTTCAACTTGGCATCATAAATGATTCTTTAATTTCTTCTTAAGTCAGTTAGTAATCAGGACCAAAGCAAGGACTATAACTAATTCAGTGGATATGAGATCTAATACTTACGAGGTATTTGATGTTTCTACAGTGCTGTGAAAAAATATTCGACCCCCTCCGGATTTCTTCCCTTTTGGGTTTATCTCATACTAAACTCTTTCAGATCTTCAAACATAAAATGTTTGAATGTAGAATAAAACAAAGGCAACCTGAGCAAACAACCTGTGCCAACAAAAAGGTAATTGTTTTAAATGATAACTGTATTTATTGGTGGAAAAACGTGATAGCCCCAACTAGGCCTGTGGGATAAAAAGTTTTTCCCCCTTCAATGATTACATTCAGAAAGCACCATTTCACATTGGAAAGGGTTAGGGGGCTATTTCCAAGGCTCCGGGACTCCACAGATTCACAGGGAGAGATACTATCTACCAATGGAGAAGACCAGTCAACAACCCAAGAGCATGGGGATGATTCATCTAGGAAGTCACCAAAAGATCCAAGACAAACTGCAACAACCTGCAGTCTTCTCTCCGTCAATAAAGGTCAGTTTTCATGACTTCACTATCTAACAGACACAGGGTAGGAACTACCATAGGAGAGCAGTGAGCTTAAGAAACACTAAAGCAACATCACACCTCTTTTGCATGGTGGTAGTGTGTTGGTTTGTTAGAAAAAGCTTTTTTTTATAACTAACATAAAAATATGTCTTCACAACAAGTGTCTGAAGCAGCCACTTTATGTGGTGGTAATGATTTGTGTTTGTAACTGCATGTGTCCTTGTTGTAGTTCTTAGTTTTAGTTTATTTTGTTCAATGTACACAGGCACAAAAATATCATTATGTAGAGACATTATTCTATAGATGACTCATGTTTTATTCATAAAGTAACCGTGCATTAAAAAAAGAATAAGCAAATACTAGTGCTATGTTTGATGTGCTACTTAACATTTATGCCTTTATTATTAAAACAAGTCAGGGTCAACTCTAAAGGAGAGAGTGAATTCCTCAATGCAGCCAATGAGATGGCATTTGCATACCAGCCTGAATGCAAATGTCTATTAATTGTTGAATGCTATTTTTTTTAAGATTCTGTGTAATGAATGAATAAATTGTACTTTATTTTTTTTATGGATCCAACATGAGTGGAGTCCTTAAGAAAGTCAGAATTAAATACTGCTGTGTTCGCAGAGAAACAAACAGGAGAGAAAACACATTTTGACTGCATCCTTTACATCATAATTAGCAATAATTCATCTCTCTCCACATCTCAGTGCATGCTCTAATTTGACTTGTATTTGTACAGTGCAGTTGAACATGAGACCAGCCTGTCTCCAGGTCTTAAAATCTATGTTGTGTATTAGACACTGCAGTTTCCACATAGAGTTTGTTGTATGGGGTCAGACCAACTGTCAGGCCTACATGACAACGCACAGACGAAAATGGGTCTTAGTCTGATATTAACTGTCCAACTGACCTAAGGTCAGCTTCCCAGGTGGGCTGCCAAGCACTAATAAGTCTAACTGATCCAAGTTCAGACATTAAATAGCTGGATTCGCAAGCACCAGCTGGGTTAACATTCTGTGCCAACAGTGTCACTGACCTGAGTTCAGCTAGAGTTACAGGTGCCAGACAGGTTAATCACAGGACAAGCACAACAAAGAGACATAGTATTGACCTTATACACACCTGGCCTGCCTGCTTTCACACTACACAAGTCAGTGATCCCAAAACAGAGCTAAGCTGTCAGCATTTGAGAATTTCAAGAGTTCCCATAAATGCATTTTACATTCACCACCATCTCCAGATACATCACTGATGTCATCTTAATGTGTGTCCATGTGAAATGATAGACTCTTGTAAAAACAGCAACTCAAATTATGATCACTAAAGGTATGTAACTTTAAACTTTATTTTGATAAAAAACTCTGACTCTAGTGCTTTGCTGCGTAATTTTACATATTAAAAAGGAAAATTAATTTTGTAAAGTTGTTCTATAATGCCTTGCATTTCAAAGTCTGAATTTCATATTAATATTATCATTGTCTTGTCTGAACACAAACACAAACATGTTTGCTAATTGATGCATTAATTAGAATAATTGTCCCTTAACTATTATCATATAGTGGCTTTTAATGTCAAATGTAAAATCCTAACATAGCAAAGGATAAGAAGTGCATGTTTCTGTGATGATTCAAACAGATTGTTTTCTTATTTGAACTCAACAGGTCAAAGTTTAAAAGTTTATCTTTTTAATGTATAATTCGTATATTCAGAAGATGAAGTGGGAGACAGAGTTGAAATGAAGATCAGGCAGGTCCAGGTGCTTAACTTCTCTTCGCTACATGTCTCTAATAAAGCGCTGTATCACAGGCAATGCCCTAAAACTGCACAACCATATACATAATTCATGAGAATAGATTTGCAGTATGTATTCCAACACACATATGCACACAAGGATATGTGCAGAGGGAGTTTATTTAGTGTATATCTCAAATCCAACTCAGGGCTGAGGCCAAGTTTCTCCTTAATTCCAGACTAGTGCGTTATCAGCCAAAGGTTACAGTGGAGAAAGCAGATTCTCACTTCAAGGTGGCAACCGCGCAATAAATTATGAGGCAAGATTTCCTGGGTGAAAATAAGACTTCCACAATCAGTCTGGAAAATAAATAAACCATCATTTAAAAACGATCTCATACTGTACACATCACTATATAATGCTGACATATTGTACAGTGGTTAACAGGATTATCAGTGTGCTTTACCATTTGGTAAATTTCACCTTTACAAATCCTGAGGGGTGAAATAAAGCAGCAGCAGTAAAGTCTATTATGGTGTGTAAGGTTACACTGGAGTACAACTAAAATGTCTACCAAGTTGTGGGCAGGCGTTCTACAACACTGACAAAACAATTAATAAATGACTTGATAATACTTCATTCATAAGGAGATAAATATAGTATGTGTGAGCTAACTGTGCATAGGAATAATGGCTTCAATCCTTCTAACCACATCTTGAATTGATCTCCACATAGTTTGCAGAGGTTTCCTGTGCCTGTAAACATGTAGACATGTCCAATGTATGTCCATATGTAAAGTGTGTATATAACTATATACTATATAACTTTTGATATATTAGTAGTTTTATATCTTTTTCAGAGATTTAAATATATATATATATATATATATATATATATATATATATATATATATATATATATATTTCTAGCGTGGGAATGACAAATGTTACACCACTCTCACTGCCACCGAGGCTTTGATGGCTCAGCTGATAAACAAACCCAACAGCCCCAGCGGGAGATCTGAGGATAAAAGCAGTAAGTTGAAGCACATAAATCAGGGTTGGAGAGCTGGGCAAATGAAATTAGACACATGCCGTGATATAACTGGCCATGTTTCAGGTGGCCTGAGCAGTTCACTCTGTAGTCAGTGTAAGAGTTGCATAATTCAGTGAATTAACATTGACATCAAAATTTGAACAAATTGCAGTATGTCCAATATATGTAATATTTGAAACACTGCGTATTTGAAACGTGATGAATCCATTGTGGAACTGTGGGAGTTCAAGCTGCTTTAATGCACTGTGGCTCAAAGAAACTAACTGTATTGAAAAGACTGTATTGCACTTAATTAAGGCAATTCTTCAGCCTATGGGCATTTATATATCTATTTAGGATGGATACAAGGATGATTTCTGAACTTGTTAAATGATAGGGCAAATCACTGGTGTGCTCATTTGTTTGCTTGTTTAGGCTGTGCAATTTTGCTCATGAAATTGGTGGCACGTGTCAGTGTTCTGCCTTATTTTATTTAATTTTTTTTGTGACGCTGCCTTTTATACACATTAAATACTTGATTTAACTTACCCCCAGGATAGCAAAATTGCCACGGAGTTATGGTCAAACACAATTCATCTAGGAATGGGAGTTTCTGTGTTCACATATGTACAATTCCAGTAAGTAATATAAAGCTCCACTTCTGTGGTGCTTATCAAAACAAAAACAACTGTGGAATATAAATTGTAATTTGTGACATAAAGCATTTTCAACAGTGACTGAGCTGAGTCAAGATGTACTTTCAAACCATGTAATGTAATAGTTTGCATGATTTATAAAATTTCATAGTCATTTTGACAACATTATATGTGCCATGAGTGAAAATTAATATTGTACAATTTGTTTCCCCACCCCCCTGTGTTTCTTACTGCATTAATTTTGTCTGTCAAATTATGCCTTTTCCCAAATGGCTGATTAAAAAAAAAACATTTTACTTATTGATAAAATTGAAGGTCCATCTCTCAAACCAAAGAAGACAGTCCTTTTGAGTAACCTCACATTTTTCCAAGGGCCACTGACCGACAGTATCACAATAATGGCCCTGCATTGATTTTCATATATTTTCTCCAATGCAAACAAAGCAAGAACATGATGCATTACCTTTCAATAACGGAAAAGTGTTTTTATGTGACTTTGTAAAAAGGTCACCATTCTAAACATATGCAAATCTAGCACAGCTTGAATTGACTCCAGTCAATGCTTCAGGTGCAAGTGAATAACACAAACATAATAAATAAGTTTCACTTGGATTAAAAGCTGTGAAGATGAAGTGTGGAGGACGACCACAGATTGAAGGTAATGTTACTCACATCACACAAGCAAAAGGAGGAGGTATTGTGGCACTATCCCTTCTTCTATTCTCTGAACTATGGACTTTGTGGTTCTACAGCTAACACCATGCACTGGGGAGATGTGTCAACAACTTGCAGCCCTATATTTTCAGTGTTTACAACCCAACATTATAAAACACAATGCCAGCCTTGCACTCAGTTGCCCCAATTCTACCCAAGGGTGAAATTGCCTTTTCATAATTTCCATTATAGTTGGGCTTTGAAAAATGGCTCTCACGATCTGCACTAAGATAGAGGAAGTTATTTTTCTTTCAAAGTGTGTTTTGATGATGTGGTGTTTGATGGAGTGTCTCAGCCCTGGTTTTCAAAATGCTGCTAACAATGCCCTGTGTTTTTTTTTTTTTTTTATGTTTTTCATTTTTACTGTATGTTACATGGGCGTGACAGCCGGACAACCTTAATGTGTGGATGCATTGGCTGGGCAGACCTGATGCCCATAATCTAAAGGATTATAAAAGAATGTCAAGGAGAAACATAAATCATCTGAATGCTTGTTGAAGGTACCAGCTAACTGGCTGGACACTCACTTTGAAGAATGTGCCATCCTAAAGCATTGAGTTATAATGTGGACATAGGTTAATAGGACCCTATACTCCACTTATTTGAAGCAGGTAACAAACAGCCACTGTCTCTCTAATTTCTAGGTCTAGATTCTAGGTTTTGTCACGCTTCAGATCTGTTGTCATGGTTACAATAAAGAACTACTGAGTGTGTCATGTTTTGGCAACAACCTGGTTTGGTTTAGGCACAAACAGTACTTGTTTTGGTTTCAGGAAAGATTGGGGTTTATAAAAATGTAATGGCTTACTAAAGTATGAATGACAACTATTTTTCTTACTAATATAACTACAGCTACAACAAAAAGTTTTTTTCTTTCTGTTGAAACTAATCAAACCAACAATTGCTAAATACATTTACACAAACCTGTTTAGAAAAGTTGTATCATCCCTGAAGAAGCATCCTACAGCATATATATATATATATATGCTGTAGGATGCTTCTTCATATATATATATATATATATATATATATATATATATATATATATATATATATATATATATATATATATATATATATATATATATATATATATATATATATATATATATATATATATATATATATATATATATATATATATATATATATATATATATATATATATATATATATATATAGCAAGCAGGGGGGTCACTGGCTGTTACTGAGCCAGGTACCTAAGATAACACCAAAGACACACAGGAAACAATGTGATTGGAGTAAATTAGTAACCTGATTTGTGTTTCAATTTTTGGGACCATTTAAGACACTTTTGGTTGATCCATTAAAAAAATTTACACATAATGTTTTCACTTGCATTTCTTTAAGTCTTTTACCTTTAAACACCTTTTGAATTCTGTATTTCAGTGTTTCATTCAAAACATAGACAGGTTCCTCCCTGCCCTCCAGTATGAATGCTTATATTATTTTAACTGTGGCAAAGTGGTAGAAAAAGACCCTGTCAAGGCCATTTTACTGATGTTACACATATCATAATTTAGTTAGCTGAAAGCTTTAGGGATGTCAAGTGAACTGTGTGTGTTTTGCTCTGGGTAGTGTTAAGGTGCCCAAGTCCCTGAAGTACTTTACTAAGGCGGTTTAGAGCAGTGTCTGCACATTACAGTGCAGACTTACAGTTTGATTTGGACCTCCAGAGAGATTGTGCTATATAAATGAAAAATACACTGGGCGTAGGTCTGCAGAGCTGACTCCATGTGTTGGAGTGAACAAGAGTATCAGAAGTCATGTGGACATGTGGTGGAGAACTCCTTCTGCCAAATACATTATAATCTAGAGTTTTTGATTGCGGATCATTTTCCGCATTTTGATTTGGCACAGTTTTTATTTCCTGACGCAACCCTCCCCATTTTCTACCAGGTTTGGACCGGCACTGCACAGCTGGGGAGGGGAATGGTCTGTTAGGGTTTCAGTGTCTTGCCCAGAGACACTTTGACATATAGCCAGGACTGGGGATCGAATCCTGTGGCCCATGGACAACTGCCTTTACCAACTGAGCTACAACCGCCCCCGCATTATAGTCTAGAGTAATATAGTAAAATCTGAGATCATCCCACGCCATGAGCCTGAGAATGCTCATGACAGAATCTTCTCTATTTCTATCCTCATGCTTTTAGGCCAGGTCTTTCAGTCTGGGAAATGGGTTAACTGTTTGGGCAGGGGAAAGAAGTGAGGGTCAAGTGCTGGTGGACCCCTTTTCGTGTTCCTTTTGGGAATTCTGTTCCAGTGTTCCTGCAAGTCAGTTTTCAAGTGCCGAGTGCGTCAGGCAACTAGAGGCTTGGTCTGAAGTCTGCCTCATTTAAAAGGGGAATGGGGGACTCGTTCACTGGGAATAGTTTAATAATTTAGTATGGCCTTAAACTCATCTATTTCAAGCACCCAGATGGTATTTATATTGAGCAAATGCTCGGATAATTGAATGGAATAATTTACTCACTACTGTTGCTCAGTGTCAGAGAATCCCCACGCTGCACCAACCATGGAAAAGACATAAAGTGAACCACTAAACCAAATCACTGGGAGAGTGTTTTTAGAAATAAATATGCTGCTGTGAAATCAAAGCAATTGAAATACCATACTGAACAGCACAGAAATCTGGGTGCAATCAGTTTATTGCTGCTGTTGTGTATTTGTCTATGCCTCTGTCATTTAGTGGATCTGGGCCGAGTTTTGTATGATTTATTAGTGTATCCATGTTGCAGGAAACCATGTGCAAGCCTTTGTGTTTGTTCTCTGCTTATTAACACTGCCTATGTTTAGGGTGTGATGGGTGTCAGGGAGCGCTATGGGCCATCTGTCCAGTACTACTGCATGCTGTGGGCATGACTGAGCAAACCCACCTGGGGAGCTGAATGGACTGAAGCATGGTGGAAACAAGACAGCTTTTCTGACCCTGGTATTTGTATGTTCACATGAGAGACAGGCAGTTGGAATGGGAAAGTTGAGGGGAAAGAGAGAGACAGAGAAAAGATGGAGATAAGGAAGGAGAAATAAGCAAGTGAGAGATGAAGGGATACAAGATGAGGTGATTTAAAGACAGAGGGATGGAGAGGTAGAAATAGGGATAGAGAAAGAGAGGAATACAAAGAGATAGAGGGGAAACAGGCGGCTTCTGATTTTTAACAGGCGTGTCCCTCCATCTCTGATCAAAGCGTCCTATCAGCCTCAGGGGCATCTCCACTGAGTGCCTCCATAGCTGCTAAAAATTCTCCCTGCTGAGGAATCATTTTAACACTGCTCTTCTCATAGCGCTCATATATTTGTCCATTCACTGGGCATAGCACATGCATCATGTCTGCTGCATATGAAAGCACCTGTACATGTTTCCAGGCTTTCCATGTGCCCATATCACCACTAACATACAGTATGAAGGAGCCTTTCTTAATGAAAGAGAATAGAAAATGGTTTGCAGTTTGTGGACTGGTCTGACCTTAGTCCAGCTCTAAGTTAAATTTGAGGGACAGTTGCACATGAAAGCCAGTGTTAAACTATAGATAATACAGCACCATTCACATCAAACTCAATAGACTCATCTCTCTATTCTGAAACATTCAGGACTCCCTAGTTTTAAATTATACAGAAATAATATTTTTTAAGTACATATATGCAGTACTGCAGTGCCGCACGCTTATAAAAATATTTTTTCTTTGAAGCTGCTTTTAAACACATCACCAGACTTGCATGACTCATTTTAGAGATGAATAAATTTGAATGTCACAGTGCCACATTTCCCTGACCATTTTTATTCGCTTGCCATGTGAATTTCACAGACTGTGGGACCCACTGCTTCACATTATTCAGCTGACCACTTTGCAGCTGGCTTTGTGATGTCTGAATATCATAAGGCTTCATGCCACAGCTATGCCACTGGGGGTATCCAGCTGCATTTTCTTTCCACTGTGTCTCCATCAAAGATGGGAAATCAAACAATAGCATTCTTTATTGCTCCAACCCAGAGTTTCCCTGATCTCTGCCTGGGTTATTGTTCCAGAGCTGTCAACGAGTCTTTGAATCCGTCATCAGCCTTTGAGGGCCCGACCTCCTGTGTCAACCATGGTCAATACAACAGGATACTAGAGCCATGACAAGGAAACCCCATAAGCCAAATATTCTAACAGGAATCAATGAAATCATATCCATGTTCCAATTTTCCAAACAGTTGTCATCCATATTTTCTTACAAGCCAGCCCAAGTGACAATAAAATCATTGTGTCATGGGTGACTATTCAGACCCAGTGTGAGATCCCTGGTGGCACAAGAGGAAAGAATAATTGAATCGTTTTTACAAAGGTTTATAACATACTCAGGGGTTTGCTTTTTACCCTTTGCACTTTTACTCACTTTCCCATCTTAGTGTAATTTACATTAATGGGCTTAGAGTGGAGTGGAGACAGGAATGCAAACGTGAAATCCAAACTGCAACCAAATTAGTTCACTGAGAGAAAGATACAGAGAGATAAAGAACGAAAGAGAGAGAGAGAGAGAGAGAGAGAGAGAGAGAGAGAGAGAGAGAGAGAGCGAGAGATCTGGTGATTTTAGTGTATGGGACATGCCTGGCATCCCAATGGCTAATGAAAGCATCATTATCAGGAGAGTAAGAGACAACTGGGCCCCTTAGAATATGCTTACAGACAACTTTGAGCGATGCCACCTGTCTTCCCTACTTTCTTTAACTGCCATTAGACCCAGGCTGTCTGACTGCTTACTACTCCCCAGGCTTTGGGTTTATTTGAGTATTTTAAATACAGTAATATAAGATGACATAATGAAGTATCTTGTACACAGTGCAGTGGCAAGCCTCAATGGGAGTTTAGCAGATAGATGCTATTTTTGGAGGAAATAGGGCCTCCCATTGCTCCCAGCTCCTCTAACTTCTGCTGACAGGCTTTGATAACCCGTGCTTATGTTGGACAATGCATGTTTGTGTGTGTGAATTCTTAAAAAGAATTGATTTTTGGTTGCTCTATAAACTCTAAAGAGATGGATTTAACAACTGTGAGGAAATTTAATTCCCTAAAACAGACAATTAGCCTTTTAGCTGAAAACTATTCCCATACATGCCTCTGTCTAAATTGAATTTATACATCATCACTGTCAAAGAGTCCAGATTTTGTACAAGGCCTGCTGCTACATACTCTGAATGATCCAAAAGCAGATTTAAAAAAATAAAATAAATAAAATGTCATTTGTTGTTGACCTATTACAAAGTGTACAACGGCTTTCGGCTTGTCCCTTTGGGGGTCACCACAGGGGAACATGTTCCACACGTTGGTTTGGTATGAGTTTTAACGTTTGAGCCACTAGGCCCCCATAAATGTGTGTCCCGTCGACCCTGTCTTTATTACTGGATTTACAAATACCAATCCAGTAAAAAAAGACCCAAATGCATACTACATATTGATAAAGTGTACATACATTACTATATACAAGTACAAACCTTACTTTTGAGTTAGTACTAAATGAATTACAACACTTTTTCTGTATTGTATGTTTTTGTATTAAAAAAATACATATGTCATTGGGCAACAATGAAAGTGACATTTCCAATTTAACTTAACAAAGAAAACAAAAATGTTTGCTGAAGATTTTTTTTCATAGATTCCAGAGAAATTTTTCTCAACAAATTGTAATTTTTCTAGCTATGTGCAGGAAGCATCTCTTGATATTTCTGAGAACACTTGGTAGCCTAACCTTTCCACTTTGAGCACGCTAAAGACTCAAAATCTGTTTGGAATATGTACTGAACAATAAGTAATAAGGTACAGGAACATAGTTTAATTTAACTCTTTGTGACTGTTTCACAATTTGACGGTAGAACAGCCAAGGATGACTGCAGCCCCTTTACTGTGCGTGTTCAAGTTGTGGGAGCGTGTGTGTGCTGCGTCACCTGCAGCTCGGTGTCAGGTAAGAAAGCGGAGGAGGAGGTGGTCCGCTCAGTTCCACACAGTCAGAATTTGAGAGAAACAACAAATGGCAAGAGACAAATCTTGACGTTTGTGAACGCAGTTTGTATTTATCCTACACTGTAATTCTAACATCACATTCTTTGTTCTGCTATTAATGCTAACAGTGCGTACTTTTGCTAACACATCACTAATAGCATTATAGCTGCTAATGCTAACGATAACATCTTTAGCTTAACCTTAGCCATTTTAGCCAGATAAGGTTATTGCTTTGACATTGCAAATCGTTTTACCTTGCGTGGCATCATGCTCCGTGGTTGTACTTATGCTTAACAAAGTGCCACCATAACCGTAGCTTCTTGTTGATGGATGAGCACTTGCTGTAAATGTTTTAGCAAGCTAACATTTAGCATGCTAAATCACATTTGTGGTTGATAAGCTAGCTAGGTGTTATATGTGGAGTCTAAATGCACTGGTTGATTACTTTTGGGAATTTTAGGAGTGAAAAACAGCTGCAAGTGAAGTAGAAGATGAGTGCCAATAAAAAATAACATTTAGTGTGGGCATTTAATAAGCATTTACTCTTTCTGTAGTACAATAAATGCTTAAGAAAGAAAAATCATATAGCTGTAGACACTGCTTTGCTTTACAAAAAGATGACTTTGGTAAGGTCATAGTTTTGGGGGTTTGTAAAACCAACAAAAAAACTAAAGGGATTTTCATATTGTTTTATTTTTTATTAACAACCGTATATTGTTAAAATGTTTCCAAACTGAAACGGTTTCTGCTGCTGTGGCTCTGCCGGTGAACCACTGACAGCCAGAAAGGATCATGCATGCTTTAGGAAATGCAATGTATTTTATTTATCTTTTTAGTCAATAAGAAATAGGCTGCACAACAATATATTCTGCTGCAGCTGATTTGTTTTAAATATTGCAGAGAGGAGGAGTAAGGGAGGAAATAGTCACTGTGAGCTCAGCTGTTAGAGGAAGAGATCCAGCCAAGCAGGCCGTGCTGTTTTGTGTGTGTGTATGAACCAAGAACATCTCCAAGACGTTGTCAAGGTAAATGGCGCCTTTTACCTGCTTTAAAAGTGTACACATTTTACCCCGTGACAGCCCTAGTCAGCACTGATCCACGGTACTGTTGGCAATTTCAAGAAACTATGACTGTACTTCATCTTGAATCCCACAGTAACTGTACCTATACCCTACACTTAACATAGTTTATGTCTAATTGCAACAACTTTTTTCCAGTTGTAGGCAAGATTTAGTTAACAAGTAATTTAAAGAAAGAATCGTGCAATTTTGATTTTGCAGAATTGCCAAGTTTCAATGTGTCAGCCATGACATCATGGCAGCACAGAGGGGGCAAGCTGGCAACTGAGTCACTACTTTAATGGTGCAGTCCTGCTGCACCTCTTTTAAAAAGCATGCACATTGTTGCACGAATACACAACTTTTTATTTTCTAATTAACAACTCCTCTCTAATGTCTACAGTTTTGGCATCACACCTTCAAACAGTGTTCATAAAAATCTAGTCCATTTGATAGTCTTGGCTTCAACACTACTGTCTGTAAACATAAGACTATGACTGAGGTCAGATGCATCATTTTGTTCCATTGCTTAGCAACCAGAGTGCAGTGTCCACCAAATCCTATATGAGATGTGGTTAAATCATCGGCTGATCTCACATGTGTAAATACCTGAGAGTCAATATTTTATTCAACAGATCAACTATTAGTTTTTAAGCAGGAACTTTATTCAAACATTATTTAAATCTGATAGCAAAAAGGGTTAGCTAAATTCAGTGGGGTTGGGTGAATGCACATTTAAACCTGCAACATGTAACCTTTCTTCTCTCTTCTTTAATACCTTTGTTAATATGGAGAGGGGTTGTCAACACAACCAATGAAGTGCCACAGAAGAGCACTGTCAGAAGTGCAACATTACTTCTAAGTAGATTTCAGCGAGGCTCACTCTTCAAACCAATCAGAAAATTTCATAAATTTGACTTGCAACTTTTTCAGCATTTCTATTAATTGTAATTTTATAAGGACCAGTACTTGAAGGGCTGTGCAGAGAGTGGCGGAGAGTAGCAGATGGTATGAGAGCATTGTGGAGAGGGAGGGTTGGGCAGAGCAGAATTGATTGTTCCCAAGTTTAATTCTAGTGCTACAGCTCAAACTGTATTTTGTTTTTTAAATAAGATTTTCTGCTGTTGTGCATACAGTATATGTTTTTTTTTTTTTTACAACACTAAGGATGAATTAAATTCAGATTTATCTCATTTTCATTTTGCAGCTCCAGGTTGTGACCATCAATTAGGCCACTGCTTCTGAACCTACATTCTGAACCTTTTGAATAACCTACGTTATTCATAATGTTCATACCGTTTCACAAGTTAAACAATGAATATAAAGAGGACTGGAAGGACTTTGATTAAATAAGCAATTTCAACACTGGATTCAGGTTGAATAAATAATGTGTAATTTTTTTGAGATACAGACTATATCGCTATGAAAAATAAATGTCAGTGTAGAGCCCTGCCCTCATTTTAGAAACGTCTTCTTTCAGTAAATTGCTTTGTTTTAATACTGAAAGCCATAAGGAATCAGATGCCACTTGCTGCTCATTTAGAAAAATGGTTTCACCTTTTTGGACACACTTGTCTCCTTGTGTTTTCTGTTCCATTCACCTATTTTTGATCCTGGTTTTTTTTCTGCCATCTCCATCCACACACCTGAGTGTCTAAATCAATTTACAGGACTAATATCACAGATGAACAGTTCAAATGAATTTTTCCCCACCACTTTTAGGAACCAGAAGCCTCCTCTGTCTGACATTGTAACATATTGAATCCTATTCTGTGCCACAGAAGCGCATGTGCCAGTCACACCATTAAACAGAATAAAAACCACAACCATGTCACAGGGCCCATCAGGCATAAAACTGTGGATAGGCTGTGGATAGAAGTGACTCCTGCATGTCACACAGGGGAAATTGGCTGAGCGGCCGCCCACTAATGCAGAGTCATACTCTTTTTGATAGGATTACAGCCCATTGGCTCACTAGGCAGATATGAATACCAAACTGCCAAATCTGAGACAGCACAATGTAAAGGTTCTTTGTAGCTCAAAAGACCAGACAGGTTGGCCAACCTCCATATTATGCTCTTTTGTGTTCAGGGAAAGGTTCTATGTAGCTGTCACTGTTCAGGTACACAAACTTCTACTTGTAAAATGTATTGAACTGAAGGCACACAAATGCAAGTTAATACAGTGCTTGGACATGGCCAGAAGACAGGTCTTTTGGAAAGACATGCTTAGTTTAAAGAGTGCAGCGTTTATTTTTTCTGAAAAATATGGATTTAGATAGAATTGACCTGAGGCTTACAGTAACAGCCAGTGTAGAAAGTCTGTTTGATAATATGCATCCAACAACTACATCTACTATTCAAGACTTGGTTTTAAAATGTTGTAAAAATGATCAAATACCACCCACAAGCCCTGCCAATAGATATTAAAGCTCCCGCCAAAGCAGGCTGAGGGTCACCATCCAATTCTGCATTCATATGAAGCATTTAAATGTCACCCACCCACAACCTATTTGTCAAAAGGATTCCTAGTGTTAGTGTGGCAGAGTGTAGTAGTTCATACTGTAATCTTAAAGTCAGAAGATGACAGTAAATAAATAACTCAAAAGTACCCTAAATGTAAAAAAAGAAAAAAGTCTACTAATGGCATTCCATTCAAAGTAATTTGGAAAATGGCTGGAAGGAAAATCAAAACTAAAAGTGTTGCTTGTTTTTTTGCTGATGGCATAAAAAGAAAAGCTATTAATATATGTTTTTTTTATTTTACTATTTAATGTTTTTTACTTTTCTTTAACCAGGTATGCCCCATTTTGGCTGATCTGGTCAGGTTGGCAGTATTCCAATTTTCTGACAAGACAAATATGAAACATATTAAAACATGGCTTGAATAAGATAAAAGAAGACAAGTTCCAATATAGTGTCCAATGTTTAAAAAGCTATATTGAGAGGACCAAGGGAATCCGTCACTTTAGATTTTTTATAAAGGTTTTAGTTTGTGAAACCAAATGGCTAAATTAAATTCATTCTGCAAGTTATTGTAGGTGACTTCTGACTTCTATTCAGATACTACATAAGAGATCTATGCCCTGTTGTGATTGGTAGATGGGGCCACGCAGATAAACCCTGGGAAGTCACTAACTGAGGGATGCACAGTCCTGATCCTGAAGGACCCCCAAAAGGGAGCAATCCAATTCAACTACTGCCCAATAACCTGTCTCTGCACCACATAGAAGCTCCTGTCTGGCATCATAGCAGCTAAGATGAGAACCCAGAGCCCAGAAAGGAAGTGGTAGTAACACCGGAGGAGCAAAGCACCAGCTACTAGCGACTATCAGCCACCTCCTCTACATGAATGACATCAAGGTGTGAATAAGACATTGACTCACTGATCTATACCACCAACAAAGATCCATGAATACATCAGGAACATGGCTCCATGTGATGACGTACATAACGAATATCTTAGGCAGCAGAAACCAGAGGAGCAAGTGAAAGAAGAGCAGGAATCCTCATGGAAGGACAAACCTCTGCACGGTATGTACCACCCTCAGATAGAAGAAGTGGCTGATATTGTATAATCCTAGCAGCGGCTGGACAAAGCTGGACTGAAAGACAGCACAGAGGCACTAATCCTAGCAGCACAGAAGCGGGCTCTAAGTACAAGCTCAATAGAGGCTGGGGTCTACCATACTAGGCAGGACTCCAGGTGCAGCCTGTGCAAAGGTGCAAGATGCTAGCATACATGGAATACCATAACTAACCATATATATTATAATAAAATATAAACAAATTATTTTTAGAGAGAAGGCCTAAGTGGAAATTATACATGCTTTGGTGATTTATTATTATTTTTTAATTCTCTATTCTTTGCATTTAGGCTGATCACCTGCAGGCCATATCGCACACATACTGTGAACACATGCGTGGCCTGCTCTGAATATTACGCTCACCATACGTATTACGTTTGTTCTTATTGTTAGCTTTTAAAACATGTAAGTATTGAAACTTATATTCAAAGAATTCCGGTGAAGCGCACATCTGCGCAATTTCCTAACTGTTTAAACGTTCAAATGATCCTCTCAGACGTTGAAACGTGCTTGTAAAGCGGTGCTGGAAAGTTCCTGGCTAATGGGGAATGAGTTTACCATACATTTGGCCACAGACACTCGAATCATGGTCTACAGACCCTTTCATTTGCAACCATAAAACTCGGCAGCCGCTCTGCAGGAGGGGGATTAAAATACCGGGGTCTTTGGAAAAGGCGACAGTGGTTATTTGATCCAAAGCTCCTACGAGTGTTTCTTTAAGTGCGTGTGTGGAGATTTCCTGCACCGGGTGATAGGAGGGGTTGGGGAGTGACGCTGGCTGCGCCTTGGTGCTGAGCGGAGCGCTCACCTGCAGATGAGAGAGCCGGGGAAACTCGGGCAGAGCTGCAGCACACTCACGGAGCACACGGAGGGACGTAACTAACAGTCTGACCAAGAAGAGGGGATTTAAACAGTTACTGGAGAAGATTTACGCATCGACCCTCTTTCTGGTTCCTCGTCCAGGCAGCCCTGGCTCACTTGCTCGCCACGATGAGAACTGACTTCGCTGTCGTCCTGACAGTAGCCCTTCTTTTTGACTCATTCTGGGTAAGGTTTCGAATATGTTTGTTGCACAGCTCGCAAAATGTAAAAGGAGTTGGGGGAGTAGGCGATGCAGCATCTCAAATGTGCAGGTTTTCAAAGCGATAACATGTAAAGTCATGTAGTCGGATGGAGTCCAGTGACAGTCCAGTGTTCTCTTGCAGCAGCGCAGCGCTTGTCGTTATTAATCTATAAGTACGATAATTAGTCCTAAAATGAATTTCAGCGTGTGAGGGAACAAAGAAAAAGTATGACTTGGCTTTGCAGTTTTGTCCGCTCTGATCCTCGCCAGATTGTCTGTGTATCGCTGCGGGTCCATCACTTGGCTGCAGTACCCCCTTCACAAATCAAAATTACCGCACAATCACCGAGAGTGATGACTTTATTATTTAACTATGGCACTAATGTTGCCATCTCGCTTATTTTAGATCCCGATCATCTATAGGGCTTTCCTATCCACATAGCAGTGCCCAACAAGTTAAACTTTTTAGGTATAAGCCTCTTTTCAACCATTTTCTCTTGTATTTAATAAAACGCTTAACTCGGTGCTGGTGGGCTGCTCCTAAGGGCGCGCACCGAGTAACTCTTAACTTGGATTCTATTGTGACTCTCATGTTATGTAAATGTAAGAAAATGACACTGTGGCATCTAACTCCTGCATTATTCTCTCCCAAGAGGAGATGAACTAGTGCTTTTTCCCCCTTTACCCAGACTCCAGCTAAGCGTAGCATAAGTGTGTGTGTGCGTACATTTACTGTTGCGTGTAGTGGGTCAGATCAATTAATTCACCTGTGAGCGCTAAATGTTGGGCGTAAAGTATTCAGCCGACCATTTGAATAGTTTCAAACCCCGCTCAGTTCCTGAGTAGTTTTTTGAGCCCTCTGCTAATGTAAGATCCTCAGCCAAGAGGGAGACATATTTGCTGCATTCATGCAGTTTTCTTTTTTGTCTGTGTCTTACTTAACCCCAAGTGCAAAACTTAAAAACTAATTTCTTTATAGACTGCATTAGACAGCACATGTTATCGCAGACAGTGGAAAGTGTGAGTGTTTAATTATCAGTGCCCCTGCCCAGTAGCACATATTTGATAAACTTGTTGAATATATTCTGCCAACTGCTGTGCTATATGCTGCTTTTTTCAAAGGCTCAGGGCCAAAGAGAAGCAAGAAATCAATGGAATCCATGTTTATTGATGTCTTACATTGTATTCCATTCTTTGCAGAGGAATAATGGGGAGCATGCATCCAAAGGTCCCTGCCAACCTGGTTTCTCACAAACCTTCTACTCTGTGCTGATTCCAAGGGATGTACTGCAAGGCCAGGGCATACTGAAAGGTAAGACCTTTGGTTGGCAAGTCAGTCCTTTTACTTTTTGTCAAAGGAGTTCTGCACTAACACCAGTTAAAGAAAATGTGTGTGTTTTTATAATATTGAACCCTCACTTGTGAATTGGATAAATCGATATAAAATGGGGCAACTAAAAGATTAATTGGGGCCATTGATGCTTGTGGTTAAAGCTTGAGGACAAGATGAAATATTGATAACAGTGGAAGCTGTGAAGTATTAGAAATATCCTGATCAGGAGCATCTCAGTGCTCCAAAGCCACTACAATAGTCTGCTGTTGTAATGTGGTGTCGCAGTGTAGTAACTATTGGCTTCATACAAAGTACCACACAAACATGTTTCTAATCATTACCCTCCACATGCTTCTCTGCTCCTTTTAGAATTCACAAGCTGGAATTTATTTCAGTTTTTTGACAGTGCTTAACCTTTATATTATCATTTCTATACTTTAATCTTAACATACTCTAACCTTCACACTACACGTCTTACCCAGTTGTATGTGGATTCTCCAATTACACAGTGAGCCAACCAAGTTTGAGGGCCCGATAGTGCAGGAAATGGAATCGACATCCTGTGTCTAATCTGGCACTGCTTCTGCCAATGTAGGCTAATTGCAATTCTCTATTGATCCCAGTGTTTTTTCTCATAGCTTGGCTAAGCTGTATTGTTTTGCTGTAGGCGCACAATAGCTCTTTTGTGGGTCGACTGTGTCTTCGGCAGCTGCACAGTATATATTTCTCACTCTCCTTAGTCGTGAGAGATCTGGCGGGGATACAGCTGTCTAGACTCTCTCGAGGTTGCGCGTGCACAAAGACACACATACACAGGCTCTTAGACTAAGCATGTATACTACACAAGTATATTATTTTAGTCTTTTCTTTCTTGTGTCCACTTTTGGGTTTTTATAAAAAATGTTTAAGTGTGGATGCAGGTATTGGCTTGATTGTACTATTTTATAAACTTGATTATAATTTAGCCTGGCTCGAAATGGGATTGGATACGGGACATTGTCACTGGTAGTGAGCTTGCTCACCGTGGTAGTGATGTCTTTAGCCCAGCAGGGGGTGTCAACACAATCACAAACAATCAGAATGAGCCATCACTGCGCACAGAAGCCATTTATTTTAGAGAGCATTATTTATCTATTTTCATCTCAGGGAGATTAAATTGTCTCTGTTCAGACATAAACTAATATTGGCGGTCTAACAGGGTTGTTTTCAGTATCAATTTCAGGAATTTAATTTACCATAGACAATAGATGCTTTAGTGTGATCTTACTGCACACTTAGTTTTCTTTCCCAACATGAGCACCTCTAATGTCAGGTTCAAACATTATTGTTTTATCAGACCAAATACAGTATATCACAAACATATACCACGTTTTTACATTTTATCCCACAACTATATCCAGTCATAAAATATGCAGACTGGTAGTGTGTTTACAAGATTTCCTTCAATCCCATTCAAAGCATATGCTTAAATATACATTTATCATTCATTCCTTTTGTGTTGTTTGAAAAGATCTTGCTAAAGTAACATGTGCTCATCTTTTAGTGACACACTCACAACTGCAATGTTATTTTCATGTGCATCTGACAGCACAGCTGCTGTGGCCAGGCACACACACACATCCACACAAACACACATGTGGTTGTGGTTGATCGGTGTAGTTGGTAAGCGTGTCACTGGAGGGAGGCAGGAAGCCACCCTGAGAAACTCTTTAATAATAACATTGTTTAACCCAAAACCGTCAGATGGTGGCAGGACTAATGACACCCACTCATGCATTCACACAGACACGCACACACACACACACATATTAGCCACTGGGACAGTAATGGGAAGGACAGAACTAGGAGCTTGGCCATGTCAGGGAGGATGCCTGGGTCTAGACAGGAGGTCAGCAGGGAGTAGGAGCGCGTTATATTTCACATTCTATTGGTTTGAGTCACTCTGAAGTACATCAAAATGTAAAAATGTAATCTTAAACCACCACAGCAAATACTAGGACAAAGCCAAAGCGGTGAACAGAGCGCAGGCTAAATACTTGCCCTAATATGATTATTGTTACCATAAAGTGTATCATACACAGTAAATTAAATATGTATTTTTTTCCTTTTTTTTTAACTATATTACATCTGTTTTCTATTTAATTTTAAGTCTTTTCCTTAGTTAGGTCATCTGTTCCGTGACTTTACTTTCCAATAATCTCACTTAGATTAAAATGCCTAAAAAAGTTCTGTCATACTGACGGCTATAATTTATAAACACAGTAAGGCCCATAAGCGCGCATATATATATATTTGATTGCATATTTCACAGATTACTGATAATGTAATGCAGCAAACTCGCCATTGTTTTAAAACCACTACAGAGGTCTTTACATGAACTGCAGAGTCAGCAGGGGCTTAAACAGTCAGATGATGGGTTGAAGAGGTGAGAGCTCTGTTTTTTTTTATGTGTGTATGCGTGTACATTTATATGCTACACTTTTAGATCTAATGATGCTTGTTGTCTTTTATACCCGGTTTTCATTAGAGCTGTGATTGCCTCTTTACCACTCACACACTGAGGACATTATTGGAGTCTCCAACAGGCCTAGTTATCATTACATACCAAATGACCAATACACAGACATACACACACTGAAAAAGCAAACAAACAAACAAACAAAAAATTCTGATGGAAAATTGATATAATAAAGTTCCTATTCTGTTAAATTGTATTTCTACTGGGTAGGAAAATTCTGTCTGTTGCTGTAAAAATTTGAAGGTTTGATATGTGGATCAACAACAGATGCTGTCACGATGTTTGGAGTGTTTTGTATCCCACAGACGAGAGAGTATGAGTTGGTCCCTTGCCCGACTCACACAGATAAACAGACCCAGCTAACGTAACCTCATCCCATGTGTCCCTGCATCTCTCTGCTGACTCTTTTCCGGGTAATGAAAGCCAGGGATGGTGGTTTCAGCTCAGTGAGCCCATTCTGCTGACCTTGGACTTTGTTTGAGTTACTAGTGGTTTTGGGCAGCCCTCACTTTCTGTATGTGTGACTATGGTTGTGGTCGACTATGTGTGAGAGAGAGAGGTAAGGGGGGATTAAAAGGTTTTGGAGATTTGGAAATTTCTGAAATTTGTATGTCATTTTTTTGGACAAGTCAGTGTACTTGAGCTATATGAATCGTGACATTTACAGTGTGGGTTCACAGAGGGATCTGGAGATTTTGTCTGCAGTCACTGGTTTGTTTTTTTCGCAACTCTACTGATGCTTGGATTCATTTTAAAAATTAGATCCTTCTAGTAACTGATCAGCCAGTATAACCGGCCCAAATGTCTGCATTTAGGTGACCACATCTGTCCTTAACTCCTGGCCAGACTCAGAATATATATTGTATTCATAAATACATTTAATGATTCATTATAAGCACTCCTTCTCAATTTCTCAGCCATACACACGCATAAATACAGTACATATACATCCACCTCATCATACATCAACGTAGACTTTGTTCATTTGTTGCAGTGTCTTTCTACAGTATGAAGCAATTCAGTAGGGATTCACACTGCAGTTGATGACATTTAAATCTCTGCCTTCATCTCAGACTTAGATCCCTCTCTTTTCAGTGCCACCTTGTTTCAATTACATTCATAGCATATTCTGACTGCTGCCCACTTTGGGGGTAACCAGAAAAAAGGATAAATGGATGCAAGAGCTTTGCATGCGGACTAAAATGAGTTGTTAAGACTTTTTTTTTGCCGGATAATATTTCCAAAAGTCTCTTCCAGTGGGCAACTGAAGGCCCCAGGTCATGAGTCGTATTTGCTGCAGCTGGTGAAGCCTTCCAGTGAGGCTTTAGGGGATTTTTCAAAATCCAGTAGCTAGACTGTTACTTTGATATAGGCTTAATATTCTAAACATCATTTTGCAACTTGCACAAGTTGATGTGTAATTTTAACCCTCAATTTAACGGGAATTTTCAAACATAAAAACAATTGATTGATAGGATATCTGGACTTAAACTGCAGACATTGCCTTAAAGTGGCATGCACAGCATCCTTCTCCTCTGACCAAAATCAGAGCTGAGAAAGTCCTTGCAGTTATGTTTGGTCCTGGTTATATGGCCACTGAAGTCCATTTCATAGGATGGAGCCAAAGGAATACTGTATATGGAATTTATATCTATAAGAATAAAAGCAATTTCCATACACTGTATAGAGAAGGTCACCGTTTTATTTTTTCTTTCTTTGCACTCCCAGCCAGAGTTAGATTGTTTTGATTTCCAGTTTACCTTTTGCCCAAAATCTCATGACACACAGCCTGCAGTGTTATCTGGGTCGATAGCGGACAGGCGTTCTCATGGAGATTAGACATGTAGGAATGTAGCCTCCTTTGTTTCCTTCTGTTTCAGTCTAAATCACTCTCATTGTTTTCTATCTTTCTTTTATTAATTTTGCATCATGGTGTCTTACTTTCTTTTAATCTATCGTGAAGTCCTATCTGTTTTTGATTCTCTTTTGCTGTTGTGAATCATTGATGCTGTGTCTCTGCAACCCCCTCTCAAAACATTCTAATCCATTGTAATGCTAAATAACAAAAGAAATCTTTATTCTCTCCTTACCATCTCTTCGAACCATGACATGGTTTATGGCTAATTTCTTTGAGGATATTTGTTCACGGAGACAAGCACAGCCATCTATTGTTATTTATAGAAAAGCATAAGGCTTTGTTGGATGTCTTGTAAAGCAGTGAAGACACATCAGACATACAGCACTAAGTTGCCGGTTTACACTCTTCATGTCCATGGATAATCTGACCTGAGGGTGCTGTTATAAATAGCCCGTTGACACATATTTACTTAACTTGTAATCTCAGACTTGACGTAGTATGTGTCTAATAGTTTCAAAGAATTGTTGCATGGATTTTCCACTGAGGCTCATATAGATTTAACCACACTATCAAGAATTTTTTCCCTGTCGAGGGTTTTATGTGAAAAACAAAGAGGGCCAGGCATTATACCTGCAGGAGTTCTTTTTGATTAAAAGTGTTGGGCTTGGGAGCCCATGCTGTGGAACTGTTATGTGCTTTCATTTGCTTTGCGTGTATGTTTGAGTTTAAATGTGATTCATGCTCCAAGGTACTTGTCCAGTGGTCATTGCATAGCAGGTATCCTCCGTGTTTGTCCAGGCTGGTCATTAGAAAGGCAAAAGGAGGAGAATGAGAAAGGAAAGAAAGCAGGTGGAGGCCATTACTTTTTAATGAGATTTTTGACATCTCCCCTTTTGTGTTGAGAGGAGGGACAAAGGAGACATGGAGGGAGGAGAGAGGAGAGTGAATGAAAAAATAAGGGGTGACTTCCTGCAGATTGAGTTTCTTTGCAGTGTGGATGAACTCTGGATCCCTGTCATCTGCTTAGTACATTAAGAGACCCCCTGCCTTGGTATGATGGGCCTTCTGAGCGTCCACAGCACCAAGGTTACGGCCCTCCTGAAGATATTAAACCTGTTTAAATACTTTCCTTAGTCTCCAGCTCTTTAATGCACAGATGGTCTGTATGGGCTGTGAGAGCTGGATCATGACAAGGGAGTACTACTAGCCCGTCCACTTTTTTTATTGTTGTCCTTGCTTTAATGAGTCGGCCTGTCTCAATAATTATGCTATTGACTTAACGTCAATAGCATAACCCCATCACAACCCCATCACAACCACCACACTGCTGATAATATTTTATATTGCACCTATTTTGCAAATTATCATCCAACAAAAGTTGATATTGGGACACGCCTGTGAGGAGCAGGACTGGCACAAGCTGCATCCAGGGCTGCTTCTTTGCTGCGATGTGGTGGACAGGGATTACATGAGCAGCTTACAAATGTTGTTTTCTCTTTGCTCAAGAGTCACACTTACCATACTTCAGCTGTAATGATGTGTACCCTAACGCAGCTGCCAAAAGATTATATGCAGGCCATCTCATTGTTAGTGTACACTTATACGAAAACACAAGAAACACTGAAACTCATTATGGCACTCTAATACAATTGGACAGATTTTCTCTCCCAGGCTGCCCACTACTCCAGTATAACTTTGGCCTGGGCCCAAACACTGTGTCCTCTGCCTGCCCACTTACTCCAAAGCAATCAATGATGGTTTAACTATCATAGCTTCATCACTTTAAATTTCTTATTATGCTGTGATACAGACAGGTAGTGCCACATGGGTTTTGCAATAGAATATTATTTTGGTGTACTGTTTTAACGTTCCATTTCTATTACTGCTTAAGCACCAGATTAAAAATGCATCAGCTCAGTTTGCATAATCCTCCTCCTCTTCAAAGATCTTTAACTTGAGTTTTTACACAGGAAAATTAAAGAGAAGCGCAAAGTCTTATTTAGAGTCATTGTTATGTAAATTAATGGTAACAGTAATATAAAAAATATTAAAAACCTTTCAGTGTTCTCACCTTGAATCAGGTCCTGTATTATCTCTTTACCTGACCTAGTTTTCTTACACAAAGATCATGGTTTTTGTTAATTAAAAGAACTTCTGTCAACCAGTAGACTTGTATGATCTCTCTGAAAATATGGGCTGGACAAATTCAAGACCACGGCAGCCTCATATGTTATTCCCTTTGCTTGAAGATATCTCGCCTTTGTTAGGAGAGGATGAAACGAAGGATGGAAGTCCTCAGAAGACGTGGCTGTCTAGTAATCACTAATTATGTCCTGAATTCCCTGCATGTTCCCCATTAAGTTCTTAAGTTCAGCACACAGTTGAATCATCGTCTCTGAACAACGAAGCCATGCAGGAACACAGGAGACGGCAAGAGAAAAGGATAGTGGAGTTGGGGGGCTAGAGAAACAGAGTGGCACCAATGTTAATTAATCAAAAGACAATGATAAATCCCATGGTGCCTGGGCCAATGCTATGCAACAGGCTAAAAGCTAATATGGAGCGAACAAAGCTGTTTCCAGAGGAACTCAGGTCTTTGTCTGATGATGCATGTCAAAGACTCCCCAAATAGGGAGTCCTTACGTCCCCTACTTTTTGGGAATTGTTAGCTGGCTGCTTGGGGACTTCTTTCAGGTTGTAGTTGAATATTACATTTATTGAAAGGAAATTAGCAGGTTTTGTTACAGGGGGAATAAAGTAGAGACCTCCAAAAAATTATTTTTTCCACTGACAAGTTGATGTAAAATTCAAAAACTTTAAGAAACTGGTGAAAATTTACCATCACAAGTTTAAGAAGCGCAACCTTTACAGATGTCCCAATCTGATAGTAAGTACTGCTATTGGTGCCCATCTGGGAACATTTCATATTTTAGGTGACAAAACGAAACTGATCCAATTCAGATCCTTACTTAGTTTTGCCGGCTTTTATTTGGACAGATTATGCCCTAACTGTTGACTGACTGTTAGCTTCAATGTAAATGTAATTATAGCTTTGTAAGATGTACTGGCCGATACCTATTGTTAAAGGTATCAAATTGGGGGCCAAAATAACTTGATGGGATAATTCCTACAAGCCAATATTTCTAAACAAAACAAAAAAACAAAAACAAAACTGATATATGATTTAAACAGTTTAAATGTAAAATAGATAAGAGTGAATCAACAGTTAGCTCAAAAAATGATTTGACTGTCCAACTTTTCTCTTCATTATCTATTTATTTATTTATGTACTGTACTTGTTTATTATTATTATTATTATTATTATTATTATTAGTGGTAGTAGTAGTAGTGGGAGGAGGAGGAGGAGGAACAGTAGTAGTAGTTGAACTGGTGTAAGATGATTATAGCTGTGTCTATAATGACGTGCGTTTAGAATGTACATACTCTCGGTTACTCAGCTAACTGAGCTTCCCTGAACAATGAAAAATGTAGGCTGGTGAGCCAGCCATTTTAAGCCCTAGGACCAACACAGTTTTAAAAGCTCACTGACCAGAACCCATTTATTCTCTCTCTCCCTCCATCCCCTATCTGTCTATTGTGTTTTTTGAAACATCAGAAAAAGAGGCAAAGAGCGAGGGGTAATAAAAGGCCTTGCTTTTTTCCTCTGGGCCTGGGAGAATGTAGAGAAGCAGATAAGTTGTCTAGCTCTGAGCCTGAGTATGATCAAAAACAAAGTGAATCCTGTGGCCGCTGAGGGAAGATGCTCCTGTGAGGGTGTGAGGAAAGAAGGGCAGAGGAGAGGGGAAGAAGGCAGGATGGAGGGAGGTGAGACAAAGTAGGAGGAGCAGGGCTTGAGGAGCAGCTATACTCAGAAGAGAAGTGTTTGCTCATCTCTGGGGTAGTAAGGGATGAGGAGCTGCAGACAACTTGCCAAGCAGGGAGATGGGGTACTTTTTCTGCTCTAAGCTAGGAATTGGATGAACAGGAATATACAGTCACTCTGCACTGTTCAGCAGTTTGTGAACTAAGTAGCAGGGTGTTGTGGGTCTTGCATGATGATTGGCATTGCCTCAGTGTACAGTGTAGATAATGAATGTTTTATTGCCCTGCTAAAAACTGGGCTTTGGGAAAGGTTAGTCACACACATTTGAATGTTGCACGTGCATGCACTTTGATACAGACATGTACAAACATCACTGAATGTCTCTAAAGGCTGGAGGTAACACTCTGGTCTAGGGTTGAGTCTTAGTACTGAAATTAAATGAAAATGACACAGAAATGAAAGAACCACTGTGTAATCCCACTGTCAATCACACACTTAATTAGCAAAAATAGGTAGATTGGGAGGAGAGGGGCAGGGAGTGAATAGAAGAATAGACATATCTGGTGGGGAGTGAAACTAGGTAAGGTAGGAATGACAAGGATATAAGAGAGTGGGAGGAAAAGAAAAGCAAAGAGCAGGGGAGGAGGAGTAAAGGTAACAGCATTCTGCTCAGGGGGCTCGGCTGCAAGTTTTTTTAAACTCTCATCTGCCTTCTCTTTCCTCGTTTACCTCTCTGCTTTCCCACCCTAGCAGCACTAACAAAAGCAGATGCAGGGAGCGCTAGCCTATGTCAGTCACGTCTCAGACCCACAGTTCTGCTTGTAATTCCCTGATTAATTAGGAGCAGTCAATTTGTTAATTTAATTGTAGGTGTTGGGTCGTTTTTTTTTTTCACCCCCGTCTATGTTGCTTTCTTGTGCTGCTTGTGCCTCCTCATCCTCTTAGCAGGCTAATTTGCCCTGCAGCTTTGAGGAGCGGAAATGAAAGGGACAGTAGAGGAAGCCTTCAGATGGTTTATTAAGAATTGATTTGCCATGGTGGCAGATAGACAGACTGTAGGGAAATGCATAGTGACATGCCTCCCAGGCAGACACCCCCAGGCTATGGGGGGAGAAAGAAAGATTTGGACTCAGAGAGATGGTGAGGGAGCAAAAAGCGATTATTGTGATATTGTCTGACTGTCTTCACTGAGTGCATTTTACAACCACTGTTGACCACAATGACCAACAATCTGAACTGTCAGCAGTTACTTGTGGCCAGCATCACATGTTGAAATATTTTGGCAGCCTGTTTGCATAGCCTGGTGTTAATTTAAACGGTACTTGTAAAAGTGTGTACGAAGATGTAAACACAACCCATGCTAAAGCTTTTGGTTTCACCTGTTTATAAATGATTTCACTTTGAATGGCTTTGGCAGGGATAATCTGGACAAAGTGACAAGCTTTGCACAGCAGCCAGCTAATATTTAACTGTCGCATCAGAACCAGGTTTTTCATCCCTGGATGTTTCTTATGTCAGGTGAGGTTGTTGATTCTATTTCTAATCTGCATGACTTGATTGGACACTGCTGTGTTCCATTTCATATCATCACAGAATTGTGGCATTTCTCATTATCCCTTCACTTAATTTATGCACAAATTATTCATAGTTTGGTAAATCACAAAGTTGAGTAATGGCAATTTTACAGTTCCCGTTGTGATTTAAGAAAACAGGTTTTGAAACGTGGATGTGTTCTTTTGTGTCTTTATGCATCACAGTGTGTGCTTTTGCGAATGGGTGCAAGTGCACACGTGTGTAAAATCAGAGGTGCTAGGTGGTTAAAACTGAACTTATGAAAGTTTGTTTTTCTTTCATTGAAGAAGACAAACAGAAGAAAATGAAAAACAGAATCACAACACTTTGTGGGTTGGTGATAAATGACCTCATCATGCCACAACAACAACATTGTCAGTATCTATGATGAAAAGGATTTATGGAACAGAAGCAGAGCATAATAACACCATCTTAGCCATGTGACAGGCAACATGTATGAGCCTGATTTAGCTGCCAGTCACCGAGGCTTAATATAGCTCTAAACACTCAGCTCTGCATTAGTGACCACCTTATTAGGTATTTTATAATGTAAACATTGGGTAGAAATTCTTTTTTTATTTATTTATTTTTTTCTGAGTACAGTATGACATAGTTGAGTTTCAGACATGTTTTAAAGTCATGACAGTCAGTCATCTAGACTGCTAAAGATGTGACAGTTTGAAAATAAATGCCTTTGCTATACTGGAGCTCCTTGCTGGCTTTGACTATGAAGAGCTTGTGGTTGACAAGTTGTAGCACACTGACTTTTTTTGAGTAAATAGCATCAAAGTCTTATGGTTCTTACGTAGCAACTGACAATTTGTCCAGGAATTTGAATCGCTTTGGTTTTGTATCTTTACTCTAATCTCATCTCTGGCCAGAAAAAGCCCTAGAGGACAGCTTAGCTGCTCAAAGGAGGGTTTGTTGAAATGCTGAGAGGGATGTGATCTCCACTGGACAGAGAAA
Organism: Channa argus; assembly: GCF_033026475.1. Classification (NCBI taxonomy): domain Eukaryota; kingdom Metazoa; phylum Chordata; class Actinopteri; order Anabantiformes; family Channidae; genus Channa; species Channa argus. Next base: position 8,716,185 of record NC_090209.1, read on the forward strand.
ATAGAGACAAATGACACTATTTTGAAGGACACAAACTTGTTCTGTAATAGGTAAGAAAGAAGAATATTCTTTGTAGATACCTGGCTCCTCTTTTAGAGATGAGGTGGAAGCATCTTTTATCTATTTAAGCCATATTTCCATTCAAGGCGAGGAGAGAAGAAAGTGCTCTAAATGGAACTGTGCCATAGAGGAAAGGCTTCCCCCCCCCCCTTTTTTTCACACATTTGCATGCACATGTTTGCTGCAGTGTTTATTGCAACACCTCCATGAATATATTTACAATGCAAGCATTAGCAAAGCAAACAGTTGAGAAAGTTATGCTTATTGTCACATCAATACATCAAATAAACTATTTTCATCTTTTCTTTATTGTTAATCTCATGCCACTAGTTCACTGCAAGATTTACTAGCCACGATCTTGTGTGTGTGTGTGTGTGTGTGTGTGTGTGTGTTTGTATGTTAGCAGAGAAGTGATTTGTCCTGCAGATGCAGACTAATGAATGAGGCATCTTGCTCGTGGGCTGATATTAGCCTGGGTAGCAGTTCCTTTGATGTGATTAGCTCTATGCACTCTCTTGACAAATTGGGCTGTCCTTTCCTTATAGCTGAAGCACTAATCTATGCAAAAAAAACAAAGAAATTCCTTCCGCTTAACAGAGCATGTTGCTTTGTGTGTGCCGTATGTGTGTATGAACAGGTTTAAGACAGATGTGCATAAATGAATAAATAGAGAGACAAATCTACTCACTGCAGCGCCTCCAATGTAGTTGTAGTATAGTGGTTTAACCATTTTTTTTCTCTTTTTGGTTTATTTTGTCAATAGGGGGAGAAATGTCATAGTTGCATTTATGATCTTTTTGTTTAAATGAATTATCAGCTGTCAGCCTCAGAAGTAGACATGTGCTACGATGTCAGTATGAGCTGGTTAGTACGCATGAGAAACGAATGATGTTTAGTGGAATACGGATCAGTAGAGACACACAGAGTATAAGATGGTGAAGATTCCAACTTGTTAAAGAGATGAACCAGTAGATAAGTAATATTTATGTATAGGTCAGATGAGAATTTTAGTCTAAGCTGCTACCTTTCTTCTCCCATTTAAAATATATGAATGGGTATGTCTATCCTAATAACTATCTAAGGAAGCTAATAGCTTTGCCCACTAGCTTGTAGACCCTGAAAATACTTTGAATTTGTCCTGGTGTCAATTTAAGTCATGTCAAGGAATAAACTTTATGTTGTGATCTGACCTCCGTTCAGACATTTTAAAGGACAACTTCACTGATTTTGAACTAGCTTCTTTTGGTTCTAGATGACAGATGACATCACTTTGAGGAACCTTCAGTTTATCTTGTTGCTCATACTAAGGAGTTTGTAATCATAGTCAACCTGCTTTTCCAGATCTCCCCCAGATGACATCATCTGAACTCCTGATGAATTGGTCATTGGTTACTCACAGTGACAACCCAAAATATGTTCAACAGTAAACAAAACACAAGATAAGAAAACATAATGCAATTTTGTGTGTGGGCTTCCCAGCACAGTTACTGGTGTAAGGCTGTAAGTGGTATAGTATCAGTATGTCCAAGGTCTACGCTACAATTTTTCGTCATAAATCCATTGTGTGTGTTTTGTCAGTCACATTTTGAACATGAAGAAGCATTCTTTCTTTCTCGACCACTGAATGTTTGGACAGAGAACACCACAGTGCTCAGGAAATTCAGAACAGACTCGTAGCAAGTAATTTTCTTCTTCATCTGTTTGCAGTAAGATTTATCTTGGAATGAAAACATCGAGCCCCGACCCTCTTGGAGCTTTAGGAAGATTTTCTAAATATTTAACTTTAATTTAGATACCAGTGCTCAGAGGTAATTGTATTGGAGAACTTGATGTGAAACTTCTTGAATAATGGAAGTCCATCAGTTCACCCATTTAAGATTCCATTTAATGAATTAAGCAGGCCCTGGATGGGTGACCTGAGGTGGAAGACAAAGAGGTTGTATATATTACACCTATCTGATGGGACGTCTGCACATTAAGCATAAACTATTCTTATGTCATCAGCAGAGGAAAAGTGATTTGCTTATCTTGGAACTAAAGGGCTTCTATTTTCTTTTACACGTATTACTCGGCCATAGAGAAATCTTTCCCTAAAATTACAATGTGCATCTGAACATTCAGGATAGTAAAAATGTGTTTACAATATGTATATTCTGGACTTCAAATTTTTGTTGCAGAGATGATACAGGGCTTTAATCCACCCCAACATGTATGAAAGTAAGACTCTCAGCATTGCACCTTTGTGCTTCTTCCTCTCGTCCCCTTTAGTTTGCCCCATGCCTCCATCCTCCGCAGCCTATTCCCCCCCAACCTCCTTTGCTGTGGCAAGTGGAGACTCTTATCATTGATTTTCTCTTTTCGCTCCTCTCCTCTGTTCACTCACTGCAGCGCCTCCCAACTTATCTGACTCTGACAGAACAATGCTGCAGTAGGAGGGCACTCAAGGACAGATTAGATTGTTTTGGGATTCTCATTCCACATTTTTTTTAGATTTCTTGGTCTATGTGTTCCTTTACTGTAGCACATTCTTATCCTTGTGATATTGTTTATCCACCTCTATAACTTGCAATTGCAACTATTTCTACTTTTTTTTGCTGAAGAATAACTTCTCCTCTGTTGCCGTATTCTTTGGGTGGCTGTGTGGATTAGTTAGGCTCAAAATGTCGCTAAGGTTAAAATGTGCGTCACTCTGAGTGTCTGTGTGTGCCTGCGTGTGTATTTCTGTGCCTCTGTGCCTCCACGGGGCGGAGTGTTTGTGGTGGTAGCGCCTCCTCTGTCTGAGCCATGGTAATTACTGTGCTTCACTGCCTCTGTAGAAGTCAATGAAGCTGAACTCATTGTCTCTCTCTACATGGAAGTCAACAATTGTGTGAATTCCCTAGTGACATTGCAGCCACTGCTAAACTAGCTTCCTGCATTTTTTATCGCAGTCGGTGTGTCTCAGCTTGTCCTTTGTCTCCTTTTCTCTCTCTTTGCCTCTGTCTTGTGTTGTTTTTGTATCTGTGTTTGTGTTGATTGTTTTTTCCACATCCCATTGACTTCCACCGGGGGTAATTGAGCTTAAGAGTGTTGTTATTTAATTTCCATGTATGTATTGCTGTATTTAATTTGAATCATGCAGTCTATTTAAAGTTGATAACTACAGCTTAATCTAATTTTCAAAACAAAAACCACTAAAAGGCATCATTGTGAAATGTGTGTGTCTCTCTCTCTCTCTCATATATTCATATTTATATCTATCCCATTAAGCAATTTTTACTTTTCAATTATTATATAATAATATAACATAATTTAATAACATAAAAATTGATTTACTATCAATGATCCCAGTCTTCCTCTGTCTGCTGTTGATGGGGACTCTCTGCTGACAGCTGCAGGGTCTTGCCTGGTTTGGGACGGTGACTGTCTCAGTGTCCACCTGAACCTGTGCCACAGGTTGAACAGGTAGTGCAGCACATCCATCTTTGTATGACTTCCAGCCTTAGCTCTATGTAAGCTAACATGTTTGTAGCAGTTAGCGATTACCCATCAAGCTTGTTGTGGTGAACACATGGCGGTGTATGGGGAACTCCAGGTCCAGCTGAAATTATCACTTTTCTGCATGTTTATGATGGTTTAACAAGTGTTTTGATAATTAACTCTGTACCAGAATGTGCACTAATGTTGTCCGGTCGAGTTAAGAAGTAACTTTGATTTTATCTGAGCTGTCTGCTTCCTCTCGACTACAGACAGGGACACTTGGCTGCTGCACAAGTTTATTTTCTTATTAGCTAATCTAAGTTGTGTCTTGGAGAATTAAAATCCTATTATTTCAGAACACCATTATTTATATTTTCGTGCTCTAGTTGACCAGTTCTGCCGTGAATTTTACTTTTGCAATGTTTTAATTTCTCATTTTTTTTAAACTGTGAGAAAGGTGATAATTCTGCTCTCTGTTTATTTTTGAGGTCCTAGTGGGTCATGGATTTGTACTGGAGTGCATTATATGAAAAGGGGGTTCTAAGGTTTTGGCTCCCTATTTAAATGAATGAGGGGGCCAAAACTTATACGGTATATGGGCAGCATGGTGGATGAGTGGTTAGCACTGCCACATTGCAGCTCGAAAGTTCCTGGTTTGAATCTAAAGGTCGGCTGCAACCTTTCTGTGTGTAATCACTCGGTGTTGGCCCTGAGACAGGCTGTTGACCTCTCCAGGGTGTACCCAGCTATAGGATAGGCTACGGTAATTCATTGAATTACAATATAATAAAAATTATTATTATTATTACGATGTCTTTGCAGGGTTTATTTACTGTTTATGTCTTTAGATTAAGTTCATATTAAATTAAATGGCACACTAAGCCTCCCCATGGCCATGTGTACAGAAACTGCGTCTATGTATTGCTTAAATGGAGAAGAAACATTTATATTAACTATACTAAAGCTAAAACCACTGTGACCACATTGGCATTTTTATGGGAGATTGTCAGTTGGTATCAACCTTAGACTCCAAGTGTGGTGTGAATGTTTAACCTTCATGCCACACTGCAGAGCACAGTCAATAGTGAATAGGTTAGCCTCAAACCCAGGCAACCTCATTGAGCGTAAAGAGAGAGTGGATCATAAGAAGAATGTGTGTAATGGGATGGTGAACCAAAGAGTGAGGAGCTAGATGTGAATTAGATTGAGATGGTTTTGGTTAGATAATTGCTGCTTGGGATAGAAGGAGATAAGAGGGAATGCAATGGATTGCCTCTGAGCGTGAGGATGGAAGATGACTCCAACTGATTTTGCCCTTTTTGAGTGTGGATTCAAACCAAGCGAACAGTGTTGCCATGGTAAAATCCCAAGCCAACACTACTCATTAATTTCTCCCATCTTTACTTTAACAATCAAAATACTTAGAGACTGTATGTAATAAATCAATGTACAAACAAAAGGTAATGGGCACAGCCGAGTTTGAACCAATAGTGTACACATTACTACTAGTTATGATAGAAAGTTAGGGTGCTACACTGAAAGGGAACAGAGTATGCCTTGGGAAAGGTAGCACAATGCAGATGTCATTAATGCGATTCTATTGTCCAGCAAATTGGCTTGAGTATACAGTACTTATGCCTGGTAAAACAGCACGCATACAATTTGTGCAGAGAAAGAGAGCAAGTGCTTTGCATGCCAGATGCATGCTGTGAGTTTTTTTGGCACCAGTTAGCTTCTGTTCCATGTTTAAAGTGTATAAATTGGTCAGCAGTTGTGTGTTGGCTCACAAACTCTCGTCCTCAGTGTCCATTTGTTTCCATCGTTATGGCTCCTTAATAGACCAACTGAGGCATCTATCTTAAATAGCTTGCTTTGCAGAGGTTTACTTAAGCTAAGTAAAAAGATTTTTCCTCCTTAAGCGGTCTATTTAACCTCAAGTATGCATAAAGCATGGGCTGCCAGAATAGATTTAACAGAAAAAGTAATAGGAGACTGGGAATCTGGAGTCTACCATTCTCTCATATCTTTTTAGTCTGAAACATTGGCTAGAAGGTGGACACGGTTTTCATGTGCTGTAAAAGTCATCTGTAAAAGAGACAATAGGACAATAGGATGAGCTTATCATTTCAGATAGATGTAGAGTTGTTGTTGTTACTCCTTGTGGAATTGGTTTTGTTTACAATGGCCTTTACCAGGAAATGTCACACAAAGCACTGAGGCATCTTAGGCCACTCTCAGGGCAGGGCCCCAGGCTGTAGCTACCAGAGTGAACACAGTGCACCAAAAAAACCAAAACACGCCCACACTAGCACATGCTCTGATACGTGCATGAACACACCTAACAATACCTAACCACACACAGTTACACTTGTATGGTTTGCAACTTTTATAAAACACTTGGAACACTTACTTTATAAAGAGCATATATATTTATATTAATGTCTTAAGTTTGAAAAGTTATGTGGCCTTTTTATTTTTATATTGTTAAAAACATGGATAGTCTTTTGCAAATTAAGCAGTGTTTGTCAAAATGACCACTTTGCAAGATCAGCAGGACCCTTTAAATAACACAAACATTGCTGTAGCTCATTGTAATAGTCTTGCATGACATTTGACTTATTTTTCCTGTTTCTGTTTTTACTTTTGCACTGTGGGATTTAGGGGTAAGAGAGGAATAGCCTGCTGAACTAGGCCAGTGGAGACACTGACATTTAGACTCAAAGGCTAATGTGATGCCTGAGTTTGCCCTGTGATGGCTGGCTCTTTGTCTGGGTTCTCAGATCAGGACTGACTAGCCCACACTCCTCTTTGAGACCGTCTGGAGCCCTAATGCTTTCAAGTATGCCAACTTTTTCATTCAATGTCCATGTCTGAATTTTGGTAGCAAAAGTCAGTATGGGTGTCTCTCCAGTTGCTGCAGCTAAAGACTCATCTCAAACGGAGAGAGGGCCGTGGGGACACCACTAAAGGGAATCACATTGTCTTCTTTAATGGAGGCCAGACACTCATGGAGTTCTGCCCTTACAATAGTAAATCAAGGCCTTCTTCAGGCCAGTCATTTATTCTGTCTAAAGGCTCATTTATTCTGTCCCAAGGCTATGTTGTGAAAAACATCCCTAATGATGATAGTAATACTCAGTGGGTTAAGATGTTGGAACGATCTCTCATGTCCCGTGAGATGTGTCAGTGCAACCTATTCTTTGACCCTCAGGGCCAATGCTGCCTATTGGAGCTAGAAGACTCATTTGACATAGCTGTCTTAAAGCTGTCCTAAGCCTGTGGTAAACTTATATATCACCATTGCACATCCTTAGAAAACTTTATCACACATCAATGAAATTCTTCTCTTGCACAGACATTTTGATGCTTTAGGGTGATCAATACTGTTTGCCCACCCTCATTACATAGAAGGAAAATAAATAAATTAATGAATTCACACTGCTTATCCAAGCTTAGCCACACTGTGTGTAAAAGTGTGTAGAGAGGATTGCACATGTCCAGGTACTCTCTCTCAGTGGACAGTTTCCTTCGCTGCTACTGTAATTTAATGTTTACAGTAAATTACCATTTGGCAGCTTCACTAAAGCAGCTGCTATTTTACAGTCTTGCCTAAATCCTTCCATGCATGGTGTGTTATTATTAACAAAATTTCTCAACATACATTTTTTCCATTCTGGGGTTTGGTGTTTGTGACTCTGTTCCTTATAGATGGATTTTCTAAAATTCAGGACATTAATAGCTTAGGATAGTAAAGGGCACCTTGTTAGTTGAGAGTTCTTAAATGTTAGATTTAAGTGTTACTCATGCTAATGGAATTGCTCTTTTCCCTTAAAATTGGGAGAGGGAAGGTATTTTGAAATGTATTAAAACTTAGAAAAAGGAGAGGTGATATAAAGGGGAAAGAGGTTTGTTTTGCTTCTGGAAATATCAGTTTAATTAGGAGTAGCATATCATTTACAAATCAGGTCTGACATTTAGGATGATGGGGGGTAATAATGGAGAATTGTATTTCACGTGTGTGAAGAGAGGAATCTCTTCCTGATTGTAGAGGGGCAATGTGTACAGCTCAGCTCTTTTCCCAGGTGTCACAGTCAGTCGTCTTGTAGTATCAGATATTACATTAGTCAGTCTGTCCACTCCTTTCAGCCCCCCACATCAAATCTGACTCCAACAAGTGTTCATGTCCTGTTTGAGAAAAGCTGCAGACAAAACTCTTAGTCAGTCTTGCTTGTTGAAGTGGAAGTTTTCATCAGTAATGTTAATGATTAGGAGAATTCCTTCCTACAAGGCTGGACTAACTAAAGGAAACCAAAAACCTATTTTTAGGTTTAGATTTTTAAGTTAAGTTTTGCAGTCTGAGAGTCCTTCAGGTGCCTTTTTGAAAACTCTAAGTGGATCTTCATGTGTTGATTGAGGGGAGGCTTCTATCTAGCCATCTTTGTCCCATCTCCACACAGGATCTCTGGAGCTCAGTCAGAGTAGCCATAGGGTTTTTGGTCACCTCTCGTAGAAAGACCCTTTTCCCCTGATTGCTCAGTTTGGCCAGGCAACTGGATCTTGGAAAAGTCCTGTTTGTGCCAAACTTCTTCAGGTGGACTCCAGTCACCCTGTAGAAATATCTCAGCAACCTGTGCTAAATCTATAAAATGTTGTTGCAGAGGGTCTGAATACGTAAGCCCCTGTGCTGTTTCAGTTTTTCCTTTGTCATTTATTTACAAACATTTCCAAATTTCACTTTGTCATTAGACTGACGAGAAAGAAATTATTTTAAATGATTTTAGTATGAGACTGCAACAAATTAAAAAAAAAAAGTGAAAGGGATCTGAAAACTTTCTGAATGCACTGTAATATTCCCTCATTTTATTTCCACTATAACTATTCGCAACTCAAGAATTGTCAGCAAGATGACTTTTTTCCTTTTCAAGTCTGTTCTGGGCCTGTACATGATGCCTTACTGGTAGTGAGTGAACTTAAATCCTTCTGTACCAATAAGATCATTTAATCTGTGATCCAGTTAGACTGTGGCATGTAACTAAGAGATGTGTCCCAGATAGAGCATAAAACATCAGCAACACTACATCTCTCCTAGTCATACACAGAGACAGAGCAGAGCAGGCACATGTTACTTGTAAACGCTTAGCCACCTAATGTATTGGCTACTCTGGATAGGAGAGTTAGCACAGCTTCAGAACATCAGGGGAATTTCCTTTATGATGATTAGGCCGTGAAGACCCAAGGATGAATTGCATGTCGGATGGATAATGATGACAGACCTGCTCACGATCTGTAGCTGATGTGCCAACTGGTTGTGGTCTATGATTCAAGCAGATGACCTGTAGATAACGGGGATACATTCACTACAGTTCCCACAGAAATTTTGTTTTGCAACAGTGAGATAATAAATAAGCACACCCCCTGTAGTCTGTAAGTGATAAATACACATTACCCACAATTACTTCTGTGCTTTATAACTGCAGAGTTGCTTCACAGTGTGCGGGGTCTTACCATGCTGTTTTATTATAATTTATGGCAGCCTCTTACAACACTATTGCAGAGAACTAGCAGTTATACATCTACTGCTTTGTGTAGCTAAAGAACAGTGCCATACAGTCAAACAGAGGAATCTTACCCTGATAACAAATCTGATCTGTTTATCTGTCTAAGCTGCTGGAGATAAATGTCCTCTTATTGTTGGTTGTGAAGCCCTTCACTCTGGGTTAATCTTTGTGTATAAAAATAGATATAAAAACTGCACAACATGATTTGTTTCCCATTTTACCTATACAGTGTACACTCTGATACACATACACCTATAGTACTTGACTCATTTAAAACGAAAGCTAAAATTGAGCTCACATATTTGCTTTAGTTGAACAGGGTTTACAAATTCAGCATTTATCAGGCAGCAACGGTGAACACATTGCCAAGCTGTGATAGGCAATTTCTGAGGAAGCAGCCTTATCTGTCTCTCCTCCCCCTTTCCTCACAGAAGAGTAGAAAAGCAGAAAAGAGAGGACAGAAGATGAGAGCAGTGAGTGGAGGTAGACACATGTAGTGTGATCTGAGGTAGCTGTCTGACAGAGTCTGCATCTCTGTCCTGTAAAGCCTGACGCTTCAGATCCACATTGGAAGTCCTTTATAAGTGCAAGCACGAATCCAGGTCATCAATATATACCGAACACAGAGACATAAATCAAATCTCCATTAGACACTGTTACAAATGAAACATTATTTGTTCGCAACAGTGAAGAAAAGAAAACAATAGCGTGAATTTGTCACGTTTCTCCAGAGTGATCAGAAAATTAGTGATCATTGGTATTGAGTTACTCAATTTACCTAATTTGTAAATTTGTACTGTATAAACATGTTAATACTTTTCATGTATATTTGTGTGTATGTCTGCGTATGCCCTTTTATGAAACATGTCTTTTGTCTGTTTCTGTTGTGTAAAATGCAACAGTGGAAAAAAAAAAAGAAGCTGCCCACATAGCAGCTCGAATAAACATCTGTCACAGCTTGTTGCTTAACAGTTTGTGAAACCATTCCTACCTTGTTTATGCATGTGTTTGGAGGGATGGTTTAGGGAAGGACACTGTGAAGCACCTTTGTTTAATTCATATCTGTGTTGAGTGTGTTTGAGTGAGAGTGTACTCTATGACCCACTGTGTAACAAGCTCAGAATAGATCATTTGCCCTCTAACACAGACATTGCAGTATGACTGGTGAAAACTAATGCAGGCAGTTGAGGACAGGCAAGCCTATTTTTTTATACTTATATTCTATCTTAGTAGTAGTATGAACTGATACTAATTATTGTTTATTTAAATGCCTGTCTATAAAGAATATGATCTTTTTCACAGTTAATCACGCTCAAGTCTTGTCATCAGAAGCAAGCACCATAACAATACAACAATACTTATTGTAGTACTTGATCAATAAGGGCAAGAATAACTAGCTGAGATTTGTGTGCACTGGTTTGACAGAATTCACAATATGACCTTGTCCCATCACACCCTTCTCTGTTGGAGTGAGATTGGGATGTACTATTAGCTGCGAGTGGGCTTCCACAATTTGACATTTCCCCTCAAACCAGGAGGTCATTGTGCCTGCGATGCTCTGATGCCATGAAAATTTTATGTAGCACTCCAAAGTTTTTTTTACCTCTCCTAACTCATTTAATGGGAGTCCAGCTTCTATTGGTTTAGCATAGGGTCTCATGTGCTTCATCATATGATTCTATCATTTAGGCTTCATCAGCAAGAGTCCTCAAGTTCTTAGGTTAGCTGGCTAACCGGCATGTCCCTTACACCAATCAGCCACAACACTTAATGGTAATAATATCATGGAGAACAATGGTTAGCTTACCCACTCTCAGCATTGTGCCCACCCTCTGTGGCTATACAGCCCCATATAAAGCAAAATGGGATACACTGTGTGAGTATTGAACTCAATACAATACATTCAGTGCTACATACAATACAATAATTTAAAAATATTTCAAATATTTTACTCAAGTAAAAGTACTAAGCAGATTTTCTTCCTTTTACTTAAAGTAAGTACTCTACTAAGAAAATAATGTATTTTAAACAAAGCCGTCTATGGTAGTTATGGAAAGAAGGTATAGTAATTAATAAAAAAAGAATGTTCAAAGGTCACTGTTCGTAACCATGGCACTGATTTTAAATATATTCTGTGCTGATAGTTGTTTAGCCCATGATGATACATTACCGTATTAGTTCATAATATTTTTATTAAAGCCATAACATATTTTTATTTTAAAACCACAAGGTGGTATTATTGTTGTAGGTGATCAGGGTGTGCTCTCTCACTGTAAATTGAATGATAGAGAAAAGTATAAAATTCTCCTTGAAATTATATATGAGACTACAGGATATATTCACCTGATTCATTTTAAATAAGGCTACCAAAGTATTAAAACCACCTCTTTAATGCACTCCAGGACAACTCCACTTTCCACTTTGACCTCAGTAATAAACACATATTAGAATTATCATTTATCAATTACATATCAATTTCAGCCTAAAAACTGAGAAATTTAAACCTTGTAAAAGTAGAATTCATGGCAGAGGAACTATATTGGATTTTAATAAATTGCACAGGTGGTCATACAATAATTTTATGCCTGTTTGGTGTATATACAGAATATACACCACTATCATACATATTACACAATAATACACATTCAAAAGTCTTCTGTAGAGTTGCCAGAGAAAAAAAGACAAAAGGAAACAGATGATGCTGACTGGTTCCTGTTGACTAGAGTGTTTCTGAGAAACAGATAATCTTTTTTTATTGTGAGGTGAGGATCAAAAGAAGAAAAATGCCAAGAGGGCATAGCTATTTATCCATCTATTCATCTCTTTTTATCCCGGCTTCTTGATCTGTCTCTGCATATCCCACATGTCCTGCCTTATACTTTTGGCCATTCATCATATTCCTGTGTCCAGCTGCATTCTGATTGCTTCCTTGCTCTGTTGTCTTTCCCATCTTGCACCTTTATTCTCTTCTTTATCCTCTCCTCTGTTCCCATCTTATCTTACAGGCCTCTGGTTATCTTTGTCTTACAGTAGAATTTACCAGTCCTCCAGTCCTCCCCTATTTCACCTGCTTCCCCCTTTTTTCATGGCTATGTTCCCTAGCATAAGTTTGGCTTCATTTTGGTGATTTCTCCAGTCTCTGTGGCAATGACCCTCTTAGCCGAGTCATCAATTTTCATGGAAAATCTACTGAAGAACACTGACACCTCCCTGTCAGCATTGCTACAATGTGAAGACCATTACATTGCCCTAGATAATTATTTTAGAAATTTCCTAAAAAACCTAATACCCATTTAGTAAATCTGAGACCAGCAAACCATTACAAGGGGAGAGAAGGAGATGTATGGTGAGAGAGAGAGGGAGAAGGAAAGAGAGAGAGGGAGTGAATGACATTGGCATAAAAAGCATCTTTGATGTTTTTGTCAACACTCCAGTTATAGTATTTCCTCAGCATCTCATTTGTAGGCTTTAAGTCAGCCCTCACTCATCCTCTCTACGGTCTGATATATTGAAAGAGTTGGAGCAAAGACAAACATAAGGAAAACGGACAAAAAGAAAAGAAAGTGGTCATTATTACTAAGGGAATTGATCTGCTTGCGTCTCTGTGGGTTTGCCTGTCTGCCAGTGATTGTAGCATGCTCATTATCCATCTCTGCTTCAGGTAATTACTGGCTTGTTTTGATCAGAAAGCTTTTAATTAGTTGCTCATTAGCATTGTTTAATTAAACTCACCCCATGCCTTTTATAACGCAGGAGTGTTCTTTCCCTACTTCATTAGATGTTGTTGGTTAGGGTTATACTGACTGAGTGATAAAAGATGGACTGAAGTGCTACGTGTTTAAGCATGATTAGTATGTAGTAAATTCAGTTGTATTTGACATTTGTGCATATGTTGCCTTATATTTGAATTCATCTTTACTCCTAACCCAACTTTTACAAAAGTTGATTACTTACTGTATCAAGGTGAACTGGTAAAGAAAAAGATGAGTGAGGGTACAAAAGTGTTGTTGGATAGTCACATGCTGAGAGGCTAAGGTGGCAGTAGATAGAAAGACAGGGAGAGTACGATGAAGTAGAAGGAAGGGGAAAAAAAACGTTGGAGCCCAATCTGAAAGGCTATGTGAGAGGCTTTTGAATAGCTGAGTTGCAGCAGTTGAGTAGCTGGACATGACACAGACGGCGAGAAGAATGCCAAACGGACCAGTAAAGGCTGATGCTCCTCTTTTTTGTCTATCTTTTTTTCCCCCCTTGTCTGTTTCTCTGTGTCTGTCTTTTCTGAGCTCTTACTCTATTCATGATCCATATATTCCTTCATGTTGCTGTGCGTCTCTTATGCTGCCTTACTCATGATTTCTCGTAAATATTAAATTCTTTATCTGTACTTATTGTCTTTCGGTTTTCATGTTTTTGCTTCCCTTTTCTGATTGAGCAATAGCTGAAACAGTATTGTTTAAGGTGAGTAGTACACAAAGGAGAATATGCATCTATACTGTATGTGTGCGTGTATATCAGCATGTGTGTGCAGATCAGATTCCATCCATCTGATTTTAAAGTTGTTGTGTTCAGTGATTATATGGGCAGTTTGACTAATCTGCAGCTACTGTATGCAGCTACATAAGCAGCAAGCTGCAATCCATTGTATTTGCCAACACCTGTCGAACATGTTCAGCAACCCATTTTTTTGCACCCTGCCCACCAGGTGGCGTTAACCTTGTGGCTTGTCAGTGCATATGTGTGTCTGTTTGCACATTTGTTGAACAGTGAGGAGACATTCTTAGTTTTGTTTTCTTAGCACGTCCTGGCAGAGTGTGGCAGTGAACAAAGTGTCAGTGTGTTTGGGTGGAATGAAAGCCAGCCCCAAGTGTCATAGCATGCCCCAGATCTGACACTCTGGAGCCCATGGCTGGGGACAATGGCTAGCTGTTTGGATGATGTAGATGAAACCAAACTCTGTAGATGTAGGCCTCATGAGGCGTGAGGGGAAATCCAGTCAGCATGTGAGAACAGTAGATGTTCAGGGTAGACTTATGCCATTGGCAGTGAGCTCTGACAGAGCATCACATGGCAGACAGACAGAAAACCACAGAGTTGCCACCTGCCTGAATGTCATCACTGGTGATGTGCTCATGCTCATTTATGAAAAAATTAACTATTTAGGATTTGTGCATTTGCTGGCATTTCCATCACTCACACACACACACACACACACACACACACACACACACACACACACACACACACACACACAAGGTTTCACACAAATGCACAGACTTGCAAAATAAAATTCAGCCAAAGAAAAGATTATAACTTTAAAATAAATTTTTTCTGTCACAAGAAATCAGTTCTGTTAGACCCTCACAGCAGCAACAGCAAAAACAAAAACTAGAGCATCCCATCGTTAGCTGTGGGGCTGTCCATTTATGCTAGGGTAGTAATACATTGAATTACCTTGTATTATGTCTCTACTCCTTAGCTTTGAGATAGCTATGATGATCCCTCACGCAGCAGCTGCCTTTCTTCCCCCATTCTTCTCCTTATAGTGCATTTATATACATTAACCTGCCATCTCCTCAGAGGTGAATTAAATCTCTGCGCAATTTCATCACTCATTGCTTTACTCTGCTTTGTCTTTATGCAGCTCAATTCCCAGCGGTGGTTAACCCTTCCGCAGTAGAGTTTGTCTCTGTAGGGGAAAGTAGCAGAGAGCCGTCAGCATTTAGACTAACAGAAATCTAAGGTAATGATCTTTTTACAGTAGTACACAGAGACTGTGGCGTGGTGATCTAGAGAGCCAGATCTAGGGACTGAAAGACCCATCAAGCTGTTAAGAAGCATGCGAAAAGTATTAAAATGAGCGTGCAAAGCATTGCAGATTAAGATGCGAAATGCACTTAATCATACTCCTTGGACAGAGAGGAAGACAGCAGTAAACCTCCTCTATGCTAAGGTAAGTGTGCAAAAACAGCGATGCGTGCACACACACACACCTTTCACAGCACTGGCACAGTGAAGATGCCCAGCTCATCTGCGGCAGCACTGAATTTAATAGAGAATCAAACGCACTACTTCCTACAAACTAAGATAAAGAGGGAGAAAGAAAACACGGACTACACTGATGTGTCCACAGGGGGAGACACAGGAAGGGGGGGTGGACAAAAAAAATCAATGATTTTACTCCTATGTTTGAAAAAAGGAAATACATGGTGGGCACAGAGAAGTGGCTGACCTTCAGGTACCCTGGCGCCTTCCTTTCATGTGGTTTTAGTGAGAAAAATGAACTCACTGATGCATCGTGCTAATTTGATTTAACATTTAAAGAAATGAGAAGAACAGGTCCCAGAGAGTTGCCATGGGTGACGTGGAGGTGGAGGAAGGGTGGGAAACATGATGCAGTCAGCAGTTTTTGTTGAATGGTGCGAGAATGAGATATAAGCCGAGAGCCATCAATTCATTACTCCACATATTACTCATTCCAACTATCCCTTTACATCTTCTGAACTCTAGTCCATCAATTCTTCCTCTGCCTCTCCCCTGCCAGATATGGATGTGATCCAGATGAGAATTACAAATCACACTGAGCGGTTGTTTCCTGGCGTTCATTGGCACAGCAGAAAACGTGTACATGTACAGGATTCTTTGTGCACCATCAGCACAGCTGTACAGGCTGTGGCAGAGATGCTTCTCTGCAATCTCTGTATCATTAAACTTTACAGTAAGATAGCCATGCTCTTAACGTTTTCTAATCCTATTACTTAAAGCATGCTGCTCTTAGAGGGAACCAGCCTTACTTTTATTAGAAATCCTTTGCCACTATAAAGTACTTTAGCTTTTGGCTGGACTATTTGTCCCGTAAATCCAGTTCCTGGCCTTTGAGCAGTTGCCTAATGTTTGTATTATTGTAACGTTACGTACAGACATCTATATATTGACAGAACCCGATGTCTTAAAATTCTGACAATGCTTGTGTCATTCGCGTACAAGTTTTACGTGGAGTGCAATCTTTCATTTGTTTTTTGTTTTTATCACTTGCCTTATATTTACAGTCCCATTAATGCCATTCAGACTTAAACAACTAAAAGTCAGACGGAATGACAACAAGGAAACAAGCAGGGTTGGCTGTAATGCATCTAATTTCCTCTTTAGCTGATCTCTAAATGCTTGTGCTTTGTCACTGCCACTACACCACAGAATAAATTCACTCTTTCACCTCCCTGTGCCTCCTCCTCCTCGCTCTCTAATTCATCTCATTTCCGCCTTGTGGTTGGTTCAATCCCCAGCTCCTCTCAGTGCTGGCTCCTCCAGCGTCAGACTAGTACTGCTGGCTGCTCCGTATTCTGGGGCCGTTGTGTCTCCGGTGGAGAGTGATTGTGCCAGTGGCAGGGAGGTCAATTGGAAGAAATTGTGTTGCAGCCACCGTGGAGCTGAGGCGAGAGGGAACAAACTGGATATTAGCCCAATCCATGTAGGCTGGCATGTTTACACCATCTATCCCCCACCCTCACCACCCACTGCCACCACCCTCAAAACACATACACATTTCTTCACTTTGCTCAGTGGCTGATTGTAGAATTGAGCTCTACTACATTATCACACAATACATTTATGCAAATCTGAATTTCCATGTCGGGATACATGTGTGCACTCGTCCTGACAAAATACACATTGTATTTTTAAGAGGCCTTCCTGCACTTTCTGCCTTGTCACTTTCCAACATGTCCCTGCAGCCTTGTTAGCCAGGCCAGTAGAGAAAAGCCACATAGCTCAAGGTTCCTGTGTGTTGGCGCTTAGCTCAGGATTAAAGTGTGTAAATTTCAGCTTATGGGGGCAAAACTCTTGTTAACTCACTTTGTTCTCTCCCTCAGTGAAAAGCAGTGTTTTTCAAAGCGTGTTTGTCAGTACTTCTGTGTCCTCCATCTGATGTTGTCAGATGGTTTAAAGAAATACGGAGAACAAAATAGCAACCACAGTAAGATTTTACCTTTGCCAGTAGGCAAACTGAGTTATTTTGTGTGTATGCATGATTATTTTATCAGACCTATGTTGTATATACAACAATGAGGTACATTATAACATTTAAAGATAAACTCAACTTTTTTATTTATGCACTCATTTGTTCCTAGTACAATGCTAGAAGAAATCAACGATGCCAGTGCTGTCTAAGCCCTTACTGTATTTGAATCAGATGTGTTGAATTACAGAACTTCCGTATTTAAAACACAGTAATTGAAAATGATGTATTTACATTAAGTTGATGGTGTACAGTGTAAGACAAGTCTGAGCATTTTAACTATATTGATAACTGATCACTTTTACCGAGGAATACAAAGAAAAACACATTTAGGCTAAATAAGATTACCCAACAAATAGAAGTAGGTTTACTCAGTCTTTAGTTAACAGAATGGATTCTTCTAAGGAGAAGTTGAAATATTCCTGTGTGATGGTTTACAATATGCTGAGGAGAAAATGCCATTAGTATAATGCGACTGACCAAAAAGAAAAGGGAGGGAAGAGAACTTGGCAATTGTCTCTCATTATGTCCAGACAACTTGAGTGAATCAGCTGGCAATGTGCTGCAGTGGCTGTTGTCCAAGAGAAAACCTAATGTATTTAAGTTAGTTTAGGTCAAATATGCGTGTAAACTCTTTAAACTATAACTGCTTAGGTAATGAAATTAAACTATACCCCACTTGGTAAACTCAACACTATTGTGTAAAATCTAGTAAACATGCGTAGTTTTTTCTATTTAGGTTGGCTGTTTGTATTTACAGTGTGTAAGTATATCAATTCCATCATATATTGTTGAAAGCAAAGATTCCCAAGACAGATTATCTTAAAAATGTGTTACATGAAACACAAGTATTAATATAAATAAATATTCATGTAGCGCTGCTGCTTTTGCTAGTCTGCTTACTTAGGGGATGTGTAGAAAATACAAACACTGCTTTTCAAATGTACCTACTTCTTTTGTTCCTGATCTTCCAAAACCGTTTCGAATGTTGGTCTGCCAAAAGAAGATCCACTATGCCCAGCACGTTACTTTAGCATTGGGTTCACTGATACCACTGTATGTCCTGTGTTCTGGGTCAATTGGGAATATGTGCATTAAATATTCTAAAAAAGAAGGTCTTCTTGAATAAGTACAGTATGGCAGATTTGTCAAGCTTGCCATGTGTGCTTCACTTTTTAGGATTTGTGGTACAAATAAAGCGTCTGGTGAAGCAAGGGAAGACCATCCGTGCCACCATCCGTCCGATCTGATAGTGCTATCTGTGAGCTTCATACACATACTAATGGAGGTTGGCATTGGCAATTTCCGGCTGAGACCTTTTGTTGTTGTGATGAGTAATTAACAAAGGCTACAAAGATGTTGGTGTGAATATTTAATAGTGACAAAGCGGGGGAGTGCACAGACAGTGTTAAAACTACAACTCATGTATAATTCATGATTGCTGACAGTGATTGGACTATCTTGCTTCTCCCTCTTTCGCTCTGTTAATGTGCCCCCTCCCATTTCGTTTTTCCCTCTCTCTCTCCGTATCCCAGGGTACATTGGGCTCTCCTTGTATAGAGGAGAAGCCAATGTGGAGTGGCACTTCATATCTTGTTAGGCGATTTATTCATGGTAATGAAGGGTTTTAATGTACTGTACGACACAGAGCTCAGGCTTTGGGTGTAACATACTCAGCAATGGTCTGTGGGATGGATTATTTGAGCACTGGCTTTAATTTAGATTCAATTACAGGGCTGGTTTTGTAGGATGGGTTGTGACCTCTGATGTCTGTCCACGCTGTCTCTGTCTGATCCTTTACTGCTAAGCACGACAGTGCAACACTGGTTCACACGTCACAACTGTATGTCAAGGCTAGACAGCCCACTATTCCTCAGAGTTTCCCAGGTATCTCAGTCTGTCTCTCTCCCTTCAACCCCCCCTTTTTCCATTAATTGGTCTAACTTGCTGTTTGCTGTGGCTCCCTTATCTCCTTGCCCTCACCATCTAGTTCTCTCTCAGTCCAGGCCTGCCAATACACTGCCTCGTTTGTACAACTCTTCACCTCTCCAGCACACTTCTTCACACAGCTGTTTGAGCACACTCGCAGAGATACAGTCACACTCATGTGTGCACACAAACACAGACATATTTGAACCCATATAGCTTTAGGTGATCTCTCTTCTGCATTCATCCTCCCACACTTTGCTCCATAGAATAACTCTGACATTTGTTTTTTAAAAAAGCCTATCATGGGGCAACATCACCCAGGGTCCAGAGACCAGGTTATACTTCATTTGTTTCCACCAGACTGCTCTCACTTACCATAAAGCGTGTGCAGCATGTGGAGCAAGATGGATGGAGTGATTATAAAAGAACACATGGTTTGACATTTATTAGTTGCTTTTTAGTTCTGATATTTTCTCATTTCCTTGCAGCATTGGACTTAGGGGTTTTTTACAGTTGAAATTGATTGCCTTGTTAGTCAGCATCTCTCTCACTCTCTCTTTTTGTCCCCAGCCAGTTGGAGGGAGAAAATAACTATTGATTTGGGCCAACTGAAGCTTGCTAGCAGAGATGCTATTGTGCTAACTGCTCCCTTTGTTTCTTGTCTTTGCATTTGGTGTGATTCACTCTTTTTGCATGTTAGACCTTACAGTAAGGTCGGTTTGCAGTTTTTACAATTTCACAGAATTTGGAAATGCTGATAATCCTGTGCTGGTGTAATCTGTTTATACAGCTAAGCAGGGCAGAGCTCTCTACCATCATCTCCCTCTACAGGACAAGAGAAAAAATTATATGGTGTTTTAGACGTTGGCCATTTCTAAAGAGAATTGTAAACATTGCGCTTGACTGCAAATACTGTAGTGGCAATTATTTTTCACATCAAAAAATGTGTGGTTTCCCTTATTACTCTTCATTGTAAACAAAACATTTTAGTGCAGATTGAAAAAAATAACCTTAAGCTGATAAAAAAAGAGGAAAATGGGATGCATTGGTTTCACTTGCATCCAGCAGGAAGGTTTAATTTTCCAACATCATGCAGATGTCTGTGCAGATTATTTATGGTAAGTGTGCTGATGTGCTTAATGTGCTCATTAAATCAGCGACAGCGACACATGTGTTTCTTCTCATTCTGCCCACATGAGGCAGAGTCGTAACTCAATCTGCAGCCTCCCTGGTTAGCCACAAGTGCTAATGCCTGCACCAGACCTTGATGCAGCCTGACACTACTGCGCAGGAGATGCAATCTGGAAGAAGGCTGTGTGCTTAGCAATGGTGAGATGAGATAGTTAGGTTCTGGGCTCTTTGTATGTGGGCTTTAATGGAGGTTAAGGACTAGGCCACATTTGGCCTCCTTAGCTCACTTGGGAAATTTTGTTAGCCAGCGAGAAACTGGCTTCATTAGAGCTTTCATTTCATTTTTAATTAGGTAATCCATTGAGGTAAGAGAGCTAAAATATCAGTTATTAATAGAGACACATACTGTCCACTAGGATCTGGATGCGCTACTGTTGGGACACAAAAAAGAAAGAAATCTGACTCAGCCATTGAAAAAACAAGACATAATTACATTTTTGCAAAGCCTTGTAAAAAAAAAAAAAAAATCTGCAGTCAAAACAAATTAACCTAAGGGTGACAAATGTAAATGGCTGATGTTTTTATGCCCAGCTTGAAAGGGTGAGTCATCCTTGTTATGGTGTCATCCCTGTCACCTTTGCTTTGGCGCAGGCACAAGACAAATCTGTGTGTGCGTGACCTGGCACTATCCTCAGTGACACACAAGTGATTGAGACAAGGAGACAATGAGATCAGCAGGTCATCCCTGGGCTCCTGCTAGAAAAGACAGCATGACTAGAAATTGTGTTGCAATATTAGAAATTGTGTCACAATTGAATCACACACATTAACTCCCTGGGCAAAGGAGTAATTGGTGTGGTTCAACATTTCAAATACACTATCTTCTCTCTCCCCCCCCCCCCCCGTTTCCTTCCCTACCTCTGCTCAGCAGATTCACCATAGCACATTAAACCAGACTTTAGGAGCCAGGAATAAATGGAAGTGACATCCTGTGTATCCTTCTGAATTCCTTCAAGTGACCTCAGGCCAAATTCCCTACAGAGTATGAGCACCTTCACTGCTCTGTTGCCTGTCGCAGCAAGGAAACTTTTGCTGTACTTGAAAGCATTTCAAATCCTTTGTGTTGTGTAAAAGACCACAGACAAGCCATGGAATTCTAACCTGAGCCACAAATTTCACTGTGATTCTGATTGTAAGATATAATGTCTACCGTTCAATGTGTAGGGATGGCGACATTCATGGCAGATTTGTCTTCAATGAAAGGGGTCTCTCTTGAATTCCACACCAAACAGTTTTTTTGGTTTAAATTAAATATACAGTAGTATACAATAAATGTAATTTTGGAAGTACAGGGGTTCTGCAATGGAGTGTGACAATGCTGTATTTATTTTTTTTTATTAATTTCCCCCACCCCCCCCAAAAAAACAATAATTACTAAAATAAATAAAAAAATTCCAGTTGTAAAAAAATACACTTTTGCGCAGTTAGCAGATAAAAGTTTTTTAATGTTTTTTAAGAGCAGCTCAGAAAATTCTTCAAAAAAAAAAAATAGAAAAACATCAGCTTAAGATTAGCAATGATTCTTCAAAGTTGAGTAAGTTTAAAAACTACACCATGTTTGATCTATAAAGCCATTTATGCTACTCTAATATTAAATTCATTTTTAAAACAGTTTAAAAATATATAATTTTGAAACTCTTTTTTTAATAAATTTTCCTGTAATTGACAATTGTTTGATAGATGTTCGCTGTTTACATAAGATAAATAAAATTTAATTTCATCATTGTCAAAAAGAGAGAAGAAGCAGTTCTGTAAATGAGTTTTGCTTGTGTGTGCTTGTGTCAGTGTGGACAACACTACGTGCATCTGTGCACATACAGTACAAGTAATGGGGGATTGAGAATGGATTGCTGAGTGCATATGAGTGGATCTTCGGGGTTCAGCTGTCCAGTACATGGCTGAGTGATGCTCTCCGCCCCGCCACAACTGCACTCTCAATACAAAAACGCCAGCATATTTCACAAACAAGTGTTGGCTGGTGTGCTTAGCCTCAGCGCCACCTCAGATCAACAATATTAATGCACTCCAAATATTAGTTTTCTCCCTCATTACCAAGCTGGGTGCTCTTTGCCTGAACCCACAGCAGTTCTTGAGGATGGAGACAGTAGGATGTGTGTTTTTGTGTGCATGTCAAGCCAATTACACTGTAATGCCTTTGCTTTCTTTAGCTTAAAGGCAATATTTTGCGGCTGTGTATTTGTTATTATTTATTCTTACGGACACAAATAACTGTATATTGATCCTGACAAATTCATATCACTGCACTGAATTGTGTTGCACTTGTTTGTGCAGCTGAATCCGAATGTATTTAGACAAGAGGCATGACAGTCTCACTAAAGAGTTGCTTCTCGCTAAGCCTAAGTGGGAGAATAGTAAATAGAGAACGAGAGGAGAGCTGTGCATCATGAAATCCCCATCTGCTGTAAAGTGGGGCGCTGACACTTTCAATCTGTTCGGCTTTGCGTTTGTCCCTCCCTCTCAGTTCTTTCTCTCCTCTCCATTATTGCTCTCATCCTTGATCCTTCCTCTGTGCCTGCTTTTGTTTCTCATGGGCAAAACCTCCGTGGTCTGCTTTATACTGTAAGCACAGATCTATCTCGACAAGGCCTTGGCTTGAGCCCCACAATGTGGGCATTAGCTGTTAAAAGCAACCTAATGCCGTATGTTGAATAAACGTTGAATTACATAACTCTTGCCAGTATAATGCGTCCCTGTTGACAGTCATCTAATATGGCAAGTAAACATTTTGACCATGCTTCATTCTCACTGTAATTACTTTGTGGGAGTTCAGTTTTCCTGAAGGGACCATGGGAAATGTTTTGCACTGTGTGGATGATGGAGAGACCACCATGGCCAAGGGACAAGTGGTAGGATTGTTTTCTCCTGTTTAAATCTTAGTGTCTTTTGCCTCTTCCCATAGTTAGAAGCACTGGGGAAGTTGTGGGTACAAACCACTTAAAGTTTTTACATTTCAGTACTATGAGATGTGGTTTTAGCTTTAACTATATTTAGAAACAAACCACTTATAGTGAGAGTGGATATTGTGAAGTTTCTTATATTTACAGGGAATACTGTGGTTTATCTGTGTTTGTGAGAAAATACTTGGTCTACTGTGCAGAAAGAGCAAGTAGAAATTAAAACAGAAAATCATTCATTTACCAGCCTTTTCAAGCTCAGTTGGGTCAGGAAAACCATTACATTAGATACAATCAGGGTGATATAGCAGGTGAGTATCTACTCAATTTGATGGTG
This sequence comes from Channa argus, assembly GCF_033026475.1. Taxonomy (NCBI): domain Eukaryota; kingdom Metazoa; phylum Chordata; class Actinopteri; order Anabantiformes; family Channidae; genus Channa; species Channa argus. Next base: position 8,739,642 of record NC_090209.1, read on the forward strand.
TAAATGTAATTTCAACACATACACAGACACATCATGCTCCTTGTGGAGGTGTATTTCCTTTTTGTCTTTGCCTTAAAGAACGTGTTTATCCAGAAAATTAAGTTTGGAATAGAATATCAGCAGGTGAAACTACACAGTTTATAAAGGATATTGCCATTTAATTTATTTTATCTGACTGTTAAAAGACACTACATTACATTTCCTGAACTTCATTTCCTATAATTTATATTCCCCATAATTTCTCTTACTGTAGGCAATGCTGCCGCTACATACAGTATGAAATGCTGTGGCCCCATAGCAAGCTGCTACTGCATAAGCTGTGTGGTATTCTTGTTGTAAGTGCCACTAATCCAGCTACAAGTCTTGTTAGTCAAGGGCTATCTCTGAATCTAGAGTGAAGAATGAGGTTGTTGGAAAGAAAGAATGAGAAAATGAGGGTCTGCGAGTAAGTGGAAAGATGTAAGTGTCATATACAGTAAGATGCTATACAATGCTAATACAATGCTATACTCAGCCACTTATTAAATTGTCTTTATTTTATAGAACATGCTATTGCAGAGTGTGTTTGTGTGAATGTCAATTAATGCTTAAAATATTTTTATATACATCACATGGTGGACCCTAATACATGGCAGCGTTGGCTTCACACTATTTTGTGAGGTGGGGTACTTGGAATGGCTGAGTGTGAAATTTCAAGCATCGTTGCCCCAGGAATGATGCGTTTTCAACTGTTTTATTCACTAACACTGACTTAAGGTGTACTGCATATGAGTGATGGGAGAACGATAAAGAGGAGAAGTGGGATGCTGACCAAAAAGTTATATTAACGGAGACCCAGAAAACACCGGATTTGGGGCTTGAACGCTGTGCAGTACTGCCATAATGTTCAGGTGCATCTCAAGCATACAGTTTCCTCTGCCAACACCTTTTCCTTTGTTGGACGTCCCCAGGAGAGCGCTAGTTTCCCAAGAGACTGTGGCAATATATGACGTTGGGATGGCTGGGGAATGGGAGGGGGTGGAAAAATTGTAGGGTGCAAACAGGAGACACTAATGAAGTATGAAGGGCTGAGCATGGCCACATGGTTCCTGCCAAGCACCAGCCCTCCATTCCCTGCGCTCCACCTGCCTCAGGGACTCTGAGAGGGAGCTGGGTCACACTAGAGAGAAAGTACTGTAAAGTGTATGTAGAATTAAAAAGAGCAAAAACTATGTGACCATTTACACTTTGTCTTCAGCATTTTTCTTATAATTACACTGCAGTTTTGTCCAAGGGGAGCATTTAAAATGTCTTTCTCTCTTTTCAGCTTCTCACCCCTGTGTACCTGGCACTTTGCAGAGCTACTTAAAAACGGCTTTGCAAAAATGTCAAAGCTATTACTGTATCACTAGCACAACTTATTCTCAACTATCCTCTTTTCCTGTTATTGAAACATGCTTGTCTTCAAAAGGTCCTGCACAGGCATGTTCTCAAGTGTGTGAAACAACAACAATGCCACCACGTCTTTTGAACACAATTTATAAGTAAACAATGTACCCATCCTGCCTAACTCCTTCCCTTACCTCCTTTTGACTCTATTAATGTATGCTCACTACTTAAGCAGGAGGTGAGCTTATTCAGATGACCACATGTCATATGTGGCCATCTACTATCATGATGTGATTGTGAAATTATTCAAATTCACCATCATTAGGATATTGTAAAAGCCTTCATTCCTTTTGTCAGAGCAAGGACTTACCAGAGAAGCCTCGAGTGAGTAAATACAAAAAAATCCTATATGGTGGTGAATATTACGAAAGATTAGCATTACTACAACAACCAACTATCTGCATGTTGTTTTTATCGTCACATGTACAAGCCAGTACCCCATGTTAAAAACAAAGCAATGTTCAAGTAAAGCTGCGTTTTAGTTTTTTTCTAACAAAATATAAATAAAATACCAGTAGGTTTTCTGGAAGATGCTGTCAGTTTACAAAGGAGATATTAAAAGGTACATGCATTTTTCTTTTTATAATTGTAATGAAAACTGGCTCTGAATTAGCTTTGTACTGTTAGATGTCCCCTTTTTGAATTCAACCCCCTGATCCTGAATACCCTTGCATGCTCCTTGCTGGGAATGACCAGAATCACAAAAATATTTTTTAACCCTCTCCTGTTTCACACCACTGGTTACTCTAGAGGGCTTTCTCTTTTAATGTGAAAGGCCATGACTAAAACAATAAAAGCCATAACAGTTTTGACAGTACATAGCATTAATCTTTGCACACAGTACAGACTGACAGTTGATCCAGCTGTGCACTGTTACCAGTCATGGGAATTGTTTCAGAGAAAACTTGAGTGGAAGAATACGTACTATTTCACAAAAAAGTATTTCTTTGTTCCTTGATTTCTCCTTACTCCATGTACCTCTCCCTCAGTTTACGCTGTTTAAGAAAATTATGGAAAAACTAGATGTGATTAAAAAAAACTTGCTTGGTAGATGACAAGTTGTGTAGTAAAGAAAGGTCTCCTAGCATTCGTATGAAAAGTTTGGTGTGCATGTATTTCATCTTGTACTGCACTATATGACTGCACATTCTAGCACTTTATATGGATTGGTAAAACCACATCTGTTGTCCTGCCTTTGTTTTGACATAGCCCAAAACATTTCAGGAGTGTGGCCCTTGCCCTCCCCTAGAAGCCTGCCAGAGTATGCTTCGAGGTGATTGGCACAATCTCTTTTTGACTCCTCTGTTTTTGATCCCAGTATCTTGTTATATTAATATGCCACAGCAAAACATGGACCTAAACTACAACATTTTAAATCTGTGAATACTGTGATATAAGTTTTATTACCACACTTTTGCATTTGCTATATATGCTGCAGTCTTGTGCAGTGGTAGTAAGAAAAAAAGCCTATGTCCTCCGTTTGGCGGCGTGCCAGACAACAGGACAAATAAGTTTCTAATGGGAACAAACATCCCACTGAGGATAAGGTACTAACATCAAACAGCCCACCACACATTGAATCCAGATCCACCTAAAGTGGTCAACTCAGCTGATGACAGAATTGAAAAATTAAATGTGGTTACATTGCTGACTGTGAGAATTAACTGGTGTAACCAAACCTTTTTTCACAGGTTTAAAATAAGCAACAATAAATCTTATCACTCTATCATAGTAGCATTTAATATTACTCAAGTCAGAATTCTTGTATTGAGAAATATGAATCATCAGGTCCAAATTAGTTGGACATAAAACAAATACTACAACCAATGTTGGTTGTTGGCCCCGGACCAGTCTCTGAGCAGTTGATGGAATATTGCATGGGCTTGCAGAAAATGCCACTTTTATGGCATTTAGGCAGATGCAACCACCTCCCTGTCAGAAATGCAGATGCTAGTGTGCTTTGTGTGCATCTGTGCGTGTGTATGTGAATGTGTGCGTGCGTGTGTGTGTGATAAAACATGGTAAAATAAATGGGTTAGTAGTGAAAGGTGGAACAACTGTTACCCTTGCAGTTTCAGTGCTAACTTGTGATAAGTGCTCTGTGGCCTGTTTTCCTTATCCCCCTCATTAAAATTTCCTTAATCTGCATTCTCTCCTTCTCTTTCTCCCTCTGTCTTTTAATGCACGTGTATGTGTATCTGTATGTGTGTGTATCTGTATATTTGTGCACGTGCATGTGGCTGTGTATGCCAGCTCAGGACTAGGCCCAGGGAGCGATAATGAAATAATAACTCTTATCAAACCACTGCAGACTGAGTGGAGCTCTCTCTTCTGCTCTTTCTTTGCTCTCTGGCTTCTTGTCTTTACTGCTCCTCTCTCTGCCTCAGCACTCGTCTCTCAGGCTGATTTTCTGACTGATTCTTTCTGCCACTCACATCTTGCTGCCAGTACTCGTGATGGTAATGCTGAAACATACAGTGCTAATCCAGCTGCGTTGTACCATAGAGCCAATGCTGCAGATTTACATCCTGATGATGATAACTGTAGAGAAATGTTTTGCATGATGCAGCTTAGTTGTGCTGTGGGGGTCTCAATTAGTGTGGGTGCATGTGCTTATGAAGAGACACTATATATAGAGACAGTTAAGTTAAACAGAAGCTTTTATTTGGCAGTTTTAATGCCAGTATAAAGGGTCTTTAGACTTTGGAAGATGAAAGTTATCCAAACAGTGGCCTCCACCTCATTATGGATCCAGAACTGCTCATGCTAGACTTAAATAATTTACAACATGGCCCAAATGAATAATATTCTTCTTAACCCTCCCTACATCCCTTTGTATCTCCATCCCTCCAACCTGTCTCACCCACTGTGGTGAGGGTGTAGGAAAGGAACTGCAGCGCGAATCCTGTGTCAGAATCTTAAATAAAGGACAGTTTGGTATCATCCCACTAATGAACAAGGAACCTTTTTATAACCAAAGCTTTAATAGGCTTCCTCTGGTTGCCCCCCCCCCCCTTCCTTTTGTAACTCGGAGAAAGTTCATAACAGAATAGTTTCTTGTACGTTAACTTTTTTAACTTAACTACCTTAACTCGCTTAACTACCCCTTTTCTGCGTCGTTCCGTGCCCCACAAACTCCTTCAATTTTTCTATTGTCTTTTTCGTCACTCATTTATTGGCCATTTCCCACCTCTCTATCTCCGTTTGACGGCAGTGACCTAGCCATTTAAAAAGAACATCAATAAGAGATAGAAGGGATAAAGTAAGGGAGGTGGTAGAAAGAAAAAGAGTGGGAGAGATGAAGGCAAAGGAAAAGAAAGTATAGGGAGGGGCTGAGGTGCGAGGCAGAGAGCAGCAGAAGCCTAAGTGATGCTGACAGGGACACATTTGCTCCAGAGCTGTGGAATTGTGTTGTGTGAAATTGAAACGGTGGAGCATCAGGAGCCGTTATTTGCAATAAATTCAAAGGCTTCAACATTTTGAAGCCCCCCTACAACCGCTGCTGTCCCTGCCACTCCTTCCCTCTTCCCCATTTATTGCTAGCTGTATGATCTGTTTCTTAGTCTTTTTCTTTCCGGGTTCTTTTGTATTCCTGTCTTTCAGTTTTTCTTTCCTGCGTTTGTCCTTTCCTTACATGTCTGTTTCCCTTCTTCAACCGTCTTTGCACTGCTGGTATCCCTCGGGCCTGCTGAGCATTGTGTCCAGGGTTGACAGTTGACGTCAAGGCTTGACTTCTCCACCACAGGCCTCTCTCATCTTTCTTTCCCCCCCCAGCATCACACTAAGCAGCGATGACAGGCACTGAGGCTGTCAGCCAGTCAAAGAGCAGAAATAATTTGTTTAATTTCATACCTTTTCATTTAGCCACCAACCTAGTCAAGGCACAGTGAGTGTCAACGCATTCAATACATTTTGCATGCACGCTATTTATTGGAGCGTCTAGCTAGAAAAGGGACCTGTTCACAGGGGTTTGTGAAGATGTCAACCAAAGAGGTGGAGGAAAGAGAAATTATTTTACTTATATCAGAATGTACTATAACCATGTTTTTAACAGTGGAAGGCAATTTCTAAAATAATTTTCTACAGTTGATTATACCATTCTACTTGAGCTCTAAAGGCATTGTGATAACATTTCCTACCATGACCTTATCTGAGCTTGTAAGGTTTTTAGGAGCTTACCAGTGCTCTGATTAAAATCTGAATTATTTGAATGGGCGGCTCCCATCCCTTATCCACTTAAACACACACACACACACACACACACACACAAACATACTCCTTATAAAAACAAATACACATCATTGAAAACAAGGAAAAAGAAAAAGCAAGTTGAGCAAGCAGCAATTACAATGCACTCTGTACACTAAGAAATGCCAACACCATTCTGATACCAATATTCAATCAAGCCTGGGAATATATGGACCACATGCAACAGTATACTGCTGAACTACCACTGCCTAGTGGAAGTATTGACATTCTCTATTTGAATAAGACTTTATAAATTAGATTTAGCCTTACTCTGGGGACCCTATCTCACTCAGCCATGGCAAAGGGCTAGTTTTCACCAGTGACAATTCCCGCCTGGGGCCTTGATTCTAAGGCTGGCTCATGAGAAGACATGGTTTGTTTGGTTTGAAAATGTAACAGTATTAGTTGTATCAGTCACTGTTAAAAAGTTAGTTTGTGTTAGTAGTGCATAAGGATATTTGAAATATATAGATAGAATATACATTGGATCTTTGCATCGAGTTAAATTACAAAATCAAAAATTGTATTTGGACTGTCTGTCTCTCTCTCTATCTGTCTGTGTGTTTAGACTTAATTACACCATGTTACTAGCCCTGGGAACTCTCCATTGATTGGGTGACTCATAAACTCCAAGGGGGATGTTAACATGTGATATAAACTACACTCCTTCCACTAATTATACAGTACCAGACCGAGAAATCACTTGTATCAGCAGGCCTTAAAGTTGTGTTAACCCACGCTTCTGTTTTTGTATTAATATTGATGTGTTCATAAAAAGCTGAGCTTTGATTAGTAAGACCCCCAGGCTTTTGATAGAGGGCTGTAGGGATTTCTGAAAAATGCATGAAACATTAAAGTAATATGAAAAGTTTATTAACTCTAAATATCCCAGTGCCAAACACACGTGTGATTACACAATACAACTGCAATTAAAGATACTTTTATGTCCCTGTGGAATACACACTATTTTACAGGTTTTTATTAGTATTTCCTGTATACTTGTTCATTTACTTATAATAGGGAATGCAGGGCTGGTCATAGGCATTTTGGAGAGCAGGTGCTGATGTAAAAAATGGGGCACCACCATGTACAAAGGTAGCCCTCTGATGAAATTGCACCCTTTTTGATAACATCCCTAACTTTACATCATGTAAAGTATGTTAGTATGTCTAGTCTAGTATGTTAAGGAAGTAGTGATTTCACATGACTTTTGCAGCAACAACAATAAGAGTTGTCTCACACTAGACTCAAACCAGTCCTGTGTTTTGTCTACCATCCACCACCCCAGTCTACCTCTTGAAGGCTCTAGTTTGTTATGTTTTCATGTTCACCACTGCCGCTAGATGTCACAAAGCGGTAAGATGTACTCTTTATCCTTTTTTCACGAAAGGTTCAAACAATATGGTCTCTCAAATTTGACAGGATGACAGTCTCCCAAGTAATGTGGACCTAATTTCAAATGGTTAAAAATGGCTCAACCAGCTTAGTGTCTGCAACTTATTATCACTAAATCACCTTATATATTTAAAGTTAATGGTAAGCCTACATAAAATTTGAAACAAATTATTAACACGTAACTACAATAACATTTGATTAATGATTAAACATCTGAGTCACTTGGGTTGTCTATTGTTCCCAGTAGATTTTGTGACACAAGACTATTTAGATTATGTGCAAGGCTATATCTTAAAAGAAGCTTAAAAGATTTATTGTTATCACTGAGTGCATATACATGCTACAATGAAATTTGTCCTGTGCATTTTACCCATTTCCCCAGCGGGAGCAGTGGGCATCCACACAGTGCGCCCGGGGAGCTAATGCTGAGTATCTCACTCAAGGACATACTTTGTGAATGTGCTGGGATTTGAACTCTGAGTCTTCTGCAGCCACCAGGCTCCCACTTACTATAACATCCACATATATAACCTATTGCATTTGTTACACTCAGGATGAACAGCCATGTAAAAGGGCAGAAACACATTATCCTGTGTTTAAGCAGGCCTATGAGCTACAGCATACCATAGCACATATTTAAACATAGCCCAGAGTCTTTAAATGAAAAAAGTGGATCAATCTGATCATCTTCACATTTCAGGACAGATTAACCCACAGCTACTGCCTAACTGCCTAACAAAGCACAGGAATAAAGAACTGGACTAATTTATCCAGGACAGCTGCTGGTCATTTGGCTACACTAAGCACACTTAAACACACCTAAAACATGTTACTTATACAGTTACATTAAAGCTTCTAGGCTATGGTCCACAACTACAACTTCTAATTTCTATGACTCTCAAAATGAGCATGTAACTGACAAAACACTCAACATTAATAAGTACATTTTCTGTCTCCCAACAGCAAATACAAAAATTCAGGAAGCTGTGTGTTGAAGCGGATCCACAAAGAACTTAAATTGTGTGCAGTGGATGCTGTGGCATGGGAACTACATGGGCAAAGGGTGGGGGATTGTGCGGTCTTGGGGCAGATTTTCAGCATACTTTGATTTAAATTTAGATTCCACCAACATCAAATTCAAAATAGTTAGAAAAAGGAATGTCGTGCTGCAGCCACTTATGAAGTCAGAGCATAAAATGGCAGGTGCTTGAGCACCCCCTGGGGTCTATATATGCATATACTGTAGTAAAGTGAAGTAAGGGAAGTGAAGTTAACGCATAATCAGTCTGTTTTCTTGAAAGTGTTCCCTGGCATTTTGTCACTGTCCCAAGAGTCAGTGGGAAAAGGCTACGTGGATGTATCCCAGACAGTTTAGCACTAGCTGTTTTCTAAAAAACCTGTACTCAATGCAGGGAGCTAATGTGTTTGACCCATGTTTCCCAAAGGAAGTGCTTCTCCAGGCTCACAGATGAATGAATCAGCATGTTTATAAGAGCCCCTCATCAGTCACACCAGTTACTTCCTTCCATGCTTTTTAATCTTTGCTTTCTGTCTTCATGGTGTCTTGACACCGTGATACTAAACAGCTATTATCTGAACTCACTGTATTCTCAGAGGGGTATAAGTTGAAGTGGTATCCTGCTTTTGATTCTAAAATAAGAAATAAAGACATATTCTGCACATAGAAATACTAAAATGAGGACATCAAAAGCCTCTACTGGTTTTAGAACACTGTTCAGCAAACCACCTGGTCTTTGGATTTATTTAGTATTAATCAGTTCTTAACTCCTTCCTTCCAGATGTGAACTGATGTCACTCTTTCCTCCCCTCTGTCTTCTGTCTTTTTTAACACTAGGGGCAGCTGTTTTGTCCAATATGGGTCCTTTCTAAGATATTCACAAAGGCCCTGTTTTATTATTAGCATTTGCTCACATAGGGACACTTCGTTTTCATGAAATGTTAACTGTTCGCACTAACTCCCTCTTTTACTTTGCTTGACCCAAATCTTTTTTTCTTCTTTCTCCTAGAGACTTGCCATCTCTACTGAAATCCTTTTTGTTTGTCTCATATTCATACATATTACAAATTCACTGCTCTTCCATCTCCTACACTGGCTCTACAGCATCTATTTTCTCTCTGCAGGGAGTGGCTTTATGATACACCCACTAGCATCTGATATTTTATGTGTTGATAAAGTATGTGTAAATATTTGTCACTTCTTCCCAATAGTGTTTATTTCATCCTGTGTGTATTTGTAATTTCACGGAGGATTCTAAGGAGACAGACATTAAAATATTTTGTTACATTACAATAGGTTCTAGTGTCAGAACTCCGTACTGTTTTATGTGGAAGTTTTTCGGGCTTCAAGGGTAACCTTGCTGTCATGTTTCCTTGCCTTTTACCCAGTGGATGCCAGAACGTAGACCCTTTAAAAGCAGTTGGAGCTAGACCATTGGTTTTGGAACCATGCTCAAATATGAGCTGGTTGGAGAATTTATAATGCATTCTAATATATGAAACATGAATTTAAAGCAAACAGATAAGCATGAGCTAATTTATTGCTAATACATATCACTAATAAAAATCCTTTATTACCTGGGTTATGCTAGATATAAAAGACTGTATATAGTAGAGTATTTACTTTGATACTTTGGTGTTTCATTTAGTACTCTGGTATGTTGTCCTTCTGTGTCTCTATACAAACATTATATAAACAGAACCTGAAAATGCTCAACCTTTTTGAAGCGTGTAGACAAGGTCAGCAGTAAAATGGCCAGCTTATGTGCCTTAGATGAAAGGGACACAGGTGTGTTTGTGTAAGCAGAATCAGAGTTGCCTTCTCATCATTATTTCTGTCTGTCCATGCGTGTTTTTACTAAATGCGTACAAAAACACAAAGACACACATCTATCTGATGGCCATGGAGACCGAGGTTTGCCCTGAACCTCGTGTGATCAAGAGGTTTTGACTTCTTTATAACCCCTCCTTCTGAGCAATGAGGGTTAATGCTCAGGTTTAATGACCAGGCTTAAAACCGATTGCCCAAGCAGCTAGTCACCTGGCTGCCAAAAGAAACATTTAGAGTTCATCATATGGATATCACACATAATTGTGTGTATTTCACTGTATACAGATTGAAAGATAAGTCAGCAACACACACTGAACTAGGAAAAGATGGAGGTATATACTGCAGAGTATGTGCATGCGCATACATACACATTCGGCCCAGGTAAGTGAGCTTATCCCCCGCGGCAGTGGCTGAGAGGCTGCTCAGCGATCAGTGAAATGTAGTGTTGCTTTGCTCTGTCTGTGCTTTATTGTCTGGTCTGCCTCCCACTGAGACAGTGCTACGTCCACCTCATATACCACACAAATCCCATACTCACGGGTGAGCAAGTCTAGTTGACTCAAATAACTTTGAGTCACAATATCAACAACTACAGGATGGTTTTCCATGAAACATACGGTAGATGCTTTCTTTGGGATGCATACACTTTCCCTCTGTTAAACCCAAAGAACTAAAGGAATTACATTACTGTCTGACCACATCGGCCTCTTTGTGGTGATTAATGCTAATTAGTTGAATGTTAGCATGCTGTTGTGCTCATGTAATATGGTACACACGTTACACTTTACACTTGCTAAACGGCCTGTTAGTATGGGTACTGTGAGTATTTTAGGATGCTAATGTGAGATTCCAGCTCCAAGCGTTACTGTGTACAGGCTCAGAGACCATAGACTTCTAGTCTGAAGAAGCTGAACGATTACATGCTTCTCTGCATGTTGTGAAATCTATGCAACCACTTATATTCCTTTTTTGGGAAGCATTTAAAATTTCAAAAGAAAGTTTTAGTCACGCTTTAGGAGAGAGGCTTGACAAGTGGCATTTCACCTGTCAACAGTGCATGTCTGAATGTGTCCACATGAGTGTGTTTTAGCCTGTAAATCTGTGCTTATCTGTGCATGTGTGTCTGCATGTGTTGGTGTCAGTATGTGTATCAGTTTGGTCTGTAGCAGAGGGCAGTGTCAATTCTAATCTAGGACTAAGCAGGGATGGAAAGGTCAACGCTGCAGTGAAACACAGAGATAGAGATGCAGAGACAATCGCACATACACACAAGCATAGAGACACATTCATGCACACACAGAGACAGAGACAAGCACACATATAGACACATTGAAAAGCAAGCACACAAAAGAAGATATTTATGGGAAACATGGCTCATGTGTAAAGGTCAGGATTCACAAAGGGGATTTGCAGTTGTATGCCACCTACCTCTGTGTGTATACGGAGGTGCACGTGTGTGTGTGTGTGTGTGTGTGTTAGTAGATCTAAGAGTAAGTGATGAGAGTATCTATGTGTGCTCTTTTGGAGCCTTGTGATATTCCTCATGGGAGAACCGACAATGTAACAGTAAAGCAAGGAGTGAGAGGGAAGCGGAGAAGAGAGAGAATGGAAAAGGAAGAGAGCCGAGAGAGTTGAGTGTGAATTTCCTTAAAGTGCTCCATTTGGTGAGTCATTATTTTCACTAAAGCCACAAAGAGCATTTTGTTCCCCAAAGGAGTCTCTCCTACCCAGTTCTTCCTGCCTGTTCTTTCTGCTTCCTTTCTTCCAGAATGCCAGCTACTGTCTATCATGTGTTTGTTTTCCAGATGACTTTTCTGCATTTGGAGCTCAGGGAATCTCTATGATCTTTTAGGATTTACCTCAAACCTTTCCGTGTATTCCTCATATATAATACATTGTGAAAAGGAATAACTTAACATTCCACATTCAGTCCATGGTCTGCCATTGCTTTTTGATTATTTTTCTCTGTGAGGACTGCTGATCCAAGCTGATAGATTATGTCAGTGAAGTCATAGAGCTGTAGTGCTTACTCATGGATATCTGTTGTGGCACTGATTGTGTCCTCTCTGTGGGATCTGGCTACAGCCATACAATCAGCTCTGTGTGATAAATAGGAACACAGAGAGAACAAACCTTCCTGTCACTACAAATAAACATCTGTGGGGGTGCCTCAAGGCCAGCAGAGGCTTTCTCTTACACATAAACACACTTGATAATACAGATGCAGAGACAGACATAGAGACACACACTGACACAATTCATCTCCTCCCACCTATTCAGTTGTTGAGAAGGTTACTATCCTCTCCTGATTATTATTTCGATCTGCAGAAACAAACGCCTTGCTCCCTCTGGATTTCAAGATAAGCAGATTGGTTTGTCTTTTGGAGAAGACAAAAGGAGCTCAGTCCACACAAAGGTTTATAAAATGGCACCACCATGGTAGTAGAGAAGAGACTGAGCTCCCGGGGGCCTCTAAAGCATACCTCTAATGCCATAAAATGTCACTTCCTAATATCAATAGTAAAGACATTCAAATCCCTATTCAGGTTCTTTTGTCATGGGTTTAATTCTGGGTCTTCTGTCTGCATGTACAGTAGGTCACCACGTGACTTCATCACCGGCTGAGTGAATACATTTTAGTGGTTGGAAATTCCAACATTTCACTTTGGTTTCATTTGGTGTGGCTTGTGTTTTGCACTCCTTCCCTTTATCTGTCTGCCATCATCTCAGAGAACAAGGAGAAGTTCAGCAGACTGTGTGGCTCTACCAAGTGCTTGAAATGCTAATCAGAATCGATCTGGATGGAGATATTTTAAAAAACTGGGGTGATTGCTGTCACGAGGCTCAGTGTGGGGCTGATTCAGAGCACCATAAATATTAATAGTAGATGCCCATCAGAGATGGCATCTCACTAAAAGTCCCATGATTACCTGCTGAGTGCCGTGAACTGCAACCTGTACAAGTGATTGGTTCAGACACGCTCACACAAACACTGAGTATGAAGCCTAACTGAATAAACATAAACAGTGGCAGTGATGTGCGTAGTGACAAGGTTGATTAGGCTGCACACTCTTACCTGGTTGAGCCTTATTAGATGTCTAATGAACTATGTCCAGTCTCTTGTTGGCACAGCTGGAGACACTACGTAAAGCCATCTGTACACATAGGTGTAGTGCTGAGCAATTCAATAAAAAAAAAAACAAGAATTTGGTGCATGGTTATCGCCATTGTCTCAAAGCTAGATAGTCCTCGGTTCGAATCCACTGACCCACTGCGTCCTTCCTTAGTGGACATTGCATGTTCTTCCTGTGCTTGCATGGTTTTCCGCCGGGTCTGTTGTTTCCTCCCACAGTCCAAAGAGATGCATGTTAGGTTAATTGGTGACTCTACAGTACATTGCTTGTAGGGGTGAATGTGAGTGAATGTCTCTCTGTGTTGGCCCTGAGATAGACTGTCCAGGGCGTACCTTTGCTCTTGCTCAATGACGGCTGGTATAGGCTCCAGCTGTCCACAACCCTGAATAGTTTAAGTGGTTACAAATAATAGATGGATGGGTATTCATTTATTCTGGCTTTTTTTTTAAATTAACACAGAAATGTATACATGCAAGAAAACAGGAAAAGGCGTCTGTAGCGTATTAATCCTGGGAACACCAGGGTTGGTGGTACAAAGGCCATTCCAAAAGCTGACTTTATCCAATGCGAAAGCTGTTTTAGGTCATTGTACCGCTGAAACACCTACTGTAAGCGGGTCCAAGTTTCTCATTATTTCATTCATTTTGTGGAAGGCAGACTGGCTGCAAACCTGGGCAAGTATCGTCTTCTAAGATGACCTCTGAACAGAAACTGACTCCCTCCTTCCACTGCCATGTTTCGAAGGGTGCTATTGGATAAACAAAGCACGTCTGTATTGATGCACATAGTTGGCAGTCTGGAGACGAGACCCAGAGAACATCCAGGACCAAGGAGAAAATCAATGGTTCCCATCTTTGCTTGGTCCTAACTGATCTGAGGGCAGGGGATAGAGAGTGTTTATGACTTCATTATTGGTTCTGTCCAAATTATTCATTGTGGTGCACCATCATAATCCACTACCTCCTTGGGTCAGGTTTTATAGTCCGTAGTCCATTCACTTTAGCATTAAGTAGAACAAACTCACACTCTAGCAATGACTTTTGGCCTGCTTTTGGCATCGGGGATTAAGGGCCTTTTCCTCAAGCCCACATCCTATCCAAGGTGATGAAAGTTTCACCTCTGAGTGCAACATTATGATTTTGTTTGAGATGGAGGAGAAAACAGCTTTGAGATTTGGCTTTTTGGTTTCAACCTGTAATTCAGTGAGAATGTTTACACAAGTAATTTGAGATGCTGTGCAATGAGATCATTTTTATGTGACTGTGCTGGTTGATACAATATGTTTCAGATCTGTCAGCTTTTAAATTAAGATGCAGAGAGGTGCATTGACTCCAACAGAGAATAATTCAATCAGTGATGCTGAGAGTTGTAAACAAGCCTCTGCAGATATTGCCTACAGTCACCCACCCAATAATGCTGGTAGGAGCTAAGATGTCACTTACCATAGTAGAAAAAGAATGTATGTGCTTGCCCGCCCACCCTGTCTTCACCTCTAGCTGTCAAGCTTATAGCCTGGTCTAACAAGGAGAGGCAAGGCTAATTGAATCCTAAACACTTTCTCCTTCTGCTTATCCCCATCTTTCATTTTCACTGCCCTGAGTCTCCCATCTTCACTGCAGGTGGGTTAAATCTCAGGGTCCAAGAACAACACAATATTGTACTTTAGATTTTTGTTTTTACTTAGCTTTTTATCTCATTTTTTTAATAGCCGCTATGTTTTTGTCCTTTCTCTCCTCCTCTCAGTTTTATCTCTGGTAGTTCTGTCTGACCTAAGCTTTATTTCATTTATCCTAATAATGTTTCACTTGATCTGTTAGCACTGACTTTGGTTGATGTTAATGTATGGGCATTAATGTTCAAATGTGAGATTGTCATAAAATTATGTTAGCATCACTCTCTTCTTCTTCTCTCACTTTTCTTCTTTTTCACATTTAAAGAATCATGGGATTCATTGGTCTACTCCAAAGCTGCTAAGGTTGCGATCTCTATCTTGGCACAGTTTGCTGGGCCTAAAGACCACAGTGTTTCCTAAAGTTAAAAAAAAAAAAATCTAATAATATAAAGTGTATTAATGAATAAAACAACTTCCCTTGTTGCATGCCAGCTCACCCTCAGTGCAAGAAACATTAAAACTCTTCTCTGTAGCCTTTTTCAGAAGTGGGCTTTAACCCCTGCTGTATCAAACAAATAAGAGGTGGTAGAAAGAAACCTCTATGAATATCAATCACACTTGGGACTCGGAGTGAGCGCCCGTGCTTTTTAAAGTCAAATACAGCTCCTCAGACTCTGAGATACGTGGACCAGATTATAATTGATTAAAGGTCTTTGCTGCAAAGGTTTGATCATTCTTAAGAAAAAATAAAAGAAAAATGGGGAGACCTTTAACACTACCTGTTCCTTGGAGGCATGTCTGCATACTAGAGGACAGAAGGGGTTTGGTAAAGAGGGAATTTTTTTCCCATTCATTCTCAGGGTCAACTTTTAAGTAATGACAGATGAACCAAGGCTCCACTCCATCCCTGCTTATTGCATTCTCTGATATTAATGACCTCTGATGCTGTGGTAGACAGAAGAATGTCTAGAGATACAGCATTCAGAGGTCATTGGTAAAGCTGTCACTCATGCGTTCTGACGACTCCCTGTCTGGGTCTCCTCTAATCTCCTGTCTTATTCTCTTACGGCCTGTCCATATATGTTTGCTTCTTTTTTCATCTTTAGATTACCTTCTCCTTCTTCTTCGCCTTCTCCTTTTGTTGTCTGTCACACACTGCCACCAGGGCTTGCTATGCTTGGCATAAGCTGCTAAATCAGGCTTCCGCAGGCTACGATGTCAGATGTAATAGGAACATTTGAATTTGTTAAACACACTTTCCTTTCTGTCCCCTGAGAAAATTACTGTTGTTTTGATATATAAGGATTGATTATTAACAACCATTATACTTGTTGCAGCCTGGCATACACATGTGCACACAGATACATTGCATATACTGAACATACACACACACACACACATATTGCAATTTCCCATCACAAACACATCTTTTAAAATAGAATTACTATTGTCATCACAAATTTCTTTTCTCTTTATTTTCTGCTGGCTGTTGTAGGTTTAAGTGGCTGTTCTGTGGAACAAGACAAGCAGTGCTCCATAATGAAGTGTTTAATATTTGATACCACTGGATTTCACAGCTAATAAAAGCTGCCTGTGTGCTTCCATTAGCCCTCTGTCCACGCTTGAGAATAGTGCTGCATGGCTGCACAATGTAAATCACAATGTGTCCACTGGCAGCTAATGGGGCAACCCAAAAATCTGTCATGATAGAAAGTAACAAACACTATGCTATAGTTGTACAATCACTGATTATAAATTATTCACACTGGTACTTTAGGCTGTTTTGCTTCTTGGCTGTTTGTGCCAGAGGACATGGAGATACTTTGTTGGAGGAGAGCCTCTGTAAAACGTTATCTGTATAAAGAATATTTGAGAGATATGAGACCATTCCCAGTTACTTGTCTGTGTATGTGCAATTATTGGTGCATGTAAGAAAAAGTATGTATGTGAGAAAGGGTGCAAGAAAGGACAGAACAGAAAACAGAGCTTTATCTCTCTGTAAGTAGTATTGTTGCCTACATTCACCTACCAATTCAATCGAGACAGATGACAAAGCCGAGTCATACATACATTATAATTGAAATTGAATCCAAGTGGTTGCATTTTGACCAAAATAATATGTTTTATAATGCATTTATTTTTTTAAGTAAATGTATAGCTAACATAAACTCTTTCTTTTACATGTCTTTACTCCATCTTGCTGGCTTCTTCCAAACCAGGTAAGAATAAATTTAATAATTTCTTAAATGTGCATAGGTATACACAATAATAGGTGGACATAGAGTGGGG
This sequence comes from Channa argus, assembly GCF_033026475.1. Classification (NCBI taxonomy): domain Eukaryota; kingdom Metazoa; phylum Chordata; class Actinopteri; order Anabantiformes; family Channidae; genus Channa; species Channa argus. Next base: position 8,756,596 of record NC_090209.1, read on the forward strand.
TGCAGAGGTTTTCTCCTTAAAAGAGTAAAACAAAGAATACATACATAGAAAAAACTTATTATTTAATGCAACATGAAACTTATTACACTTACTTGTATCTGTGTCAATGGTAGAAGGGCTTCTGAGTATATTATTTTCATAAGTGGTAATAGCATGTTTCTGAGCTGTCGTATATACTTGGTATCAGGCTTTTTTTTTAAATGGTGGCACAGTGTTAAATGAATTGACCAATCTGTGTTTTGTAAGGGAAAGAAAAATCTGAGTTTGATTTGTGTTGATAAACATTATTATCAACTATAAATAGAATCCTGCTCATATCGTATTCAGTCCAAGTCCAAGATGCATATTAATACAGACGAAAGTAAAATGCCCATACCTGGTCACAGAGAGGCTTAAGTGGCAGGATCCCACATGTACTATCACTGCCTTGTGAGCTCAAGCTGTATTTGAGGCGAGGCTGATCAGATATGCAGGAGGGAGCCTTTAATTTGAAGTTACTAGCTATAAAGGTTCATATTCCCTGCTAAGGAAGTGGTGCTCCCTGTCCAATTATATTTAGATTACAGAGTTAGAACTGGGTGGCATTAGGAGATATTATTTAGGGAGGAGTAAATGTGAGAAAGACTCCCCAGAGTAACCACAGTCAGCATAGTCATTAGCTAGGGAACAAGGGGCAGTACAATGTAATATAGGAGTACATAACAAAGTATGTACTCACAAGTATGTCACTTTTTCCATTTTTGCATCCAGCAAATATGAATGACTGGTGTTGAATACTATGTCTCAATGAGATGTCTGTGGCTCAATATTTACAGCAAACTTTTAGTTCTGAAAGTCATCCTTGATAACTACTCTTAATAATGTATTAATATGCAGCTTAAATTAAGTGCCTGTAAAATCTATTTATACCTCTTGGTGTTAAAATTAGCGATTGCATAAGTATGAACTCCCTTTAAAATGACTTAGGCAAATTCTCACTGGTCCAGCCAGCGGCTTATTTGTAATGGATGCAAATAAATGTCCAGGTCACTGACAAATCTATCATTAGGAAATGGAAGGAATATGGTACATACCTAACTGCAGTGCAAGAAGGGGTCTTGTAAGGACGTCCTCCCAGATGCCTATGACTTCCCTGAAGTTTCTGCGGCTAAGGCTGGAGAGGCTGTGCAACTGTTGCCTGGCTTCTTTGCTAGTCAAAGCTTTGTAAGAGAGTGGAAAAAACAAGAAAAAATATGAAAATGTCAGCTAGAGTTTGCCAGTCGGCATGTGGAATACAACTGGAAGAAAATTCTATGGTCTGAAAACTAAATTGAGCTTTTTGGCCATCAGACTACAGTATCTTTGGTTAAACTAATGTAGGGAGTAAAACCTGATGCAAGAGAACTGTAACGTATTGTCCACAATGACCCTAAGCATACACCAAAAACTACACACCACTGAATATGAATATTTAAGCAATCAATTATTTTCTATGTTTTGCTTGTTCACTAATTTACATTACTTTGTAGAGGTCTGTTTTCACTTTGCCCTGAAAGAGTCTTTTTCTGTTAATCAATATAAAAAAAGAAGTCACCTTTTCAAGGAGGGAGATGGATACTTTTCATCAGCATTGAACCTTGCTGTGTGTTAATTATGAAAAGAGTAGTGATGTCCCAATGATGAAACCAGCCTTGGGCATCGGGCCCAATCCTGCCTTTGTGTACTTGTACTCGATACTGCACCTGATACCACGTTAACCTCTACAGGTAGGCAGAGGTGGAAAAGATTTTGTGGCTTGTAGCTGTTTTAAGAAAATTGATAATGACCAAAGTAAAACCTAATGGAAGCTCTGCTCTGCTAAAGTCTTAAGATCCATTTACTAATAGTCATACTCATTAGTCATACTCATTTTTCTAAGGAACATTTTTAAAATGTTTAATACTTCCGACCATCATTGGCAACAATGAGAGTTATATGTTTATTAAACACTGGTCAACAGAACATACCTAATCAAGTGGCTACTTTTATATCAATGTGATGCTGTCTGCATTTTGTAAGCTACACTGTCAGCTCAATCTGCAGCAGAGAAATTAGTTGAATTAAAATTAAAATGTTACTTCCAACACCTACCCTCTCTACCTTCACCCACCCAGATTGTGATTATCTGCTGTCAGTTTGACCACAAATACCCCTTGGGCCAATTAAGCAATACTTTTGTTTGTTTGTGTGTGTGTGTGTGGGATTACAATTTTTTTTATAGTTTTGCTAAGATCGTCACAAACACAAATTAAGAAACTCATCTGTCTTGTAAAGCTGTTTTTAGCTACTTGACGATACAAACACATACAGTATTAATTGAGTGGCCAGTTATTAAGTACTAAATAAGTTTATAAAAACCCAAGGCAACGATTGTGACTGAAGATATTTTGTCAGATACTGTAACTGTTTTTATTATTATTATAAAGTACTATGACTCTGTGACTTTAAAGAATCTTTTAACTGCATCCATCTGCTACCAACAGTCAAAGCAGATGTTCTGAGTCTTGTTCAAAATGTGTGGAGACACAAATCAAAAATATTTTGCACCAGTTTTGTGACACAAGGACAACAGAGGGGCTGCACTTATATAGGACCTTTCTACCTATTGCTACTCAAAGCACTGCTTCTTATTCACCCATTTGCACTCACACACACACACACACACACACACACACACACACATATGCACTCACACACTGATAGGAGGGCTGCTATGCAGCTGGCCAACACTCACCTGGAGCAACTAAGTTGGGGTTCAGTGTCTTGCTCAAGGAAAGTTTGACATGTAAGTGGAGGAGCCGGGGATTGAACTAAGATCTGTGGGATTGGTAAACGGCCGCTCTAGATGGACTCTGACACTTAGAGTTATAGGAAGTTTTCAAATGAACCTCCTGTACAGCTGACGAAGTGACAGGATGTCCACAAATCTTTCAATGAAAAGTCTGCTGACTTTGTAAACACGCTTTCAAGGACAAATCAACACCTCTGGAAAATCAATATATTGTCCACAAATTTTCCATCATTTTGTTTTGTGTGATATCACTGTCATTTTTAGTGTCTACAGAAGGTAATGTGGTCCCAAAACAAAATACAATTTGGAAAGGAATAATCCACAACTGTAAACACAAGGGAACAAAGCTCTGTCCAAGCACATTACACACTCCCACAAGGTTATTGTTGCCTTAGACATCAGCAGCTTCATCATCTGGCCCAGACATATTTTACATCCACTGATGGATTCAGACTGATGAATGAGATATGTCATCAATAGTAAACAGTATGATTTATGAAAGTGATTTCACGCTACGCCTTCACTCACACCTCTTCTAACTGCCTTCTATTCTGCTCTAATATTTATAGATTGAGGGTGCAAAAATACTGGATTTTCTTCTTTTTTTTTTTTTTTTTTTGCACCATATCTACAGTTAGAAAGGTGACATATCTTCTCTTCTTGGCATTTAAGTTTAATATTTAATACGAGTGCTTGGCTCTTGCATAACAAAGCAGGTAAGTGGCTAATGGAATATGTTAATGTGGAAATAATTATTCAGCAAAACAGCTCCCTAGGTAACAAAGACTAGGAGATGCAGAGTGAGAGTTGAAAAGGAAAGAGACTAACGGGCTCATTCTATATGCCATTAAAAGCTTTTTAAAACATTTTATTTTGTCTGTTTTTATAAATTGCAATTTAAATTTAAACTTTTCATAGATTTTACAATGTCTGTGCTCAAAAAACTTTGGTATTTAATCTCCTCTTGTGAGAGTGAAAAATGAAAGATTTGTGATAGATTCCAGCAGAGCTTCTCTGAGAGTTAGATCAGTGTGTGACAATGAAGAGAAAGCCAGACTAAAAGAGAAATCCTACAATGAGAACCTTTACTATCATTTGTGGTGAATATTTATTTTTTGGAGAAAGTCACTGTGGATCAGATCAAGGGCATTACAAGTGAGCATACAGGCCTTCAAATGAGAATACATGTTCTTGTGCTGTGTTTTACTTGCATATACATGGATAAAATGCAAAATCCTATATGCATTGCAGCTTTCTTTTTTGGCTTCCACCATGATGATTAATGCCCTCAGACATAATTGGACACACACACACACACACACACACACACACACACACACAGTGGAAAGGGACAGGAAAGAGATAAAAAAGTGAGCAGGCAGAGAGGAGAGAAGAGGGGACAAAATACCTAATGGTTTCTAATGAAAGTATATATCAGTATTTGGTTGGAGGGATGAGAAAGACCTAATAGTAATTAAAGCATTGTCAGGTTCTGTCGAGTCCAACTATTGAACTCAGATGAGTTTATAATGAGAAAATCGGTGAGTAGGGAGGAAAAGCCGAGGTTTTATAGAAAATACAAGTGTTCCACATTGTCACCTACAGTAGAAAAAAACCTTGTTTGATTGATCAGCAAATGCGCAGTTTAGAGGTCATTATTTTTTTTTATGTAAGATGCTAGAGGCATGAGTTGTGCTCTCACATGCATTTGTTTTCAGTCAAACCTATGGGTCGATTCAAAAAGCAAATTTCCATTAGAATTGCAAACTTTTGTGTCACTGCACAATTTAGCAGTGTGTTTATAGACACTGATGTAAATGAGCACACAGAGTCAGCTTAAATGCATTTTGTTCATTAAGGACTGGTGGTGGACAATCTATCAACGAGAGAGTGCAGGTTCTCTGCTAGTGAACTTTAAATTATGGTAGAAGAAACAAACATTTTACTGCAGTGATGCTCTTCTTTTCAAAAGAGAGAGGCTATATGGGAGAAAATATGCTAATATTGTTCCTGGTGTAACAAAAGCAAATTAAAGCCTGTGTAACTGTCGTGTCCTCAGCTGGTCCTAAGAATTTTAGAGATAGCCTCTCCTTGATTAGATATATACCAAAATTCATCCAAGCGGATGTTTCTTGTTGTTCTTAAGCTTTTCAGTTTTGTTGAACCGAACCTTCTGTTTTTTAGATTATGTTTTCCAAAATGCACTGCTCAAGATGAATAAAGACAAATCCAATCAGAAATCATGGCTTTAGGGTTTTGTGGAGCTGAACATACATGTGCATCAAATGCACGTGTGTGTTATTTGCAGGAAAGTGTGTGTGTGTGTGTGTGTGTGTGTGTGTATGTGTGTGCAGGGGCTAGTGCCGGGCTCTCAGCTTGTCTAAATGGTAGGAAAGAAAGCACGGGAGATCAAAATATAATTAGTCAGAAAAGCCAAGACAGCAGCTGTGAATAATTTAAGATGGCAGTTTATGCAAATGGTCTAAATCTGGGACATGGTGCAGAAGGTGTTAGTATTTTACTGCTGACAGGATGAAACAGAACTGAGTAGTATATGAGGTGTACAGTCCACGCACGGCCAAAAGAGCCAGTGTCGCTTCATTACTTTCACATTTATTTGGGATGGAAAATACATCTTTTCACAACGCTGTGCAATGTGTTATGCTGCGATGGCTTGTGCTAATGATGCATTTAAAAGGGAAAGAAAACCCTTTTTCATTAACACCTGGATGGCTAGTGATCATCCTAACTTGTATAACCAATCAAGACGCATTTATATCTGTCATGAATATTTGGTTATACACTATTGTGGTTTAGTCTTGATAATCTTAAGTAATGGAAGGTCGACATATTGCTGTCACATTGGGTTTTCAACATCCGTCATCGCTAGATTTCTTAATGGCTACAGTCTTTCTTCATAAAACAGAACAAAGATGGGAGTCTTCTAGAAACTGAATGTTCACTTTAGCAGAGAAACATTCAAAGTAAAATTTGATCTAAGGTGAGCTCTTGTCACCATGGCAGCATGGTGAAAGTACCTTCTCTTCTAACTTAAAAAGCCTCATGGGAGAAAAGTGAGGCTCCTGCTTACTTTGCTCAGAGAGGACTGCATTAGAGTTTTGAGTAGATTTTATTACCTCTCTAATTAGACTCCAATCATAGAATTTTAATATGCATTATTACATGCAGTACCCGACACACATCACCACCTACTGAATTCATTTGCTAGTGTTTAGCCGTGCTCAGAGAACTGACAGAATGGAATTCAAAATTGGAGTCAATGAGAGGGAAGGGAGTATGTGCACACATGCAAGATGAAGCAAAGCTACATTTTTATTTGATATTTCAGTATTATCGAGCTGCTGCCATGTAAATGCGGGGGTTGACAGTTTCTGTAACCAGAGACACGACATATTGGCTGTGTATGTTCAATAATTATTGCCCTGTAGCAATCAAGAAGAGTGCAGAGCTTCACCCAGCATAAAAGGACTATTGTGGCCATGTCTTACATGCTGACAACCACATTGATTTGCATGAATCAAGCTCATATGCCTATGAAGCTCAGACACACCAGTGCATCCTTAATCTCCCCAATCTTCTTTCTTTTTCAGCTGTATTTTTTCTTGCTTTTTGTCCTGTGTCTCGTAGTGTTTTACTTCTGTCTCCTTTGCTCCATCTACACCTTTTTGTCTTTTGTGCTGTGCTGGTGGTTTTCTCAGTTTGACATTCAAGCAGTATCCATAAAATATGCCTCCGCATCACTGCTCTGCCATTACTCGGGAATGCTATTTTGAATTCTAACATGTCAGCAGAAAGAGGTTAAAAACATCAATACCCATAAATCCCCAATATTTGAATATGGATCCAAGTACAAAGGGACTGACCACAGTAATAACAGAAGCTTGGCTAAACTGTAAGCCAAAGCAGAACCTCCCTTAATTCAACATTCCCTGCTATTATCTGTGTGTTTCAAAGTAGGCTGGTGCTGAGTTATAGCGTTTTCTTAAGGATAAATGGATTCCAAAACAAGATACTTCCTCAGCAAACCACTGTTTAAGTATATTCAGCGATGCTGAAATCCATTTTCCCTGTCAAATGTGGGAATATTTTGCCATGAAAAGGCATGCAAATGAGGGCAGGAGGTAAAGGCAAATGCAGACACTGTTCAGGTGTAGACGAGAATGGGAAGGATAGACAGCAGATGGAAGAAAGAGAGGGAGAGTACACATTGTACCTAGCCTTACAAATACTCAAACTTGCAGGCACCTGCTCTCTCTCCTTTTTTTTTTCTCCCAACCCTTTCTCTTTATGGCCACTTCACACTCACAACAGGGGGACTATTTGTTTCTCTGAGTGGATTTGTTTCTCTCAGTGGGCATCTAAGAGAATGGCAACCAGAATGACAGAATGAGTACACACTTGAGCACACACTCTCGCAGAAACACATTTACAGACAAGTAGCAACCAATAAACATTAAGTGATTTACACACACAAGCACATGCGCTCTCGCTCTCTCTCTCTCTCTCTCTCTCTCTCTCACACACACACACACACACACACACACACACACACAGACACACACACACATTTTTACAACAAGTCCAGTGCTGCCCCATTCAGCTTTAAAATTACTTAGTTACTTAGGAGACAGGAACAAGTATGACACATCCTGTAGTTTTTAGTGTGATAAAAGGAGTTTGTGAAGGAATGAAATATGCTGAAGGCTCGGAGAGGTTATTCATTGAAGTGGAGATGTTCATTTAAATTTTAGAATTTTAAGGAGTGTGATACTGTGCAATGTGTGTGCATGCCAGACAATCTGTCTGGCTGCCATTCATTCTTTAATAAATCATGTCAGAGCTTCTCTCCTGGAAAGCGGTAAACCATCCTCAATTTTAAGATAAAGTTATTCTTTATTTATTTACAGACACAAAAATTTAAATTTAGCTACCTTTTTATTACAGTAAATATATTATACACCATGAAAACAGAGCTTCCCATTTATGCTATGAAATTATTGTCCTTGAATTACTATCCATGTGAAGTGCCATAAAGTGCCAAATGACATTTTAAGTTGTTTATGTATTCACTGATTGACCAGTATGGAGGTTTTAATGTTGCAGTGGACAAGGATAAGCAACTCTTGTTAAGCAACTTTGAACTTTTCCTATACTGTACATATACATATATATTTAAAACGTTTCCCCACTCCCCCAAACTTTGGTGAGGTCTTACTTCTTCCTTCACGCTCGAGCTGTCTACAAGAGGCCTGGGAGCTTGAGGGGCATGTGCAGCGTCTTAGCTGTTCCTAAAAATGCACTCTTCTGGACAGAGATCTCAGATGTTATTCCTGGAATTATTCCTGGAATCACTCTCCCAATTTGGGGGCCAAAACTCCCAATGCTGCACATGGATAGTTAAATGGTTAAACCATTGACTTTGATACAGAAGGTCATAAAGAAATGTGGGCTCTTAGCCTTAATGCTACCTGCCTACCTCATTACTAATGAGAGTTACAGTAAGAGTCACACCGGCTTGGACAAGGTCAGGTATTGGGGAACCATGGGACCATACTTTTTCAGGGCAGTATACTGTTACTGTTGTAGTTATTTAGCTGTTGAACTGTTGTGAGAATTTAACCAGCCACAAGATTAATAGCACCACCATTAATACCACTAGTTTAAATGTTGCAATAGACAAGAAAACAACCAATTGTTGTCAATGCCTCCTTTCCTTGAGCAAGTCATCGCAGCCTTGTAATGTTCTTGTGCTCATGCCCAAAAAACAACAATGGCCAAAGAACGAGTAGAATCATAAAAATAACAGTGGGTAGGGCTTTGGATGCTGACCCACCCTGCAGTAGGCTCCAGAGCTGCACTGGCTGACTGGGTGATAGAAAACTAAGGATTAAATGTGTGGCTATGTTGCTGAAGTTTGTTCACTCAGATAAAAAAAGGAAATATGAGAATACCCCCAGCGCTTGAACTCTACACTGTACTATATGCTTAAAATGACAAAAACAGAGCTCACACACTGTAAAATATGAGCAAACGTGTTCTTTTCTTTCACTTTCCTGCTATTTTATGCAGCAAGAGACCGTCTTAACCTGAGTGACATGAAAATAGATTTATATCCAGAAAACAGAGAATAGAGACAATGGCCATACTAACATACATTGCTTCAAAGCTTCCAAAATTGCCTTTTATACAATTGTTTTAGAAGGTATTCTGACCCCTTCATTTAATATAGAATGACAGTTGAAATTTAACCTTTGGAAAACTACTCAACTGTATTGACACTCTTATCATGTTGCACTCCAGGTTGTGGTCAGTTGCATCCTATAATTCATTTTTCTGTCTAGAACATGAATTGATCCTTGTAGAACTTTTTGTATTTGGCTGCTCCATAGTGCATGTCACATGAGACTGGTTTGATGTTCACAACAATGATGCAAAACACAGTCAAGACAACACGAGAATTGCTTTAAAATAAGCTTGGGACTGTCTTCAAATAGCCCAGCTCAAACCCAGACTTAACCTAAAGAACATCTCTGTCTTGTAGAGACCTATCTAAGAAGAGCTGAAGCCAAAGAAGATTTTATGGAGAACTGAATTGAGGAAATGTGTACTGTACTTTTGTGAATGGAAAATTTCCGCTTTTATTTTTAGTCATTTTGTAAAACTTTCTAAAATTATGTTTTTACTTGGTAGTTTTCGTTTATTTTCTAAATTGCATCTTTTCCATCCACCCATCTATTATCTCTAACTGCTTATCCAGAGTTGCTCGAGGCTGGAGCCCATCCTGTCGATGGATGAGAGGCTTGGTAAACCCTGGACATGACGCCAGTCTATCCCAGGGCCAACAGACATACACAGACACAGATTGCCATTCATGCTCAAATTCACACCTATGGGCAAATTAGATTAGCTTTTTTTTTTTTCTCAAAGTAAATCTACAATGCACTAACAAAGTGTAAAAAAAAAAATGAAGGGCTCAGAAAACTTTGTTATAAAAACACACCGACCAGACATGACCTTAAATCTACAGGGTGGTTGTAATGTGGTGAACAGGGGTCCGCATGGGGGAAATTTACCTCTGACTATGATCAACAGTTGTTGGTACACATAGTGCATCAAAGTTTGCTGAATATGGGGCTATGTAACCACAAACCAGACAACCCACATTGACCCCTGTCCACCACAACAATAAAACCATCAGGTGAGTTTAATGTTGTGCCCGATCAATGCATTTACTTTTAAATCATGTCACTACTGAGCTAGAGCTTTGACAGACACATAATGAGTCTTACAGGCAGGGTTTGGCACACTGGAGAAACACAGAGGTCAGATGAACCAGTGAGGTGTAACTCATACGCCATAATTGTATTTTCTCACTAAATTGCCCAGAGGAGAAGACCGGTGGCTGGTTGGGGATTAATTCAGTCTAAACTGATTTAAACCCAGTGCATTTCAGCAGTTGATTAATCATCACCTATGAGCTCTTGATTTTATGTATCCATTAGCTTTTAATATGATTGCCCTGTTTTAGAGACGTAACCTTTTCCAAGATTACATTACTTATCTGAGGTAACATGTTGGGGAAAATGAGATAGAGAGAATTAATATGAGATGATGGCATCTCGCTTTGCTAGTGCAGTCCAATAAAGATGAAGCTGCAGAATCTGATGTTGTTAATATAATGTTTCATTAACGGTAAGGATTGTAAGTAGTTTGCTGTAGTTCATGGTTGTCTCATTTGATGCATTTAGGTGATTTTTAAATATTTATCATTTTTCACCTTGTTAAGAAAAATGTGCTCAGCTTTTTTAAGCAGCCCAGTGTCTAAAATAGATCTTAAATATGAGCAATCAATCTGACTAAGACAAACGTGCATCATTTTAGCACAATGATGACTGGCTGTGGCTGATGCTGTGGTGTGCGTAGTATTCAACTTTATATAGGAGAGCTCTTGTCATACTGTGTGGCTGCAAGCTTAATATAACAGCTGGCCTTTGAGTAGCAGGTTATATTCTTCCTCTGCCTGTCCTTTCCTCTTACAGAGTGAGGACAGCTGCTATTCCAACTTCTTCAAAATGCTTTCCTGTGCCTTTACATAGAAATGCTTGTATTTTTGGTATAATGTTATGCACTTGCACATTGACAGCAGAAGCCGATAACAACAACAACAAAAAAAAAAAAACCATAAATTTACACAATGCCATTTTCACAGTGCATTAAGAATTGTTACAAACTTAAAGAAATGTATTCGTCTGTGTGATCTATACACTGTCTGGCCTCCGTTTACAGTAACTTTGCACTGTTTGAGTCATGCATATATTTTCATTTATACAGCTATAAAGCTAACCTTCCTCTTAGTTCTGCAAACTTCATCTTCCAAAAATAATTTTAGATCCAACACACAGAGATCTTATCTTTACACCAAGTGTTAATCTAATTACTAGAGTTGAGCTGGACTATTAGAGCTGCATGAGTTACCTGGCAATATAAGAAAAATATAATGTGTAACACAGAATTTTAAAAATATGCACATGCTGTTCTCATAGCAGAAAGGTATATTACATCATACATTTTCTTTTGTTACTTTATTTCACAAACACTAAACCACTAGTTGGATTTAATGTTGTAGCTGATTGGTGTTTGTTAGAATTAAGTGTTATGTCTTGGTTTATAAATCTTTTTCATTTTGTAAACTTTTTTTTCCGAAAATACAGAAGATTCACCTGAAATTCTTTGTTCACATAGACTGTGAGTCAGTAACTGTTGTACTAATGTACAGATTACAAAATGGAACATTTTTCAGTCTTACTGACTATAGTATTAGCTCTCTATATGTAAAATGTTTAGAATCAGAACAATTTAGATCCTTAAATTTAAAGGTTGCTGCAGAACTCATTACTTTTCCTCTCACACACAGTTTCAATTATACCTTTGTTACAAATTAGATTCCTGAGGTGTGAAAATCAGCTTTTGTCACACTTTTGTTATAAACGTGTGATGCTTTCTGTAAGGTTGTGAATGACATCATGGTAGCTTCATATAAGCAGCACAGCTCTGCAGCTGTATAAGTTTATTTGTATAGACTTTGATATGATGGATCATGACCTGCTACGGGAAATGTTGCATCATACAAAGAGAAGGCTGGTTTTCTAATTATGTAGTATATCAGGTAGCACTCAATGTGTGAAAGTTAACTGGCTCATTTTAAAGTAGCATAATGTTAATGAAGTGCCCCCAGGTTTTTGCTTGGCCAGCTTGATTCTGTCTTTGCACAGTGTAAATAATTTAGGTGTTAATGCAGGTGGAGTTTGTGCTTATATGACATGGAAGCTTTTACATATCTGTGCAACCTCTCTCACAGAGGCACTATACAAGTTACATAAGACCAACTCCAAGGGAGAATATCACGCTGCTTGTCTTAAGGCTGTGAAAAAGCTGGTCGCTTCCAGCTTCATACCAGTTAATTACGGTGATGTATGATACATGAATGCAGGCAGCAGTGACTCAGTTGGTAAAGTGACTTCCTATCCACGATAGAGTTGCCGGTTCAAGTCCTGACCTCTCTGGGTGCATGAGGGTGTATGACTAGGTGTCCCTGGAGACCCACAACTATCCCAGCCATTATGAGATTACAAGATACAGATCTAACACAGTAAATTCTAATTATTTAACCTTACTTGAAAACAAAAAGCAGGCCTTGAAAAAAGCTTAGTGAACTGGGACAGTATCGTACTACTTAGTGCATTACATCTACAGTTGAGTTTAAATAACAACAAAACAATAGTATAAGATACCTAATTAAGATGTACTGAAGATCACTGATGACACCACCCTCATCGACCTCATCTCTGATGGAGACGAGTCAGCCTACGGGAGTGAGATGGACCGTCTGGCATCACGGTGCAGCATGAACAACCTGGAGCTCAACACTCTCAAGACAATGGAAATAATAGTGGATTTTAGGAAAGACCCAGCCCCCCTCCCCCTGTCAGCCTCTGCAACAATCCAGTGACCTCTGTCAAGTCCTTCCACTTCCTGGGAACCTTAATCACCCAAGAGCTGAAGTGGGAGCAAAATATCAGCTCCCTTACCAAGAAAGCTCAACAGAGGCTGTACTTTTTGTGGCAGCTGAAGAAGTTTCACCTGAAGATGTGAAGATGTTGGTGAACTTCTACACTAGAATCATCGAATCCATTCTTAATTCCTCCCTCACAGTCTGGGGCCATGGCCAGGAACAAGGCCAAGCTGCAGCGCCTCATCCACTCAGCTGAGAAGGTTGTTGGCTACAGCCTCCCATCTCACCCGGAGGTGTGCGTCTCTATGAGCCGAAGAAGAACAGCCAGGATTGCAGCCGACCCCTTTCATCCCGGACACAAACTGTTTCTGCCCCTCCCCTCTGGCAAGATGCTCCAGTCCATCAAGACCAGGACCTCACATCACAAGTTTCTTCCCCACTGTTGTCAGCCTGCTGCACAGCACCCAAATACCCCCCCTCCCCCAGATTCACATATGGTTTAGTCATGGTTTAGTAACATTTATGAACCAAAATTATGAAACAGTAGTTTAAATCTTTCATGTTTGATGGTGATGGGAAGAAATGAAGAGAAAAAATTGGCACCAAGTCTGTTTTTCACAAGCGTGATTGAAAAAACTGGTCTAAATTGTGCCAGGGTGCTCGTTTTGGCACAGTTTGGTCCCTTCATGCCTCCTACGGATATTGTAGCGTGATTGTTAGCTCAACAACAATAATTAAATTCGTTTTTTTTTTTTTTTTTTACCCTGCAATTAACTCAACTTCATAAAAAGATAAGAAGTACATTTTTAATATTATCCAAGTAATTTATGTAAGTCAGCAAATAAA